>NW_027040818.1:9167500-9788784 GCF_037179485.1 Ochlerotatus camptorhynchus | reverse complement strand
TACCCAGAATTCCTCAACGAACAAAACATCGAAATCGCCATCATCACAGAAACGCGCCTGAAGCCCAAGATTTACGGCTTCCTTCGTGATTTTTGGCTTATGAGGCTAGATTGAACCAGCTCCAGGGGAGGGGGCGTAGCCATCGCTCTAAGGAGGAACATCAACTGTTGGTTGCTGTCGAGCTGCCAGCTGAAGGTTATCAAAGCCGTAGGGGTGGAAGTTTCAGCTCCTGTCGCCCCCAAACAAGTCAACATCAGAGATGGGTCGGCAGCAGAGCTGCGAAGAGATAATGTCTAGCTAACACGACGGTGGCACAAATTCATCATCGCTTGAGACCTGAACACCAAAACATCAAGCTTGGGGCAACTGTCGGCGCAATCAAAACGGAACCATCCTGTGCAGTACAACGCTACCATCGATATCTACATCAGCAACATGGGCAACAACATATCGCAACCTATCACCTACCAGGAACTCAGCTCGGGTACTATCCGGTGGTGGCCGAAGTTTATCCCTCGGTGAACCGATTCGAAGCTTCACGGCGCAACTGTCATCCTGTCAACTGGGATCAATATCAACTAACTGCGTCGATACAACAATGGGCTATGATGTCCAACCGGAAACGTCCGCGAAGACGTTGACCGCCCAAGTAACCAAAAGTTCCGCATTCAACACTTCCAAGTTCCATAAAGTTCAAATAAAGTTCAAATAAAGTTCCGACAGAATTTTCAAGTTCCATAAAATTAAAAAAAAAATCCTTGAGAACTTTCAAGTTCCATAAAGTTCAAATAAAGTTCCGACAGAACTTTCAAGTTCCATAAAGTTCAAATAAAGTTCCGACAGAACTTTCAAGCCACATGAAGCAATCCGCACAAATCTTTTTTTTTGTAAAAAAAATTAATGTACGTAAATATGAAATAATCAGTGGCCCGAATAAATCATAATTCTTATATTTATGCAATATTCTACCCAAAAAAAAAATGAAAAGTAATTTCCTGGATTCGAACCCGAGTATTCGGCATGTGATCTACGATTGCTAACCACTGCGCCGCAAGTGTGATGGAATACCATTCGGGCAAACACAATTTTAAATTCATCAAGGTGTTGTGTTTCGTATTCAAGTCAGTCAGCTGGCTCAGAAAACTCCAACAATAGGCGGGACAACAGCTCACTTTAATATATTTCAGATGACGTAGTGGTTCGTTTTGAGACTCTCACGCAGAAAGACTGGGTTTAATTCTTCCAACAGCTCAATTACTACTACTTATGCTGATAAATCAATACACATTAATACCTGCCTTTAGAAATAACTTTCATAAAAGTGCGAACTAAATATAGAATTGGTGTAGAGGACAAAAACCTCGTTTAATTTATTTTCTTAAAGTTCCGTTCAAGTTCAGCTAGAGGCTGCATAGAATGCTCTTCAATTATGGTACCGGAACTTTCAAGTTCTTATAACGACTTAAAAATGAGGCTGCTTAGAATTCTATAGACCACCTTCAACCAAGGTGCTTAAGCCATACATAGCCTTTCATCAGAACTTTTGGTTACTGGGGCGGTGTCTACAATCCATCGAGGAGACAATATCCCGGGCCAGGGAAAAACACGTGCCAGTATCCAGACAGGTGAGTATACAGTATCCAGCATCAACGCTCTGGTCTGCCTGTTCATAAGATAAATTGCAACCGCCTTCCCAACATTATCCAAGCCAGCCAGACTTTGCTAGTAAGATCCGTTCTCTCCCGGATTGTGCTAAGCCGTTCTGGAAACTTACCAAAATTCTTAAAAACAAGCCTTCCACAACTGATACCGCTGAATCGTTCTGACGATTCAGTGGTTCATCTGATAACCCCTGTAGAGAAGGCTGCAGTGATAAGTCAACACTTCGTCAGCTCCCACAATCTCGGACAGAACAGTACACACGAGGCCGCGGTTGCAGAAAACGCAGCAAACCTCCATCAGATTTCCAACTATTTTCCTGAGGAATTGAAGATCACAGCTGACGAACTGTTGGCCTATATCAAATCAGCCAAAAATATGAAGGCCCCAGGTTTCGACAACATCCTCAATCTGAAACTCCAACATTTGAGTTTCCGATTCTTCAACCGTCAACCGTGGAAATCAGCTAAAGTCATACCCATCCGGAAACCTGGGAAGGATCCTTCCTCTCCTTCAAGTTACAGCCTTCTCTCAGGGTTGTCCAAGCTGTTCGAAAGGACAGTTTACAGCCGGATTCTAACATCTGCCGAAGAAATCAACATCCTACTCGAGGAGCAGTTTGGTTTACGAAAAGGTCGATCGACCGTCCACCAACTGACCCGAGTAGCAAACATTCTTAGACGGAACAATGCTGTTCCTTAAACATCTGCTATGGCGTTGAAAAAGCGGCCTGGTGTACAAGTGCATCGATACGGTCTTTCAATCTTCCTCTTGAAGATCATACAAAATTATTTATAGGACAGTACGTTCCAGGTATCTCTGAATGGCATCACATCGGATGCCTTCAATATTGGTTCAGGCGTGCCTCAAAGAAGTATCATTGTGTCCATCCTGTTCAATCTGTTCACCTCCGATATTCCGGCTCTCCCTGATGGTCGACCGTTGTCTCTGTTCGCAGACGACATGGGTAGGGTCATCGGAGCTCTGACTACCAAACTCCAGAGAGGCTTGGATGCCCAGCTGGAAGATCCGTATCAACATGGCGAAGACCCAGGTCATAATTCTTTCACACTCAAAATCTCCCAGGCTTGTTCCGTCTGAGAATAGTAAAATCTGCCTAAACGACTCAGTGGTGGAATGGTTCAAAGTGGTAGTCTACCTTGGCTGCTTTTCAGGGAGCACGTTGACAAAACCGAAAATCATGTGCAACATCTTGATAAGGTCATTGTATTCACTTATCAACAGAAGGTCCGCCCTGTCCTTGAAAAATAAGCTTGCTGTCCTGAGTCAAGGTTTTGGTTGCTGAACAGATGTTCAGAATTTTCTCACAACGCGGCGATAGTGGTGGACAGAAGTTCAGAATGTTCTCACAACGCGACGCTTGGAACAAGTGAATTTCCTGGATATGCTAGGGAGTTAGTTATGGCACTAGTGTTCTAATTTTTGGCCCTGGGGCCATACGAAAATTTAGATGCCAAATCTATAATTGCATGGAAATAAATTTGGTAAAGAATGAAAAAATATTGAATATTAAGATAGGGCCAATTATGGAATCTCTTGGACCAAAAACTGGCTCACTCATCCTTCTCTGTATTCGGTAAAGTTGTTCACTGTGAGAAAAGCTTTTGGTTGGTGGAAAGAAGTTCAGAATTGTCTCACTACGCAGCGCAAGTGAATTGCTTGAATATGCTATATCTTGGGATTGTTATCATATAGAGGGATACATTCTTTGGCAAATTTGTTTAGTTGGTCAAGGACTTTCAGTTGGCGGATAGAAGTTCAGAACTTTCTCACTACGCTATGTCTTGTAATCTTTGTCATATAGAAGGCTCTTGACCTACTGAACACATTTTCCGAAGATAGAAACCTTCTATATAACCCGGATCCCAAGATGTAGCATATTCAGAAAAATTCCCCGCGTCGTCAGATAATTCTGCCTTTCTGTCCATCAACCAAAATGCCTTGGCTTACCGTACAGCTTTGTTATAGACTGTAACCTTACCCAAGTAACAATTTTGGTTTTATGAGGGTTCTGAAGACCATAATTTACACTTGCAGAATGCTTTAAAACTGCGATAAAACTTGCAATGCTACTTGGGTGTGTATAGCCTAGAGCCTAAGATATAGCAAATTATGTACTAGCGCCACGTAGTGAGAAAATTATGAACTTCTGCTGTGAGAAAATTATGAATTTCTGCTTCAGCTATAAAAAAAATATTTTTCGGAATTATGCAATCATTTAATGTTATAATGATATGTTGTACTTTCAAGTAACATGAAGAGGGTGTAAAGTATGTGTTTGACTCATAAAACCTGTCAATTTCGCTTTCAGAGCGTCAGAATCAGCGATCTTATGATTCGTGAGCGTTCACTCTGAGTGAGCGCTCACGAGTCGTAAAATCGCTGATTGTGACGCACTGAAAGCAATATTGACAGATTTTATATGTCAAACATATACTTCACAACCTCTTCTTGTAACTTACAAGTACTAATCAGCATTATACTATTTCATGATTTCATAATTCCGAAAAACATCTTTTTATAGCAAGTGAGTGGAAGCAACCCTGCTACTCACCATTCCAAAGTCCTTGACAAACCAAACAAATTCATCGAATACTGTAAACTTCTACATGGCAAAGATCCCAAGATATATATATGCACGAAATTCACTTGCACACTAGCGCCGAGTAGTGAGAAAATTCGGAACTTCTATCCACCTCCCAAGTAACACAAATTCATAGAATTATGTTTTGTAAACTGCTTCACAATCAAAACTAGTCGTAGAAAGGTTATATAAACTGTTGTATAACATGTGTGTTGCTTAGGCAATCAATAGTCCTTAACCATCTGAACAACCGTTTCGTTTTTTCAGCCATCTGAAGTTGCCGAAGATGGCAACTTTCTATATGGAAAATATCCCAAGTTATAGCATATTCCATAGTGTGAAAGTTCTGAAATGCTGTCCACCAATCAAAAGTCCTTGTCCAACTAAACAAATATGCCGAAAACAGTTACTTTCTACATGGATTGGATCTCAAGATATATGCAGGAAATTCACTTGCACTTTAGCACCGCGTAGTGAGATTATTCTGAACTTCTGTCCACCAACCAAAAGTACTTGACCTACTACCTAAGCCAAAAGTACCTTGACCTGACCTACTGAACAAATTTGCCGAAGACTGTAACGTTCTACATGGTCAGGATCACGATATATTCCGAGGAGGAACGGACAGTACTGAAAGGTTAATTACAATTATGAACGCTCTTTAAAGGAGGCACAAATACGCGAAATCAGTGAGAAACCAGCTCTAAATTAACTGTAACAGCACTGATGAGACACCCATTAGCAACGTGTCCGGAGGTCAAACCAACTTGCATTTGAAATTCTCCAGACTGGTGTTTCTTTTAAGGAAATTGATTGAACTTAAAGTCTTCAATTCATGATTTGTCGTATAACTTCGTCGAAATGGTTAATTGGAGGCTTGGTCTTGTGTTCACCACGTGTGTCATCAAAGATCTGTCTTATTGGAGTGGTCCTTTGGAATTTTGCCAAAGGTTTTCCTCAAGGCTCACTGGACATGGCCCAATGGCTCTATTGGCTTACCCTCTGGATCTTCTGTTCGAAGATGTAATCCTTCACAGGAAAATGGCAACATTGTATATTTTTTGTCAAATTTATCGATGTTAAAAAGTTACAATAATTGGCCCTTGTGGCCCCTGTTAAGAAAAAAAAATCCTCAGGCAGCAACCATAATACAGCAAACCTCGTTACTTCACTAGCAATCAGCCGTAATTGTTCTCAATTCATCGTTCTTAATACCATCGAATTAATTCTCCACGTCAATCTTTTTCCACCACTCACTTTGAGCACACAACGGATCCGGAAGTGTTCGGAAAACATTTTCCTTCCCCGATGACGTCGGCGACGGTGGCGTAGTCTTCAAAGAGAGTCGAGCGTGTCAGGAGGAGATTATTTGTAGCTAGAAATCCCACATCAACCGGGTGAGCACGTTTCGATTTTTCTGAACACACCTCCCCCTCAGTTGCACACAACTCGCACTCAGATCGAAGGCTTGAGGATTTCCGCCACATACAGAAGACGACCGACGAGGGGACGAGGAGCTTTGATAAGAGAAAGATTTGCTTCCGTTTCGCTGTGCTGTCATCCGTCATGCTGTATTCGGTGGAGGAGGTGCCTCCAGGGACTCGAGCATTTCTCATCCCCTTCCAAAGTGGGTCTTCACTCTTCGGTGTTCGTAATCCAATACGTGTGTTATCTAATTTCGTTTGGTTTTGCTTTACTCCTGCTGCTTTCCTGAAAAATTAGATCTTACACGAAAGCTTGCAGCTTTGATGTATACTTCTGTGAGCCAAAGGTGAGTGAGCACGATAGGTGGTACGAGGTACGAGGGGCGGAGAACGGAAAACATTTCCTGTGACTGCTTGCGATTCCTTAACTTTGTAAATACACACAATCGGTAGAAGGATCACAGACGTTGTGGGAAATGAGCGAAATCGCTACAAGTGCTGAACACATTGTTGATCGGCAACAACGGACATCGGGAGCAGGAGGAGGAGGAGAAGAAGGACTGGAGGATGAGGAAACTCGAAAGACGTTTTGTTGTTGGCCAGGGGTGATTTAGAAGCAACAAACCATCATCCAATTCTTGTTGCCTCTTAAATGGATAATGAAACATGCCAGCAGTATGCGGCATTTGGATGGTTCAAATTATAAATTGTGCTCCACACATCGCAATCATTTCAAAATTAATTACTGATGATCCTGTCAGAAGTTGAAATCATTTGGTCAAATATACTGAATATAGTTCACTCGTCGATTTTTCAAACATCACGCAGGGGACAGCAACTTCCTGTTTAACACACCACCTAACGTCAGAAAAGGCAACCTTCATGAATTTGATTACAGTCAAGGGGTAAGTGAGTTGCAATTATTACACTCGAAAAATGTAAATTAATTTCATTAATTACATCAGGGAAAAAGATGTGCACATTGCTTATGCTTGTAGATACCTATGGGAACCCCACAATAATTGTTTAAACATTTTTTGATTTAAATCCAGGGCACTTGGAAAAACCTGGAAAGTCAAGGAATATCTGGGAATTCCTTTTCGGACCTGGAAAATCAGGGATTGTCAGGGAATTTCATTCAAAGTCAGGGAAATATATATTTATAACCGAAACATATTAATAAGTATGGCTGACTTCGCTAGTTTCAAACAACTTAATTACTCGTTGTAGTTTAAGGATGATTTTCAATTTCAAATTTTAAATAGAGTTGCGAAGTTGTGGTTCTTCAATGCTTGCTGTTGCATTTTTGCAAGTGGAACAAAAGTAACTCAAATAAAATGGTATTTCGATGAGTTTGAGCCTATTATTTGTGGAAATGTGCGTCTCTTAAAAGATGTTATACCCAATTTCGTCTGACAAAATGTAACTTTCAAGTATATTCTGCGTCTGCTCGATCCAGCTGTGTCCAACAAAAATCGATCCCTTGAGCGCATTGGAACGCATTTGAGTAAATGCAAGAATGATTAAGGGTTAAGCTGGGCTTAGACAAGGCAAGTCATTGATTAACTCAGTTGAATTCAATTGGCTTGAAAAGTTGAAAACCTGGTTCATTTTTTTTCAATTCAAGTCAGTTAAATAGTTTACACGTTACAGTTTTAATTCAACTGAGTTGATCAATTAACTTGCCAAACCCAGTTTTAAGAGAAGATAATGATTTTTTTTTCTAAATACTTCTAGTTATTGTTCCTTATTGTGTTCCTAGCAGCTTGATTAGCTCAGAGAACTAACTAAATCAGAATTTAAGATAATGGTCTTGCTTGGGAGGTTTTTTATATTGCTTGGAGTAGCACTTTTATGATTGAATAATGATTCAAAGATACGTAGACAAGAATTGCTTTGACAGCATAGAGTGGCTGTGTTAAGTATTCTAGGTCTTCATTGAAAACCTGGTTAGCTCGTAAAATTAACTTCACAGTAAAGTTTTAGTATGGTATTGTTGCTGCTATTGCAATTTAGATGGAATTAACTTAAAGAATTTTGGAGATGAAAGCGTCATTTTTACTATTGCCCACCGGAGGGGTCCGCCCGCGAACTAGCTTTAGGTTAAACACATTATCCGGTATAATTTTCTTACGGAGCTGAGTCTCAAAATATGCTCAATGCAAAACAAATATTATGGGATTCAAAACAAGTGTTTCATATGTGAAATGCAGGGTGACCAGTGAACCGGGAAAACCGGAAAAAGCAGGAATTTGAAGTCACCGGGAAAATCCCACGAATTTAGTTGACAAATCTGGAAAAATATATCTCGTCCTTTCTTCGAAAACAATAAGATTTCAAGACGCTTGGACTGGTCTCGATTTTCAGGATAACTAAAGTCACTTTAAGGAACTATCACGAGAATTTTAGATGTTTTTTTTTCCAAACAAATTTGAGCAGATTTTAGAATGAATTCTAGAGATAACACCAAGATATTTCAGGGAATATTTTCTAGGGAGCTTTAGAAAAACCTCTAGCAGAGTTTTTACTAGATCTCCCAAGAGTTAAGGGGATTCCAGGATTCTTGAAAAATACCAATAAACGCGAATTTCGAGGGTACAACTCCAAAATAATTATGCGAAGATCTATAAGGATAGTCCGAGTACAATTCCAAGCGCATTTAGAAAGGAATTTCAAGAGAATGTTAATGAGAATTCCATGCAATTCTCAGAAGAATTTAGAAGAGAACTCCAACAACAAACATTTGGAGACAATTCTCAGTGGGAGAATTTCGCCTTCCAGATGGTGTTGACAGGGAAGGGGGATTTAAAGTTTTGCTAACAAAAGCTCATAGGCTCTTTTCAATTGTTGGTCTGAGTTGAATTCTACGGAGAATTTCATACAAATATAACAAAATTTAAGTCTGAGCTAATTTGCTAATTTGAAATTGTGCTGGACCACTCTTCATGGGTTAGAGGTCCGTGTGGTATTTCATGAAAAAATGTCCATAAAGCACTAATATATTCTAAGGAAAGTTTAAGCTGTGGAGTTTTGTTGCCAAAACCGAGTAGGTACTGTACCTGGATTTTTTTTGAAAATTACCGGTAAATCAGGGAATATTAGGGAATTTTGTTTTCTTCGTTGAGTCGACACCCTGAAATCTCTGTTGTAGCTTTCAAGTTTCCCTCGTAATGTTTATAGAATACATAGGTTGCCTTTTCTGACGGAAATCGGCCAAAAATCGTATCCCAAAAAAAAAAACAAAGGAGCAGTGTTGGCAAAATCGTCCATCAATTGATATTTTTCCATTCTCAATATCACGCCTGATATAGGAACAAAATATCATGCTTGATATTGATTTTACAAGCTCCTGTGACACTGCGAGACTATTCACAACGTGCAAAAATCAAGCTGAGACTTGACTCAACACAAAAATGATTCCCTTGCACATCGTTTTCTTAGAAAGAGAAGGTATAGTTTGCTATCTCTTTTTACTATTCAACGATGGCAGACACGAAATGACTGCTGCCAGCCATTATGGAAGTTTCGGTTGCGTTCGGGTGTAAAGCAAAAATCACGAAACCCAATCTCACCACAGTTTGTTGAGATTTGCAGCTGGTGAGTTTTGTTAGCTTGATGTTCTGAGCTGCGATATCACAGCTTGCAAAATCAACCACAGTTGTTTGCTTGTTGATTTTTGTCTACGAAAATTAAGCGTGATCTTGGGCGTTGGCGAGATTTGATTTTTTGATATTTTCCCAATACTGCAAAAGAGTGAACTACAGTGAACTCGCTACAACTCAAGGGGTACTCAACTCTGTACCCTGTGCCGAAACACAGCATGGCACAATGTTTGGCACGATAGGACACACTTTGACAAGCAGGAGACAAACAATATGATATAAAATGACATCACTTTCAGATTCACGTTCGAAATACGTATTCGTGTTGAGACGCAAATGAAAATTAAGCCGGCTGCGGAGCAAATTTTGAAGAAGTCTGATATCGTATCATCAAGGAATTGAGAAGGAAATTGTTTGTACATCCGACAAAATTTGACTACGCTGGGGGAAGGTAACTATAAGCTGGTCAAACTGGGGCTTACCGACCGAAAAATGCCCGGCGGTTGCCTTTTATGAGGCCAGGCATTCTCATCAATACCAAGCAACTGGATTCCCTATATGGCGGGGATGAACCTCGATGAACCCTCACATTCTCGCCCACATGCTTTCACCAAAGGTCACCCACCGAAGGCTTTATTCCAGAAAAAGCTTCTTATATTTGGACTAAATATTTTTTTCTGTCGTGGGTATCTGATCTCGAAGTGTACACCGAAGAATCAGAGCAGGATGACCTGCGAGAGTTTAGGTATAAGTTTGTTATGCAAAATAATCAATAAATAAAAAAAGCTCATCCCCTCAGATTCAAATACTGGTCTTGCCGAGGATCACCCATGGATATGCCCAAGATGGCAGTCACATCACGGCCGATAAGAGACCTACTGTCTCCGAAACCTTCAAATTGTTACAGAAACCTATAGTGAAAGATTACGAACTGATTTTATGGCAACGACTTTAAGCGCTAAACAACGGACAAGAATTGGAACATGGAATGTACTGACGCTAGCCCAACAGGGTAAACTCTCACAACTCGCCAGTGAGGCCCACGGTATGAAGCTAGAAATCCTGGATCTACACAGGCAATTTCAATGCAAAGATCGGCTCCGACAACTCGGACAATGAGCGCATTATGGAACGCCATGGTCTCGGAGATATGAGCGAGAACGGTGAGCTGCTTGCAGAGTTTTGTGGCAACAACAACATGGTGATCGGGGATTTGCTCTTCCCCCATCCCCCCATTGCATAAAGTCACATGGGTCTCTCGTGATGGATATACAGAGAACCAAATCGACCATATCTGCATCAGCCGAAAATGGTGACGGAGTCTTCTTGATGTTCGTAATAAACGCAGCGCTGACATCGCGGCTGACCATCATCTCCTGGTCGGTGAGATCCGTCTACGTATTGCGCGGGTTCAACGGCGGGAGGAGAGACTCGGGCGGCAATTCAACACACGCCGATTGGAAGACCCAGTAGTGAAGAGATCGTTCGTCGAAGAACTCGAGGCTGGCGCAGCTAAAATTCCGGAAGGTGGCAGCCTGGGTGAGCTGCGCACTCAGAGGAAGGAGTGGATCATCGATGAAACCTGGAGGAAGATCGAGGAACGGAGAGAAACAAAAGCCGCGATAGAGCGAGCAAGGACCCGAGAAGCCAAGAACGAGGCCCGTAAGCGGTACTCGGCTCTAGAGAGGGAAGTTAAGCGTTCCTGTATACGGGACAATCGAGCGTGAGTGGACTCCCTGGCTGATGAAGGGGAGAAAGCCGCAGCAACTGACGATATCCGCCTCCTCTATGATGTTTCACGACGCCAGAGCGGGGCAAGGATGAACCCAAGGATGCCTGTGAAAGACGCGACTGGACAGTTGCTCACCGACCCCACTAACCAGTTGAAACGTTGGTTTG
This sequence comes from Ochlerotatus camptorhynchus, assembly GCF_037179485.1. NCBI lineage: Eukaryota > Metazoa > Arthropoda > Insecta > Diptera > Culicidae > Ochlerotatus > Ochlerotatus camptorhynchus. The sequence continues at coordinate 9,777,595 of NW_027040818.1, read as the reverse complement.
AGCACTTTGAACAACTTCTCGAAGTTTCAACGGTCAACCAACCATCAACATCTCGGCATGATCCGCCAAGGGTGAGGCGCGTTACTCGCGTCAACACTGAAGCTCCATCATTGCAGGAGATAGAAGCAGCCATCCGAAGTATGAAGTCCAACAAAGCCCCGGGGGTCGATCGCATATCAGCAGAGATGCTCAAAGCTGACCCCATGCTATCCTCACAAATGTTGCATCCAGGGTGCCTTCCATTAATTTTGGCGAAAAACATGTTTTATGAAATTATGGAATAATAAGATATTATGATATTATTTTGTATGTGTAAGTAACAAGAAAATATTGTAAACTTTATGTTTGATACACAACACATGCAAATTTAGCTTTAACAGAGTCACAATGAGCGATTTTCTGATCGCCTCTTCGCGAAGAGTGAAGAGCGAAGAGTGGGTGAGATAAATGACGAAATCGCTTATTGCGACGCTAATGTAGCAAAATTGGCAGGTATTATGCGTCAGACATAAACTTCACAATATTTTCTTGTTGCTTACATAAACAAAATATTATCATATAATCTTATTATTCCATAATTCCATAAAACATTTTCTTAGCCAAAATGAATGGAAGCCACCCTGGTTGCATCAACTATTCATCAATATCTGGGACACCGCGACTTTTCCGGCCGACTGAATGTAGTGCATCTTGGTAAAAGTCCCCAAGAAGGAGGATCCAACCATATGCGATAACTGGGGAGGCATCATGTTACTGTGTATTGTTCTCAAAGTTCAGTGTAAAGTTATACTCAATCGGATACAGGAGAAGATCGACGCGACTCTCCGACGGCAGCAGGCAGGATTCCGTGCCGGAAGATCCTGTGTGGACCATATTGTCACGCTCCGCATCATCCTGGAGCAGGTCAATGAATTCCAAGAGTCTCTGTACTTGGTATTCATTGACTACGAAAAAGTCTTCGACCGACTAAACGACGAACACTTGTGGGGCACGCTGAGACGCAAGGGAGTCCCTGATAAGATCGTCAACCTCATCGAAGCGCAGTACGAGGCTTTCTCATGCAGAGTGTTGCACAACGGAGCTTTGTTTGACCCGATTCGGGTAATCGCCGGTGTGAGGCAAGGATGTATATTATCACCGCTATTGTTCCTCATCGTAATCGACGAGATCATGGTGGCAGCCTATTACTATGGAGCATCTCAACGACTTCGATTTGGCTGATGATGTTTCGTTATTAGCACAACGGCGCTCTGACATGCAGAGTATCCCTAGTAGCACGCTTATCACAAATCAATTGTAGAAACTTATATACGACTTATTTCAGTCATAAACAAGTTGCTGTTACTTATTGTGATGAAAGTGTGCTACTTGGGATGCTCGACGACCTTCTGGAATGCTCCTCTGAAGCAGGTCTAACCAGCAACGTCAACAAGTCCAAATCGTTGGATGTCAACACGGAAAACCGTTCCAATTTCACGGTAGCTGGGCAGGCAGTGCAGAAAATCGGAATCAGACAGGACATCGCAGCAGAGGCAGACCCAGAGGCTCATGGCGGTGGAGCCTAAACTGTGAAATTCAGAACGTTGACCGAAAGATTTGGGCACAGGTCAAGACCAAAGCTAGTAATCGCCCAGGATGGAAATCTTCCACAAAGGCCCTTTGCACCCCTGGAGGTGCGCAGGATCGTTAAGTAAGTAAGTATTCCATCAGACCTGGATCGGTATACGATAGGAACCCCGATTTTGCTTGAACACCGTACAAGTTTGAGGGCTTCACTTCTTCTTCCACCTCCCGATCCGCTAACGCTCTAATGATAATGAAGGGAAGCTCATTGCTTCCATCAGAGAAATTGAGCATTTAAACACAATCAAAAAAGTCATAGCTTTCGAAGTTGCCAAACTCATGGAATATTGACACCTTGATAGGCACGTTCGACACTAAGAGGAAGAGGTGACAACTGGCTTCTTACTATTTTATCTCTATCTCTATCTCTATCTTACGCACTTCAAATCGGCCAATCACGAGCAGGTTTGAGTTTGACAGAAAAGTGGTTCGTTTTCGCCCCCGTATTGTCTCCTCTTCGTCTTAGGTTCGGTAAAGCATTTGTCAGAGCTTTCGGCACAACACAATCGCTCGGCACCGATTTAAATGAGCAAAGTTGAATACCCTTTGCTACAACTCGATATTGAAGGGACCATTGAGTTGTAGAATAGAATAGCAATCGCATACAAAATCGCAATCACAGTAGCCATGAAATTAATTTTTACTATGCTTTTATAACTCAATATCGAGTTAGTGGACATCAAGTTTTGGAGAGTTGACTATAAATTTTTAATACGGTATATATGTTAGGATGTTACTTTCAATTGCAGTGGCTCCTCGAAGTACACATTGAAGTTACATAAGTGGACGTTCCATATACTTCAACCATGACACTTTCGAACATCAAAATTAATTATTGATTTATTTACCAACCGGTGGTGACCAAATATGTGTTGAATGCTACTAATTTTAAAACTTTTTCTTATGAGCATGTACAGCAGTTAGTTTGTCTTTACTTTAGATACTTTCAGCCATAGGCTACCTCCTATACCTATTTCTTGCTATGCAGAAAGTATGAAAAGCTTTCCTAGTTATTTATCGTAACTCAACTTAAATTTCAAAAGAAAACTGAAAGCCGACTTAAAGGTAAATCAACCGAAAACAATGCTAAAAACCGATTTCCTTCATCAACTTGATACTTCTTTTAAAACGTACGTATTAGAGCACCCGCACCAATACGTTGCTAATTCTATTTTAGCAACCTCCACCATAATGCAGTAACCACACTGGGGGTTCCTATTCAAGTTCGGGAAATAACAATCTGCCTCTCGGTGAAGAGCGGGTTGACAAATAAAGCAGCACGATAGCAACCGGCCAAAGCGTTGCAATCTATGAAATGTTTGTGTTGTTTTTCATTTGTACATTGTGATATATGAATAAATTTGGATTTGGGACCAAAATGTGGACCCAAGCATTCCTCTGGAAGACCCAGAACATCCTTAAATGTGGAAAATTCGGAGAAAAGATCCTAGAGCACCGTATTTTTTTTAAATCACTTATTTTGATGCTACTTTGATGAATTTGGATCTGGGACCAGCATGTGAACTCTGTTGGCCACAGCTCGGTCTTTCGGGAGGTTCGAACCATGCGTAAAAGTGATCAATTCATAGAAAAATTTAAGAGGTTCACAATTCAGCTTCATGTATTAATTAGGATCTAGGACTATCATATGGAATCAGGTAGCGGTGTGGTTCTTTTGAAGATTTTGAACATCCACAAAAGTAGACAATCCTCGTAAAAATCTTAGTTTTATATCGACTTTCGTGAGGTTTTGAATCTTTCCTGAAGTTCATTAATTTTTCTATTGTTCCGAAAATTTTAATTATATTTATAAAATTTTCTGAAGACCTCGCATTGTTGCTGAAGCATCGCAAAATTCATGAAATTCTTGAAATATCCCACATTTTTTTTGAATTCCTTGACATATCCTGCAATTTTCCTAAAAAAATGAAACTGTTATGAAGATCTCTAATCATCTACGAAGTTCCGAGAACTTTCCAAAATATAAATACTTCTCTGAAGGTCTCTAGACGTTCTTGAAGATTTTGGAACATTTTAAAAGATCTCGCGATTTTCTTGAACATAATCTGATCGTGGCTGAAGCTCCTGCATTTTTTTGCAGTTCTTTAAACTGCATTGAAAACCATGGAACTCTCCTACAATGATCTCACATTTTCCTGATGCTTATGTAGCATCACATATGTTTCTGAAATTTAAATAAAGGTCTTGGTACTTTGATGAAATTTTGGAAATTCTCTGAGTTTCTTGGAACTTCTTAAACATTCTTCAATTTCCTTGAAATAAGTTGAGCTGTTCTTAATTTCTCTGATCAGTCCTTCTGCTCTTGAAGCATTCCTGAAGTACTCTCAATTCTATTGAAGTTCTAAACTGAATAGAACTGTCAAAAACAATCTCGAAGTCTTTCTGAAGTTTAGGGAATTGCTCGGAATTTATCGAACCTTACCCATACAAATCTTCGAACCTCCTTGAAAGTCTGGAATTTCTTGAATTTCACTAGTTTATGAAGTTATTGGAAGTGCCGTTGATATCTCTGAAATTCCTTAAAACTCTCTAGTCTAACTTCTTCGAGGTTCTTGGAAGTTCTTCAAAATGTCAATTTTCCTCAAGTTATATCCACATATCTGATATTATTTTGACTTATCTAAAGTTCTCTGGATATTCTTGATATTCTCAAATTTTCTTATAAATTCTTGCAGTTTCTTGAATTTTTATGAATCATTTTGAAACTTCTGAAGTTTTCCTGAACTTCACCAAAATTTCCAAAAGTTTTCGGAACTTACCTTTTGTTCGCACAGTTTTCCTATAAAACTTCCTTAAATTCTCAGTACATTTTTTCATTCCTCGGACTCTCCTGAAGACCTGTATTGTTTCCTGAAGTTTACGGAACTTCCCTCATGTTCGTCTGATGATGTTCCGAAATTAATGGAACTGCCCAGAAGACCATTTCCCTGGATTTTCTGTGTAGCTTTCTTAATGTTTTAAGTTCATTCTCTGAAGTTTTTTTTTCTATCCTAAATTTTTCGAAACTTCTTGATTGTTTCCTCTATTTTACTAAAATAAATGGAGCTGCCATAAAGTTCTCAAAACGAACCTAGAATTTTAGGAACGTCTCTCAAGTTCTCACAGTTTTCCTGATATGCATGGAACTGCCCTTACATTTGCAGAACTTACCCGCCGTTCACGTAACTTACTCATAGGTCATTGAGCTTCAATTTTCCTGAATTTAATGGGACTGAAGTAAAATTTTCTGAAATCTATTACATTGCGCTGGAGCTGTTGAAACTTACTCTTAAAGATCTTTTAACTTCCCCACATTTCTATCAATCAGAACTTTTTTAAGGTTTCAACATTTTTTGATACATTCGCAAGCTAAAACAATTTTGGTTTTATGAGGTGTCTGTAGACCATCATTAAGACTTATAGCGTGCTTTAAAACCACTATAAAACTGGCAATGTTACTTGGGATGTAATCTAGTAATCCAGATGTTCATCAGAAAATGCCTTTAGATCGATATTTCGATCATTTTTACGAATTGACCACTTTTATGGATGTTCCGGATCGCCCAGAGGAGCGTTTCGTGACCACTAGTGTGCGCATGCTGGCCCAGATTCAAATTAATTCATGTAGCATTACAACAAGTGATTTAAAAAAAAAAAAACCCGCTGGGCTATTCGGATCTTCCGGAGGACCGTTTCTTGAGTGCCTGGGTCAGTAGTTGGATCTTAACCTTCAATCTTCTGTCTTCGTGGTTAGGCATATCAATATTGTCGAAAAAACAATCACGAAACTCTGTGATCAATTTCAGTTCGAAGTTCGACGATAAGTTTAGCAACTATCGGTGCGAAAGCCGAAAACGTAAATTCACAATCGTGATAGCAACGACCGGTGCGTAAACAAGTTGCTAACTAAAATAGCAATGGCTAAAGTTGTCAAACCAGCAATCCGAATAGCAACGCATTGGTGTGGGTGCTCGTAGAACGTTATGCCGGTTTATTAGAAAAACATTACCCGGCCCTGGTGCTTCAAAAAAGCAAATCGAAGGTTCATTGGACCTTTCGTCTAAGAAATCTTGAAACTGAGACACCAATGACAATGCACAAACTCTCGCGATGCAAAGACCGCGCACAAATTCCAAAGTCCACACGGACGATGGGATCGACTCAAAGTTGAATTCGACTCAGTTTAGCAAAAAGTGGATTTGCTTTTCCAGCTAAAACTTAGTTGGAATAGCTCGGAAGATTCTGCTCACTTTGTGGGAAAATCCACTTTTTACCAAAATTGAGTCGATCCCATCGTCCGTGCACACTTTTGCCCCGGAAAAACAACAAAAACCAAAAACCAAGCGGAAAACGATCGCTACCGACAACGCAGTCTAACTCAGAACTAACTGTCGTTGGTTCGTTCGCATCAAGGCACCGATGGCTTTTGATGTCGTTGTGGCGTTGACTTCTTTTTTTTTCCTTCCTTTCTTCCGGTGAATGATTCTTGTTTTTCCTGTTCTCGTCCCGTTTTCCTTCTACCAAGAAGGAGCAGATCTTGCGAGTGAGCATTACATAAAGATTGCCTACTGGTGGCAGCCGACATCGATTCGAGTGAAAATCGTATCGACCCGCAGTCGAAGGGCAATCATTCGATTGAAGTGAAATTCTCGCTCTTGTAAGCGAAAAGACGTTGCAATGTCAGCCAGCCAGAGCGAGCCAACGAGGAGCGAGCGATACGAGTCAATGGGACCGGAATAACAAAATTGAAAAACAATGTTAATTGAAATAAATTGATGTTGTTTTTCCGCTTCCGGGGATGGCTTTCGGTGGACGGGACTGCTTGGAGATGGGGGGGAAGCGTTTTTTTTTTTTAACTTTTCTAGTAGCAACATGAAAGAGTGTCACGCAATTCCGTCGTTACATTTTCGGTTGTTTGATTGAATCCCTTCGGCAAAAAGGGATCCTTGTTCACACGCCTTCGCAAGTGGGTGCAACAGTGGAAGGGTGGTATTGCGTGGGCCATGAAAACAGTTAATTACAATACAATTTGTTTCCAATCACTTGACGAAGCTTTCATCGCAAATAAAATGTGATTTGAAGAAGAAATGCTCATGAATATTTCTATTGATGGCCTATTTTGGAATGATTTAGAACACTGATCGATGTGACCAGATATTCTGATATCCTCCTTACGCTTAAGTACACTGAAAATAAAATTAGTTTGTACAGCAAAATCGTTCGTATGCGGGATTCTCTTGGGGACGAATCGTCCACTATCACTATCACTTAATCTAGGATACAGCTAACTATCAAACTTAGTGTTTTGATTCTTTCGGCTGTCGGGACATCCATGCTGGGCCCAACAAAGTCACTTTTAATCGAAAATCTTCAAGCGACGACGAAGCTGTCAACCATCATTTTCATTTGAAAGTCATTCTGTCTTCTCTTCGAGCAGATCTCCTTCAACATCAACAGAACCTTTTTCGATCCGTTTGTTTTGGCTTGAATTATGTTCATTTCGTCTTTCATTGTCAAATGAACTTGCTTTCGCATTAGTGCGAAGCTGTTCGATACAAATTAGCGCAGTTTTTCTGACTTTTGTTGATTGTTTACTCAGTTCATTTAAGCGTATGCGCAAAGATCTGTGCACGTGGATGTCAGATTTATCATTGTCGGGTAGTTTGTTTGCCCATCAATATGGGTATTTTTGGAATCAGGGTGACGTCTAGAGACCATAAATCGATGATCGACGCCATTTTGAAATTCAATTTCAGAAAAAGTGGGAAATGCTGATGCTGACCCATCAATATTAGTAGTTTTAGAATCGGGATGACGTCCAGTGACCGGAAATTCCGGAAAACTTCGAGATTAGGAAGTAATTGCTTTTGTAAACAAACACGTCATTTGACGATTTCTCGCGAATTAAAGCTCAATCTCAAAAACAAACATCGCAAACAGGTAGATGAATGGTTCCTCTATCATTTTATATAGTTTGTTCGCGACCCAACAAACAATTTTAGCTGCAGACTAGCTTATACAGGCAAATATTAGCCGTATAAGCCATTTTTTGGCGGTATAAGCTAATCTGCAGCTAAAATTGTTAGTTGGGGAGATTGTTCTTTTATTCACGAGAAATCGGTGATTGACGTGTTTGTTTACAAAAGCAATTACGCCCAAATCTCAAAGTTCTCCGGAATTGATATCTGACGACATTTCGAAGTGCTACATGGTGGCTCCAGATTTCATAAAAAGTGGGAAATACTTATGCCGACTCATCAATATGGGTACTTTTGGAATCGGGTTGACGTCTTGAAGATAGAAATCGATCACCGACGCCATTTTGACATCGGAGATGGTGGCTTCCGTTTTAAGAAAAAAGGGAAATACTGTTGAATTCCCCTTCACTATAGGTATTTTTGGAATCGAGATGACGTCTAGAGAATGAAAATCGATGTTCGACGATGTTTTGAAATCCAAGATGGCAGCTTCCGATATCAGAAAAAGTAGGAAATTCTATCAAATACCCATAAATATGTTTTTATTTAAGAATCAGGGTAACGTCTAGAAGCCGTAAATCCATGTCCGACGCCATTTTGAAATCCAAGACGGCGGCTTTCGATTTGAGTAAAAGTGTCAAATACCCTAAAATATGGTTTTTTTGGAATCCAAGATGGTGGCTTCCGCTTCTAGAAAATGTGGGGAATATTGTCTAATACCCATCAATACGGGTGTTTTTGGCATCGGTATGACGCCTAGAGAATGAAAATCGATATCCAACCCCAGTTTTAAATCCATGATGGCAGCTTCCGGATTTAAAAAATTTGAAAATTCTATCAAATACCCATGCTAATGTTTTTTTTTTTTAAATTGGGGTAACGTCTAGAGGGCGTAAATCGATATCCGACATCATTTTGAAATCCAAGACTCTAAAATTTTTGATGACACCTAGATGCTGAAAATCGTTGTCAGACGCCATCATGAAATCCAATATGGTGATTTATGGTTTCAGAAAAAATGGGAAATACCCATCAATGTGGGTATTTTCTAAATCCCGGTAACGTTTAGAGGTCTGAAGCTGATGTTTGACGCCATTTTACAATCTAAGATGGTGGCTTTTGATCAGAAAAGGAAGGAAATACTGTCAAATACCGATCAATGTGGGTATTGTTGGAATCGGGGTGACATCTAGAGGTCAGAAATCTATGACCGATGCCATCTTGAAATTAAAGATGGTGGCTTCCGATTTCAGAAGAGGTGTCAAATAGCGTACAAATGGTGTTGGATATCGATTTTCTAAATTTACGTGTCGTCCTCGTTCCGAAAATACCCATATTGTAGAGTATTTGATACTTCTAAAACCCAATGGCCACCATCTTGAATTCCAACATGGCAGCGGATGTCGGTTTTCAGCATCTACGTGTTATCCCCGTTCTGAAAATACCCTTACCTTAGGGTATTTGACGCTTCAAAAACCCGGTACACTGAAACCTCCGCAGTATTTGACGCTTCAAAAACCCGGAAAACTGAAACCTACGCAGTATTTAATTTACGTCCCTCTTTTTACGAAGTTAATCCCAAATTAAACGAGGTTTTTTTTTACGAAGTGAATCCCAAATAACGAGTTTGGTTTTTACGAAGTAAATTCCAAATAACGAGTTTTTTTTTTTGATTTTGGGGAACTGGGATATAATGTGAAATACCCCACAATATGGATCTTGTTGGAATCGGAGTGACGTGTAGGGACCGGAAATTGATGTGTGACGCCATTTTAAATCCAAGATGGCGGCTTCCGGCTACAGGAAAACATGGAAATTCTGTCAAATACCCCACAATATGGGTATTTTTGGAATGACATGTAGGGACCGGAAATCGTTGTCTGACGCCATTTTGAAATCCAAGATGGTGGCTTCCGGTTACATAAAAAACTTGGAAGTTCTGTTATATACTCCACAATATGGGTATTTTTGGAATCAGGGTGATGTACAGAGACCAGAAATCGATATCTGACGCTATTTTGATATCCAAGATGGCGGCTTCCGGTTACAGAAAAACTTGGACATTCTGCCAAAAACCCCACAATATGGGTATTTTTGGAATCGGAGTGACGTTTAGGGACCAGAAATCGATGTCTGATGCCATTTTGAAATCCAAGATGGCGGCTTCCGGTAACGTAAAAACTTCGAAATTCTGTCAAATACCCCACAATATGGGTATTTTTGGAATTGAAGTGATGTGTAGGGATTGATTCCAAAAATACCCATATTGTGGGGTATTTGACAATATTTTCAAAACCTCTTTTTACAAAGTAAAGCCCAAGTAACGAGTTTTCTTTTTATGAAGTAAATCCCAAATAACGAGGTTTTTTACGCACTAATTCGATTTACGAACCCTCGTTTTGGTTCGTAAATGGAGGTTCCAGTGTATAGGGTATTTGAAGTTTAAGAAACCCGATGGCTACCATCTTGGACTCCAGAATGGCTTCGTTAATTTAATTTACGTTTATTTTAAAATAATATTTTTTATTACTGCATATAATCCGGATCCCATCCCTATTGGCAACCGATATTGTGCAGATACTATCCGGATACTATATTTTGATGCCTTAAGACATCGAATGAACCCAGAATTGAAGTGAAAGTGAAAAAACGAAGGAAACATTTTTCGAGTCATTCATTGCGTCAATTGAAACAATCTAGTACGTTTATTTGCAAGGCTCATTTGCGTTAGCTTTACGGAGCGGATAATTCATTGTTCTTTGTTTGTAACAAAATTCACTTAATTCTATGTCTAGTAGGATTTGGGCCGAATACTCGCGGCTTACCCGAGGTTAGAGGGCATAGTCGAATGATAGAAAAAGGGGAGGAGCTTCGGAGTAGGTTTTTGTTGTCTCATCAGAGCGATGTCGCCAGTATTAACGGTAGTGTGGTTCTAGATTCGTCTGGAGTTCGAACGGCTATGGTCAATTGAATCAAGTCTTTGCCTCAAATAAAGCGAACTGATGCACTTGACGAACGAAACAAGCGATAGTCAAGCAGGCTTGCCTAAACTCCTCAAACTCAGATTATGCCGTATAGATGCTCATTCATCGTGAGCTAGTTCATCCCTCACATATAAAGAGCAATGGTGTCAAATCCAAAGAGCGCAAAAGAGCTCGAACTCAGATTGATGCTCAAGCTGGACTTCCACGAACACGCATCACGATGAGTGATGCGGGGTTCGTTCTTGAGTGAGGCGTGATTTACATCGGCACAACATTTTGAACTTCGGGATGGACTCGGTGAAACCGTAAGTATAGAGCTTCGTTATGCATTCGGAGAGAGCACGCACGGCCTTTGATTTATGCACGGTTCTTCCATTCAATATTATGGTACACAACAATACATACAATGGACTATAGGATCATTCCCAGAGCACGTAACATTTTGAGAGATTGATGTTTTTTTTAACTCGGGGACCACTTTTTGGGTTACTCAAACTCAGTCACAAAAATCTTTGATCGTTTTTTCCGCTAAGTGATTTATGAGTGGATACACGAAATTATATTTCTGACTTAGAATTTACGAGGGAAAAACTAGTAAAAGCACTAATTACTCCGTTTATGAATTATCCCTTGGTGCTGTCTTCGTATTCTCCTGTTGCCTTTTAACATGTTCATTCATTCAATTCGATACCCTCGCTGCACACACCAATACCCGGAAATCTTTCTGGACCAACAATTGAAATTGGCAGAACAACCAAACGTTAGCAATGGCTTTAAACACAAACTTCTTGAGAATCAAAACACTACCACGTAAACTAAAATTTCCATTTGATAAAGGAAGTTTACAATATCAGATGATGGCGTTAGATTGTTTGGATATGCTTTGATTTTCGAAGAATTTATGTTTAAAGCCATTGTACATTTTGTTGTTCCGCCTATTTCAATTGTTGGTCTAGCGTTGTTTAAATCAGGTGGAGTCTGAAGCGATTAATGCATAACCTTCAGTTGGTTGCAAGATGTTGCAGAAACGCAAATCAAATTTTGATACGGCTCTGTTCTTCAACAAGTTAGGAATTCAGCAGATGGCCCAAAAGTGGCAAAACCGAAGATGGATCCGGAAACCAACTCGACAAAACCGGTGGAACTCCACTGTATCAACTTCACCCCGACGGTTCCCTGCATCCCGGACAAGGACCCCAATTCCCACAGCTCACCCTTAATCGCACCCCAAAATAAGCAGGGATTTAGATGCCCTGCCCGAAGATCTTTTTTATTTTCATTTCTTTGCAATCCGTTTTATTTAGCTTTACCCTGCACTCAAATACTGAAATAATTTCAAAATATGTTTATTTTGTTCCCATTGCTGTCAAACCAATCAAAAATAAATACGTTTATTTTCAACACGAATATATAGAATAGAATATAGACAGTTACCCTATGAATATATTTGCCACTTTGGCGTTACGGAATGTATGCATACGTTCCATAACGTTTTTTTTTTTTTTAAATTTGCACTTCTTTCTCAAATACAATACAAAATCACTCATTCATGCGCACTGGGAGAAGCCATCAAGAGCCAAGCTCTCACGAAGTTAAAATTTCTGCTCGGCAGGTAGAGTCGATGTACACCCGAGAACGAGCTCCGCATCCCTCACAAAGATGCGGGTTGGCAAGATCCCTGCTTGAGCATCAAGTATAGCTCCGTGAGAGCAAAATATTTCATCATCAAAATATGCTGGAGCTCAGCTTATTGATGACTCTTGATGGAGCTTTTGGCAAGCCTGTAGTCAAGTCATGTTTAATAAGAGGAATGTTCATCGTGACTCGAAAACAAGAAACACAATGACTTACATGAAAATTATATTGCTCGAAATGAAGCAATTCTGCGGAGAGTTCATTTTCTTTTCTTTGTTTCGAAAATGCAGAACCGTGGTGGAGACTCTCTACTCCTCCTCCAGTGGAGCTCTGTCTTGTTCAGATTATATTTATTTTTTGTTCTCTGTAGTTACGTCTTTTTTGTATTGAAAAAAAGACGTTCTGTTATGTAGCGCAAACTCTGTATAAAATACTTTGCGAAGGATCCTCCTCAGAAAACCCTTACAAGCACAACATATCATTATAACATGTAATGATTTCATATCAACCCTGTTTCCTATCCAGTTCGCTGTTTGTATTAACTTCCACGAAATTCCCTGATCAAAAACTCATCCCTTTTACTCCTTCTTACTGTTATGTGCGATTCAAAATGCATGCGATACCGAAAAAGAACAGCCATTTGGCACTTCTAACTTTTGGCGGGCACGCAGTATCACTCACCTCGGACCGAAAACGGCAAACCAGGCACGCTTTCACCGAGCGGGAAAATTTCATCTGATTTAAACACCGACAAAAACTCCAATAAACTTTCAACAAATTATTCATTGTGATCATCTTTATCACTCGTGCTCCAGCATCCGCCCCTGTCAAACTGCGAGACACGACGAAGCAAAGGAGCGAAAATACAATCTTCATCTAGTTCACCGCTGACAAACGAGAAAAAAGTTCAATTTCTCACGCTGCCTTTTTCCTTCCCTTTATCTACCCGCCAAAAAAAAAAACAACCCCTTTCTTTCACAAAGTGTGCCAAGCGCTCGTCAAGACAACGCACAGGCTCCTGCCTCGGAGGACCGCCCTGGTCTTTTCTTATCTGAACCTCCTGGCAGCCCCCGTCGTTTTCCACCGTTTCTCTTTTGATGCCGCTGCATTTAATTTGAAATTCATTAAATATGAAAATGAGCTTCGGAGGAAAAGCTTCGCAGGAGCAGCGTGTGCGCGTGTTCCCACTTAATCGAGTCGTTGAAAATATTGCCCTTTCGCCGAATAAAAAAACGACCGACCGGACGAACGAAGAAAAGTGCAAAACGGCAGTGTCTTTCCTCCTTGGGGGAATCTCACGATTTCAGGTTTGTTCAAAAAGGGAGAAAAGTCAATATTTGCGGGATGAAAGTTCTTTTATCTGGGATCTTAAATTGCGAACCGGTCACCTCACAACAGAAGGGGATAAGTTATTCCGAAGGGAGTGACCTTCTGCACCTTGATGGGATCAGCTTGTCAGCTTAGTTTGTTGTGATTCAAAGGATTTGAAGGGGGGGGGGGAATGGTCTGAATTTTTAACACTAAATCGAATCAAATCTTAGATCAAATGTTTATCGATCTAGTTTCAAGCGGTAGGGAAGCATCGTTACGAGATATATCGTCAAAACTTTCGATAAATTTTCTTTTGAGAAAACCATGTTCCACTTGGAGCTGCTCTGTCAAAAACAAAAAAATGAAGGAGGAAGCATCAGGCAGGAGAAAAGAAAAGCGAAAAATTTGAACAAGATGAGCTTATGGCCTGAAAATCCTCTTTTCTCCGAAGATGCCGCTGGGATGGCAGGACATTATAAACTCGTCGTAGTGTCTGCTTGGGCTGCGTGCTTCACTTCTGGTTTATGATTATTTAACCAAGCTGTGTTTAAAACAAGAAGAAAGAAAGTTCAACTTGACAGGTGAATCGATTCCGTCCGGAGCAGCAATCATTCAAGTTTAGACGATTTTTTTTTCCGGGAACGAAAGCGATGATGATGCTACTTCGGTGCTGCTATATTGCAACCGGGAAAGGGGCAGAGAAAAAAAAAGCTGATTTCCATTTAGATGGAGTTGAAACAGAGGCTATCAAAATCGAAACATGTGGAAATGATGCCTTGGGTGGATATAGTCAAGCGAGCTCTCCTTCTTCGAAAACATTAATATGGGAATTAAAATTATCTTAAGTTGTTGATGTGCCATCAAACGGAACCAGCACGAATGTGATCATTGAGGTGAAGTTGAATTCATCTGAATACCAGTTTTCGTGAAACAGATGCGAGGGACCCAGTCAAATTTCCCGGCTTCCAAACTCTTTGCTACAAGCTGATTTGGTTGGCAAGATAAGGTCGTTTGGGCAGTGCTCACAAAAATAAAACGGTCCTTTATTGCGTAGCTACCAAGGGGTAATCAACTCTGCACACTGTGCCGAAGCACATCACGGTACACTGCTGGCACGCTATGGCACAAATTGATAAGAATGACACAGAATATATTATAAAACGGCATCACTGTTTTTTTGCTGACGATTTTCTAATAGTTTCTAAGGTTTCGTACTTTGTTGACAGTCGCTGATCTTCGCTTCAGTATGAATTTAATAAATCCATCGGATTAGACGATCGTATCCCGGATTAGAAGTCAAACCTATAGGACTTTGCTCGGAACTCTCCTGCAGTCAGTACTTCGTCTAATACCCTGCAAGAGTAGTTAAAGTGTGGTGAAAAATAGCAGCGCCGAGATCATAACCATCAACAGCAATAACTAGATCATCCACTTTTGCAACCAACGTGATTGTAACAATTGCTTGTCTTTCCGGTAGCGACAATATCGGTAATCCCGGTTTACATGAGTCAATTCCAAAGGCACGGTGGCCAAATACATAGCGCCATACAAATCATCCTCCTCGGATGAGCGATCTTCATAGCCACCGGTAGCTCACCCGTTCAAATAAACAGGATTCGTTCAACTATGATACCCTATTGTGCAGTCTTGGACATATTTGATAGGCTTTCTTTAAACATTGTTTTATGTTTTATTCATCTACCAGTACAGGTTTACCTCAATATACAGTAAATATTACTTTTAACTTCCATCGTCGATATCTCAAAATTACAATTGGCATTTACAAACGATGGAGGATGGTCTCATATCTTCGATGGTGTAATTACATTGCTTGATTTAACGATCGTTAGCTAGAAATCAGCGATGGAAGTCAAAAGTGACAGTTACGTTACATCAAGGTATACCTGAATACATTTCAACAACCTAAACCCGATCCTTAATCCCTTCGAACCTTCCCCTTGGCACACAGCAGAATCACATTGGACACTTCGAAGATGTTTATCTCGAAGACATCGGTAAAATTTATTTATTTTTTTCAAAATTCCCGGTAATCTTCAAGCCGATGAACGCTTCGGCACAGCGTTTCGCATAGCTTTCGAGACAGCGAAAACTATCGGCACAGATTGAGGTGTGTAGAGTTAATTTCCCCTTGGTAGCTACTCAGATTTACTATCCTAATAGTGTTTTTTAATCAGAAGAGGGGACAGAAAAGCGTCCAGAATCAGCATCCAAAAGAAGCCTTGTTTAGAATTCCGCAAAAGATTCTTTTAGAATCTCCCATAGGGTAATCAACACTGCACACTGTGCCGAAACATAGGATGGCACCCTTTTCGGCACGTAAGGCACACGTTGACAAGCATGACACAAACAATATTAGATAAAACGGCAGCACTGTTGAGTTTTGCCAATCGTACTCATTGCTATGGTTACTGCTTTGTTTACTTCAGATACTGAAAACAAAATTGAAAATGAGCAGTTGACTTCCGATTCCGCCCCATCTCTATTATCGTCATCACCGTTATCATCCATACCAACAGCAACGACAACGCCGATGACGACGACGACTAAGACTCCGCAATCGGCATAGCAGCCAACACGATCACTACCCAGCACCCAAGTCCAAACATCAGCAATTCTTCCCCAGCACACAAAGGTAGCACAGTAACGAGCAAGGCATATTCCTACATTAACCAGTCGCCATCCGGCAGCCAAAGATGTCACCAACCCTTCGACCTGCCAACGACGGAAGACACCTCAGCAAATTTGTCGCCTTTGCAACAGCAACTAGGCCACCACGTTCCCTCTTTAAATTTATCTTACTCAGCTGATCGATAGGACTTCGGTAGGTTTGGTTATAATAGAATTCAATCAATCAGTCTCAGTTGGTTTTAGACCTCAGTAGAGTTAACTAGTGTTTTTTTTAAACTTAAGTCTGGCTGACACATCCTAACGTTACTTGTCCGAACAATTGTTCCCATATTTCGCACGATAATCGGGGATTGGTGGCTTATCTTTGGGAGTTTCTCCAAATCAGATCCAACCAAACCAGAAGGACGATGAAACCGAAACAATTATATCCAATGTTCGACAATTCCAAATACTTTAAATATCGCTTCTGCTGGTGTTGAACACTTGTCCGTATCGGCGTGAAACATATCCACCGGTTTGATTTCCCGTTGAACAAACGCCGTCACGTCCTTCTCAAGTCCCTTTTCAGCTGCTTTGCGAACTTCCTCCACGCGTTTCGCTCCACAATCCCTATGCAACGCTTTTTGGTTCATTAGCTTCAAGACAGACGCATCCTTCGCGGTCGGGAGAATGTTATCATCTCATTTGGAAGGACTTGCAAAATCGGAGGCAAAGGAAAATGGTAATTACAGCATCAGCATTAAATAAAATAAAATAATTGGAGTATCGGCTATGAAGTCTGGTGAGTTCAAACCTAGCTTTTTAACTGCCCAACGTTTTGTTTGGTTTTGGCAGTCTTCCTTGGGAGAAATTAATTCTACCGTAATTAAATTTCTCCTGAGGAAAGCTGCCAAAATTTTCTGAGTATTTTTCCATCGAGAAACCGTTGTGAACATAAACAAGCACAAAAGTCATTATAATTTGAGGGTTGCCAAACTCATTGGCGCATTCGGCACAGCTTTTGGCACAGCTAAATCACTCGACACGGATTAAGGTGTGCAGAGTTGAATACCCTTTGGAATCTCTCTATTCATCTCTGCACACCTTAAATCGTGCCGAGTGATTGAGTTGTTCCGAAAGCTGTGCCAAGCACTGTGTCGAATGTGCCTATCAAGTCCAATAAAAGTATGCCTATCAAGGTGTCAATATTCCATGAGTTTGGCAACCCCGGAAGTTATGACTTTTGGAATTGTGTTTACAATCTCAATTTCCCTGATGCATCATGACAAGCATTCACCTTCATTCTCATTAGAGCGTTAGCGGGTCGGGAGGTCTAAGAGGAACTGGAAACCATCAAACCAATACGTTGTTCATGCCGTATTTTACCCTTCCACAATATCCTGGCTCGATGTGTTTTTGAATTGTTGATGGTGTACAAAAACAAAGGAGAAAACCGATTGGTGATGAATGAAATTCCATTCTATTAAATCCTCCCCGACTAAAGTAAACCCATAATTTGAACAGGCGCTAGGAGAAACATCGTCGAATCAGTTTTAAATCATCTGATCGACTCAGAAGTGCGTGTCCATAAAGACATAACCCAAGCCTATAGTATTGATGATTATGATGCCTTTGTGATTTCCCTCTCACATATTATAAAATAGAGTAACTGACACTGCTAAACTTGTCTGGTACCTCTATATATGCATTGAGATTAACGTCAGAAGTCCCTCCTTTTTTACATATTCTGCTCAAAATATACTTTCTGCCCCACCCCACTTAAAACGAGGGATAACGATTTGTTTTCATGAGAAAAATGTGCAATTTTAAAGCACGTCCAACTGTAGAACATTGAAAAAAAAATGGAAAACTTAAATAAAAAAGTTATGGGGAAAATATGTTTTTTTCCAGGGGGTACTACCGTTTGTACTCCACTTTCATCCTTTAACTTCGTCCACTTAAGAGATAGAACATTGTCGTGTTGAAAAAAGTTTCTTAAAATAATTTCATCTACAATGATGTTCATCAATTTTAACCAGATACATTTTTTTTTATCTGGGTGTATACCACCCTTAAGCAAAAATTTTCACCACTCAAATAAAGTATCTAAAAATAAAGCAACATTCTAGAAGACATTAAAACGATAAACTCAATAGTTTCGTCGCACTCCCATTTTTTTTTCTATTTCGTCCCACTGTGCGTTGTCGCCAATATGAATGGTTGTGCGGTTGAGACGGGAGGACACGACAAACAATCAAATATGAGAGAGAGAGACAAAATACAAAAAAATTAAAAAGAGACGTGACTTGAATTTGGGCCTCCCTTAGCTCAGTCGGTAAAGGCGCAGCTACAAAGTAAGACCATGCTGGAGGTGGCTGGATTCAATTTCCGGTCCGGTATAGGAATTTTTCGGGTTGGAAAATTTCTCGACTTCCCTGGACATAGAAGTATGATTGGACTTGTCACACAATTATACCAATGCAAAAGTGGTACAGGCATCGAAAGCTCTCAATTAATAACTGTGGAAGTGCATCTTAGAACACTAAGTTTAGAGCACGTAATAAGCTAATATGCGATATGCAATAAACTTGAAATGCGAAGAAGAAGAAGAAGTGACTTGAATTGTTGAACTTTCGAAGATCTTCAGAACAATATTGGACTTTCAGCTTCTGAAAAGTTCATAGAGCTTCCAATGTGCTTATAGATGTCTTCCAAGATGTCCATGGAACTTCCGAGATTCATAGAACTGTATCTTCGAACATCATCATCATAGCAGTTCATCGAACTGCACATATGAGGATAGAACTTCCGATGTGTATTATTATTATTGTTGTATTGTATTGCTTAAAAGCACATCTTTTATTGAGCTTCCAAGCGGTGCATAGAACTTCCAAGCGGTTAATAGAACTTCAAAAATGTCCCGAGAACTTCCGACCAATTCATAGAACTTCCAGGACAGGACTTTTGAGAAATTCATAGATTTTTCGAGATGTTTGCAGATCTCCCGAGATGTTCATTGAACTTCCGTGTAGATCACAAAACTTCCGAGATGTTCATAGAAATTCAGAGATTTTCATAGTACTTCCGAGATGTTCATGGAACTTCTAAGACGGGCATAGAGCTTCCTGGATGATCATATCACTTCCGAGCAGTTCATAGAATTTCAGAGAAATTCATGGAACTTCCAAGATGGGCATAGAACTTCGTAGATAATCATAGCACTTCCAAACAGTTCGTAGAACTTCCGAGCAGTTCAAAGAACTTCAGAGATGTTGATAGAACTTCTTAGAGGCATTATTATTATTGTCTCTATTAAAAACACGCAGCTTTAATTGAATTTCCGAGTGGTTCATAGAACTTCCGAGCAATTAAAAGATCACAGAAATGTCCCGAGAACTTCTGACCAGTTCATAGAACTTCCAGGACACGGCTTTAGAAAAATTTGTAGAATTTTCGAGATGTATGTAGATCTCCTGAGATCTTCATAGAACTTCCGAGCAGTCTATGGAACTTCCAATAAGTTAATAGAACTTCCGAGATGTTCATGGAACTTTTAAGACGCGCATGCTGCTTCTTGGATGATCATATCACTTCCGAGCAGTTTATAGAACTTCAGAGAAGTTCATGAAATTTCCAAGATGAACATGGAAGTTCCTAGATAATCATAACACTACCGAACAGTTCATAGAACTTCCTAGCTGTTCATCGAAATTCAGAGACGATGATAGAACTTCCGATGTGTATTATTAATATTGATGTATTTATTAAAACACATCTTTTATTGAACTTCCAAGCGGTGCATAGAACTTCCGAGCATTTAATAGAACGTCAGAAATGTCCCCAGAACTTCCCAGCAGTTCATAGAACTTCCAGGACAGGACTTTCGAGAAATTCATAGATTTTTCGAGATATTTGTAGATCTCCCGAGATGTTCATAAAACTTTCGGTAGATCACAAAACTTCCGAGATGTTCATAGAACTTTCGAGCAGTCTATGGAACTTCCAATAAGTTAATAGAACTTCCGAGATGTTTATGGATCTTCTAAGAGACGCATGCAGCTTCCTGGATAATCACATCACTTCTGAGCAGTTCATAGAACTTCAGAGAAGTTCATGAATCTTCCAAGATGGGCATGGAAGTTCCTAGATAATCATAGCACTTCCGAACAGTTCATAGAATTTCCGAGCACTTCATATAACTTCAGAGATGTATTATTATTATGGTCTCTATTAAAAACACGCAGCTTTAATTGAACTTCCGAGTGGTTCATAGAACTTTCAAGCAATTAATAGATCACAGAAATGTCCCGAGAAACTCTGACCAGTTCATAGAACTTCCAGGACAGGACTTTCGAGAAATTCGTAGATTTTTCGAGATGTATGTACATCTCCCGAGATCTTCATAGAACTTCCAAGCAGTTCACAAAACTTCCGAGATGTTCAAAGAACTTCTGATATTCTCATAGAACTTCCGAGATGTTCATAGAATTTTCGAGCAGTTCATAGAACTTCCGAGAAGTTAATATAACTTCCAAAGTTCGCATAGTACTTGGCATGGAACTTCCTAGATGATCATAGCATTTCCAAACAGTTCGTAGAACTTCCTAGCAGTTCATATAACTTCCGAGATGTATTATTATTATTATCTCTATTAAAAACATATCTTTACTAGAACTTCCGAGTGGTTTATAGAACTTTTGAGCAATTAATAGATCACAGAAATGTCCCGAGAACTTCTGACCAGTTCATGGAACTTCCAGGACGGAAATTTCGAGAAATTCGAGATGTATGTAGATCTTCGAGATGTATGTAGGTCTCCTTAGATCTTCATAGAACTTCTAAGCAGTTCACAAAACTTCCGAGATGTTCATAGAACTTCTGAGGTTCTCATAGAACTTCCGAGATGAACGAAAAACGGAATTTAGTTAATTCTTTGAAAAAGGCACAATACATGTGACCGATACGTCAGATGAAAACTTAAAACCCCGTTTTTGAGCATCAAAAGACTGAAAGCCACATAACCTCCAACATACTTCCGAGATGTTCATAGAATTTCCGAGCAGTTCATAGAACTTCCGAGAGGTTAATAGAACTTCCAAAGCTCTCATAGAACTTGACATGGAATTTCCTAGATGATCATAGCACTTCCAAACAGTTCATAGAACTTCCAGGCAGTTCATATAACTTCAAAGATGTTGATAGAACTTCAGAGACGTATTATCATTATTGTCTCTATTAAAAACACATCTTTAATTGAACTTCCGAGTGGTTCATAGAACTTCCGAGTAATCAATAGATCACAGAAATGTCCTGAGAACTTCTTACCAGTCCATAGATCTTCCAGGACTGGACGTTCGAGAACTTCGTAGATTTTTCGAGATGTATGTAGATCTCCCGAGATCTTCATCAGTGTTCGGAAAATATCAAATATGATTTTGCCAACACTGATCTTCATAGAACTTCCAAGTAGCTCTCAAAACTTCTGAGATGTTAATAGAACTTCTGAGATTCTCTTAGAACTTTCGAGCAGTTCATAGAATTTCCGAGCAGTTCATAGAACTTCCGAGAAGTTAATAGAACTTCCGAGAAGTTAATAGAACTTCCGAGAAGTTAATAGAACTTCCAAAGCTCTCATAGAACTTGGCATGGAATGTCCTGGATGATCATAGCACTTCCGAAAAGTTCATAAAACTTCCGATAAGTTCATATAACTTCAGAGATGTTGATAGAACTTCCGAGATGTATTATTATTATTGTCTCTATTAAAAACACATCTTTAATAGAACTTCCGAGTGGTTTATAGAACTTCCGAAAAATTAATAGATCATAAAAATGTCCCGAGAACTTCTGACCAGTTCATAGAACTTCCAAGACAGGACTTTCGAGAACTTCGTAGATTTTTTGAGATGCATGTAGATCTCCCGAGATCTTCATACAACTTCCAAGCAGTTCACAAAACTTCTGAGATGTTAATAGAACTTCTGAGATTCTCTTAGAACTTTCGAGCAGTTCATAGAATTTCCGAGCAGTTCATAGAACTTCCGAGAAGTTAATAGAACTTCCGAGAAGTTAATAGAACTTCCAAAGCTCTCATAGAACTTGGCATGGAGTTTCCTAGATGATCATAGCACTTCCGA
Source organism: Ochlerotatus camptorhynchus (assembly GCF_037179485.1). Classification (NCBI taxonomy): domain Eukaryota; kingdom Metazoa; phylum Arthropoda; class Insecta; order Diptera; family Culicidae; genus Ochlerotatus; species Ochlerotatus camptorhynchus. The sequence continues at coordinate 9,755,299 of NW_027040818.1, read as the reverse complement.
AAAGTTCATAAAACTTCCGATAAGTTCATATAATTTCAGAGATGTTGATAGAACTTCCGAGATGTATTATTATTATTGTCTCTATTAAAAACACATCTTTAATAGAACTTCCGAGTGGTTTATAGAACTTCCGAAAAATTAATAGATCATAAAAATGTCCCGAGAACTTCTGACCAGTTCATAGAACTTCCAAGACAGGACTTTCGAGAACTTCGTAGATTTTTTGAGATGCATGTAGATCTCCCGAGATCTTCATAGAACTTCCAAGCAGTTCACAAAACTTCCGAGATGTTCATAGAACTTCTGAGATTCTCATAGAACTTCCGAGATGTTCATAGAATTTTCGAGCAGTTCATAGAACTTCCGAGGAGTTAATATAACTTTCAAAGCTATAATAGAGTTTGGCATAAAATTTCCTAGATGATCATAGCACTTCCAAACAGTTCGTAGAACTTCCTAGCAGTTTATATAACTTCAGAGATGTTGATAGAACTTCCGAGACGTATTATCATTATTGTCTCTATTAAAAACACATCTTGCATTGAACTTCCGAGTGGTTCATAGAACCTCCGAGCAATCAATAGATCACAGAAATGCCCCGAGAACTTCTGACCAGTCCATAGAACTTCCAAGATAGGACTTTCGAGTAATTTGTAGATTTTTCGAGATGTATGTAGATCTCCCGAGATCTTTATAGAACTGCCCAGCAGTTCACAAAACTTGCGAGATGTTCATAGAACTTCTGAGGTTCTCATAGAGCTTTCGAGATGTTCATAGAATTTCCGAGCAGTTAATTGAACTTTCAAAGCTCTCATAGAACTTGGTATGGAACTTCCTAGATGATCATAGCACTTCCGAGCAGTTTATAGAACTTCAGAGAAGTTAATAGAACTTCCGAGAATTTGATAGAACTTCCAAGAAGTACATAGAGCTTCTGAACAGTTCATAGAACTTCGGAGGTGGTCATAAATCATTCGAGATGTTCATATAAATTCCCAGATGTTCATATAGCTTCCCTCAAGTTCACCAAACCCCAACGCGATTCGAAATATCGCTTTAATTTCCGTTTCCGTTTTATTTATTTCCGTCAAGGTTTCCTCTTTACCTTAGCTTGAAACCAATTTTGTGACGTTATAAAATCGCTCCGTGTGAACAATAGGGACACGCAGCAATCGCTGATAAAGAGCCGATGGTTAATAACACCGTGGGTGTTCAGCGCTTTATAACGTATATATTTTACAAAAAAATTACTGATTTAAGCGTTTTTTCATATGATTACCCTGCCACCTGGTGGTGCATCCACCTATGCATCACCAATCATAGCAACCCTGTTGTGAACAGAAAAAAAATGACAGCGTTATCAGTTGATTTGTAGCAGCCATGGCGAAAACAATCAAGCACTACACTGAACGAAAACACCCACAATACTTCGACTGATTATTGTATTGCTCGAGCCCTTTAACAATATGCTGTCGGATTTCGGATGATTTCCTTATGGTTGAATTGGTCATAAGCCGATGAGCATCCATATAACTGTCCTCCAAATAAAGGATGATCTTTATTTGAAAATTGGCTTTAAACTACTGGGCTCCGAGGGCAGCAAATTAAGGATAGGATGACTTGAAAATGCTTTAGACTAGATTATTAATTGGATTGTTTACATTTCCATTATGAATAGCCATGAACAGCCATTTATCATGGATACAAAAATTACTTGTTGATAGAGGAAACTTCCTGGCAATCTAAAGTTTCCGCTCTTTACAATTGCTTGTACCACCTCTGATAGCGATGGCTATGCCTCCACCTCGTTTGTTTGCTCAGAGCAGCAAATGACGTTCGATAGAATTAGTTACATCATCGTTTTGAATGATTTGCGTTAAGGGGCTGAACCAATACCAAATGCATTTCAATATAATATGATTCTAATTTTACGCATTCCAGCTGGCCCTATAGTTCTTATAACATCTTCATCCTGTATTCGAGAGGAAAATCATCTGATTTCAAAACAACCGTCATCCGGTTGCAGCTATCATTCGAAAAGGCGATTTCGATGTTTCGATTTGAATGGTCTGAGGTTTCATTCGAACAGATGGCGCCACGCTATGTCTGAAGGCACTTTTTTTGCAACATTCATGTACCTCAGTTTTTTCTTCACAGAAAGTTAGTCTTGATCCTAACAATCAAATCTGCGAAGGTTTTAAAATATTTCATCTTGGGTTTTTTGAGAAAAAGTGTTTTGAAGTTTACTTAGCTGTTAACAAAGGCGTATACGGACTATTGATTATACAAAACTGTTACGGATCGAAACAAATTCAGCTGAAAATGATTCAAAAGGGGATTACAGTTGTCAAAACACTAAGTTTCAATGATACAGTAAGATTCGCTCTTTGGTACCGTCAGATATCGTAACAATGTCAGAATGTTTAAATTAATAAAATAATTAAACATTGGTTTATTTAGTCTCTAAATTTACTATTATTGAGCCATTCCATTGCAAAACGATATAGTGGTTCTCAGAATTTGGTAGGAAATGGTAGTTTTGATCCTTATCGCAAAATATTTTTTTATTTTGTCATTAGGGTGACTATTTCAACGTTAGGGTAGTCCAAAAAATCGTTTATTTTTTATTTATTTTTTCAAAAATGACTTTTTTCAAAAATTTATAACTTTTGAACAACAGGGCCAATTTCAAAGATCAAAATATCAAATGAAAGGTTATTAAAAGTACTTTTAATGATGAAATGTAATGATATTTAAAAAATACCGATTTTATATTTGAAAACATTGATTGTTTTCGTTTATTATGGTTTTCATGGTTGTAGATAGAGGGTTTTTTTTATATTTTTCTTAAAAAATTTAGGCTTTTTTACACAACATATCAAAAAATCAGCGATGTGTTGTTTTTCATTAGCTGATGATTAAATTTCATCCTTCAAAAACTGCACGATTATCAATCAGGCAATGGCGTTTATCAAGCACCTACAATGGCGAGCAGCGAATCCAAATTGCGTATGCTGAGTCGCATCTGCGGCAGCCACCATATTGCGTTATTGGGATCATTCTTGGTCGCGTTGTCTTTCCTCATAGCTGATTTGAGGCCGGGCTGGATAGTTTGACGGTCGGTATGTCTCATATATTTAGCCAATTTTAGCGTCTGAAATATAACAAAAGTATAGTTTGAAGTCATGTAAAATATAAAGTTATAAAGATAACTGTTACATACTAACCTTATTAACACTCAGATTAAGATCTTTCTTAAAGCTGAGTAAATCTTCGTGAGAAATCTTAGATTTTTTTCCTGACTGTTTCAAATTTAAACCCATTGGTCTTCCTGCTACGTTTGAAAAACTAACCTAGGCTAGTTTTTTACATGCTAACTATCTAATTCTTTTGGCAACAAAGTGATGTTTTCATCTTCCAATTTGGAGAGATTCTGAAGTTCCGGTGTTCATTATATGCATGACGTTTCTCAGGAGAAACCTGCGTTCAACATAATTTGAATTTTTTTATGAATTCCTTTTTCTGTGGTGTTTTTTTCTTACAAATATCTTCACACCCGCACAACTTTGACTGTCGAGTTTGGTTTGAACTTCTTGTTAACATCTTTCTTCTGGATATTTGTGAACCTCAATTTTATAAACTGCTCCCTTTTTTATACCGGTAAACGGCAATGTAACATGCGTGAGCCGTACTCACGATTTTTTTAGTTGATAAACTCTCATTTTTACGCCCTTCCACCCTGCTCATGCCTTCGATCACATGTCATAAAGGAAGCGTAAAAGAGAAAGAAATATCGCAACCAATTCTCACTATTTTACCTGTTTTCTAAGACATGGGGTGGGAGTTGTTCCACCAACGACCCGATGATACAGATTATAGAAGTTACATTCAAATTCAAATCCCTGTTCATAAGTTTTTCCTTGATTTCGTTGAACTTCGATGAAATTCTTCAAACTTTCATGATTTTCTTTGATGTTCTCGATTTTTTTTTCCTGGAATTCTCAGATATTTAAAAAAAAATCATAGTACTTTCCTAATATTATTAAATTTTCCCTGTGGTTCACAGACCATCCTAAAGTTTGCAAAAATTTCCTCACGTTTAAAGAACTGTTTGCAGAACATCATTGAAATTCATATAATGTTTCTATAGTTCACAGAACTCTCTTGAAGTTCGTAGAACTTACCAGGAGGACATTCAACTCCTCTGAAGCTCACAAAATGTCCCTGAAGTTGGCAGATCTGGAGAGCGAAGCACACCCTTAAAGTTTGAAGAATTTTCCTGAAGTCTTTCCTGAAGTTCAATGAACTTCTCTGAAAGTTATTGAATTTCTCTACTTCTTTGGAGGAACTTATTTAAAGTTTGCCGAACTTTCCTAAAATTCACTATAGTTCCATATAGTTCGCAGAATTTCCTAGAAAGTCGCTGAACCTTCCTGAATGTTTCCTTATTCAAAATATGGGAATTGCAATGAAGCTCTAGCAATTCTGTAGTAATTCAAGGTTAGTACTACCTAAACTCACTGGGCAAACGTAGCTAACTGCATGTGAGTTTCATTTCTGTATTATCGGAAAGACGATTTTCAAACCAATTCGTCATTGTTGCCAGAATTTATTTTCGATCTCGCCATTAAGTCAAACATGAATATTTATTTTTTTTTTAAATCCAAGCAAATTTAACTTCACCACCTGCTGAGTACGGGACACAAAACTTTCTGATACTCACTATCTCCTTTATTGAACTCCAGTAAAAATCTTTCAACGATCGTCGCTACTAAAGTGGCTTGATTTTTTTTTTACAGAGTCGCTTTTTTGAAGCACAACAAGCGAATTCTCTATTTTCTTCATGCAATTTTTTTTAACTTTTTTCTCCAGATTTTCTACACGATATCTCAAATAAAAACAAAAACACTCGAAACAGGACGAAAATCAATGCCTAGTACGATTACGTGGCTGCCTCAGACTGTCCTGCTCGTTTCTTTCTTTTTTATTCTTATGAGGAAAGAGAAATTAATTAAGAAGTTGTTCTAGCAAAAAATATAAATTGACTTTGGTCAAAGTCGACATAATCAATACGGATCTTACTTGAGAGTCAAAGAGAACTCTTTAATGCCATTTAGATTAATGCAATCATCATTTGAACCTTTTTTAACTGCATTTGTTCAATTCGTAATAGTTTTGTATCGTCAATAGTCCATATATGCCTTAATAATCGGCTTTGTAAACTTCAAATCACTTTATCTCAAAAAACCCAAGATGAAATATTTTAAAACCATCACAGATTTGATTGTTAGGATCAATACTAACATCCTGTCAAGGAAAATCTGAGGTACATGAATGTTGCAAAAAAAGTGCCTTCAGACGTAGCGTGTGGCGGTGGTTTGGTACAGTGACGATGGTTTGTTCGTACTGCCAGCTCCACCCCAGAGCGATGATATCGCGAGGCACTTCGTGTCCGCCGTATACAACCGATCCGGCATTTACAACATCCTCTCCCTTGTGGAGAAAGCCGAGAGCATCGAACGGAAACCTGATTCCGGTCACCCGACGATGCTGCGCGACCGTAAAGTGCAGCAGAAGCTGAGGACCAAGGGCAAGGTGGCCTCATCGTTCCGCGCCTTGGACCGGGAGATCGGAGCAACCGGCCAAACGATAAATAAGTACCTGGACAAGATGGACATTGTTATGCGGAAGCGTCAGTCGAGGCTGGCCGAGTCTGAACAGCAGGCAATCACCTAGAAGGAGCGGCTGAAGGTGCTGGTGAAAAACATCTTTCCACGACAAAGCGCATGGAAGACCGCCAACCCTCCCAGCTGCGACCGATAGAACATTTTCGGGCGAACCTCAAATGTAGGATCTATTCCAATAATTTTGTGGTCAAAACGGAGAAGCAGCTGATCGCCAAGGTCACGAAAGAGCTGAATAACATGCCGACATCGATCTTTACATCAGCCGTAAGACCACCCGGCAGGGCGCCGAAGCATTTTTGTAGAAGGCTTAATAAACGTAGGATTTAAGGAAGGTTTGTTCTATTGAATTGCCTTTTGTAGTTTGTTTCTTTCATCGCTATCCGAAATTAGTTCATTTATTTAATGCATACATCAGTTAAGCTTTGTAAAAAAAAAACTTGCGTTTCCATTTGCGAAACTTTGATTGCTGGAATTTCGATTATATTTAAGAGACCGCAAAGTTGCCCAATTTTCGTAAACTGTCTTGTTTTTGTAAATTTTCTTATTTCTGTAGATTTCTCCCAAAACGTACTGGCATCCCTGGTTAGGACCGTCAAAGAAATTGCGCATCACTGATTAATTGAGTTAGAATCATTCTAAGGATGTGTCTCCTTCAACAGAATAAAGGAGTTTTTATAAGTGTTGTAGATGTTCCAAGTCCGGGTTCCCGTTTTCCGATTCTCGAACGTGGTTGCAGTGGTCGGTTCCAGTAGAAATTCTGCTTAAAAGGAACAAATATCCCGCAACCCTATGCATACGAAGATTTGTACTGAAACGCAAACAAGTTCTCGAAACACCAAGAACGCTTTGTGAAACATTTATGTGTAACCGCTTCCAGGAACACGTCTCCCGTCGGAGTCCTCGCCCCGGAAAACTTTCACCCACAAATTTTCCCCGCATCCCATTTAAGCAACAGCACACTTATCCTCCCCCATGTGTGCAGTACATGTACAAGAATCGTCCTTAATCAGGAAAAGAACAGTTTTCGGTACAACTTTATCGCTTCCCGTCCCGTTTTTCCTGCCCTATCCCCCCAACTATAATCTATCTAAGGCTCACCTGTATCCTCGCGGCGACCCGTTCGTTGTGGAACCGCACCGGAACGAACCATCCGCGGGTCGAACCGGTCACCAGGACGATCCCGAGCAGAAAGAAGCACACGAATGCCGCAATGACGGCTTTGGCTCGGCCCGACACTACCATCGCCATGTTGTTTGGCACTCACTCACACACACGTAGAATCAGACACACTTAATTGATATGGTGATTCTTTTTTTTTTTTATTCTTTCCAACGCCGCTTTTGAATGCGTTGATATGTGTGCCTGCTCAAACAGCGGCACACAATTAATCGCCCCACCTGGCTCCTGGCATTAATTACTCGCACCAACGGGAAAAAATTGCACTTTAATTGATTAATCTGACATTTGCACCGGGAATTTTCAATTTTCAACTTTTGAACCGCGCAACCACTGGAGCACGACGCCGGCCGACCGATGGCGAGGGCGTCAGTCACGCGAAATTTGTTCCGCAATTATTCATCGATTGATAGAGCAAATAGCATCAATTTTATTTATTCAATCTATTTTGGGTGATTCTTCTTTTTTTTTGTTTGTGTGTATGGGAGTGGGAGGAATGTATATTTATTTTACTTTTGTACGCGAAATTGATGAGTTTGTATCAAGGGACACACGGTGCTGCCTACGGGTGAGCAATTTTTCACCAACTTTTTCCCAATTATTCTTGGGAAGCGTGCGGAGGAATTCAATCACTTTCAGCTCACTTCCGGTCGGTGTGTTGTGGAGAATGGATAGCACGGTAAAGGGAATTTCACTTTTGCTTGCCAGTCGAACCGATTAAGCTTTCCGTGTCCCGATGTAATAACACTTTTTCTTCGGGTCGTTTGCACTTTTCCACCTCTTTTGCTGCTACCCGGTTGACTAGAGCGGAGGGGGGCTGATTAATGGACACACACTTTTCTTTTCCCCACCGGACTCAAACTGGTGCTAGTAACACACACACACACACACATACGGCCGCACAGTTAGTCCGTTGTCGGTCCTAGGAGAGAACCCAATTAGGGTCGAATTTTTTGAGGATCGGCGGGGCGCCCGAGGTTCCACAACCCAGCTTAATGCTAATCGCTTAATTATTTAATTAGGTTTCTCACAGTCCGAGCTTTCGGTAGGTAGTTTCAGTGATAAATCTCTAACAATTAGTAACGGAGCAGAATGGAAAAGATTTCACTATAAATACGTGTTCCGAACTTCTTATTTTCTTGTTTTAAATAAACTCTTTTCGAACCTTCATGTTTAACGACTATGACTTTTATGTTCTTTTTAAAATACTCCTCCCGACATCCTCATAATTGACTCGCACACAGGAAACTTCCGTAATTAAAAACTTTCTTACTTTTCTCTAAAAAACTCATAAAATGTCTCGCCTTCAACGATATCACAGAACGTATTGATTTTTGCTTGCCCCTTGCCTGTCGCTCACATCCACCGCCACATTTGCGAATCCATCAAACCGAGCGAACCGGAACAAGCGACACGTCTTTAACGAGCCATAAATGTCACTCCGGAAGCGAACAGGATAAAAAATAAAAACGACCGAACCGAACGCACTCGCGCAACGAATTTACGACCGAACGGAACCTCCTCCCGGAGTCAATCCTTTTTCCCACTTTTCCGATCGCGATCGCCGGGGATCGAAGTCTCCTCCGGAGTTCAATCACGCCACACCGCCTTGCCTTAGGAAAGTTCTATTTTGTTTTTCCTTTCCCGCGAGGGGGCTGACACTTATTCAATTATGTTAATTATCTTCTTGTTCTTGTTGCACCGTTCTTCGGAGTGTATCAAATTTTGGTCACGTTCCTAATTTTTTTTCGGGTGTTATTTTCGGCTGCATGCTTCACTGACTCATTTCGGCGTCGTTGGAAAAAACTGTCGACGATGACAAACTGATGACCTTTTCGTTCCGTTTCACGACAATTTTTCGTGGGTGAATGAGAACGGTTTTGCTTGGGTCAGTTGGTTGCTTTTGTGACTTTTATCATGGGGTGGTTTTTGTTTTGTTTATACGGTTGATGGTGGATATTCTGTAAATAAAGCTTGCGTTGTAATGTGGGGCAACATTCCAACATTGGTGTGGAGCTTGCGATGGTAGCGGAATGGAGTATCTAAGGGTCGTGGGAATTTGAAAATGAATGGATTTTTCTCTAATGTCAGCATGATTATATACAATTTTAAAAATTCTATTAATTATAACTTCCGAGTTTCGACTTCCTTTTCAATGTAGATTTGTAATGAACCTCTAAATGGTGGTCTGACCTGGCGTAGCGGTTATAATTCATGCCTCTGACGGTGGTCTTTAAATAACACCAAAATTGAATGCAACTGCTTTTAAAAGAATCCACTCAAAGTAATAGAAGCTAACGAAAAGTTTGTATTTGTCTGTATCAGTAATTTTAAATAGTTGAGACCCGGAGGGGTAGAGTAAGTTATCTCAGAACTAGGTTTCAAATGCTCATTTCACATAAACAATTTGTTCTTACATTCAATCCAAGTGTTTTGTTACTTCATACGTGAAATTTAAGATATTCAGAGATGGTAAGAAATGCTATACTAATATCAACATGAAGCTTTAGTGCGATAATTTTTGAGCTAGAGAAATTTATAAAGAGTATTGATTGATAGTACAGCAGTTTGAAAATTGAACAGAAGTTGAAATTGAACGAAGGGCCATTAATACGATAATACTAATCAAATGCGCACTCCTTTGCCTACCTCAGCAAAACGGGGAAACAACTTCCGGCACTCCGTGGCCCTCGGGGTTTTTAGACTATACCTTTCCAGGTTGTCGATATGGACTCCAAGCTTCCCATACTTGGTGTCCAGCTGGCGGCACCGGTGAACATCTCCGTCGCATGTGCATACCTGCCATGCGGACGGCTGCCAAACCTGCACGATCAACTCAGCGAAGCCATAGCTAAACTACCGGAACCGCGCATCCTGCTTGGGGATCTGAACGGGCACCACCCAAGCTGGGGCTGCCCCCGCTCCGACCCTCGAGGTGTTACCCTGGTCGATATTTTTGAGAAGGAAGACATGGTGATTCTGAATGACGGTGTGCCCACGTACTTTAACGGGCGGCATACTTCTGCCATCGACGTCTCTGCTGTCAGCCGCTGCTTTGCCGGAAAAACTCAGTGGAGCGCGAACACGGATCTCTATGGTAGTGACCACTAACCCATCAAAGTTCAACTTTCGACCGCCATCTTCCCGATGACAACACGGAGGTCCCGATGGTGCTATGAACAAGCGGACTGGGATAGCTATTGTGAAGCCTTTCAGTCCTTGTTACTACAGCGTAATCCGAACAACATTGAAGACTTTTCAGAAGTGATATACGAAGCAGCAACAGCAACCATCCCAAAGACCAGCAGCGTTCCGGGGCGAAAAGCGCTACGCTGGTGGAATGAAGATACGAGGAAAGCCGTTAAAGCCCGGCGTAAAGCACTTCGCCGTGTAAAGCGCCTTCCTATCGGACATCCCGACTGTGAGGACGCTCTGCGTCACAACCATGAGTCGCACAATCAATGCCGGCAAGAAATCCGTTTGGCGACACGGATTTCTTGCCAGCACGAACCAGGTGGATGGACTTTCTGGAAGGAATGAATTCGTCACAGTCTTCGGCCGACTTATGGAGGTAAGTCAACGCCCTCAGTGGGAAACGGCGCATGACACCGCTCCACGTACAGATTAACGGTGAAACTGTTTCTGACCCTGCAATCGAGCGGACGAACTCGGCTCGTACTTTGCCGACCTTGCAGCCATCGAGAAGTACGAAGACGAATTCAAGCGGAAAGCTAAGCCTTCGACGTCATCCATTGCAAGTTTTTCTGTTTCTTCTGACGCTGGAAACTCGGACATCAACCAGGCATTCTCCTGGCTAAAGAGGTTACCAACGCCCAGGCCAGCTACGGATGCTGGAGCTTTTCAACAAGCTCTGGCTCACCAACTCGTATCCAGCGTCGTGGAAAGAGAGCTTAGTCATTCCTATCCCAAAAGCCAATGAAACAACCCGTGAAGCTAGCAAGTTCCGTCCAATAGCCTTGAAATGCTGTATGGCCAAGGTTCTGGAGCGAATGGTCAACAGAAGGCTAAAGCATTTCGTTGAAGCCGAAAACCTGCTAGACCATCGACAGCACGCCTTCCGTCAAGGGTACGGAACGTCAACTTATTTTGCAACATTAGGGGAGCTCCTCAAAAGTGCCAACGATAGCGGTCTCCACACCGAGATCGTCTCGCTGGATATATCGAAGGCCTTCAACAGGACGTGGACGCCCCTCGTCTTAGAGCAGCTTGTCAACTGGGTTCTGTGTGGACTTATGGTCCACTTCATCAAACATTTCCTGACCGATCGCTCTTTCAGAGTCGCAGTGGGCAACACGAGGTCCCAGCTTTTCAGCTGACGATGTACTTATCGTAGCTGCCGACCCAACAGCAGCACGTAACAGGATCAAGGCCCAGGCAACAGTCTCCGCTGTAGCCAGGTGGGCCAGCGCAGTAGGTTTCCAGCTTTCGGTCACCAAAAGCGTCAGGTGCCACGTGTGTCCATTAGAGTGATGCAAAATTTGAAATTTTCGCTCCACAATACTTAAACGATTCCAAATCGGATCCTGACTAACATCTCAAAATTTGAACCCATTTGGTGAGAAACTGAGATGGCACAAACCATTTGAAGTTTGTATGGGAATTAGTATGGTAAAACCAAGATTTTTGTTCATGTCTATCTAATAATTCACCATATCGATCTGCTTCAAAAGCTTTCATTTGTACTTGTAGTAAATTTTCCCAGCTACAACTTTGCTCAAGACCACTTTTTGATTAAATGCAAGGATCGAAAGTTATTAATGGTTCAATGCGCTGATGTCTTATGATCATGCTCAATCAACTGCTCAGCAGGCAACATTGGTGTTTCTGGGGCGTTTAATAGGACACAAAAATCATGGCTACTATGTCACACTGCAAAATACAGTGTTGCCTACAGAGCAGCCGCTTGATCATGTCATAAGTTTACCAATCTCTTAAATAATTAATAACTTTTTTCTGTCTCGTTTAACATAGAAAAAATCTTTAGCAAAGTTGTAGCTGAGAAAATTTTCTATAAGAATGGCTATTGAACTGTTTCGCAGCTCTATAAGGAAAAAGACTAGAAGGCAATGAACAAAAAGTTGAGATTTCCCATAGTAATTTACATGTAAACTTCAAATGGTTTGTGCGAAGTCTGTTTCTCACCAAATGAGTTGTAACTTTGGGAGCCTAATCAGGACATGGTTTGAAACCATTTAAGCACTGTGGAGCGAAAAAGTCAAATTTTGCATCAGTCTAGTGTCCATCCCGGCACCGTGTCAGCGGACCACCTATTAAAGTTCAAAACCAGCCCATACCACTGAAGAAGACGGTCCGTATTCTGGGGGTACTTGTTGACCGGTCCCTCAACTTCGAGCAGCACTTTAAGGCGATCAAGAACGACTGCCGCAGTAGGATCAACACGTCAATCGTCGATTTCCCGCGAATAAAATCTCAATTTCGAAAACTAACAACACTATGAGGTAGAGAAATGATTCCTCTATCATTTGGTATAGTTAGTTTACGAGATTGAGTTTTTATTGACGAGAAATCGGCGATTGACGTGTTTGTTTACAAAAGCAATTACGCCCAAATCTCAAATCACTCTGGAATTGTGACACTCGTTTCCGGGTTGCAAGAGCCGTCATCGATAGTCGCCTACTGTACGGTCTTGAGATGACGTGCATCGCCACTGAAAAGCTCGTGCAGATACTAGCAGCAACTTTTAACACCTACGTTCGGATTGTCTCCGGTCTTCTTCCGTCAACGCCCGCCGATGCCGCATGCATCGAAGCGGGTATTCTGCCCTTCCGCCATCGTATAACCGCAGCAATTGCAACGAAAGCCGCTGCTTCTACCGCAATGACCTCCAGAAATGACAGGATCTTTCTCCTTGATGAGGGGAACAGACTCCTCCGCATGACTGCCAATTCGGAGCTCCCCCAGTGGCCAAGTGACGGAGTCAAAAGTTGGCGCATACCTCCACCAAAAATCGAGAGTCGGATAAAAAGCAGGTTCAAGGCTGGAGATAACTCTGCAGCGCTGAAGAGAACAATAGCCGAACTGCTAGGCTCGGACTACCCAACCCATGCCCACATATACACGGACGGATCGCTTTCCCGAGCCGGGGTCGGAATTGGAGTAGCCGGAATTTCAGTACCGATGAGTAGCAGCCTACCACCACAATGCTCGGTTTTCTCCGCCGAAGCTGCGGCCATCTTTGTTGCTGTTACAACACCCTCGGACCGGCCCATACTGGTGCTATCCGATTCGTACAGCGTGATACAAGCCCTTACATCGGAGACCATGACTCACCCCTGGATACAGGGTATTGTGGAGGCCACACCTCCGAACACGGTGTTTTCCTGGATCCCTGGGCACTGCAGTATCCCAGGAAACAACGAAGCCAACAGCTGGCCCCCGTTACACCGACGAAGTGCCACTACAGGACATAAAGCGATGGATAGTCAGCAAAATGTGGGAAGCCTGGGAAGCAGAGTGGTGCCAACCCCAATCTCTTTTCATCCGAAGAATCAAAGGAACGACGAGCAAGTGGACGGATATGTCGAAACTACGGGACCAGAATGTGGTTTCTCGTCTTAGGACAGGCCATACAAGGATCTCACATAGTTTTGGTGGGACACAGTTCCATAGAATGTGCTACGTTTGCGGAACCACTGCATCGGTGGAACACATCCTATGCCTGTGTCCGCAATACCAACAACTACGGGAGCAGTACGCACTTCCCAACAGCATTAGGGACATACTGGGCGACGAACCTTCCACTTTAGCGACAGTTATTTATTTCCTCAAGGACGCTGCGTTATACAACAACATTTAGGTCCTTTTAACTTTCTTTTGGCTGACGGTACATCTCTACCGGACGGGGGATTACCCCTCCTACGGTGGAGCTCCGATCTCCTTCAAAACCCTACCTAACTTTGATGTACCAGATTGTTGTTTTTTCTCGTTGCCTGTATTGTTAGTCTTTTTACTGGAATCTGTTTGAATTGCTTCTATTTGAGTACATGTGAATTGTAAACCAACTCCGTAACACAATTTTCTGACAGAATCCCCCTCTGGGGCCTCCCATTTTATAGAGATGAACTGACCAACGGCTAAAAATCTCTCTAATAAAGTTAAAAAAAAAACTCTTGATGGTTGAGGGGTTTTGATATATTTCCTCAAATACACAAGTAAAAGAGTGCGCGTTTGACTTGCTTATATACTGTCTGCGGTCTTTTCTTTATTTAACGTCGGTCTCTGTTCCGCAATCTAGTGCCAATCACCGACGGACATCGATTGCCATCCATTAACGGCAATCGAATGTGCAGGAAGGCAGCTTCCACACCTGCGTAGGATATCGCACCCATTCAACACATATGGGCCAGGACCAACGGCTTTACTTTCCTTCCGAAGGAAGACATGACCAGAGATTTTTATGCCTCAGAAAAATCCCGCCGACCTCGGCTGTGGGATTGAACCCAGACCCATTGGGGTGTGAGAAAGCAGTCACGCTTACCACTACATCACCGGCGCCGGCTACTGTCACTACTGTCGTTTATCACTACCTAAAGCCCCACGTTGACAAAAAATTCCAGACAATGGTACCTTAGATAAAACTCTTCTTTATCCAACTATTGTTTGCTTCTCTCGTCATGACCAATATTGGTCTGGACTACGTACGTATTCATCTCAGAGAGAAGCAGTATGCTTTCGGCAACGAGGGGCTTTAGCTAGTGATAAACGTCGCTAGGACTATTCCACAGCCGCAGACATTATATGAGCAAGTCAAAAGCACACTCTTTTGCCTGTCACTGTCATCAATGCCACTCACCCATCAAGTGTGAGGTAGGCAAAGGAGTGGCCCTTCGCTCAATTTCAACTCCTGTTCAAGTTTCACACTGCCGTACTCTACAGGAACTATCAATGTATCCCCTTTAGAACTTTATCTAGCTAATACATTATCGTACTAAAGCTCCATGTTGATAGGATAGAGAGCTACTTCGTCGTAATCGCCCATTTCCGTTCTATCGAGCATAAATCATCAATAATATCCATGATTTCACCGTACACAAATAAAAAATACGTTTGTTTCGATGCGTTAGCTCATAAACTACAACACAAAGCCCATACGAGTGCGTTGCATCAATATTTCAACTCATTGTTCGCAAAACAAAAGAAGCGCTCATAGCAAATCCATTTTTTCTATCTTCATTCGTAGAACGAAGAAAAACATAGCCAAACCAATGGCGTTTCAATGTGTTAGGATGGAATTGAAACTCGTTGAACGAATTTGCAATCAAGAAGCAGTGTTAGACTTCTTACAATATCTCAATAGTTTTTGACTTTTTCTCAAATCCAAGAAAGGTAAACAAATTTGAAAGTCAGCTACAGCAGAATCGCTCCATTTTTGAGTTCATATACTTTCTAAAAAGAGACGTTAAGTGTAGGTTATGCTTGGTAGGATAGAAATAAGATAAAAAACCCTATTAGTATAGTATTTTCTCCCAACTCTGAAAAACATTGTTCTTAATAAGTACCAATTGCCAGTTGCTGTCATTTTCAGAGTTGTTACGAGAAGTTTGAAACAATATCAGGCTCATATACACTTCAACTTTAATGTAAAGGTTTAAATTGAACTTTGTAATTGGGTTCTTTAATTTTGAAAAATGTATCGTTTTTTATAGATCATCTGAAAGAGCTTCGTTTTCGGAGTACAGCGATATTTTTTTCGAACCCACACACTTTCATCTCGATTTTTAAATCAAGATTTAAAGCAAAATAATAACTTCACTGTTTGACACTAAACTAACAAACTGACAGCTCGCTCCCATACAAAGTGACACCGAGGGGCGCTAATAAGGTGATTTTTGCAAATGTAATCGTACTTATTTAAAATAGTTCCAGTGTACCAAAATTGATGAAATGTTGGGTTTGGGTTCCATTTTTAATGCAGATTACGAATATGCATTTACCTCAATACCCTTAAAGAACCCAATTGGTAATTGGGACCCTCCAAGAGCCTATCTTAAAAGGTGCTAGAACATTTAGAACTTTCACAAAGGGTCCTACACTTCCATGAGATTATCTAAATGAGGTTTCTAGAAATTGTATTATGGTTTCGAAGAATTTTTGAGGTTCATTGTGTTTTGGTTTTCTAGACGTCATGAAAGTACTGAATTTATTTAAATGTCCTGTGCTTTTCTTAGATCTTAAAAGCAATTTCCTACGCATTTTAAAGATTTCCTAATTTTTTTAGAAGTTCTCTAAGCTTCTATCATTACTCTAAGCATTCCTGAGGATCATTTGCACGTCTTCGAAGAGACGTTGAATTGTTTGATGTCTGCAGACTACCCAGGAGTGCAGGGAGCATGCTGAACTTGTCAGCTAAATTCTAAGATATTTTTTTTTTTATTGGGTTTTAAGCTGGAGCTGCGTGACAGCTTAGTTTTCTAGACTTGACCCATTTGAATACATTTTGCTTCTATCTTTGACAATACAGCAGAAGGACTAGCCTATGTTGGCAGCTTTAACACTGGATTCCGTGTGTTTTGTTTCAAGATAGTTATCCGCATAGGATAGGATCCACGTAGTAAACCGATTGAATAAGTAAATCCGTTTCGAACAACATAGCTTAATTATTTAAGTTACGAAAACCGCGCGAGTCCCGAAATCCGTGCGAGACAACCGAAGCGAGTAAAAAAGGCTTATTATCAAATTTTGGTTTCCTCCCTAGATATTCTACTCATTTTACTATTGAGCTATGTTTCAATTTAGTGTGTTTTTTACCGCACGTATCAATCATTTCAAAATTTTGCGACCGTACCGAACAAATTCAAAACTACATAAGCTCAAAACACGTTTGACAAGCTCTACCGAATTGCGAATCACTTCTGCGTAAGCTCCGTAGACGTAGGCGCATTGAATCCGACAGCCGCGAAAATTTAAACATGCATCAATACCACATAAGAAAAGATCGATTTTACAGTCACGTAGGGTTTAGTTCATAGATTAACATTGACTGCTGATTACAAATGGAAGTACTTGAACACTAAGAAATAAGTTAACTCAAATGCTTTAACCGGATATATATGAGATTTCGCGTATTGAGAAAATAATATAGTTATCGAGTACAATAAACTCATGGGAAAACAATACCTACAAAAAATTAAAAGTTATCAATTGTCACATACCTCTACTTTTACTTATTTCCTTAACTATTCCTCTTCTTGTTAATTTGCTAAATGCTATTGGTTTGCTTGCGTTTTCTTATTGAAGTTCAAGACTAAATTGGAAGATTTATTCTTAAAGGTTAGTTGCCTCCCTAATTCTTTTGTTAATGTTAATTGCAGTTGCTTTCGATAACCAATACAACCTGTTACAACTCTGCATTGAACAAATTCTAGAAAATTGTTTCGCTTAGCTGTAGCGATGCAAAGAGAAAATCGATTAAGAGAATCGATCATCGCGTTTACGCCCTTGTGCATGCTCATTGTCGAAATGTTCAATCGCTTGTCTCTCCCGTCGCTCCATTGGTCTTTTTTTCAAACCTTCGGTGAAAACACTTGAAGATTACACGTAATATGTTCAATTTGTCTTCTATCCATATATTTATCTAAACAAAATAAAATAAAATCGGGACATAACGCATAATCAGCTAATTGAAAGAGCGGTAATAGAGTGTTTGTGAAAGAGATTGAAAGCCATAATGAGGTTTCGTTTAACTAGAAAATCTACGTTACTTACATACATTGAAAGCGACGCAAGCAACGAAGAGAAGATCTACAGCCAGCCTTTCCTTCTAAGGGTGCTTTATTTTTCATTTTCGTTTCTTGCTGATAGTCTAGCTAGGCGTTATAGGAACGAAGCATTGAAGACGTAGTATGAGAGAAACAAAATGTCGAGTTCATTTTACAGTCTACTCGGGAAAAAATCCCAGCATTATTCCAAATATCTGTGGTACAATAAATATGTGTTTTTAGCAAGTAACTTCTTTTTTTTTTAACTATTTTTGGATTTTGATGGATCAATGATCAATGTCTGTATAAACCTGTAAGTTTTTACCAATGACTGTACAATGTTTGTACTGAGCAGTTTAATTGTTTATTATGAATTTTTGCCTAAATTCGATCATTTTGTCTTGAAAAATTTCAAAATGCTTACACGGAAACGGCACTTCTGATTATCGCTCCCGGAACAACATTTCTGAAAACAGTAGCTGTAGTAGCGAAATGTACCCAGATTTTTGAGTTGTTAAGCCTGCAAATACACTAAGTTCACCATAACACTAGAGCCACCTGATGATAGAATTCTGAACAAAAAATTCCGGAATTAAAAATATCTTAGTCCTGTGTACAACATTGCTCAAAACAAAACATTTTTTATAGCCAGGATCCTGAATATATAGATCCTCCATGTACATGAAGTTGGCCAAATCGATAGAGCCACTTGGAGAGAGAATTCCAAGCTTAAATGTCAACCATTCAAAAGATCTTCCCCCTGAATAAAATGGCTGAAAACACCAATTTTGAATATACCCAGGATCTTGAGACACTGATCCTGCAAGTATAAGAAGTTTACCGGAACACTAGTGCCAGCTATCAAGAGAATTCTGAACAAAATTTATCACAATTCAAATCGTCTTAACTTAGTGAACAACATTGTAGAAAACAGCAACCTTGTATATAGCCAGGATCTTTAGATGATGATCCTCCAAATACATGAAGTTCGTCACCTAGTGAGAGAACCCCAAACTAAATACTCAAGCATTCAAAAGCTCTTAGCCCCCTGAACTAAATGTCAGAACACTGCAAATTTGAATACGTCCAGGATTTTGAGATGTCGATTCTGCAAGTACACGAAGTTTACCAGAACATTAACTCTCCACCAGTCAGTCTGCATCGTGCTATCTTGCCGTGCGGATCTATTTGCTTTTTGCTGAAGGAAGGGTTACTACTACCTAAAGCTACAAAAAATTTAAACAGCACTTTTCAGTGCTCAACCTGTAAAATTTCTACCTTGTTCAACTCTTATTCCTCTTCGATCCTTGTTTGGACCCTACCCGAGGTAATCCTTCTTGGATATCGATTTGAAAAATTCCTCTTCGATCTATCTATAGTTCTATAGTAATCTGCTTGGAAGTCGATTTGGATAAAAAATTACTGCCGCCATGGCGCCTAAACGCAAAAGAAAAGGGGCAAACTCTTGATCCCCCTTCTGATGAAATTAATTTGAGTAATCAATTTGATTTGCTCACGGATGATGAGAATGATTCATCATACAAGACAAAATCTAGTAAACTTTCCCGGCTTAATGCCAAGAAGGAAAAGATTCCCCCTATTGTGATAACCACTTCCGATTTCCATGCTCTTCGCATGGAACTTTTGAACGTCCTGAAAGTTAAGTTTTCACTACAAATTGGACGTCGGGGTGAATGCCGTGTATTGGCTGAAACCTTCGACGGATTTAAATGTCTTCTCAAGTATCTTACTGAGAAGAAGCACACATTTTTTACTTACTGTCGTTGAGCACCAAAACTGAACGTGTGTTCAAAGTTGTCATGAAAGGACTACCCAGTGGTGAATCCCTGGATCAGATCAAAGATGAACTGGCAAAATTACTTGGAGTTGTGCCACTCCAAGTAATCAAAATGAAAATGAAATCCCGCCCTGGCGATTCGCGCAACGGGATTTCTAATCATTTTTAATTAGTTCACTTCAAGTCTAGTGAACTAAACAACCTTAAGGCCTTGGAAAAAGCTAGCCTTATTCTCCATCTCCGAGTGGAGTGGGAACACTTCAGGAAGACTGGAGGAAATTTCCAAAACCTCACCCAGTGCCGTAAATGCCAGGGATGGGGTCACGGAACTAAAAATTGCTACATGCCAGCTAAATTGAATTGTGGTGATTCCTCTCACGCAAAGGACGACTGTCCTGTGAAGGAAGATCCTAAGAAATTTAAATGTTCAAATTGTGGTGAAAACCACAAATCCAATTTTCGGGAATGTAAGACTCGCAAAGCTATCCTACAATCTCGTTCTAAGCGACAGGTAGGAAACGCTCCACGTTTCCGACCAGGTACAAATTCCTCTGCTGTTAACAACGGTCAGCGAGGAACAAATTCTACATTCGTACCCGGAGGTACAAATATCACCCCTGCTTCAATTTTTTTTATTTATACTTACTCCCCCTCGCTGCTAACAATGTTCAGCGAGTTAATGGAGCTACCTATGCTGCTATTGCAGCGGGTAGAAATCAAAATACTAACCAAAGTAATTCTAACGGAAATTTGGACAATTTTGACTTAGGAAGCATTACTGCCCCTAAAATGGAATTTTTACAGAAATCATTAATTGACATGATTTCTGATATGCTTAAATTTAACTCCATGTTTGAAGCTATTCAAACTGGAGTAAAATTTGCAGTTAATACTGTCGTGACTTTAAAATTCAGTAATGATTTTAAAGCATTAAATATTTTAAATTGGAATGCTCGATCTCTTAAAGATAATGAAGACGAGCTATTTAACATTTTGAGAGTTCATAACGTGCATATTGCCGTTATAACTGAAACGTTTTTTAAACCTGACCATAAGGTTAAGAAGGACGCAAATTATTTGATTTATAGAAATGATCGTCTTGATGGACCCTGTGGTGGCGTTGCTATCATTGTTCATAGACGAATCAAACATAAAATTCTTTCTCCATTTGAAACCAAAGTTTTTGAAACTTTGGGAGTTTCTGTTGAAACAAAATTTGGACAGCTTACGTTTATAGCTGCCTATTTGCCTTTGTAATGCGTAGGCCAGCAAAAGAATTTTCTCAAGGGTGACCTTCAGAAACTTACCCATCATAGGTCTAAATTCTTCATTATTGGTTATTTTAATGCAAAACACCGCTCATGGAATAATGCTCAAAGCAATTCCAACGGTAATATTCTGTTTGATGATTGTTCTGCAGGTTATTACACTATTCAATATCCAAACAGCCCAACATGCTTTTCTTCAGCAAGAAATCCCTCAACTATTGATTTGGTCTTAACTGATTCATGTCAATTTTGTAGCCAATTGGTTACCCATGCTGACTTCGGTTCTGATCACCTTCCAGTAACTTTTGAAATAACCCAAGCAATAATTTCTAATCCCAACAGCTCTACTTTCAAATGCCATAGAGCTGATTGGGAGCAATATCGAACATTTATGGAATATCACTTCGATCCAAACAAAAGATGAAATTAATTATGCTCTTGAATCTCTGACTACTTCTATAGTTGAAGCAAGAGCTGCCTCAGTACCAAAATGCGAGGTTAAATTCGATTCAATTATAATAGACGACGATCTTCAGCGCTTGATCCGTCTTAAAAATGTCCGTAGTAGGCAATATCAAAGAACTCGCGATCCTGCCATGAAAGTTATCTGGCGTTATTTACAAAAACAAATTAAAAAGCGATTCCCTGCCCTGAGGAACAAAACTTTTGAAAATAATGTTTCTTAATTAGACCCAAGTTCCAAACCCTTTTGGAAACTCACAAAAATTTTGAAAAAACCTCAAAAGCCTATTCCAGCGCTTAAATATGGTGGTAAAATTTTGAACACAAATTCGGAAAAATCTCAGAAACTTGCTAAGCAATTCGAGGGTTCCCATAATTTCAGTTTGGGTCTTACTAGTCCTATTGAGAATCAGGTTGCTCGGGATTTTCTGAATATTTTCTCTTGGGAAAATATTTTTGATGATTCCTGGGGGACTGATTTGGACGAAGTAAGGTCTATAACTAAAAAGTTTCAAAATATGAAAGCTCCAGGTGATGATGGAATTTTCTATATCCTCATCAAAAAACTCCCAGAGAGTACCTTGTCTTTCTTTGTAAAATTATTTAACAGATGTTTTAATTTGGCATACTTTCCTGATAAATGGAAAAATGCAAAAGTTGTTCCAATTTTGAAGCCGGATAAAAATCCAGCTGAAGCTTCTAGCTACCGCCCAATAAGCTTGCTTTCTTCAATTAGTAAACTTTTTGAAAAGATAATTTTAAATAGAATGATGCTTCACATCAATACGAACTCAATTTTTGCAGATGAGCAGTTTGGATTTCGCCATGGGCATTCAATTACTCATCAACTCTTAAGAGTTACCAATTTAATTCGTTCAAACAAATCGGAAGGCCACTCAACTGGAGTTGCTCTTCTAGACATAGAAAAAGCATTCGACAGTGTTTGGCATGAAGGTTTGATTGCTTAATTGCAGAAGTTTAATTTTCCACTCCATATTATGAAATTTGTTCAAAATTATTTAACTAACAGAACTCTTCAGGTAAATTATCAAAATTTCAAATCTAATCGACTACCTGTTAGAGCAGGAGTCCCTCAGGGTAGCATTCTTTGGCCTATATTGTATAACATTTTCACTTCGGATCTCCCTGATTTGCCTCAGGGTTGCCACAAATCTTTGTTCGCCGATGACCCAGGCATTTTGGCTAAAGGAAAAAGTTTCGTGTTACTTACAGCAGACTGCAGAAAAGTTAAGATTTATTTTTGGTTTGTTTTCCGTCGATATTGTTTTCCGTGCTGAGCACCAATGCTACCGACACCAGGGAAGCAGCTCCCACACCTGGACCTATTGTCAAGATTTTTAAGCTCTGCCTAGTAGTAGCCACATAGTCACTATGAATGGAGTTCTAATCTCTTGGTCAAGTCAAGTGAAATATCTTGGATAAGTTTTTTTTTCTAAAAATTAACTTCTAAAGATCACATTCAGGGCATTTAAGCCAAACCTAAGAAGTAGGGGAAATGGCTCTTATGTTGGCCTATGGATCTAAGATTGGGCACATCGCTAAAAATCTGCTATTTATCAATTTTATCTAGTTGAACGCGTTATTGGGACGGTACTAGTGGAAATTTTTGGTCGCTATTAAAAATTTAGTCGATTGCTGAATTTATGTATGGGCCAAATAAGGGGCATTTAGGCCGACATTACATCGATTGCCCCTATATAACATGTTTGTATCCTCTTTTAAACACGATATCCATACTTTGCCTGAAAAATAAACTTTTAATATTTAAACAAGTTTTTAGACGGGCCATTGCACTATCAGGAAAAAAAGCGCTTCAAAGGATTCAGAACAAAGCTCTGAAGATGATCAATAGTCTCATCATCAATTACAACAGAGACGTTCTCATTTACTCGATTTCGCGAAATTACCATAAATTTAGATTTACTTGTATTCAGTTTCAACTGCTACTTAGAGAACGCAAATCTTGATTCAAGCGTAAAACGGCATCATCTAAATCCTTAGCCGCAATGAATAACATAGTATCATCTGCAAAAAGATTAATGTTGCAAAGTCGTAAAACACGTCGCAAGTCATTAACATACATAATAAATAACAGGGGCCCTAATACACTTCCCTGGGGCACTCCAAGGTTATTCCCCACGGGACTGGAAACAGCATCACTAAAAACAATCTGTTGAGTTCTGTCAGACAAATAGCTTTCAAACCATTTATATGCAGTACTCGTAATTCCAAAGCGCTTGATTGATCATAAGAATAAGGTCATAGAAATTGTTTCAAAAGCTCGTTTTTGATCCAAAATAACAGCAACAATCGTATCTTTACACTCCAAGTTATATTTCCACTTCGTTTATACCAAATTCAACGCAGTTTCACAAGAATGATCTTCCCGATATCCCGATTGTTCTGGTATCAACAAACTATTACTATTTAAATACTCCAACAGCTGGCCTTTAACAACAAATTCTAGCAAATTTTATAATGTGTGCAACATGTTGATGGGACGAAACTCTTTGGCTTTAATCGTTCCAGCAACTTTTTGAAAATTAACCACTAAGGATTCCTTCCAAATTAGTTGCACACTTCCCAAGTAACATTGTAAGTTTTATTAACGTTTTATTGCATTCTACAAGTCTAAATAATGGTCTACAGAACCCTCATAAAACCCTAAATGTTACTTGGGTTACAGTTTGCAATGATTATTAATGATCATTAATAAGGTCCAGTAAGATGTGGCCAATGACATGAAAGCAATTTTCAATAACTCTAGCATTAAAATTATCTACTCCAGCCGATTTTCGTAATGAAAAACAAATAACGCTAAGTTCATCTAATGGGTGAAAAACTTCAAATCTACAACTTCTTTTAACTGGCTGTTTTATTTCGTCGACAAAATAATCATTAAATTTAGATGCAATTACTTGTTTTGACTGCTCTAATGTGCCATTAAAAGTTATGGACCGCGATTTGCTGTCAAACCTTCGGTGAAATGTTCCGCTCTCTTTTATAAACATTATAAGAAATCAACCTGAGCCAGGGTCCCCCTTCAAATTGGGGCGCTGGCTTTGGCCCACCATTGCCCTACCGCTTTAAATTTGTTGCCCTTCTAAAAATTTGCCACGATTTCTACAGAGTCCCTGAGGTCTTATGAAGTTTTTTTTAATATTCTATGAAGCTTCTTGCTACAAAGCTTCTTGACGCTCTATAACATTTCCCAAACTTTTACGAAGTTCTCTTGTGGAGATTTCTGAAATCAAAGGACGTTCTCGATTTAATTTAATTTTTCGAAGGTCCATGTAGGGACTCACTTATATGAATCTGAAATAGTGTACACCTTTCCTCACGCGCAAATTTTAAAAGTAGAGTTGTGTCATGTGCAGACATTTACTATCGATAACTTATGTCTTGTCAGCTACACAGAAAAAACTCTGAATTTTAACTATCGCTTAAAATCTCCCTTCGTTTCATTTTGAGCTATACTTGGCTTAATTAGCTTGCATACAATATTGCTAATTTATGCGATACAGCGCTTAAATTTACACGAAATATCGCTCAAATGTATGCGTTAATTTTATGTGCGCTGTATCTCGCAGAAATTTACATGAATTTTTCAAATGGTGTAGAGCCATGGCCAACTTCAGCCCAACATCCTATTTACGCTTATGTATATGACAGTTTGAAAGTCGGTTTTTCAAGCGATATGTATTCCCCTAAAAAGGAATTAAGAGAAGCCTCCCTTAGCTCAGTTGGTAAAGGAACACTTCAAAGCAAGACCATGTTAGGGGTGATTGGGTTCGATTTCCAGTCCGATATAGGATTTTTTCGGGTTACAAATTTCTCGACTTCCCTGGGCACAGAGAATTAGCGTACTTGCCAGACAATTATACAAATGCAAAAATGGCATTGAAAGCTCTCAATTTAAAAGCGTGGAAGTGCATCTATAACGCTAAGTTTAGAGCACGCAATAAGCTAATATGGGATAAGCAATAAGCTTAAAATGCGAAGAAGTAGCTATAACCATCATGTGACCAAAATGGTAGGATTCATTAAGCAAAGAAGCATGCTTTACGTCTTCATCATTTCTTTTACCGGTGTCCTGGATCATGACCCATTTTCATGCAAAAAAAAAATACTCCATGACGATAACAGGTACATACATTGTCAATGCCGGTATTTTCCGTGTGAATTATTTTTTAATGAGGCCTGTGGACTTCTCTCTTGAACGCATTATCTAAAATGAGGCACCTGAATAATTCATACCTTAAGCATTGTACACTCTAGCCAAACGTGAACTAAATTAAATAAATTTAAACCTGATTTTCTTACACTCACAAAATTCCTCACATCTATATTGGGTAATTCCACATAATATTCATCACACTTTAACAAAATCCACTCAGATAAACACATGAAGTTTTTTTTTTATTTCAAATGAAACGTATGTGTGTTCAAACGTGGCATTTTTACACATTGGAATTATGCCTTAAAATTCTTGAGTGGGACAATACTGCAACATGAGGATTTGTTCCAGTGTACAGAATCTGTATGCATATGTAAATCGACAAATTTACCGGTACGGTGTAGTTGATAAGTTACACTGAATATTTCATGGTAGGATTTTATCCATAAATGCGTTGCTAGTAAAATGCTTCGCCAGCCCATACCATCAGCCACCGTTGCCGTCAAAACAGATCAATTTCCACGTCTACTTATGTTAATAATTCCTCCACTCCCTCATGTTTTGATAAGACATAAAATACGACCCATACAAACTCCGTTCCGCTACCATCGATCAATCCGGAAAAAGAGAAAATCTTACATTTATCACGAAATCAGCTGTTTCGATTCTCCAAGTGCCACTCCATTCCGCATCGGTGTGGAAATTGATTTATTACCGCCACTTCACTTTCCCCCCTCAGTTTTCCCGAGCATTCATCCGTACGGCGTAATCCCTGCGTTGTTTCCGAGAAGCAAAAAGAAAACACTTCACTTCACTTAACCGTCCGGTGTTTGTTGGTAAGTACACCCCCACCGGATTGCTTCGTGCTGATTCCGGGTGGGTATTTGTTTACATGCACACACTGGAAGCACCAGGCGTCGCCGATTGATTCAGGTCACGTGTATGTTTGCTCAGCACATTTCCCGCGATTTGGGTCCGGATCTCCAGTAATTCAATAATATTTCGACTGGCACATAACGTAGCATAGCATAATGCTAAATCCCAGCTGCCGTCTGCAGTTTACTACTGTTATTGTTGTTGTTGTTGCACTGAACTATTGACCTGTATCCTTGTGTCGGACGGCAGTAGCCGTCATCAGCCGCCTGTCTGTCTACCAACGACACGGACCGAAGGACACACTTGGAAACCAAAACACTTCCGCGTGCCTACCGCTCGTAAGAACTAACGGTCTAATTTGGTTTCATATTTCCTACCTCGGTTTCAACATGCCATTCACTTCCGAGCGTTGGACGAGCATAAAAATAGTCGGAAACACTAGCACACCGCACGCATTCACGAACATGAATAGTTCTCAATTTGCTATTGATACACACTTTTCCCCTACAGGGGGCGAAGGAAGGGGTGGGAGGAAAACTTCAACTTGAGACAAACTTCACTCCCCGCAAGAGGAGGAGCAGTCTTCCACTTTAAGGACAACTTGTTCTTCAGTCCCGGCAGACGCTCATACCACCACAAGTGTGCGGCGATAGCGAAGACGACCGATAGATGATACTCTTTGATATGTGGGAATTCTTCAGTTTTCCCGGGAGGAAAAACAGTGGAAAACTTTTTCCGATATGGCAGGTTTTAGAGTTCCGATATGTGTTGCGTTGCGAAAACTTTTGTCGGCGTTTTAGGAAAGTGTATCCCAGTGGTAATCTGCCCCGCGGACATCCCGACGACGATGACGACGACGACTACGTCTAGCCTCCCGCACGGCGACAACCGACGAAAACACGCCGCGACGCTTTACGATCGAATTGAAATCGAATTTCCTATCGATTGGTAACGATGGTGGGATGCTGCTGCTGCGGCGACGACGGCCCGGACTATCAACAGAGTAGCAGCAGCTGCACAAATTGACCCGCGAACGACGCTGTTTGATTCGACGATTGGAACGACGCGGCTTTGCCGGAAAAACGTGTAACTTCATCGCGGTCCGTCGACAGACTGAAATTTGGGCAGCCCTCCCTCCACAGTCTGTACCAGCAGCCAGACGGAAACGCACATCGTGTCGGTCCTCGTCGGAACGGGTCGCATGAACTCCGCTGGGAACTCCATCCAGCAGCCTTCGGGTACGGCCAACATAAACGGAGAGTGCTCTCAGGGGTTCACTCCGGCCACAGATCCTTATCAGCGACGGAATGAACGGTAGCCAAACGAATCCTTGCTTTCTAGTTCAGCAGGCAATCCGCTGTCGGCGGAAACGGCGCATGACTCGCTTCGGAGAGCTGGTCGTGCGCAAACTCGTCCTCACTCGGCCGAAAGCTGCTCTTTTCCCCTCACGGAGATGACGAACGAAGTGAAAGCTTTATCCTTTCCGGTTACAAAGTCCCTCAGACGTCACGCTTCCACTGCCCGGCTCAGTCAACAACATTCCGAGACAGATTTATTGGTTCAAGGTTTCGCACCGGTGAATTTCGGACGGGGTGTGCTTTTGGCCTTCTCACGTGCCAACAACCGAGGGCGATGCGATGGCCGTGTTCTTTTGCCTCGTATCGGTTCTCGTGAGTAAGAGTGTGAGTGTGCCATCGGAGGCGCACTCGGTGACGTCACCGTTTAAAGCGGATGTATTTTGGGTGAGCATTTGTGGAACTTGGATGGATTTTCCTTAAAATTGGATTGAATGTTGATTGGTGGAATTTTCAACAATTGGTGCGATCGTTGTTTTCAGGGCTGATGTTTTCGATTCCACATCGGTTCAGGGGTGTAACTATGGGGCAATTTGGACAAGGGGCTTTTTTCCTGCAGGTCAACGCTGAACGCTGAACGAACCTATTTTATTTTCCCCTCTCCGAATTCCATGAAACTTTCCTCAGTTGATCGCTAGGGGCAATGAACCAAATTTGTGCTGAAATTCAACCTATTTGACTCATGCCAAATTTTACTATAAATCATAGCACGAAAACGATTGAATCGAAACTACGTTTGAGACGGAGTTGTTGGAAAATGTATTGCCTTTTCAGAAAAATACACACTGAACAAAAATCCTTCATTTTCATCAATAAATAAAAAAAAAACTGTTGACAACTTCAAAAACCAAAAAAAAAAGACAATTTTATGATTTTTGAACTTCTGTTTATCAAAAATGATAGTATTCGTGAAATTGAAATAACGGGCACGTCCAAATTGACCATTTAAAACGTTTTTCCACAAAAAAGATTTAATTGCTTTAATGCAGAAAACATTTGTTTTAGTCCAGAAAATCGTTTCGTATTTGCATAATCACCTAAATATCGCGTGGAAAAAAAGTTAAAAAATCCGCTAAAATTTGATTTTTAACTATTTTTGTTAATTGTGAAGTGTGTTAATTTCAGTGAAGTTAGCATTTTTGATATGCTTTCAAATGAACATAAGTTATAAAATCATAAAATTGTAGTTTTCTGTTCTACCACTTCGCCTCAGACGTGATTTGCATCAGTTTACGGTTGAGCAGATCCACGCCAAATGAAGAATCGGAAAAACTCGTCTTTCTCCGATTTGCATGAAACTTTGCATAATTGTGTGTCATGGGCAATCATTGACATTTTTGAAAAAATCGGACATTTAGGATTTTGATTTTTTTTTTCAAAACGGCGTCCTTGTCATTTTTCAATAAATTGTGGCACGAAAACGTGACTTCTGATTGAAATGACATCTGATACAAAGTTGTAGAGAAACTTAAAGTCTTTCTTAAAAATAAAAATTACATGGTATTAACTTAGACATTTTGAGAATACTAAAATATTTCAAAAAGTAGAGGAAATATCTATGGATCTAAGATTAAGCTCATTGCTAAAAATCTGCTATTTATCAATTTTATCTAGATGAACGCTTCATTGCTTCGGTACTAATGGCTTTTGAAAATTTAGATTGATGAATTTATGTGAGGGCAAAAATTAGGGCCATTAAGGCCGACATTATATCCAAAAAAAAACTATTAGAAATGCAAACTTTTGCAAAATTTAAGAAACCGTGGACACTTGAAAATTGACAAACACCGTTAAACAAGAACTTTCGGTAAAAATTTTGATCTAAATTGACTTTATCTCTGACGTCATTTTCATAATTTTTCGTCATTTCCAAAAATTCAAAAATTGTGATGAAAACTAAAATTTTTCAAAAAGTAAATGGGGTTTTCCAGCCCAAGTGGGTACAGAATTTAAAAAATGTTGTGGACGATGTCACCGATTTGAGCCAAACTTGGTCAAAACGCTTATTTTGGCATTCTGAACAAACTTTTTTTTTTTGATTTTGCTCTTAAGCAGAGATGCCAGATTTACAGACATGTCTGTAAATTTACAGACTTTTATTTTTTCACAGACATTTTTCTCGTTACAGCCATCTTACAGACTCTTTTGTTTTTTCACAGATATTTACAGACTTTTGTAATCAAGGGTAAATTTTTAATTTTATTTAGATACACTGTTTAACATCTTTAATTAAATTACACGTGCGATGCATTTTTCAACACGCATACGATTTGACGGTTTGTTTGGGTACGTCAACTCACGTTGGCTGGTCTATAAGTTGAATTAATGTAGTCACTGTCACTGAAAAAGTGAATGAAACGGACAGTGTGTCGACGAAGCAGCCATTTTCGTCGTTTTGTACCTGAATAAGAGTCGTAATAATGTGGAAAAAATCGAGAAAAATCAAAGGAACTCTCGGGAACCCCATAACGAACTTTTTCAAAGGATCAGGTAAGCTATAAGTTATATATGTTTCATTTCTGGGTCTTAGTATTATGTTTGCTGGTCCAAATCGTTCCGATGCTTCGAAGCCGTTCCGTCGAGAAAAGTCAGTGAGTTTTATTGAATAATTTCTTCATTTTTTTGGGCCATATCTCCGCCACACAATGTGCGATGGGGATAAAATTCATTAGCGTCCTATGCGAGAACCAAACAAGCAAAATAAACGTGATTCACTTTTTCTCTACTATCAATTAGTTTCAATGAGGTTTTATGGAAAAGCAACATAAACACTGGCACTAATCATAATGTTGAGTTCCATGTGATTTGAGGTATCGTACGATGTATTTTGACGTATGTCGGAATCTGTCCACTTCCCGGGGTACCCGGTACATCTGAAAGAGGCCATTGTGATCATTGGGTTTGAATATGTCCACCATTGATCTTTTAGTAAAATTCTAATGCGATTTGAGGTGTCGCATGATGAGTTTTTCATGTATCAATCTTTTGCAAATTCCCCAGTGGAATCTGGAATTCATATTTTTGTTCATATCTTCGGAACCATAATTTCGGGGAAAAATTCAATAGCAATCTTTGGGGATCTAAAACACATTTTCTGGAAGTTGTTTCACTCAAATTGGTCCGGCCATCTCTGCGAAAATTGAATGAGTTACACTCATACTCTTTCATACATACATAAAGGGTGATACGGTCAAAATTTGGTCAATATCAACTTGACGTATTTCTTTCAATTTTGCATTTAAAAAACCTGAACACCCCTCATTTTGAAGGTGTGTGTGTGTAGAATGTTGCTCCTATTTTGATTTTGGAATTCACTCTTCAGTTGTCAAAATGCCGTCCAAGCAAGAAGAGCAGCGTATCAAAATTTTGCTCGCGCATCGCGAAAATCCGAGCTACTCGCACGCAAAGTTGGCAAAATCGCTAAAAGTTGCCAAATCAACCGTTACAAATGTAATTAAAGTGTTTGGGGAACGTTTGTCGACAGCCAGGAAGTCTGGATCGGGGGGAAATCGAAAACCGGAAGCCGCTGAGACGACAAAGAGAGTTGCCGGTAGTTTCAAGCGAAACCCTAACCTCTCTCTCCGAGATGCCGCAAATAAGCTAGGTGTATCGTCTACAACCGTGCATCGAGCCAAAAAACGAGCCGGACTATCGACTTAGTGACTCCAAATCGCGATGATAAACAAAATACGACGGCCAAAGCGCGATCCCGGAGGCTGTACACGACGATGCTGACGAAGTTTGACTGCGTGGTAATGGACGACGAAACCTACGTCAAAGCCGACTACAAGCAGCTTCCGGGACAGGAGTTTTATACGGCAAAAGGAAGGGGAAAGGTAGCAGATGTTTTCAAGCACATGAAACTGTCAAAGTTCGCAAAGAAATATCTGGTTTGGCAAGCCATCTGTACCTGTGGCTTGAAAAGCAGCATTTTCATAGCTTCCGGGACTGTCAACCAAGAAATTTACGTGAAAGAGTGTTTGAATAAACGTCTGCTGCCTTTCCTGAAGAAACACGGTTGTTCCGTACTGTTTTGGCCGGATTTGGCATCTTGCCATTACGGTTAAAAGGCCATGGAGTGGTACGCCGCCAACAACGTGCAGGTGGTTCCCAAGGACAAGAAGCTCCGCCCAATTGAGAAATACTGGGCTATTGTCAAGCGGAACCTAAAGAAGACCAAAAAAACTGCTAAGGGCGAGCAGCAGTTCAAGGCAAACTGGCTTTCTGCGGCGAAGAAGGTGGACAAGGTGGCTGTACAAAATCTGATGGCAGGGGTCAAGCGTAAGGCCCGGCAATTCGGATTTGGAAAAGCGGAAGCCTAACTGAATATTTTTCCTGAATTTTATACTAATTGAACTTGAAAAAGAAATTTAATTTGATTTTTTAAATAAACGATTTCACCGATTTACACGCGTTTTCCCTTGACCAAATTTTGACCGTATCACCCTTTACATACATATATACAAACATACATAAACATTTTCCAATCCCGTTGAGATGAGTATATTGGTATATGCCATTCGTTTGTCCGGGTCATGGAACGAAATTGTATTTTTCAAGTAATATCATAACCTTTCGGTACACCTTGTTGGTTTCAGCAAATTGTGTTATATTTAGCCAAGTTTGTCTCCCCCAGGTGTGTAATTGTTTTGCAAAATGTAATGCATATGTTGCTTGATATATCTTATTTTAAAACTGTGTTTGTAAACTCGTTACAACAGTCTTAGTCTTCTTTTTCTTATTCGCATTTCAAGCTTATTGCTTAGCGCATATTAGCTTATTGCGTGCTCTCAACTTAGTGTTCTAAATGCACTTCCACAGTTATTAATTGAGAGCTTTCGATGCCAATACCAATGCATGAATTTGTATATTGTGTGGCAAGCACAATGATACTCTATGCCCAGGGAAGTCGTGAAAATTTCCAACCCGAAAGATTCCCTCGACTGGACCGGGAATCGAACCCGCCGCTTCCGGCTTGGTAAATAATACCGTGCCTTTACTGACTAGGCTATGAGGCCCCTCACAAATGTGTCGTACTTGGCTTCGTTTTACAGTACTCTCCATTTCTCGGCGATCTTTATTTCGATATTCCTTCCTATCTCTGAACCATTTCAGCAACCCTGATTCTGATTCATCAACAATTTTTGAGCACTAAGTGTTTAGAATCGTATTAATAACCTTATAAATAGCTCTTTTAATTGTCGATTCCTCCATATTTACCCTAACCATAGGCACGTTATTTCGCCTTTTTGACTACACACTTAGAAAAAAATATGTAAATTTAGGTGCTCTGAGACTGACATATACGAACGTCAATTTTGACATAAAATTGAGTCATGAAAGGCGCAAAATTCAACTCAATCAAATTCCTGTAAAAGCTCGAAAAGTTTTACTCAGTATATGAGTAAGTCCGTTTTCAAGAATATGAGTGAACCAATCTCAACTTTGAGTCAACCTCATTTGTCGTGTAATCGTAATTTATCAATCTTTAAAATTTGTCGAACCTCTTAATGGAATCCTTTTATGATGAGCTTTGAATGTGTTGGTTTATTTGTTTTACATTCCGCTATAATTGCTTATCTTTTGACAGATACGCGTATTTCGTTTACTACATGCAGACTTCATCAGTGCCGTTCTGAATCTTTTTTATGAATAGCTTGTAACGTATACGGTGTAAATGGATGCATTCCCAACTCCAATTAGGCTCAATTCGTTACAAGCAGGTATTTTACTGCTATTTCAATTTTCGCATCTACTTCATCCCCCTCCCCCCTCACCCGCAAAACTTCTGCTAATTGTATGCAGCCCAATTACAGACATTTTTCACAGACTTCCGAAAAAAAAAACATCTGGCATCTCTGCTCTAAAGTGCCTAGATCCTTCTGGGCTACAACCCTGGATTTTCAAGATTTTTAAAAATGTCATCTTTCAGAAAAGATTACTCCACAACCAAATAAGCAATTCGTGATCTTAGATCGTCAATGTGAAGGTATTTTAATTTAGATTTTCAAAAGTGTACCCACATTTTGTGTTTGTTATAGTTGCTACAGTAGACAGGCTGATTACCGGCAGGTATCCAAATTGTCAAAAAATGGCATATTCTCACCATGGGTGGGATGTTTTATTCCTTAATTTTGGGCTCAAATTTTCATCACACTTAGAAAAATTCTTCTACTAGATGTGTTTCCAAGGGAAAATGATTTGGACAAATGGTTTTTGAGATATGACCAGATGAGTGAGTGGTAGTTTAGAACTTTTCTGGTGGAAAATCAATGCTATTTAATATGTTTTATTTTTTCTTGAATTCCTTCACGCCGATGGCACAATATTATTTTTATTTTATTTTTCAAATGTTCTGAGCAGGATTCTCATTATATGAAATCATAACTAGCTCATTTATTTACTTCTATTCATAATTTAAATGTGGTCCTAAAAGTGAGAATTACGTTCCTATGGGATACAGCCAAAACGTTGGGCTTTGAGGTATGATGAAATCAAATAGATTAGCAGATACAGGCCGGACTCGATTATCCGGAGGCTCGATTAACCGGAGGCTCGATTATCCGGGGCTCGATTATCCGGAGAAAATGGCTCGATTATCCGGAGTCATATTTTTTGCAAATTATTTTTCATAAACCGCTTGGAAAACCGACTTTCGATCCGAGGACGAGTAACATACATCGTTCGACTCAGTCTGACAAGATCGGGAAATGACTATATTTAAGTGTTTGTGTGAAATTGTTACAAAATCCGGCGTTAAGGGGTTTTGGATAAACTTTGACCTGAAAGGAATCAAACATATCATGTGCCACAACAACATACAAAAACTGAATCTCATGATGGTCCGTTCACTAATTACGTCACGTTTCAGGGGGGGGGGGAATGGCAACCGAACAAAATTTTTGAAGATCCGTAAAAAAAAAATGTACCAAAGGGCCTTTAACCCTCCGTTACTCGCGCTGTTGTACTTTGTACAACACACATGAGTTTTCCATTGCCATTTTGTTGCTGAGTTACCAATCGATCTGAAACCAGCGAGTATTCCTCAACAAAATTGTTTTAATCTAAACAAGCTAAACTTTGATTAAACTAAAAAATGCGAGAAAATGTAAATGGAAATCGCGAAAACTGTGACCATACTACGTGGGATTTTACTTAATTGATTACAACATGGAATATATCAAGATTCTGGCAAGATAGAAAGTTACTGTCTCTGACAAAGTTGTTCAGGAGATCATAGCCTTGTCGCTGGTGGACAGTAGTTCAGAATTTTCTCACTACGTAGCGTTAGTATACATGTGAAATTCTCGCATGTGATATATCTCGAGATCCTGACCAGATAAAAAGTTACTGTCTTTCACAAAGTTTTTCAGGAGGTCAAAGCCTATTGCTTGGTGCTCAATAGTTCAGAAATTGCTCACTACGCGACGCTTGTATACACGGGAAATTCTCATATAAAATATCTCGAGTTCCCAACCAGATAGAAAGGTATTGTCTTCGGCATAGTTGTTCAGGATGTCAAGGCTTTTTCACAGGTGGACAGTAGTTCAGAGTTTTCTCACTTTGCGGCGCTACTATAGATGTGAAACTCTTGCATATAAAATGTCTCTAGATTCTGACCAGATAGAAAGTAAATGTATTCGGCAAAATTTTTCAGAAAGTCAAGATCTTTTTGTCACCCAATAGTTTAGAATTTTCTCACTATGCGGTGCTAGTATATACGTGCCTTTCTCCCATATTCAATAGCTCGAGATCTTGATCAGCTAGAAAGTTGCTGTCTTCGGCATAGTTGTTTAGGGGGTCAAGACTTTTTGGCTGGTAAACAGTAGTTAATAATTTTCTCACCACGTGGCGTTAGTATACATGTACACTTCTCGCATATGCATATCTCGAGATCCTGATCAGATAGGAAGTTGTTCAGGAGGTCAAGATCTTTTGGCTGGTGGACAGTAGTTCAGAATTTTCTCACTTCATGATGCTAGTATACATGTGAAATTCTCGCATATAAAATACCAAACGTTCTTGACCAGATAGAAAGTTACTGTCTTGAACAAAGTTGTTCAGGAGTTTAAAGCCTAGAGTTTATGAGAAAATTCTAAACTATTGTTCACCAGCCAAAAGACTTTGACCTCCTGAATAACTTTGTTGCAGACAGTAACTTTCTATCTGGTCAGGATCTCGAAACAAACCACGTGCGAGAATTTCACGTGTATTCTAGCGCTACGTAGTGAGAAAATTTTGAATTACTGTCCACTAGAGAAATCTATCTGATCAAAATTTCGAGATATTTTACATGCGAGAATTTCGCGTGTATACTAGCGCCACGTAGTGTGAAA
Organism: Ochlerotatus camptorhynchus; assembly: GCF_037179485.1. NCBI lineage: Eukaryota > Metazoa > Arthropoda > Insecta > Diptera > Culicidae > Ochlerotatus > Ochlerotatus camptorhynchus. Next base: position 9,719,404 of record NW_027040818.1, on the reverse strand, counting down.
ATTCTGAACTATTGTACACCAAGCAATAGGCATTGACCTCATGAACAACTTTTTCGAAGACAGTAATTTTCTACCTGTTCAGAATCTCGAGCTTAGCATACGCGATAATTGTACACGTTTACTAGCGCCATGTGGTGCAAAATTTCTAGGCTACTGTCCACCAGCCAAAAAATCTTGACCCCCTGAACAAGTTTGCCGAAAACAGTAACATTCTATCGGCTAAGGATTTCGAGCTATTGTATATGCGATAATTCCATGTGTATACTATTTAGCACCGAGTAGGGAAAAAATTCTGAACAACTGTCCACCAACGAAAAGATCTTGACTTCCTGAAAAACTTTGTCAAAGACATTTATTCTTTATTTCGTTATCTAGTGATGTATCACATGCGAGAAGTTAACATGTATACGAGCACTACCTAGTGAGAAGATTTTGAACTACTGTTAATCAGCAAAAAATCTATGATCTCCTGAACAGCTTTGCCTAAGACAGTAACTTTCTATCTGGTCAGGATCTCGAGATATTTTATATGCGAATTTCAAGTTTATACTAGCGCCGTGTAGTGAGAAAATTCTGAACTACTGTCCACCAGCCAAAACTACTTGACACCCAGAACAAGTTTGCCGAAGACAGTAACTTCTATCTGCTCAGGATCTCGAGCTATTGTATATGCGAAAATTGCATGTATATACTAGCGCCACGTAGTGAGAATTTTCTGAACTACTCCACCAACGAAAAGATCTGGACTTCCTGCAAAACTTTGCCGAAGACAGTAACTTTTTATATGGTAAGGATCTAGAAATATTTTATATATGCGAGAATTTTACAAGTATACTAGTGCCGCGAAGTGAGAAAACACTGAACTACTGTCCACCAACGAAAAGGCCTTGACCTTCTGAACAACTTTGTCGTCGACAGTAATTTTCTATCTGGTCATGATCTCGAGATATATCACATGCGATAATTTCACATGTATTCTAGCGCTACGTAGAGAGAAAATTCTGAACTACTCTCCACCAGCGAAAAGATTATGATCTCTAGAAAAACTTTGCCGAAGACAGTAATTTTCTATCTGGTCAGGATCTCGAGATTTTAATGTACCTCATGATAGGTTATTATCCAAGTCCGATTCTGGTCACTTTCCCGGGGCACCTGGAACTTGTCCGGAAGTGGCCAATATGGTCCAAGGTACTTAATTTTTTCCACCATTGATCTGGTTATCGAATTTTGATATAATCTGATGTGTCGCATGATAGGTTATTATTCAAGTCTGGTTCTGGCCACTTTTCCGGAGGCACCCGGAACTTGCCCGGAAGTGGCCAATATGGTCCAAGGTACTTAATTTTTGCCACCATTGATCTTGATATCAAATTTTGATTTAATTTGATGTGTCGCTTAATGGGTTTTGTTCCTTTCAAGTCAAATTTAGCCTTATGGCCCATAAACGCCAGAACTTGTTCCGGCCATATCTACAAAACCAGTGGTCCGATTCCATAATCCTTCAAAAGCGTTCAATGGAACCACTCAAACATTAAATGAGACCACACAAGACGAAAAAAAAATTTTTTTTTATGGCTCGATTATCCGGAGGGCTCGATTATCCGGAGTGAATTTTTTTTCAAGACTCCGGATAATCGAGTCCGCCCTGTACATAAAATTTCAGTTGTGGATGACAGCTGCTACTGGAATAATACTCTTATTTGAGTAATTATTTTTTTAGATACAATATTATAGTTATAAAGAAAAATAAACGTTGAACCTTTATTTTTTCATTTGATGAAAACACACTTTCCATTCATGAACGTAACTGTCATGATCTTCTTCTACGCATTTGAAGCTACGCACAGCAAACAGTTGCAGACTTATATTTATTGCCATGGAGTACAAAAAAAAAAGCATTGATTTTCCACCAGAAAAGCTCAAAACTACCACTCGCTCATCTGGTCATATATCAAAAACTACTTGTGCAAATCATTTGTCCTTGGAAACACATCAAGTAAAAGAATTTTCCAAAGTGTGGGTAAAATTTGAGCCCAAAATATTAAGGAATAAAAAATGTCACCCATGGTGAAAATAGGCTATTTTATGACAATTTGGATACCTGCCGGTAATTAGCTTGTCTACTGTTGTAGCTATTACAAAAACAAAATATGGGTCCACCTTTAAGAATTTACAATAAAAAACCTTCAAATTGACGTTCTAGGATCACGAATAGTTTATTAGGTTATGGAGTAATCTCTCCTGAAAGTTGGAAGGAATCTAGGCACTTTAGAGCAGGAAAGATCTAGGTTCTTTAAAAAAGGCGTTTGCTCAGAATGACCAACTTAGGCTGGAATGACCCATATCTTAATTTTTTTTGGCAAACTTTTGCAACATTTAAAAAACCGTGGACCCGTGAAAATTGACAAACATCATTGAACAAGAACTTTCCCTAAAAAAAAAATCAATATGGCCAATTTTATGCAAAAAATTAAATGATTGCCCATAATTATTTTAAGTTTCATGCAAATCGGAGGAGGTAGAGCCTTAAATTTTATTTTGTCATTTGGCGTGAGAGTTACCGACCATCTTAAATTGAGATTTAGATGTGTCGCACCCTCAGGCACTCACGAATCGTAAAATTAATTATTGTAACGTTCTGAAAGCAATATTGTCAGGTATTATGTGTCGACCACATATTTTACAACCTTTTCTTGTAACTTACAACTCCTGATTATCATCTCAACATAAAATGAATTCATAATTCCGAAGAAAAAAAAAATAGCAAAAGAGTGGAAGCAACCTTGACAGGTGTAAAGTCCCAAGTAGGGACGTATAAAAATTATAAATTTAAAAATTATATTTCGTAGGCAATAAACCTTCTAATAAATATTGAAAATGTTAAAATTAGGCGGCCTTCAATATCGTTTATTGATGATTGACTTTTAAAAATACAAAATTATTTTCCTATCCCATTCAAAATTAGGCACCGGACATGTTGAGTTGATTATTTTTCGGTAACTCCAAAGTTTATATTTTACAGTAACCAGAATGGCAATCTGCAAAATAAAATGCATTTTATATAACAAACCTGTCGAAAAAATCTAAAGCGCATCCGACAGCACATTATATTTTGATGTTGCAGAATTATGACAGATATATACAGACCGCACCATTCCATTCAAAATCATGAAATTTTCCTCGATTTGCCTCAAATTTTACGAAATCCGACAAAAATTTTGCTCAGCCTACAAGTATACTTAGTCGGCGCCGGTGGTGTAGTGGTAAGCGTGACTGATTTCTCACACCCCAATGGGTCTGGGCTCAATCCCAGCCGAGGTCCGTGGGATTTTTCTGAGGCATAACAATCTCTAGTCACGTCTTTCTTCGGAAGGGATGTAAAGCCGTTGGTCCCGGCCCATGTGTGTTGAATGGGTGTGATATCCTACGCAAGTGTGGAAGCTGCCTTCTTGCACATTCGATTGCCGTCAATGGATGGTAGTCGATGGTCGTCGGTACTCATAGACTTAAAAAGGTAAATTTTTCCACCTATTCATGCACATTTTGAAGAAAATTGATGAAAGTTTTACTCACTCAGTGAGAAATCCTGAGGGGGACGACTCTATCTACGATGCCGAAAAGATTGTGTTTTGCTGTGGCTAGCTGCGCGCACGCTGAGTAGATAGAATGAAGATTGATGACGATTCTGAAGATTTCCTGCTGAAAGATGATGCACGATGCAAGTAGATGCGAGAAATGAAATAAGGTTTTTCGATTGATTGACTAATGTGAGATTTTTTTAAAGATTTAGATGTGTCGCCCCCTCGTGTAATCCCACTTCCTTCCCACTTCATGTACGGTGTCTAACGATGTGACTACCGCCACATCCATGAACTTAAACAAAACGTACAGGTACGCTCTTTATAACCTTCCGATCGACTCGTATCTCTCTGTTCTCTCATAGCAAGCAAGCACGCGATTAGTTTATTGCGGCTTAAAAATTTGATCGACTTTCAATTCTTTTCCAATCGTAAATTTCCATAAATTTTATACCAAATAAATTTTATATCAAAGTTGATTCAAATGGTGTAAAAAGAATTGATATTCATCCATAAATGGGCAAGTTGTAAGCGTTTAAAACCTGACACTATTTCGTTACATTTTTTTTTATTTGCGCCCCAGTATAGTCCACACCCTACTGCGTCAAAAATTAAGCGTGTAGCCTCTATTTTTAGAAAAGATAGTTTACGTGTATTAAGCTCCTATCCATAGGAAAGATCCGGTAACCAACCCCGGTGGGACCTTGGTCGTCTGCTGACAGGGAAGGGGGGACTCCTCTCTCCGGCGAGTGCAGTCTTCGAGCGTCTGTTCACCATAGTCTCAAAACGGCGTCTGTTCTCCATGTTAGGAGTGGCTGATCAATGTCCTGGTGCCAGCGTGGGACTCTAAACAGTGCGTTGTGCACGATGGTCCTCCGGCGAGACAATGGGGGTTGGTGCAGGCCCACAAGCCAGTCGTAAAAAAACTAAAGTACAGGAAGCAAGCAATGTCAATATGGACCGGAACAATGTCGAACCTGCGGGTTCTCATCTCAATAAGCCGGAAATAATGCATAGACCCAGGCAACGAAAACGGACTAACGATTGGAAACTCGGAACATGGAACTGCAAGTCTCGCAATTTTTTTGGAAGTACCCAAATTTTACCGATTTACTGAGGGTCCGCAAGTTCGACATTGTAGCGCTGCAGGAGGTTTGCTGGAAGGGATCGTCGGTACATACGTATAGGGATGGTTACACCATCTACCAGAGCTGTGGCAATACACATGAGCTGGGTACAGCTTTCATAGTGATGGGTGAAATGCAGAAGCGCGTGATTGGCTGATGGCCAATCGATAGCAGAATGTGCAAGTTGAGGATCAAAGGCCGTTTCTTCGATGTCAGCATTATCAACGTGCACAGCCCTCACTTAGCAAGTGATGATGAGGATAAAGATGCTTTTTTTGGAACGGGAATACGACAGCTGCCTAAGCCATGACGTCAAAATCGTTATCGGAGATCTTAACGCTCAGGTCGGCCAGGAGGAGGAATTCAGACCGGTTATAGGAAAGTTCAGCGCTCACCAGCTAACGAACGCCAACGGCCTCAGACTCATCGATTTCGCTGCCTCTAAGAACATGGCCATACGTAGCATAGCCTCCCATATCGGTACACCTGGAGATCACCGCAGCAGACAGAATCGCAAATCGACCACATTTTGATCGACGGAAGGCTCTTCTCGGACATTATCGACATCAGGACCTATCGAGGTGCAAACATCGATTCGGACCACTTCCTTCTAATGGTTAAGTTGCGCCAAATACTTTCCGTTGCCAACAACATTTGGTAAGCGGCGCCGGTGGTGTAGTGGTAAGCGTGATTGCCTCTCACCCGAAAAGGCCTGGGTTCAATCCCATTCGGCGCCGCGGGGATTTTCTGAGGCACAAAATCTCTGATCACGTCTTCCTTCAGAAGGGAAGTAAAGCCGTTAGTCCCCGGTCTATGAGTTTATGGGTCGATAGGTAGGATCCAGGTCTGGGAGCTGTCTCCCTGGCGTCGGTAGCATTGGTGCTCAGCACGGAAACTAAGATCGACGGAAAACAAATCAAAGAAAAAAAAAACCAACATTCGTTACCGACGCCCGCCACGGTACAATCTGGAGCGACTGAAGCTGCCCGAAGTCGCAACTGATTACACGCAATACCTCGACGCAGCATTGCCGGATGAAGGAGAGCTCACCGAAGTCCCTCTTGAAGACTGCTAGAACAACGTGAATTTGCTGAAGGTGCCATTGGGTTTGTGGAGCGGAATCGACGGAACGATTGGTTCAACGAGGAGTGTCAGACGGTTTTGCACGAGAAGAACGCAGTGCGGTCGAGGATGCTACAACAAGGAACCCGTCAAAATGTGGAGCGTTACAAACAGAAGCGAAGACAGCAAAACCATATTTTCCGGGATAATAAGCGCCGTCTGGAAGAGCTGGAGTGTGACGAAATGCAGCAGCTGTATCGTTCTCACGAAATGCGCAAGTTCTACGAGAAACTCAACGCATCCCACAAAGTTTTTGTGCCGCGAGCCGAAATGTGTCGGGATAAGGAAAGGGGTATCTTGACGGGCAAACGTGAGGTGATTGAAAGGTGGAAGCAGAACTACGATGAACATCTGAATGGCGCAGAGGCAGAGGACCAAGGCAGCAGAAGGAATGGCTTCGTAGGTTATTTTGTGAGTTATTTTACTGTGATCAATGTACACTAAATTTGAAATAGACATCGACTACAATAGGAACTGACACTATTTCGTCACACATTTTTTGTTGATTTGCACCTCAGTGTGCAAAACGCCATGCATGTTGTGGGATACAACAATTGCCAAAAAAAAAATCACCACTGCGTCCTAGCAAGAAGTACGGTCGACTTGTTACGCGCTCCGTTAATTTGGAAGTTTTCTCGCTATTATCTGACGTAAATAATCAGTTTTTCTCGCTTAGTGATTCCTGGCATAATTCCCGATAAATTTATCAAAAAGTGAGTTTTTTTCTGAGAAGAAAGTGTGTTTTCGGCATCATCGAAAATTGTTTTTGCGATTGGCAATTCGCCAATCATTTTGCGCACCATCGGTGCGTGGTCACGCATACCTGTGCACACGGATCATCGTCATCGAGTGTCAGCATCTGCCTCCACATTCAAACCGCTCATCCATCATCGTGTGTTCAGCTGAGTGCCGAGCTTCATACAAGCACACACCAACGAAGACCGCCCGCACACGCGGATCGAAGATCATCCAAGCTGCGCGTCGCTCCGCTGCTGCTGTGTAAACGCTCGGTGATAGTAGTATAGGATTATCAGATAAGTTTTTGTTCTTGTTTCTTTCTTTCTCCCATCTGTTAAATTTTAAGTTTGTGTTTCTGTGCTAGTATTTTTTTTTTTCTTCGTGTATTGTGTCCGAGTAATTTTGATTATCGTTGCAGTGGTAGAGCGTTTTTCGCTCCCACTAGTACGGCAAAATGGACATTTTGTCGGAAGACGAAATGGACGTTTTGTCGGAAGACGACACCACTTTGCCACGCGATAGCAAGAAGGGTCGAAAACGTCTGTCATCCCAGAAATCAGATGATGCCATCCCTGCTTCGTCATCTCAGTCTGGTAATGGACAGGGACAGATAAGCCCCCGATCGCGAGCCTACCCAGAAGACTCGACTGGCCCATGGGTTGTTTACTTTCAGCCCAAAAAGAAACCTTTGAATGTAATGCAAATTACTAATGATCTGACGAAGCGGTTCTCGGCCGTGACCGAAATCTCGAAGGTGAGGTACAATAAACTTCGCGTTGTCGTCTCTAACCTGAAACAAGCTAACGAGATTGCTGCCTCCCAGCTCTTTACACTCGAATATAGAGTGTACATCCCAGCTCGTAATGTGGAGATCGAAGGTGTGGTCACCAAAGCGAGTCTGACCCCCGAGATCTTGGCGAAGCAAGCGGTTGGCCGTTTCAAGAACCCCTTGCTTCCCACGGTTGAGATACTGGAAGTCCAGAAGCTGAACTCAGTATCTTTCAGCGAGGGTAAAAAGAGCTTTACCCCCACAGACTCGTTTCGGGTGACCTTTTCTGGTTCAGCCCTTCCTCACTACATCGAGTTAGGAAAACTTCGGCTACCTGTGCGTTTGTTTGTTCCTCGGGTCATGAACTGCCAAAACTGCAAACAGTTGGGACATACGGCCTCTCACTGTGGCAGCAAGGCACGCTGTTCCAAATGCGGGGAGAAGCACGAGGATGGCGCCTGCACAGTCACTGCACCAAAATGCGTGTACTGTAAGGGAACTCCTCATGGTCTCTCATCGTGCCCGGCGTACAAACAACGCGGGGAGAAACTAGAACGCTCTCTTAAGGAGCGTTCCAGGCAGTCTTTTGCAGCAATGCTAAAAACAGCCACACCATCAACCAACGACAAAAATCCCTTTGCTGTTTTGTCTGATGACGAGTCTGACTCTGACTTGGCTGAGGAGGGAGTTTCTTTCAGTTTTCCGGAAGGTTCTGCACGGAAACGAAAACGCATCCGTTCGCGGAAAGTTGCAGATAAGGAACCCCAAATCAGCTTGCCCAAATCAAGGAGTGATGGAAAAAAGGAAGTTTCAACTCCTCCTGGTTTCCGCAGAACTGACTATAACCAGAACTTTCCATCTCTCCCGGGGACATCAAAAACCCCTGATGGCCCATTTTTAAGAACAGAAGCCCCTTCTTCATCCGGGTTGTTCTCATTTGATCAAATTGTGGACGATATTCTCAAGTACCTCAATATTTCTGATCCTCTCAAAAGCATTGTTCTGGCAATGCTTCCTTCTGTGAAGACCCTCTTGAAGCAATTGACATTGAAGTGGCCCCTCATTGCAGCAATCATTTCCTTCGATGGATAATTTTCCAAACGAGGTCGGGGATTTGATCACTGTTCTACAGTGGAATTGTCGAAGTCTCATTCCTAAATTAGATTCTTTTAAGTTTTTAGTTTACAATAATGATTGTGATGCATTTGCTGTTTGTGAAACTTGGCTCTCTTCAGATATCGATCTTCCTTTTTATGATTTTAACATTATTCGACTGGATCGTGAGGATTCGCGTAGAGGAGGGGTACTTTTGGGGATCAAAAAGTGCCATTCCTTCTATAGAGTGAATCTTCCACGGTATTGAAGTTGTCGCATGTCAGGCGATTATTAAAGGTACGAGCCTATGTATTGCTTCTGTTTATATTCCTCCTAGAGCCGTTGTTAATCGCAAACAACTTTCAGATATCTGTTCGGTACTTCCTGCTCGACGGTTGATTATGGGAGATTTGAATTCCCACGGTATAGACTGGGGGGAACTGTATGATGACAACCGTTTTACTTTGGTATATGACCTCTGCGACAGCTTTAATATGACAATTCTTAACAATGGAGAAGTAACACGTTTGGCTGGCCCATCCTCGAATGGAAGTAGATTAGACCTCACACTTTGCTCGAACTCATTATCGTTGGATTGCACGTGGAATTTGATCCAAGATCCCCACGGTAGTGATCACTTGCCGATCAAACTTTCAGTTGCCAGTGGGTTCAATCCGTCGGAACCCGTTAACGTCGCGTACGATCTTACCCGTAATATCGATTGGACAAAGTTCAAGAATGTGATAGAAGATGCCCTAACGTCGGTAGAAGGGCTGCCACCGTTGGAGGAATATAACTTCCTCTCCAATCTGATCTTGGACAGCGCGCTTCAAGCTCAAACTCGGCCGGTTCCAGGAACGTCTTTCCGTAGGAAACCTCCTTCCCCTTGGTGGGACCAGTAATGCACTGAGGTTTATCGTAAAAAGTCCGACGCGTTTAAGCGTTTCCGGAAACGTGGAACACCCGTACATTTCGAAGCGTACTCGGCTCTTGAACGCGAACTCAAGAGCCTCATCAAAGCCAAGAAACGCGGATACTGGCGGCAATTCGTGGACGGATTATCGCGCGAAACGTCGATGAATACGCTTTGGAATGCGGCACGAAGGATGCGTAGCCGGTCTTCAAACAACGAGAGCGAGGAGTACTCGGATAGTTGGATTCTCAAGTTCGCGCGAAAAGTATGTCCTGATTCTGTGCCGGCACAGATGATTCCTCGTGAAACGACGAATTCGGTAGACGAGATCAGCCAGCCTTTTTCAATGCTGGAGCTCTCACTCGCGCTCCTTTCGTGTCGCAATTCGGCTCCTGGGGCTGATAGAATCAAGTTCAACTTGTTGAAAAACCTCCCAGACGTCGCTAAGAGGCGCATGTTGAACTTGTTTTGTCAGTTCCTGGAGCTCAATATTGTTCCGGATGATTGGAGGCAAGTGAGAGTTATAGCCTTTAAAAAGCCTGGAAAACCCGCTTCAGATCATAACTCGTATCGTCCCATCGCGATGTTATCGTGCACTCGAAAATTGTTGGAGAAAATGATCCTTTTTCGCCTGGACAAATGGGTTGAGTTGAACCACCTACTCTCAGATACTCAATTTGGTTTCCGTAGGGGCAAGGGAACGAACGACTGTCTCGCGTTGCTTTCCACTGAAATTCAGTTGGCTTTTGCTAATAAAGAGCAAATGGCTTCTGTCTTCTTGGATATCAAGGGGGCTTTTGATTCAGTATCAGTTGAAGTCCTTTCAGACAAACTCCACGCTTGTGGCCTTTCTCCATTAATTAATAAGTTTTTGTACAATTTGCTGTCAGAGAAACATATGAGCTTTTCTCATGGAAACTCTACAGCTTCACGATTTAGCTACATGGGTCTCCCCGCAGGGCTCATGTTTAAGCCCCCTTTTATATAATTTCTACGTCAGAGAAATCGAAAATTGTCTAAGTGACAACTGTCCGTTGAGACAACTTGCAGATGACGGAATAGTGGCGGCCCAGAGAGGCCAACCTGCAAGGACCCTTACAGGATACCTTAGACAATTTGTCTACTTGGGCTATCCAGCTAGGTATCGAATTCTCCACGGAGAAAACTGAGTTGGTCGTTTTTTCTAGGAAGCATAGCCCAGCACAACCAAAGCTTCAACTTTTGAGTAAACCGATCACTCATTCTATGTCCTTCAAATATCTTGGGGTCTGGTTCGATTCAAAATGCACCTGGAGATCCCACATTGAGTATCTGAAGCGGAAATGCCAACAAAGGATCAATTTTCTCCGTACAATTACTGGAATGTGGTGGGGAGCTCATCCGCAAGATCTTCTAACGTTGTACCGGACAACAGTTTTATCGGTTTTAGAGTACGGTAGTTTTTGCTTCCAGTCGGCGGCAAAAACGCACATCATCAAACTGGAACGGATCCAGTATCAATTTCTTCGTATCGCGTTAGGATGCATGCACTCGACTCATACGATGAGTCTCGAAGTGTTAGCGGGCATTTTGCCACTCTCTGATCGGTTTTCGGAATTATCCCTCAGGCTCCTCACCCGTTGTGAAATTATGAGCCCACTGGTGATTGCAAACTTTCAGAAGCTTCTTGAGCTAAACCCTCAAACTCGTTTTATGTCATTGTACTACGTGTACATAACACAGGATGTCAGCCCTTCCCAGCATAATCCCTATCATGTTTGCTTCTCCGATTTCGGCAATTCTGATCATTTCGATTTATCCATGACGCAAGAGATTCGCGGAATCCCAGAGCATCATCGTTCTATGATTGCTCCGTCAATTTTCGCTGCAAAGTTTGGCCAAGTTGATTCCTCAAGATCGTTCTTCACAGATGGATCACTAATAGAGGCGTCCGCTGGTTTTGTATTTATAACGAATTTAATTGCGCCTCTCGAATGCTTCATGCTCCTTGTTCCGTATATGTTGCTGAGCTGGCGGCAATACATTATACGTTAGAAACGATCGCCTCACTTGCAGCAGATCATTATTTTATTTTTACGGATAGTCTCAGTTCTGTCGAGGCTATTCGCTCCATGAGGCCGGTAAAGCACTCCTCGTATTTTCTCATGAAAATACGAGAGCTTCTAAGTGTTTTATCTTTAAGATCTTTTGCCATCACCTTTTCATGGGTCCCATCTCATTGCTCGATTCCGGGCAATGAGATGGCTGACTCACTTGCTAAGGTGGGCGATATTTACGATCGACAAATCGCCTACGATGAATTTTTCTTCATTTATCGTCAACAGTCACTCGTCAGCTGGCAGAATAAGTGGAGTGAAGGGAGTTTGGGACGATGGCTATATTCGATCATCCCTAAGGTGTCGAAGAGTCCTTGGTTCAAGGGGTTGGATGTGGGTCGAGACTTCATTCGTATGATGTCTCGCCTCATGTCCAATCACTACTCGTTAAACGCTCACTTGTTCCGTGTTGGGCTGAAGGACAGCAATCTCTGTGAATGTGGACAAGGTTACCAGAACGCAGATCACATTATTTGGTCATGTACTGAGCACCGTGGAGTCAGATCCGAGTTGTACGATTCCCTTCGGGCTCGAGGTAGACAACCTAATGTTCCAGTTCGGGATATTTTTGCTAGACGCGATCTGGAGTTTTTTTTTTTTTTTTCTTTGGTTTGTTTTTTCCGTCGATCTTGTTTTCCGTGCTGGGCACCAATACTACCGACGTGCCAGGAAGGCAGCTCCCACACCTGGACCCTACCTATCGACCCATCAACTCATGAACCGGGGACCAACGGCTTTACTTCCCATCCGCAGGAAGGCGTGATCAGAGATGTTATGCCTCAGAACATCCCGGTGGCGCCGACTGGGATTGAACCCAGGCCTGCTGGGGTGAGAGGTAATCACGCTTACCACTACACCACCGGCGCCGTCGGACGATCTGGAGATCATGAAACTCATATATGCTTTCTTTAAGAACATTAACCATAGATTGTAAGTTTGATTAACCTTGTGCTTAGTTTGTATTTTGTGTGTGTGTGTGTGTGTGTGTGTGTGTGTGTGTGTGTGTGTGTGTGTGTGTGTGTGTGTGTGTGTGTGTGTGTGTGTGTGTGTGTGTGTGTGTGTGTGTGTGTGTGTGTGTGTGTGTGTGTGTGTGTGTGTGTGTGTGTGTGTGTGTGTGTGTGTGTGTGTGTGTGTGTGTGTGTGTGTGTGTGTGTGTGTGTGTGTGTCTGTGTGTGTGTGTGTGTGTGTGTGTGTGTGTGTGTGTGTCTGTGTGTGTGTGTGTGTGTGTGTGTGTGTGTGTGTGTGTGTGTGTGTGTGTGTGTGTGTGTGTGTTTTTGTATATTTGTTTCTGTAATAATTGTATAATTACAGAGTTGATATAACGTCGATAGGATTAAGTATATGTTTTAGAAATTATACTGAATTTTTTTATTCATAAATCATAATCCAAATCTCCTTTTTTCTCTCCCGATCCAAACAATTGTCATCCACTAGCCTCGAGAAGACCGCAATCGCGGTCAAATCCTATAATTTTAGATTTAAGACATATATAATGTATAAAAAAAATGATAACTTGGCTCTGTAAAGTTTATCCGATTGAGCCTGTACAAATAAAGTAATTAACAAAAAAAAAAATAATAGTCTGACAAGAAAGTTAAAAACTGTCTTGTTAAAAATAAATTTACAATTGTTATCAATCCCTCCTTAAAACTGTTCTGAAATTCAAGCATAAACGTCATTAGCAATTGTTTATTAATGTCATGATAAAATACTTTCAAAACATGTTCTATCATTATAAAAGCAACCATAAAACAATTAGGTTTTGCATTAGTAGGTTTTTAAAACAGCAAAAAGCTGAATTACTAAGCAGAAATGTTTTACACTTTAAAATGCTATATTTAAACTAAATGGATTGTTAATTGCCGTTATAAAACCATCATAAATCAGAGTGGATGCTTAATGGTTACTGAATTGTTACTTGGGTACAGCAAAATCTCTAGGACTACTATTGCGGAAACTACTATGAGAAAAGTAAACTGTTTGTTCTCATCGTTCTAGCCTTTCTCCATTATGACTTACAGGTGAGCTTGCTAGCTATGCTTTTGGGAAATTTTCTCAGCATAAATTTTCCACAAGAGTTCAAGACCACTTGTTAATCGAACGTCGTTCATTGAATATCCACTCTTTCCAACCGTTTTTACCCAACGCGGTACATCGAATCAGAAAAGCAAACATTTCCATTCACCTATCGAACGAGTGGTTTTCATCCGTAAGCTGAATAGATTCATAATTAGAGCTCAATTACTCAATTCCATAACGATTCTACCCAGCTTTGTAAGTGGAGAGCCGCCGGGTGGTAGTTGATGAATGTCTATAAAAAAAATATCGATTGGGGCTAACCATCTGCATCGCGTGATCCGAGCCGGGTGGTTAAATTTTTACTCCACTTTAATAGGTAGTCCCTGTTCCACTCAATGGTCATCCAAACTGATCCGGTGGATGGTGTAATTCATTGCTGGGGGGTAGCCAGATGAGAAATTTTTTTTTTTTTTTTCCAGCCCCCCCATTAGCTGCCATAAAATCCAATAATTAATAAATTTGTAATTTCGCCGCAAACCCTCGGTCGCCTTCTTGGGATTAAGATGAAAAATGCTAGTTCAAAGAGTCTTATGGTAATTATTGACATTTCCAATTCGATTTGAGGGAATCAATCGATTTCGATGAATTTTTGGATTAATTGAAGATTGGTGCTATTTTTGGGTCATTGCCCTTATGGAATTTATGTACAGGTTTATTTTAAGGTTGGCCAGGATCAATCAGCTCATGATTGAAATTTGATTGGAAAATTCACCTTACGCTTAGTTGCCCAAAACAAATGCACCCCTCGAAGCAGTGGAATCTTTCCCCTCAACTTTCCAATCACTTTATTAAGGATCGAATACTCCGTCGTCGCCGTCGTCGTCGTAGTTGCTGCCCTTCCCTCTGACTGGCAGAAAGCATGTTTTTCTACCGATAAAACTAGACCAAGAGCAGCGAAAGTGCAGCTATATCAACATACATATTTTCATTCATACAATCCCCCGTCTATCGAAGGTTTACCCACATATCTGGCTAACATCTCGTGCCGCGTAGTTTCCCTCAATTTCCCCCCGCGCTCTATCTCTCTCTCTCTCCCTCAGCCAATCCAATTTCCCATGCGTGTTCAGGGAGCGGCGCAGAAAGGCCATCTGGATTTTATTGATCTACTTTAACTCTGGAACCCGGTGGCAGCGATGGTGGTTGAATCGCGACCCGTAGTTATGATCTCCCGAAAATGCTTTTAGGTACTTGGATGTGAGTTCAATGCTATCGTTTATATAAAGCATATATGACGGCTGCAGGTTGATTCTGCTTCATCCAAAAACATGATTTATGACCAAAGTAAACATTAATCAATCGGTTTGTTTTACGATGGATGGCAATTCCCGATAGTCGATAAAATGTATGGAATGTTGAAGGGGAATTGATCATAAGTGGATTTTTATTGTTCCCGAAAATATGGTTCATGAGTGTAAATATACTGGAATGTATTTCTTTCTGCCACGCGAAATTATTCATTCAGAGCCAAGCTATTCATTCTCTCGTAAAGTTCTGCAGCATGGTAACAGTTTAAATATGGAAATACACCAATCGGGAAATCACCCTCCCTCCCCCCCCCCCCCACATAGCGTTATGCAGATGATAGCTTTTTCACAAAGTCACCCAACCGAACTCTTTTGGCTTCGGAGAAATTGTATTCGCTTTTCAACATTCAAATGTCGATAAACAAGCGAAATTTACGTTTATTATCATTTGGATGGAAATGCGATTTCGGAGAAAAAGATGAAAATATATAAAAAAAAAGTTTTGCTATCGTTAATTTATGCCACGATACTTCGCTTTTCGACAGTTCCGCTTTGGAGTAAGAGGTTTGCCGGGAGGGTACGGATGGAGCTGACGATTTCAGTGGCTATCCTCCACTTTATGGGATCTGCAGCTTTGGGATATTTTTTCCTTCTTCTTCTTCTTCTTCTTTTACTGTCACTTTCGATTCCGAATGTCCAAAAGTGGGCTTCTGGGTTGGGATTGTTCTAAAGTTGCAATGTGGGCTGGTCCTTCTGTGTATCGCTGGATATTCTCAGGAGGGAGAAGTGTAAATGTGGCTGATTATAAAACAGATAATTTTTTGACGATTACCTATCTTGTCAAGTGTGGCTTACAAACAAAGCTACGACCAATAATGGAAATATATATATATATATATTTTGACAATATAGAATTTTGTTGTTCCGTTGTTCCGTAAAAAGGAATACCGTCCGTTTTCCTGAAGGAACACTTAACGTGTTTACTGAAGCCTCTGAGTCATCTCTTCGGATTGTCACCAAATGTATCCAGTTCATAAGAAAGGGGACAGGAAGGATGTAGACAACTACCACGGAATCACCTCGCTGGGTGCTATCTCAAAACTCTTCGAATAAGTTGTTATGGAGCCATTGTAATCACACTGTAAGCAGTATCTCCATGAAGACCAACACGGATTCGTTTCCAACCGATCAACGACTACTAACCTGCTATGCTTCACCTCGTACGTTACGAGAAGTCTAGTTGAGCGACATCAGACCGATGCAATCTACTGCATTTGACAAGATCAATCACGCTATCCTCATCGCTAAATTGGAACGGCTTGGGATTAATGGATGTCTACTATCTTGGTTCCAGTCGTATCTTATCGAACGTCAACTCAGTGTGTCTATTGAGGATTGCAATTCGTTTGTTTTCCCAGCAACTTCAGGTATTCCTCAAGGAAGTCACCTAAGGGCCAGTGTTGGCAAAATCATAAATCAAATGATATTTTTCCGCTCTCATACGCTCTCAATATCACGCGTGATATTGGAACAAAATTTCATGCTTGATATTGATTTTACAAGCTCCTTTGAGACTATTCACAACGTGCGTAAATCAAGTTGAGAGTTGACTCGACAGAAAAATGATTCCGTTTCACATCGTTTTCTTAGAAAGAGAAAGTATAGCTTGCTATATCTTTTTATTCTTCACCGATGGCAGACACGAAGTGACTGCTGCCAGCCGTTATGGAAGTTTCAGTTGCGTTCGGGTGTAAAGCAAAAATCATGAAACTCAATCTCACCACAGTTTGTTGATATTTGCAGCTGGTGAGATTTGATTTTTCGATATTTTCCCAACACTGCCTCGGGTCAATAATTATCTTAATTTATTTCAACGATGTAAACTTTCTGCTAGAGACACCTCGTTTGCCATTCGCTGATGATCTAAAGATTATTCTCAAGATTCAAACGCATGCTCAGATTGATAGATTCAGTGACTGGTGTGACTTGAACCGCATGGCAGTAAATCCTAGCAAGTGGTCGATAATCAACTTCTCTCGAAAAAAAATACCCCTAAAAGTTCAATTACACACTCCTGGGTAATTCAATTGAACGAGTAGGTCACGTGAAGGACCTGGGTATTATGTTGGACTCACAACTGACGTTCAAACAGCACATTTCATTCATTGTAGACAAACCATCCAGATCTTTGGGGTTTATCTTTAGGATAGCTAAGGATTTCACTGACGTGTACTGCCTTAAATCGTTATACTGTTCCCTAGTACGATCTACATTAGAATATGGCGCAACTGTTCGGAACTCTTTTTATCATAATGGGGTTGAGCTAATCGAGTCAGTTCAACGTAAATTAATTCGCTACGCTTTTCGGCGATTACCGGCTACCCCCTTATGAGGAACGTTGATCATTAATACACCTAGAACCTCTCAACACTCGTCGCGACACTCTAAGAGCTATATTTGTTGCTGATGTTCTGCAGAATCGAGTTGATTGCCCAGCTTTATTGGAACAAATAAACATCAATGTGCGGCCTAGGTCCTTGAGAAACAACCAGATGCTTCGATTGCCACTTATTAGAACTAACTACGGCTTGCATAGTGCTATCATCGGTCTTCAAAGATTATTCAACCGAGTTGCATCTGTGTTTGACTTTCACGTGTCACGTGAGTTACTGCGACGAAAATTTTCTTGGAGAACAAATCGTAACGAGTAGGTTTTAGATTTTACTATATGTTTTATTATGTACATGAAAGTCAGTAGTGTAAACTAACCATCATTGGGGCCACGGGCCTGTTGATGCAGAAATAAAATAAAATAAAAAGCTGTTTTTAAAAACAGACAGAGCAAGATATATAAGTTTGTATGGGGGCCCGCATAAGAAATACATATCCAACAAAGTCGATTTATTCACAAAATACATTCTATACTTGACTACCAATAAAGAATAAACATATAACTCAAGCTCTTCCCATTCTAGAACGACTTCTCGTTGTATTATTTGGCTACACACAGTTATTAAAGACTTATCGGAAGGTTAGGGTAGAAGACACTGTTTTAGGCAAATTTGTAAGTGCTTTGCTTGTCTGTATTTTTCAATATTTGTAATTATAATTAAGATAATGAATTGAAATTCATATGGCAAACAGGTATAATATGGCGCCCAAAATGCAAAAAGGTTGTATTTGCATCGTTTGCACTTCAATTAACGGAGTAATCTCGATGATCCGTTGCTTAGGAAATTAGGAATAACATGTATGCTCTATTAAACTTATGTTTGCATTTTCGAAATTTTCGCTCCACAGTGCTCAAACGGTTCCAAATTGGACCCTGATTAGCCTCCCAAAATTTGAACTTATTTAGTGAGAAACTGACGTGGCACAAACCATTTGAAGTTTATATGGGAATTACTATGGAGAAACCATAATTTCGGTTCATATCGATCTCAAAATTCACCAGTTCACCCAACTTTAGACAATGTTAGCTGATCTTGTTGAAAATTTTCTCAGCTACAACTTTGTAGAAGCTCAGTTTTCGATCAAATGTTAGGATCAAAAGTTATTAATGATCCAAGTCACTGATGTCTTATGATCAACTGTTCAGCAGGCAACATTGGTGTTTATGGCGTGTAGAATAGAGGACAAAAATCATGGCTACTATGTCACACTGCAAAATACAGTGTTGCCCACTGTACACTTAAACAATTAATAACTATTTCATTTGACGTTTGGCTGAAAAACAATTTTCTGCTAAATTGTAGCTGATAAAAATTCCCATAAGAAAAGCAATAGAATTTGTTATCAGTACAATATGTAAAAAGGCTAAAAGACAATTAACAAAAAGTTTTGTTTTCCCATAGTAATTTCCATATAAACTTCAAAAGGTTTGTGATAAGTCAGTTTCTTATCAAATGAGTTTAAACTTTCGGAGGCTAATCAGGACCCGATTTGAAACCGTTTGAACACCGTGGAGTGAAAATTTCAAATTTTGCATCACTCTAATGCTCTATACTAAAAGTAAAATATGCCACGCAATGAAGTTACTCAATGCAGCTGTACGGATGTAATAATCAACAATATTTTTGTCGTAGAGTTACGTCTTTCGGCAACATATTGGAGGTACCATTTAAAAAAAAACCAAAATCGACCACGTTACGAAAAATGGCCAGGTTTCGACCACCTTTAACTCTGTTAATAACGGATACATTTTAATTTTTAACAAGACAATCGATTGGAAAATTTTTCTACAAATCTGCTTACATGAGCACTTTATCAATATACAATAGGTCAACATTGAGAATTACACAAATGTCGAACTGTGGCAATGGTGATCAAAATTAACACCTATTGCCTGCAAAAAAGCACTTTCACTAACACAGATTTCAAAATCGAATTCCATCCGGTCTCGCCGAACAGTGTTTATTCAATCAACGTGCTTTCGGCGCGTGGCGTTGAAGATTGTTCTCCAGTACACAACGAAAGGCTTCCCGCAATCAGCGAGCTGCAGCTCACATGAGCGTCCATTCACCGAAAAAAGGAGGAAAAAGCCACACCGTTACTGATTGGATTCAGTAGTTCTTCGTGAGTCGCTATGGGACAAATGCGTCACCCTCGTTCCAAACAACATACAGCTCGCCAGCCTCATCTGTGTTGAACACCCTAATAGCTCAGAATCACTCAACCATCACGGCAAAACGGTAACTTTCAGGACCACCATAACTCTTAAGCCATTGTTTAAGAGTTAATTTTCATTGAACGATCACTCGCCTTGCTGCCAGCCAAACCACCCCAAAGCTCTTTGATAAGATACGTTTGTGGTCAAATGCGTAACAGTATTGAAGTGGTATTTAATAACTCTCGCAATGACCGAATTCCACTTGACCTTGTGAATTGACTAGAAACACTACGAGTTAAGAAAAGGCTTTCTCCAGGATGCTAGGAAAAAGCAAAAAAAAAATCTCGCATTTATGTGATTGATCGTTTGGAAAATTTTGCCAAGAAATTCCTCCAATAAATGTTCTTTTTAAATTATCGAGGTATTTATTATATCAAAAATTCCGTTCTTTTTGTGCACGAATATGCATAATTTTGTCATCAGAAAACGAGGTGCTTCCGAGCACGTAATCCTACGTCAAATCTACGGTCGTGTCTTGGATAAAACCACTTACTTTTTTTTTGACGTTGTGCTACCGCTGTGTTTTCTATCTAGGGGTACACTTTGTGAAAACCGAAAATGGAACATGTAATGAAATTATGAAAGATTTTGAACGTTAATAACTCTCTGCCCCTGGACCAATTTCAATAATTTTATCACCAATCCATCAGAAATATTTCCACGTGGATAGGGAGGATGCAATTGCGTAACATTTTGCATACTCATTGTCATATTAAGAACCACACGCCCCCAACGACCCCACAAAATGCTCTCCAGAGTTGTACACTCATAAAATTCGACACATTTTTATTGGTGAATTTCCATGTAAAATTCTAAATGATTTTCATGTGTCCACACATAAACAGAATCAACTCAAAAGTACACATGAAATTTATGAGTCAAATGAATAGTATGTTTATATATAAGAACTATGTGTCCGACATGTATATATCATTTGTTTATCACATTGAAAACAATTATGTGTGGGACACATAAAACTAATCATTGAATTTTTATTAGTGTAATATTGCAACCAAACTTGGGAGCAGGAGTGCAAGTGATTTTGATCGATTCTCTTCATCGACTTTCTGTCTCGGTAATAATTCGACGGCAAACACATTCATTGATACGTTTGTTGTTCTAGATGATAGAAGAGCATAGCAGAAATAGTGCGAAATAGGTAAGTGAAGCCATGAAAAAAGAGGAAATCGATGAAGAGAATTGGCTTTCAACCCTCTGCTTCTAAGCCCCTTAATTCAGTTGTCATCATAGCAATGAAAACTAGCATCGCATTGGTTCTTGGGTTACACTTGCTGGTTGAAATTCTGCTGTTCGACATTTTCGAAGGACCATCAAAAACATGAAATAGCACTATTTTCTATGGACGATTAATCGCAAAAAATTTCCAGTTATTCGATTCGATATTTATCGAATTTTCAATTATTCGAGCGCGTAACTGACATCCTTTCTTATTTCTACTTGTTTGATTAAGCGCAGTAGAGAAAATAAAAGAAAGTACTAATTTATCTGAACAGACATAAAGAAAAACCATGACGTGAAACAGGATCATAAATTTGCCGAAAAAAAGTGTTAAGCGTCTTTCTGCTAAAGGCTAAGATTTACCAGCTTGTTGAGAGAAGGAGTTTAACGAGAAAAACTAAAAAGAAGAGGAGCTTTAGTTGGGTAGACACTGATATCCTGCGGCCTTCCAACCTGTCGCAGACACCAGTTCAACCCCTGTCCAGCTGCAGACGGGCTGAGAATCTTACGAGTGCCCAATCATTGAACCGAAGAATATAGGATTGTCCGGATTTGCTGATCCAGCTGCCTACACGTCATCATCATCTTCCAAAGGCTTTAAGCCTGTACTACCCTTTTCAGGGCCACCAAGATTTTCCAAAAGAGTTATATTTCTGAACAAGTTTGAAGAAAACAATCATATTAAAAGGTTCTTTTCAGGGCAGTCATAGTCATACCAAAGAGTATAAACAGAGAGAGCCCCGCTCAAATTCCTATTCCTACTCAAAATAAAAGCTCCTGCTGCAGTTAACAAATAATATTTATTGGGGGCAAACTACGCCACTGTCGTCCAGCTTCACCCAACCCTGCGCATCGGAATAATATCACTTCTTGGCAAGCCTTTTGACAACCATTGATGAGTAGCTGTCATTACCATTTCCTATAGTTATTTCTGCAAAACCATCCTTTGTTAATCACAAAAAAGGCAGAGATTAGAATGTGAAGCTAATAAGGTACGAAATAGTATATTGCTGAATTTATACCGTCATCCTGACTGTGCTTTCTTGAATTAAAGGACAAGGAGACCAAATGTAGGTACATTGAATTCTTTATTGACACTCGATTAATTAGCTTTGCCTGAATAAACTTACAGCTTTGAGCTCGCTATACGAACCTAACCTTGTGTGCTGCAAAGGGAATCCGAAATTGTCTCAACACAAATCTCAAAGATTTGTGGATTATCGTGTTGGAATTAGTGCTAAAGGATGCCGGAAACTAGCAGATTCGACTACGAGCTATGTGACCAGGCTAACAACAGCGAAGACATGGTTCTTTGCGAAGGTTGCACCAAGTGGTTTCATTACAGTTGTGCCGGATACGATGAGGAACGTAAAGAGGAAAACTGGAGGTGCCGCCTGTGCATCCGTGCCTCCCACCCGGGCGACGGAAAGACACTGGAGAAGAATCCTAACGGAATTGTAGCAGGTGAAAGTCACCCGATCAGTGAACGTGTACGTCTTAATCTGAAAATGCTGGAGGAGCAAAAGGCTTATCTACAGAAGGAAATGATGGAACTGGAGCATTCAAATCAGCTGGAAAAGAAGAAGTTACTGTTGAAGAAGGAGGCTTGAAAAGCACGGTACGAGATTTTAAACGAGACTCGTGACGGTGTCAACACTACCGGTGGTGAAGTGGAAACCGTCTACCGAATGGCAGAGTGGATGAGACGGTTGAATCAGGTCACGGTGTGCACGAGTCAGCAAATAATTGCAGCATCTCGCACAACGATGGTTCCTACGACCAACTCCGAAACGGTCCCACAGTTCCCTGCTGCGGGGAGTAACCAAATTGTACCGCCGACAACAGCTTTTCCGTCATGGCAACCTACTACTTTCGTTCCTGGTTATGGACCGTACACTGTCAACCCACCGCTAGTGTCTGGTGCTGTTCATTCGTCGTACGCAGCGGGTCAAACTTCGGGCTACATGCACGACTTTCAGCCCGGAGGAGGAGCAGTACCCCTGAATTCATCGACGCCAACAACGAAAACAACCTGGATCAGTGTCTGCCGTCAACAATTAGCTCAGCGGGACAACTTGGAGGTTACTCGTCTCAAGGGGGCAGCGTAAGCCAACCGTATCAGGTACCGAGTAGCGTAGGAAGTATAGTATCATTAGGTCAAGCTCCCTGCCCACAATACACAAACAGTAGCGTAGGCCCAGCCGTCAATCTAACAGGGAACCCAATAAATGTAAATCCATCATGGTTACCCCTACTATTTCCTACAAGTCTTCTCCAACAATACCCGGATGCCTCACAAGTGTACCCCGGTTGTCTTTAGGTACCAATGGCGAATCCCAACATCCCTCAAGGGCCCTTTCTGAATCAGCAATAAACCGTGAAGCAAACGCATCCACATCTCGTCAACTAGTGGCGAGACATGTTATGCCTAGAGAGCTACCGGTGTTCATCGGTAATCCGGAGGAGTGACCAATGTTTTTTAGTGCCTTCAACACATCCACAGAAGTGTGTGGGTAAAGTGATGTAGAGAATCTTAGTCGTCTTCAACGGTACCTGAAGGGCGTCGCTCTGGAAGCAGTGCGCAGTCGACTCTTATTGCCTGAATCGGTGCCACAGGTGATGCAGACGTTGCAGCTTCTATACGGGCACCTGGAGAAGATAATCTATGCATTGCTTGCGAAGATCCATGAGGTTCCTGCACCCAAGGCAGAAAACCTGCATACGCTTATTGCCTTTGGGGTGGCAGTGCAAAATTTCTGCGATCATCTGGAAGCTGCGGGTCAAGTGTTGCATCTGTCCAACCCAGTGCTACTGCAGGAGCTAGTGGACAAGTTACCGGCAAATCTAAAACTGGAATGGCTAACGTTCAAACGTCAGTTCCTGGAGGCCGACTTGCGCGTATTTGGCAGATACATGTCGAATCTGGTGTCAGCAGCGGCGGAGGTGTCCCTAACTCTGGATTCTAAGGTGAAAAGTTTCGTCGACGCTCATCTTGCTTCATCAAACGCGACGGATGCATTGAAACCAAATCCGGAATCATCGAATGCCTGTTTTATCTGCGGCAATCCGGATCATAGGGTGAAGGAGTGTGAAGCCTTCAAGAATATGTCTCGGGAAACACGGAAGGGAACCCTGTCGGTCTCAAGCTCGCTGTGATGTGCAAGGGTGTCGAATGCGTCATCACCCGATTCTGCATGGAAGTCCGGTGAATCCGATGTCCACAACAAGGCCTATACCACAACAACGAACCAGCGCACCGCAAACAGGAAACCAGAATGAAGATGTGAATGCTCATAGTACTCCGAGCTCCACTCTATTTCGCATTCTATCGGTTAAGCTCTTCAACAAAGACCAGACTATCGACACGCTGGCCTTTATCGACGAGGGCTCGTCCGTTACGCTAATGGAGAAGAGTCTCGCTGACTCGCTCGAGGTTTCAGGAGTAAAGAAACGACTGTGCCTGACCTGGACGGGAAACATCACGCGTGAAGAAGAAGACTCCCTACAAGTAAAGATCGAGATTGCGGGAACTGGAGGTAAGAAGCGTTATATACTCTAAGATGTTAGGACTGTTGAATCGCTGGCGCTGCCAAAGCAGACGCTACGGTATAAGGAACTGGCTGAACGCTATGAACATCGGAGGAAGCTGCCAATAAAGGATTTCGAATGCGAAGCGCCAGGAATCCTGATCGGCGCGAAGAACACTCACCTCACCGCTACCCAACAAATAAAAGAGGGTCAACTGGATGAACCAATTGCTGTCAAATGGGCAATCTACCGGGTGATACCGAAAGGAACGATCTGTCCCAGCTACAACCTTCACATTTGTGGCTGCGACACAGAGTGCGAGCTGCACGAGCTAGTGAAGCAGTACTTCACGGTTGAAAATACAGGAGTTTCAGTAGACCGGAGCCCCGAATCTGAAAATGACAAGCGGGCTAGAATGCTACTTCAAAGAACAACAAAACGGTTCGAAAACGGTTCGAAAACGGTTTCGAAAATGAGCTGCTATGGCGTTATGATTACGTAGAGTTTCCTGAAAGCTACGCCATGGCGGTCCGATGGCTGCAGTGCTTGGAGCGGCGATTGAAGGCAAGTCCGGAAGTGTTCCAGAACATACAGCAACAGATAGTGGAATACCAGGAGAAGGGATACATTCACGAAGCGACAGAGAATGAACTAAGATCAGCTGATCCACGCCGGATGTGGTACCTTCCGGTAGGCATTGTACAACACCTGAAGAAACCAAACAAGATTCGCATTGTATGGGATGTAGCGGCTGTAGTGGGCGGAGTCTCCTTAAACAGTATGCTACAGAAACGACCGGATCTAGTGGAACCCCTACCGGACGTTCTATCCGGCTTTCGGGAACGAAGAGTTGCAGTTGTGGGCGACATAAAGGAAATGTTCCACCAGCTTAAGATGCGTCGAGAAGATCGTTATAGCCAACTGTTTCTTTGGCTTGGAGAGCTGGGACAACCGATCAAGACCTTTGTAATCGACGTAGCAACCTTTGGATCAACGTGCTCACCATGCTCGGCGCAGTTCGTAAAAAAAACCTGAATGCAGCTGAGCACGCAGAGCGGTATCCGAGAGCAGCAGAGGCAATCCAGCGTCGCCACTACGTCGATGACTATCTGCAGAGCTTTGACAGTGAAGAAGAGGCGTGCCAAGTTGTAGAAAAGGTCAAATTGGTCCATAAGTAAGGTTATCCAACTCATCCGCGGTTCTCAGACGGGTCGGGGATGTTAATTTATCTCCAACAAGGATTGGAGAGTGAGTGCTGGGGATGCAGTGGAAAGTCGAAGAGGACGTGTTCGTCTTTTCCAGCAATGTTAAGGTGGAAGGCGTAATGGACGTGTAATTATTAAGGATATCTGGCGAACAAAGACTGGATGAGACGATGTAGTGAAGGGCGCAATTATGGAGCGATGGTGTGATTGGGCTGGAATGTTCAAAGAGCTAGGAGTTATTCAAGTACCACGTGCCTATTTCCCGAGCGTATCGTTAGAAGGAATTGGAGATCTACAGCTACACATATTTTTGGACGGCAGTGAAACAGCGTATGCGTGCGTCGCTTACTTTCGATAGGGGCATAGTAAATACCACAATGCCCTCGTATCCGCAAAAGCCAAGGTTCCACCATTGAAAACGCTCTCCATCCCGAGACTGGAGCTCCAAGCGGCATTTATAGGGTGCAGGATCATAAAAAAATTATGCAGCAGTCAGAGTCTACCGATTAGGCGAAAGGTATTCTGGACAGACTCTAAGACCGTCCTCGCTTGGATCAATTCCGACCACCGCCGCTATTGACAGTTCGTAGCCTGCAGGATAGGCGAGATTCTGTCGAAATCAAATCCCGATGAGTGGAGATACGTACCATCGGGGCTCAACGTTGCAGACGACGGTACAAAGTGGCGAAACAGACCAAATTTTAAGGTCACTGGTTCAAATGACGGGAGTTCCTAAGAAGTTCGGGGGAACAATGTCCCCTAAAAGCAGATGCAGAACTCACCGAAGAGGAAATAAGGCCTTGCCACATCCACATCAACGACATGCAAGAAGAGATCATCGATGAGGGCCGATTTTCGAAGTACGAAAGACTCTGGCGGACATTTGCTTACATCCATCGCTTTGTGGATAACAGTCATTGAAAGCGAACAAAACAACAGTTATTGACTTCCCATCTCAGCAGCGAAAAACTTGCAAGGGCCGAGAATGCTATCTGGCGGCTGACTCAACAATCCGCGTTTCCTGAAGAGATGGTACAACTCAAGAAGACGCAGGAAGGGCACCAGTCAAGGCTTGATCGTACCAGCCGAATCTACAAACTATCGCTATTCATCGACGAACACGGAGTCATCCGAATGGACACACGAATTGCTGGGGCAATATTTGTGCCATACGATATCAAATTTCCCATAATCCTTCCGAAAGGACACCGCCTAACCAATCTGATCGTCGACTAATACCACAGACGCTACCTTCATGCAAACCGTGAAACAGTCACCAATGAAGCCCGGCAACATCAACATGACAAAATTCGAGATTCATACCTACCAAATATTAAATAACTGATTTTTCACGGAGCATTTATCCATCTGCCATCGATCTTGCCCCATAAACATTATCCGAGCAATCCCCACAGTGGCCATCGTTTCAATTCGCAGCATCTCACCGTGTCCACCGTTCCATTTCTCCACACAGAGAAAACTCTTTTTCCCCGGTACCAAACGGTAAACTCTTTCAGACCTACAAAGTACGTCTGTGAACGTCACTAGAACTACTCCATCCAAAAGTGCATATTTAGGAACGAAAGATGGTGCTGACCAATTTCACAATACTCGACTGGTTTTTGTTGTTTTGCAACCATAATTGAAGCGACCAGTTGCTAATGGCTGGTTGTGCCGCCCTCAGTCAGATCATTTCAACCCCGCCTATTTAGTTTCAGCCGGATAGGGGCATTTGTTGTTGATTTCCCTTTTGTGTTTATGCAGGAAAAGTTTTTCCTTTACGAATTTAGAATAAACGATAGCTTAATGGGAAAGGATGTGCCTTGTTTTGCTGTGTTGGTTTTCTCAAAAAAGGGGTTCGGAAAGTAATTCGATAATTGAGGTTTGTCTTTGTAGTCCAATGTAAACATTGCCGCAATTTCGAAACAATTACCTTTCAGTTGAAAGATAACTTTATTTTCGCCGTACCAAAATATCTCGGAATGGTCAAACTTTAGCACAAAGTATCCATAATATGAAACATTCGTCTCGGTGGGGGAGACACACATTTGCTGCAGTTACCACTAAAATGGGTCATCGCCGTTCCAAGCACTGATGCCAACTAGTCAAGTGAGTCGAAGCTGCAAACAGCCTCATAAAGTGAAATAGTTCTCGTTTAGTTTAATGTCTCTCCGGGGTGCAACATCTTCTGCTCAGCCGGGATCACACGGGAGGATGGTGACGGCATAAGTGTGCCACAACCGCAACAACTTTAACTGCGCTTTACTGTGCCAACCGGGCGAGATATTATCAAGATCGTTCCTGCTGGACTTCCCCCTTTTGCCACTTCCTTTAAAACGGGTGGGGGTAACTATCTTGATTGTGCGTTTGCTGCGTCGTCGAGGTGGTTGACGGTTGGCTAATGTGGTTGAAACTTCCTCTTACCAAGTGCCTTACACGGGCGCGAACAACCCGGGATTATTTGCATAAACTGTTAGTGATATGTGTATAGTTTGCATTGGAGTAACTAAGGAAAACTCCTAAGGGGGATAAATTTACGAATCGAATTTTTCAATTAGGCAATTAGCGAACAATTTTTATGTGTATGGTAAATAAGTATTGGTAGTAACAACTCTAGAGTGGGCTACATTAATACAGTAGCAGTTGCCCCCCCGTAGTTACGCCAATGATAATTCGTATGGTGGAAATCCCCCGCAGAGGAACAAGTCAGCGCTTGAATTAACTGTTTCATCGTTCGCAGTTTGTGGACATTTTCTCGAGGGGCGAAACCTTTTTCACCTCCTTCTGCTCCGCAGCGTCGATTTCTTTCAGAGTGGCGATTTGGTTTGAACGTTGTCTCAAGTGCAATCAAGTAAAAGAAAGGAAAATTCTCCAAAGGCACTTACCTCGAAGCTCCGCTTCAAAATCGGTCCCGCCTGGGCAATGTACAGTGTGGAAGCCGCATCGAATATCAACATCCTCGGTTCCTTCTTCACCGTGACCGTCTCCGTTTCGACACAATTATTGTAGAACACAATCTGATTGTTCATCACTTTGAAGATCAACTTGATCCAAGATTTGGTATAGGGAATCTGAAACGACGCCAGCGGTTGACTAACGCGCTGCACGTTGGCATCCGTATAGATCAGCGTAACGTTCCACTGATCCGTGGCGATGATCGGTTCCAGCAGCAGCCCCAACTGGACGACCGTGTCCAGTGGGTTGACCACGCTGAAAATGTAACCACCGGAGCGGGAGCCGGGCCGAACCGTGGCGATGATCGTGAACTCCGTCAGCTTCTCCGGCAGGATGGTCCGGTAGGGGGATTTGATGTCCGCATTCGATGCCACGCCGAACGCCGGGAATCCGTCCGAGCCGTCGACGAAGGTGATGCCGTCCTCCGGGGGGATTTTGATCGCCAGCAGCAGGTCGAACTCCGCGAAGACATCTGGAAAGGAGGATGGAAAGGAGGATGCAAACTTTAACGCGTGAGTTGAAGCGTTGCTATCGTTAAGTTCGATGAGACTAACTGAGAAAGGGAGAGTCTCTTCTATTCAGATAAAAGATAAATTTACAAAAATGGGGTCTCATCGGCTGTGAGTGTGCTCGAAAATATTAGGCCTGCCCAACATTTTTAAATGTTACAATCCCTATCGACTGTCAGGTCAAACATTTTCATTTTAAACTAGAACCGGTTTTTACGCGGTATATTTTTAACTTTTTAACCTTTGCGTGTCGTCTAAATTTTATAGATTTCTAAATTCAATTAGCTCTAAAACATGATTTTTCATTTTTTCTTGTTTACAACAAAGTGAATTTTGTCGGGAATCTATTAGTGTTTTGGGATCAATACATGGTTCCGGAGTTATTCCGGTTCTCGTTGGGGTCACTTTGGTCGGCATTCGGCTTTACTGCATCACATTGCATCCCGGAAATGTTCTGGTGCCCCCGGCTAATTTTCGACAAGAACCAAAACCCATCGTACGACATATCAAACTCGACTGATAATGACCTTATTGATAGTCCACGGGCATGTTTTGGTGCCCTTAGAAATATTACGGTCTCTCAGAAAAGTGGCCGATTCTCGACAAGAACCAAAACCCGTCGCACGACATATCAAACTTCATGGTTTCTCTTAACTCGGCGGGTAATGGATTTATTGAGATGACATATTTACATTACCCTCGGGGAAGTGGTCAATTTTCAACAAGAATTAAAACTGGTCGTGTGACACAGCACAGTTTATCATTAAAAAAAAAACTCGGATGGTAATGGCCTTACTGAGAGTCAACGATCACACTAGTTCCGTTGGGCATGTTACGGTGCCCCGAAGAAGTAGCCAATTTTCGACAAGAACCAAAACCCGTCGTGTGACATATCAAACTTCATGGTTTTTCACAACTCGGCCAGTAATGGCCTAATGGAGAATTCACGGTTATATTCTCCATTATCTACCTGAACTAAACTAGGCATAATTTCAAGATTTAACGTAGTTCTGTCCGTTTTTGCTTTATTGAAAGTCCACGATCACATTGGGGCTCTCGGGCATATTCCGGTGCCCCGAGGAAGTGGACAATTCCCGATTAGAACCACAACCCGTCGTGTGACATATAAAATTTTATTATGGTAATGGTCTTATAGAGAGTTCACGATCACATTGGCCTTCCCGGGCATGTTCTGGTGTCCCCGGGTAAGTGGCCAATTCTCCAGAAAAACCAAAACACGTCATGCGACTTATCAAACTTTATGATTTTGCTGAACTCGACCAGTAATGGTCTTTTTGAGAGCCCACGATCCCATTGGCCCTGCCGGGCATGTTCCGGTGTCCCCGGGTATATTTTCAATTCTCGACAATAACCAAAATCCGTCGTGTGATATATCATACTTCATGAAAAAAAAAAATGAGAAATTATGTTTTTAGAGCTACTTGAATTTTGAAATCTATGCCAATTTAGACGTTAGGCACGCAAAGGTTAACAATCACGTTATCTGATTTGGGCCAAAAGTAATCAAACTGAATACTGAAAATATAACAATTTTTGGTGTAAATCCAGTTATGTAATACAAATGTGTAAAGTGATCCTACCATGGAAAAATCACATGAGCTAACATAACCCAAACGTTTGATAATGTTCAAGTATGTGAATTGATCACCGACCGACCAATTTTGGTTTTAACTTGGTTTTTTACGTGGTTTCCATATTTTTACAAAATCTGCAACTTTTGTCTCATTTATCAAACATTACAAATTACCAAACTAAATAAATAAAACAAATGAGCGAATCGAAATCTAGAAAAATGTGTGAGTAAAACGGAACAGCGACACCGCAAAAAATTGCGCTCTCTCGAATGCACACAGGCGAGATGTTTGCCACAAACCATCGAGAATTTTGTAGTGAACCTCTCATTCACACAATTCACGCAAGCAGAGCTTGGTCTACTTAACAAAGGGTCGAATTTTGATGTTTCCCCCCAGTGTGCCCCCTTTTCAGACATTATAAACAATATTGAAAGTGCCATCCAAAATGACCAACAAGGGTGTAAATCGGCAACTCGTCACAATGTCAAGCAATGCATTTCATGAAGGGCCCGCAAACAGAGCAACATAGAACGTATCAATTTCGACACTTGGTGTACGATCCGGTTGTTGAAAACCCGTGATGTGAGCTATTCCTGTGCGGATAAGGGAAACGCCGTAGTAATTATGGACAAGGACTCACGCGTCCGTAACTTGATCAATACTGGCCCGTATGACGCATATAAATTCAAGAACGACAAGTCAAAAAATCCTCTCAATTCGGTGGGAAATTACCCTTTCTGGATCTGATGATCACCAGGAAGCAGGACGACACACTGAAATTCGATATTTACCGAAAACCGGCATCTACTGATCGATCGCTTCCTAAAACACACTTAAACGACAAGGACTTGATATGTCCGCTATGTACGATGTTTCTACGATCTCCATGAATAATGCTGCTACCTCTACTGCTTCTAGACCACCACCATCACCACCGAGACGCATCGTGGATAGCACTGTGGAAGCCCCCGATTTCTCTGCCTCAGTCACGCTTATTCCAGCCAGCACTCAGCATAGTCGTCTCGGCCCTGAGTGTAGATGTAGGTCTGGGGTCTTCCATGCAGTTACTACTGGCAAGTATACTGACGATTCAGCCTCTCTTTTTGCTGATACCGCTTCAACTTCTAGCTGTGTTTCCGCTTCTGCGGCCTCCGCACTAGCCACACTATGTCTATACATCCGTCCTGCCAACTGCCAGCAGGTTTATGCCACCACCTGCTCTTCCTCGGATACGGGACACCTTAAAACAGGCACTGAGGAAGCTTCCGAACCTCCCGACCCAGTCGCGCTTGCTGCAAATATCCGCCATCTTCATCGTCCCGGTCCTGTGGTCGGTGATGGTATCGGGGGCTTCCGGCCTGCAACCTCAGGCGAGTATGATTGCGTTACCGAGCTTTCGGTACCTGATGTACTTTCGATTTCCAGCTCCCGTGATTGCTCTTCTAATGGTCTCCGGATCTACTACCAAAACGTGCGTGGGCTGAGGACTAAAATCGACTCGTTTTTCCTTGCTGTTGGAGAATATGCCGAATATGATTTGATTGTGCTGACGGAAACGTGGCTGGACGACCGAATTTACTCATCGCAACTTTTCGGGTCACTCTATTCCGTCTTTAGAACTGACCGGTCTCCCCTAAACAGTCAAAAATCGCGCGGTGGTGGAGTCCTGATTGCAGTATCAACGAGACTAGCCAGCTACGTAAGTACGTCACCCATTGCCAGTCAACTGGAACAGCTGTGCTGTGGATTGTCGTAGAATTTTCACAAATCAAGCTTTGTGTAGGCGCAATCTACCTGCCTCTCGCTCACCGTTCTACGAACGACTGTTGCGACTCGTAGTTATCGAAATTACAATAGTTTTCTCTATAATCGACACGTGAGACGCAGGAAGCGAACTTTCGCACGAATCCTAAAAGTTTTTGGTCGTTTATCAACTCCAAACGGAAGGAATCCGGGTTGCCTTGTTCCATGTTTCTCGGGAATGACTCGGCTAATAGCGAAAGAGAAAAAGGCGACTTGTTTGCTCGTCATTTCAGGCAAGTGTTCCACGATTTTTCCGCTTCGCCGGCACAAGTGCTGGATGCTACTGTTTGGGATGCCACGTGATGTGTTTAGTTTCGATATTCCGCGCATTTCAGCTGCAACACGCAAACTGAAGCTCTCGTTCGCCACCGGACCTGACGGCATTCCATCATCAGTTCTAAAACGTTGTGTAGCCAATCTCTGCCTTCCACTTACGAGGCTATTCAATCTCTCCGCAAAGCAATTTGAGTTCCCCTGCCGCTGTAAATTTTCTTATCTATTCCCAGTCTACAAAGAAGGAGATAAACGGAATGTCGCAAATTATCGTGGAATCACCTCCCTGTGTGCCTGCTCAAAACTGTTCTAGATTATCATAAATGATGCTCTGTTCGCGTGTTGCAAAAATTATATCGGTACAGAACAACACGGCTCTTACCCTAAGCGCTCCGTGTCCACGAACCTGGTGCAGTTTACTTCTAACTGTTTGCGATGCGTGGATTAAGGATGGCAAGCCGATGCTGCGTATATGGATCTAAAAGCTGCATTTGACACGGTGGACCATAATATCTTTCTTATCAAGCTGGAGATACTTGGCATGTCGTCAACTGCTGTTTCAGATCTTACTTGGTGAATCGCTATGTACATGTCAAGATTGGCGCGTCGGAATCGGATGTTTTCTCAAACAACTCGGGAGTTCCGCAAGGCAGTAACCTAGGACCGCTACTGTTTTCGATCTTTTTAAACGACGTCGCCTTTCTGATACCATCAGGATCCCGCGTTTTCATGCAGACGATACGAAAATCTACAAAATTATTAAAAGTCTTTCGGACTGTTGGGATCTCCAGAATATGTTAAGTATTTTCACTGGTGCTCAAGAAATTTGATGAGTCTAAGCATCGAAAAATGTAACATTATTTCCTATTATCGAAAAATCGAACCAATCATGTTTGACTATGTTCTCTACGGACGCTGTCTTGCTCGTGTAGAGCAAGCACATAAAGGATCTCGGCGTTACCTTGGACTGCAGACTCACTTTCAGAGTCCACTACAATGACATCATCTTCTTCTTCTTATTCGCATTTCAAGCTTATTGCTTAGCGCATATTAGCTTATTGGGTGCTCTCAACTTAGTGTTCTAAATGCACTTCCACAGTTATTAATTGAGAACTTTTGATGCCAATACCACTGCATGAATTTGTATATTGTGTGGCAAGCACAATGATACTTTATGCCCAGGGAAGTCGAGAAAATTTCCAACCCGGAAGATTCCCTCGACCGGACCGGGAATCGATCCCGCCGCCTCCAGCTTGGTAATACCGTGCCTTTACTGACTAGGCTATGAGACCCCACAATGACATCATCTCCAGAGCTAATCGACAATTGGGCTTTATTTTCAAAATTGCCGACGAGTTTCGTGACCCGCTATGCCTCAAGTCACTTTACTGCTCGCTTGTGCGATCCTTATTGGAATCAAGTTCAGCTGGATCACTAGAATTGAATCCGTTCAACGCAAGTTTGTGAGATATGCTCTTCGTTTCCTCAACTGGCGTGACCCAATAAACTTGCCACCGTACGAGGAGCGTTGCCGTCTCCTGGGAATCGAACCATTAGAGGTGAGACGGACGGTCGCTCTAGCTATGTTTGCTGGAAAGCTGCCTACAGGTGACATTGACTGTCCAACGCTGCTGGCTCAGGTAAATATGTTTGCTCCTGAGAGGCCTCTTCGTCAACGCGACTTTCTGTTTTTGGAACCACGGCGCCGAAAATATACACAACACGAGCCAATTCGAGCAATCAGCCGGCAATTCAACAACTTCTTTTATATGTTCGACTTCAATGTATCAGCTGACGTGTTTTGCCATCACTTGTCCTTTTCCGTACCGTTGACCGTAACTATTTAGTTAGTCAGAGAACCTTCACACCTCAACGCATGGAAACGCATCACCAACTCACAGGAGCCGTTGATGAATGAAGATGATCCTCCCATAAGCCTGTTCAACTTGAGAAAGCTGAGAATTCAGTGGACGTCCACATAACAACGTAGGCTTATTGTAATCTGTCGGACATTGTCCCGTAGATGGGCAGCAACACGCCCGAAACCGGACGACAGAAAGGTAATTTTTAACATGTTTTAAAGTTGTTAGAACGATCAGTGTTGTGTCTTGTCTCGCGTCGTGTTTTGTGAGTGAAAGGAACGATCTTCTTTTTTTTAAAGATAAGCAGCTTAGTGATTCAATAAGAAACTGTTCTCCAACACGCGTTGCATTTTGATCTTCGAAACTGTTACCGAAAAAAGGCAAATATGGTTCCAAATTTCCATCGAAAAAAGATAAACGAGAAAACAGCAACCCGCGGGCCGGATGCGAAGACTTTTTCTAACCTCGTTGCGGGCCGCACAAAATGAGCCCGAGAGCCGTTCGTTGGGCAGGCCTGGTTTAAATGAACGGCGAAAGCTTTTCGCGAGCGCTCTGCCGGTTGCATACTTGAAGGCAGTTGCAAGGTTGTTTTCATACGATGTTTCATATTAAGCATACCAGTGGCGTTCAATGCAATTGCATCGAATCATCTCACAAGTTTCAATCTGCTGATGCTGCGCTGGAAAGTATTTTATGACAGCACAGTTGATCAAGTGAATGGTCTTCAATTCCCGCCTTTTGATATAGAATTTTAAATTGGAGAATAATTGTATGATGAAAGAGCTAGCATCTGAATAACTCATGGCTCAAATGTTGTTCGCATCGTATTTGCACTGCTACAAAAATTAACCAGGCGTCTCCATGCAACATTTGAGTTTCAAGGAGACGCATGATGACTTTTAATCCTTCGTTACTCGCGTCAAATTTTGTAACACCAGTACTCACGCGTTGTACTTTGTACAACGGTACGACGTTTCCATTGTCATTTTGTTCCCGAGCTACCAATCCATCTGAAACCAACGGATATTCCTCAAACAACTTGTTTTGAACTAAACAAGCTAAATTTTGATTACAGTAAACCCCCAAAAACTGATAATAGGGAAAATGTAAATCTAAACCGCATAAACGGTGTCCATACTAGGTGGGATTTGACTTAATTGGACATGGACTATATCCAGATCCTGACCAGATGGAAAGTTACTGTTCTGGGGAAAATTGTTCAGGAGATCATAACCTTTTCGCTGGTGGACAGTTGTTCTGAATTTTCTCACTACGCGGCGCTAGTATGCACTTGAAATTCTTGCATATAAAATATCTCTAGATCCTTACCAGATAGAAAGTAAATAGGGTAGAGAACTACTTCGGCCTAAGCGCCCATTTTGGGCCTATCAAGCAGAAAACATCAAATAAATCCATGATTTTGGCGTTAACATGTAAATTATGCATTTGGTACGATACTTTAGTTCAAATGCTACCGAACGAAGTCAATAAGAACGCGTGATATGAATATTTGCCCCAATATTGTCAAATACAAATGAAGCGCTCCGACCGAATCCATCTTTATCTTCATCCGATAGGCGTTTTCATTGGCGTTTCAATGGTGTTTCAATGCGTTAGGCCGAGTTTAGAATCCGTAGGCCCAGTTTGGCGTCAAGAAGCATTATTAGACTTGTAATAATATCTCAACAATTTGTTTCACTTTATCTAAGATTTGATACGTATGGAAAGGTAAATAAATTTGGAAGCCACCAGTAATAATAGCATTCCGTTTGGTGCTAAACTACGCTAGATTAAGAAAGATTGTGCTTAATAGGCTGGAAATGGGGTAGTTAACCCTATTTGCGGAAAAATTGTTCAGGAAGTCAAGATCTTTTGCAAGGGGTACTCAACTCTGCACATCTCAATCTGTGCCTAGTACTTTATCTGTGCGGACAGCTGTGCCCAGTGTTGCGTCCAACGTGCCACATTGTGGCAATCAAGCTGTCGGTCTCAGTACCCCATGAGTTTGGAAACCCTGTAGTTATCCATTTGATCAAGATATTACTTTTAAGCTAAGACCACAGTTAAAACAATTCGGATTAGATTTAGTTTTCACCAGTAGACATAACCAGTTGAAATCATTGTTAGGGTCCACTAAAGACCCAGTTAATGTTTTAGGTAAAGCAGGTGTATATAAAATTAGCTGTAATCACTGTAACAAAGTATATGTAGGACAAACCAAGAGAACTTTAGCAACTATTTATTTATTTATTTATTTATTTATTTATTTACTTGTCTTCGTATAATAAAAACGCACAGACAGAATTATTAATGTCTAGTTAAAGAACTAATCCTATTTTTAAACATGGTTTTCGAAATAATAAAATCATAATCTTCACGCGATTCGTTGAAACGACGGCAGCAAACATCCAGTGGATTGTTTTGACCGTAGACTGTATGTTGAGGAGTGACATCTCCGTCCCCTTTAAACTACAACCCTGATGTCCACTGGATATAACTGCGACCGCTTCCTATTGTTCTGCCGATCATCCATCCAGTAGACAAGTCAGAGCAGAAACTGGTAGGAAGCCTGAAGTGATAAACAACCCTTCGTGTCTACCTACAATGAGAGTAGCCGATACGGAGTGAGATGCCATGGGAGATTGTAGGAGTCACTGCGTATTCTAAACGCAGTGGTGAATATGCTCGTGGGAGTTGAGGTAGTAGTAAGAGAGAGATCTTATTCTCCCTGTTCCAACGGATGGCCCCGAACTTCATCGATCGTCGGTCTGTGGATGACCAGTGGTATTTTAGGAGCAAATAGTCAGTTAGCATTGTCCGATCGTTAGCGCCGGTCAAGAGCCACGCATGGCTAGTTTTTATCGTTTAGATTAAGTGTCTATTGTTAGTTTAAGGCAATAAATGTAGTTTGTGTAGTTAGTGTTTTTTGGTTAAATAGAGTGTTTCAATTAAGCCGCGAGTGTAGTGATTTTACGGCGGAAAAATTCCCCACCAAAAACCTATGGATTACTACCATTAACCCATTCGAAGAGACCGAGTGTTGAGGATCCACCCAGTCGAAGGAGCCAATTATCCAGCTCCCCAACACTGTACGATGCTTAGGAATACGGAGAAAGTCATTTTGTCGCGTCTGTCTAGCCGGTGCATTAAACTGGATTTCATCAGCATTGTTGTCCAGAATGTCGAATATGAACAGCCGTTGCAGAAGAATTCTTCTATCAGCCAATGTTGAAAGACGAATTAAAGCACAGCGATCCTCGTACGGCGGAAGAACAACCGGATCGTTCCATGGTAACAGTCGTAGAGCGTAGCGGACAAAGTTACGTTGAATCTTTTCAATGCGAAAGGAAAGCGTGACGTGATACGGTGCCCATACTAGAACGCCATATTCCAGTATGCTACGCACTAGCAAACAATACAATTTTTTTAGACAGTATACATCCTCAAATTGCTGCGTGTTGCGCTTGATGAACCCTAGTATCGCATATGCTTTGGCGGTGGTTGTTGCAATGTGCTCGGTGAATTTCAGCTTACTTTCCAGTATTAATCCAAGATCCTTGATTGATGACACACGGTTGACACTTGAAGCGTTCATCTTATAATCGAAAATGGCGGTTGTCTTAGATCGGTTGAACGAGATGATGTTACATTTACGAATATTCACTTCCATTCCGTTTAATGAGCACCATTCAAGAAGCGAGTCGATATCCATCTGAAGAGTGCAACAAACGACCATGGAGGTTATGAGGCGGAAGAATTTCAGGTCATCAACGAACATGTACTTCGCTGATCTGATGAGTCCGCACAGATCGTTAACAAACAGCACGAAAAGTAATGGTCCCAAATGACTTCCTTGGGGAACCCCGGAAGTAATTGAGAACGTTTCAGATGAGGTTCCACCGAGGCGTACAAAAGCCCAATGCTCAGACAAGTACGATTCAATCCATTGAGTAAGCCACTGAGGGAATCCCATGCGTTTGAGTTTTTCACTGCCAGTGCATGCGGCACTTTGTCGAATGCTTTAGAAAAGTCGACATAAACTGCATCGACCTGTTGTCGCTTTTCAAGGCTGTCCACAAGAGAAGAAACGTATCACATCAGGTTGGTTGTTGTTGACCGCTTCCTGACAAATCCATGCTGACTCTCTGATATCACATATTGAACGTTACGATACAAAGAATCATGGACAAGACTCTCCAAGACTTTAGGAAAGGGAAATATGCCCTCCGAAAGAGATCTGTTGAAGAGTATATTTACTCACAAGCAAAGCGATTGACTCCGCACACTGATTGATGAAGAAAGGTGACAGACGATCTGGACCTGCTCCTTTCGAAGTGTCGATAGAAACCAGCTTAGCAAAAACATCTTTGACTATATGTTTTTAGTATTACTTCTACGTGAAGTCACCGATTTACATAGTTGAAGATGCTAATTTCAAATAACAGACTGTAGTGGTAATTTTTATACGATAGATGGAGTAGATGAAAGTATAGAGTTGATAGTTCCGTTAGAGTACGGCAGTGTGAAGATTGTATATAGATATTAGAGAAGCGAGCTAGGACAACTTTTAAGGAAGGTACAAATCGGTTTTTTCATCTCTCTTTACCAAACTCCCCCCTTTGGAGAGGGATGGTGAGGGGTGTCCCCCCCGCCACCACTGGCAAAAAGAGATGAAAACCGACCCGCTCAAGTACCAACTGTGTGTTTGAAACAGTTCTACCGATTTTTTACCGCACTTCAGTTGTTATTTGAAGGAAGGCATCCAGTCGTAGGTTTGGAAATTGCAACTATTGTTTACCCCTACCACGATATGTGCTCCTGTCATCGTCGACTTGACGATCTCGAGGGGACACGGGTGGGGTAGGTGCTGCTACTGTACCTTTCGACAGAAAAACATATAATTTGTTCTATGTTTGTATAAAAACAATATCAAGCCTAATTGTCCCATGTTGAAATTCTACGCATAACTGTCCCACAAAATTTTTCTTGACTGAATCTATCATTAACAAATCGATTTGTGTACACAAATTATTGAAACAGGATTTATATAATCAAAAGAAACGGTATGAACCATTTTAGGAAGTGGAAGTTTTATTTTATGTTGATAAATATTAAGAAAAACGGGATTTCATATTAAAACACCAGTTTCTAATTTCAAACAATGCATTATTAGACACTTACGTAGACACTCGCCACCCCCACATTCCTCCTATAGTGTCTACGTGTTTCATGAGAAGCCCCTTTTATAATATGATAATACGCCGCATAAAGGTCAACTCCGTATGGAAGAAATTTGCATGTGCATGTCAACTGCCGGTAATCGCAAGTCAGTCCCATCTGCATTTTTATCAATTTTTAGTTAGCATCATTATTCAGTTTATCTTTCTATGTTTTTTTTTTGAGAAGTCCTATTGAAAAAAGGTGGTTTGTTCAAGAAAAATGAAAAACAATATCAAATTGTCCCACAGCGAAAAGTAGCCACAAGTCAGTCCCATTAGAAAAACATATGATAGAAATGTTGGACAACACATTGTATCATGAGATTTGTCTCAAGGCAAACTTTGTCCACTTCCCCTAGGGTATCCGGAACATGTCCGGATGTGGCCAATATAGTTCTTACGATACTCAGTTTTGACCGCCAATGGATATGGCTTTGAATTCTCATGTGATTTGATGTATCGCTTGATAAATTTTGATCTAAAAAGGATTTACCACTTCCCCGGGGATACCCGGAACATATCCGGGTGTAACCAACATGGTGTTGGTCACTCATTATGACTCTTATTGAACTTATATTTGAATTCTCATGTGAATTGATGTATCGCATGGTGGGTTTGGCACGTTTATGAAAAGCTCTGGTCGGATGAAGACCCATACTCACCGGAATATGTTCCGGCCATTGCTTTGGAAACAGCGGAACAAATCCAGAAACATGCAATAACGTTACATGGGACCATGGTATCTTTCTACTGTTCAATACTGTGCTAAACTATTGCAGCATCGTCATGGAATTGTGACTGACTTGCGGTTATTTTTCTAATTGACGTTACATGTAATCGCAAGTCAGCCACACTCAAATTTTGGCCATACAATAAAAATTTCACGATATTTTTCCAATATTTGTAGGTAAAAATATATGCAATCCATATCATTGTACGTATATTTTTAAAACTATCCCTCCAAAATAAGTGTCAAATTAGAAAACTTGTAAAATCTTTGAAAGTCGTTTTCTCATTTTCAGTTTTTTACAGATGGGACTGACTTGCGATTGTGGGCAGTCAACTCATCCAAATTATTTCTTGAAATCATCGAAGCCCATGGTCAACGATCGTGTAACGTATTGATCTTTTGTCCAGAAGATGTCAGCCGCCATAAATCTATGGTTGGACTCAAAATGATTAAGCACAATCTCCTTAAGGCCTACGTTCATCTTGCTAAGGAGTAGAACAAGATGTTAGGAAGTTTAAGTTCTAAATAGTGCATTCATCATTAGTTTCTTGAAATGCCCATACTTTTAATAGTTTTATAGAAGTAGCAATGTCAACAAATTTACTGTTGGTATAATTTAATGATGGAAAGCTATACAAACTATCCAGGATCTTCCAAAACTTCGCGAAGAACGCAAGCACACTCATGCAAGCACAAGAGTAAAGACGTCACACGTAACGTGGCCATCAAAGCAACACTGAATGTAACAGTTCATAGTGGGAATAACATGCGTAGAATATCCTACTTCATTGCTATTTTTTAGGCATAACAGTCCCATTAAATATTGTTCGTATAAAAATAGGCTTAACTGATTTAATTGAAGGTAATTTCTGTAGTTTTCACTAAAACATTAGGATTCTGTTGAAATGTGAACAATGCGGTAACTTATTTTAACGTATATTTCTTCCAATGAGCAGAAATGATTCGAAACATTATTCGCGATTTTCTCAGAAGCAACTTTTGAA
Source organism: Ochlerotatus camptorhynchus (assembly GCF_037179485.1). Taxonomy (NCBI): domain Eukaryota; kingdom Metazoa; phylum Arthropoda; class Insecta; order Diptera; family Culicidae; genus Ochlerotatus; species Ochlerotatus camptorhynchus. The sequence continues at coordinate 9,678,052 of NW_027040818.1, read as the reverse complement.
ACATGGGACTGATATGCGTAGAACGGCAGTATAGCGGAGGTTAAGAATGACAAAAAGCAAGAAGAAAAAGGCCTAACATATGCTTTAAAATCAAAGATTGCAGAACATGCATAGGACCACCAATTATCGACGAAGGACATCACGATTTTACGGACCGTATCTACACCATGGAAATTGGATGTCGAGATCAACAAACAACGTAATTCAACTTTACTTAACAGGGATCAAGGAAACGGACACACATGGCTTTTCAAGTAACTACCTAGGACACATCAACGAGTAAGCAGCGGAGTACCTGTTCCTACAGGAAATTAAATTTAAGTTTACCTAGTTTCTAAGTGCAAATGTACCTGTATATGTTAATATGTATTCGGTAAATGCGATGTTTTTCTTCAGTCGACTATTAGTACAAGACACTGAAGAAGTCTGCACATTGTAGACGAAATACGCGTATCTGTCAAGGATAAGCAAATAAGGTAGTGGAATTAAATGGAAATTACTAATCCTTCTCTCTCCCATTCTACATTTGATATTGTTTGTTTACAACTACAAGCTCTCATGGATGGTTCATTGAAAAACGGAAACGAATGATATTTTTTCCTAAATTTGCTCCCTATTTTCAAAAGATGGTTAAAGGTTATTATCGATCATGTTGATAAAGCTGAAAATGATGGTACTTCTACTTAAATATATTTCTGAACAAGAAACATTGCATTAGAAGCTGTATTTAAGATTTATCTTCTATACATAATGTTTGCAAATAGACTAGGGCGTTGCTTGACAAAAATAAATCTTTTTTCGGCTACTGTATAAGACAAATGTATGCGCAAATGTTTGCTTTTTGATGAGTATCATTCTCCAGTTAAAGCAATGGTGTAGAAGTTACCCAAAACCATGATGCCTCTAGGGTTTTTGTCTTCACGGCATAGTTAAGGAACAGATGTGAGTGGTCAAGATTTTTATCGACCTGTAGATTATAATTATTATAGTTTATGATATTAAAATCACCTTTAAAATTCATTTGCAACGGGCCGAAGTCGATATCGGTCTTGTCGGAAACATCACACCAACCAGCTGCAGCATACCGCCGAAATGTTCTGTCTTCTCTGCTGAAGCTGCTGCCATTTTTATCGCTGCTACAACGCCCTCGGACCGACCGATCCTGGTCCTCACGGATTCGCACAGCGTCAAACAAGCCCTGAAATCCTAGTCCCCAACTCATCCCTGGCTACAGGCGACGATGAAGTCCGCGCCACCAAACACGGTATTCTGCTGGATTCCGGGGGACTGTGGAATACCAGGCAACTCTAAGCTGACTTTCTGGATGGGCCATGATCGTCTGCCCCTCGCTATACCAACGAAGTACCGTTACACGATGTCAGGCGCTGGATCGTGAGCAAAGTATGGGAAGCTTGGGATGCAGAGTGGGCCCAAAACCACTCCCTCTTCATCAGACGAATCAAAGCACAGTGGTTCCCCTTAGAACAAAAGTTGACCAAAACCTCAACATTGTTGCAAATAAGCAAAAAACAGTTGAAATAGATGGTTTTTAGCTGTACGAAGAAAACTTGACAATCAAGACGGAGTATAGTAGAACCAAAACCAATGCACAATGTCCCTGCAAAGGCCTCAAAATCCAATATCAATCTGAGTAAGAAATTAACCAGTAATAGACCCCCATACGGTAGTAGAAAATACACAACTTAACAGCAGCAGTGACAATGTCGCACATTTCCAGGGTCAGTTGTTTATAAACAGTTGCTACCGCGTCGTCAGCGATGCGCGCTGGCTTAACTAGGTGCTTCGAGAAAGGTCAAAGTAAACATTGGTGAGTAAGCATCCTACATAGCCGTTCCTACCGCGAGGAGCATTAATTCTTGTTAAAAAAACAGACACCGACTTTCCAAGAGAAAAGCTATCTGTCTCGCTTTATATGTACATACTGGAGAAAAACTATTGTGTAGAGTTTAAGTAACAAATTCATGTATAAAAGGTTTCGAATAAAAAAATAATCGGGGCAGTTGTTCTGATGAGTTGATTATCCGAGGTTTGCTAGGTGCGGACGAGCACAGTTCCAACCTCAGGATAACTGATTCATCAAAGAGCTTTTTCCATACAGTAGAAATGGAATTGCACTGTCTTTCATTTCACGGAGAAAGAAAGACCACGCGAGTTGTTGCTCTACGTTGGGCACTTCAGCACGGGAGTGAAACATGGATGCGCAACGGAATATGGGTGCTTCAGTCCCAAAGCCGTATTTAGGAAGACAAAAATGTTTGCGCCAAAACCGTCAGTTTAAGGTGTATGGTTTCTTAGGGAAAGTTGCTTCATGTTTTTTGTTCAATCTTTTTATGTTCGTAAAATTAGGGTGGTCCATAAAATTGGTGAATTAAAAATACAAACTTTTTTATTATTTGAAAAAGACCAAAGCAGTGTTCTAAACAGTAGTAGAACATTCAATTCAAAGCAACTTTGTTGACGACACAACGTTTTTATCTCTTATGGTTCATGAGTAATGATTTTTCTAAACAAGCAGGTTAGGGTGGCCACTAAAAGCGGTTTTCTTTGAATATCTGTTCATGCGTTAATTTCTCTTGAAAACATTGTTCTGATTACATTAAGAACTTTTGATGACGCATATTTTTGCTCAACCAACTAGGTTACTTTATTTTTTGATTAGAAAGTTAAAGGCTATTTTCTTCGAAAAAATGGCTCTTTTTAATTGTCAATATCTCAAAATGGAGCAAATCGATTTTCAAACATTTAATTTCATTGGAAACATCGTATTTTCTAAAATCTAAAAAAAAATCTGCTAGAGCTGCTTAAAGCATGTAATTTAATTAAAAAATAGGAAAAAATTTCAGCAAAAACTAGCCATAAATTTTCAAATTAAAGAGATAATAACTTTGCAAAAATATGCGTCATAAAAAAATCTTAAAATGTCTAGTATAAAATTTTCACGAGAAATGAACGTATAAAAAGATATTTAAAGAATGCCGATTATCTAGGGGCCACCCTAACCTCATAACTCATGAACCATAAGAGATAGATATATGGTGTGTGTGTGTGTGTGTGTGTATGTGTGTGCGTGTTGGTGTGCTTTAAAAAAGGCATTGTGAAGCTTGCTACAGTATACACCACATATTATATAACTCAGAAACAGATATTTTCCAAAGAATACTTTACTTGTTATTCCTAATTTCAACATCTTCCGCAAAAAATCGTAAAAAACATTAGAGCCTATCTGAAAGCTAACTTTTTTAGCTAGGTTACTAAAGAATAGTGGGCGAATGTGTCCGTCATATGTTTTGCTTATTTTTTTTGACGTAGGACTACGTCTTTGATTTCTATATGGCGGTACACTTTTTGAAAATCGAAAATGGAACATGTAACAAATTAAGAAAGATTTTGAACGTTAATAACTCAGCTGCCCCTGGTCCAATTTCAATAATTTTATCACCAATCGATCAGAAATATGGCTACGCATCGTTAAAAATGCTTCCAAATGTTGATTTTCAACAAGAAACTATTGAAAAAGTGGTAAATGTCCAGCATTGTCCAAGAGCGTCGAAATAACTAACAAATCCACCAATTACCTACATGCATATGCTGCTTCCCCAGCACAGTCGTCAGAGAGTAGTAAGTAGACGAAACAAGTCGAAGTGGCATTCGCCTCGAATCCTCGGGCGCGTGCTGATAGGGAGGATGGAATAGCGTAATATTTTGGACACTCATAGCCATACTCAGAACCACACGCTCCCAACGACCGCACCACTGCACTATGGGCAAAAATGGGTCCAAAATTACCCAAAATTCAATATCTCAACAGCACGCTGAATTCCGGCCATGAAAAACGACTTGTCCCAAGGGAAATCGTCCGGGGAATCGATTGCACGTGGTCCCATAGACCGGAGAGCCTTGTAGGTATGTGTTTTGGACTATTTTACCCCATTTTCCCCTACTTTTGGGAGGAAATGTTTTTTCACAGCTCTATTTTTCGTAAAACATAAGCACTTTATGCATGGTTTTTGAATACTATGTCTTTAAACAACAGTTCATGAGGTATTAGGGGAAAATTCTTTTAAAACAGATAGCAGTAAATTAAAACTTATTTAACCCCAATTAACCTTAAAATTAAAAAAAAAATCTTTTTATTGCAGACAACCTTTGGGGTCATTCAAACAATCGCATCGTTCAACATTTTTATGAAATAAAATAAATTTAGCGAGATTTCACTTTTACCCCTAACTCCCCTATAAAGTGTATCCCGTAGTCTCCTAACATCTCATGAACTGTTGTTTAAAGACAAAGTATTCTAAAACCATGCATAAAGTGCTTATGTTTTACGAAAAATAGAGCTGTGAAAAAACATTTCCTCCCAAAAGTAGGGGAAAATGGGGTAAAATGGTCCGAAACACATACCTACAAGGCTCTCCGGTCTATGGGACTACGTGCAATCGATTCCCCGAACGATTTCCCTTGGGAAAAGTCGTTTTTCATGGCCGGAATTCAGCGTGCTGTTGAGATATTGAATTTTGGGTAATTTTGGACCCATTTTTGCCCATAGTGCACTGTGTGGTGGTGTTCGGTCGTCGAAATTAGTAGCAGCAGTAGCAGCAGTAGTAGTGCTTTCGGCGTGTGTCGTTGAAAATTGTTCTCCAGTAACAACGAAAGGCTGCCTGCAATCAGCGAGCTGCAGAGCCCAAATAAGCAACCATCAAAGGAGGAAGAAGCTGAACCGCTATGCTATGGATCGGAATCAGTAGCTCTTCGTGAGTCGCTGCGGGTCATCTATGCCAATCGTGTCATCCTCGCTCCAAACGACATACAGCTCGACAGCCTCATCCGTGTTGAACATCAAGCTCAGAGTTACTCAACCATCACTACAAAACGGTCCTTTTCAGGGCCACCAAAAATTTGTTAAAGAGTATTATTTGGACATTGGTCAATGTCATCAGTTCCCACAAGCAGCTAGCTTTCAAGGCTCAACCTGCCTATAGAAGGTGTGGAATTGTAGGCCTGAATATATTGGTACAATTAGTTTTTCCTCAGCTTTCATTTCGCACGATTCGTTTCTTTCTTTTAATCAATCACCCTTGTAGTGACGTCGAAAAGATTGTTTCAATCGGCGCTTACATATAAAATTTAATGTGGATTATAGAATTTTGTTTTCCTTTGTTTTGTTTTCCGTCGATCTTGTTTTCCGTGCTGAGCACCAATGCTACCGACGCGCCAGGAAGGCAGCTCCCACACCTGGACCCTACCTATAGACCCATCAACTCATGAACCGGGGACCAACGGCTTTACTTCCTATCCGAAGGAAGGCGTGATCAGAGATGTTATGCCTTAGAACATCCCGGCGGCGCCGACTGGGATTGAACCCACGCCTGCTGGGGTGAGAGGAATATAGAATTTTATGTATGTTATCAAAATTTATGAATGGTTTGCCACTAAATGTTGAGATAATTTATTGATTATTGAATTATCACACTGCATGTCTTGAAAAAACAGCCTGTTTGTGAGTTTTTGCCTGTTTTCAAGTAAGGAGTAGTCATAAAAAACAAATCGCCAGCTAGTATTTCCTGGCGACTTTACCACATAATAGGGTAGAGCACTACTTCGTCATAATCGCCCATTTCCGTTCTATCGATCAGAAAAGATCAATAACATCAATGATTTCACTGTACCACTGATTTCACATACTAAATCAATAATATTTAGGTTTGTTCCGATGCGTCAGTTCATTATCTACAACATAAATCCTATTAGAGCACATTGTATGAATATTTACGCTCATTGTTCTCAAAACAAAAAAAGCGCTCATATAGCGAATCCCCTTTTTCTACGTTTATCCGTAGGACGACGAAAATCTAATGGTGTTTCAATGCGTTAGGACGGAATTGAAACTCGTAGAACGAATTTAGAATCAAGAAGCAGTATTAAAATTTTTAAACAATATATCAACCATTTGTGACTCATTATCAAATCTAACGGTGCGTATGGAAAGGTGAATAAATTTAGAAGCCATCGTTGACAAAAATATTTAATTTTTGTTTAAAATCATTCAGAAAAGAGAGGTAAAGCGCGGGTTATGCTTAGTAGGACGGAAATTAGATCAAAAACCCTACATCAGGGCTAGATAGACACCCACAGGATCTATAGAATACACGCAATTTCAAAAAACCAAAATGCACAGCATTACGAAAAAAGTTCAGGTTTCGACCAATAGTAGATAGATTTTAATTCTAAACAAGCCAAACGATTGGAAATTTATCAACCAATCAGCTTAAATGAACACTTAGTTAATTTTCAATTGGTCACTATTGAAAAATACCAAATGTCCAACTGTTGCAATGGTGATCAAAATTATCACCGAGTGTCTGAAAACAGAGCATTCCCTAACACAGAGTTAAAAATCGAATTCGATGCGGTCCCACTGAACGGAGCTCATTCAACCATCGTAAGTTCAGTCCAGCAGCAGCAGCAGCAGGAGTGCTTTCAACAACAACAACAACAACAACGAAAGGCTGCCTGCAAGCAGCGAGCTGCAGAGCTCATTAGGGGCAACCAGAAGGAGGAAGAAGTCGCACCGCTAGGCTAGGATCGGAATCAGTAGCTCGTCGAGGTCAGCTCAGCATTACTCAACCAGTATACAAAAGGAGAACCATCATAAATTTGTTAAGAGTTTTATTTGGACATTTATCAGTGTCATCAGTGGCCGCAAGCAGCTAGCTATCAAGGCTTAACCTGGTCTCTATAGAAGGTATGGAATTGTAGGCCCGAATGTATTGGTGAGATTAATCATCGTCCGACCATTTTCCAGAACAGCGTGTTAGGAAGTGTTAAAAATCAATATATAATTTGAGAGAAGTGGGAATAATTCGCTTTGGGTGTATATTCAGTCCCCAGAAAGCCAATAATATAAAATTTGTGAGAAAATTTGCTCTCACGAGTTCAATCTCTCGAAGTCCCTCCTTTTTTACATATTCTGGACAAAATATACTTTCCTCCCCGCCCCATTCACATAATTCGGAAGGAAATCCTGTGAGGGGTGAATTGAATACACTTTACTACCAAAATGCACAAAACTTAAAAATTCATAAAAAACAAAAAAAAAAAATCAAAATACACCTTTTAAAGTTGGGTAGATGAATCGAACATACTCAAGTTGACAGTCCCTTGGATTCAGACCCTTCCACATTTCTTATATCTTTATTAAGGAGACTTTCAGCCGTTGGCTGGCTCGTCTCCGAAACATGTTTTGCTTAGTCTTAATGTGAAAAAGTATATTTTTGCTAATTTTTATTAGAAATTGACACTCTTTTCTACCATCAATTTTAAGTCAAATAAGCCGAGGAACATTTCTTCTGGGGCAACCAAGTTTAAAAACACATTATTATTTGCTATATTTAAGCAAAATAGTAACAAGAAACATAACGTTTTTTTTCAAAAAATTGTGATATCGCTACACTATAACAACCATAAATAAATATTTAATCAACAGAACTGCACAAATAATTCAATTTAAGATACTCTTAACATGTAAAAATGATAAAAAAATATTGAAATGAAAATATATCAACTTAATTTTTTGAGGTTTTGGCCAGCCAGGAATCACTGTGCAAAGGGGCGACGAGAAAGTGGACAGAAACGTTGAACCAGCAAGATCTCGCACAATTCCGATGGAACGCCGTTCCACAGGACTTGCGTCGGTTGTAGAACCCCAGCCTCAATCGAGCACATTTTATGCGTATGTCCTCAGTATCAGAACCCTTCGGGAACTCCACGGGCTACCAAATAGCATACGCGACATGCTGGGTGATGATCCCTCCACACTGGCAGCAGTAATGCGCTTTTTAAAGGATGCTGCATCGTATTTTAAAATTTAGTCTTTTTTAAATTTCTTTCGGCTGTTGGGACATCTCTGTATGATGAGGGGCCTCCCAGTTCCCCCGGTGTAGAGCTCTGTCTTATTCAGACTGTAATGTTTGGGTTCTTAATATGCTTGGCGTGGAGATTTATTTGGCCATACTCCAGCTCCAACTATTTCCAAAAGTACGCCTTAAAGTTGAGTTTGTATATTATATTTAATAGTTTTTCAATCGAGCAGAACTTTTGACAATACATACCTCATCCCATGCCTCTTTCATTTTAAAAACGGCACCAAACTTGGTACATCTCAAATAAATTTTTATAATTCTAGGATTAATCACTTTTACACCAGTATTGAGGGATATTTTCATTTGGAGTAAACAAACCTTAGCAACGGGTAAATCGATTAGAAAAACTTCAGCAATCACCAGTGTTGCCCTAGGAGTAAGACAACTGTACTCAGAGTTAATTTATTTGCAGTGAGTAAATTTGAGTTACTCATATTTACTCAAAAACAAACAAAGTAGTCTAATATTTTTCTTCAAATAGTGTTCAAACAATCCCCATCTGACAGAATGTTTTGATTTCAAGATTTAGTTTTCATTCATTAAAAGATCCAAGTTAGATGGCTCTTGTCCAGGCCAGGGGATGTTTAGGTCTCTTTTCCTTTCTAGAATGGATGGCTAAAGTGTAATGTCTTTGAAGTTTTTGGTGATGTGGTGGTGTTAGTGTTTCTATATCCCAGCCATTTCTGATTACCTGGGAATCTTAAAATAGCTGAAGACTCTTCCCGGGAATCAAGAAATATTTTCGGTAGTTATTTATTAAAACTTGAACTTCGTCAGAATTTCCCCCGGAAGATTTTTGCGACTATTTCTGGAAGTTTCTTCCAACTTCCCCTTGAGGATTTCGATCAGCTTCTTCGGAAGGATTCTTATGATTTCTCTGGGAGGTTTCGTCTGACTTTGCACGAAAGTTTCTTCCAACATCTTCTGGAAGATTTTTTTTAAACTTGCCCTGAAAGAATCTTCCACCTTCTCCCGCAAATTTCATCCATTGTTCAACGGAAGTTTCATCATCTTTTCATTCCAACAGTATCAGATTACAATCAGAAGTCCTACCGCTAGAAGTGGAAACTATTTCCCATTTCATCCGAACTTCCCACGGAAAACTTTTCTGAACTATTCTGAAAGTTTCATCCGGCTGCCTAAATTTGCATGGAAGTCTCTTCTAACTTCGCCCGGGAATTTCTCACAGATTGTTTCAGAAGCGTCTACCGGTTTCGTTTGAAAGATTCTTCGCCAGAAAGCTTTCCTGACTTCGCACTAAAAATTCGTCAAACTTTCTCCGGAAATTTCAATCAATTTTCCCCAAAAGTTGTGTGGTCATTTTAAATATAACATATGTTTAAGATGATTTTCGTACAAAAAAACTGCTTCTCGGGAAGTCAAACTAGTTTTCTGAGAAACGGGAAATGATAATTCTGGTAAATTGCCGGGGCAGGAAACACGAGATGGTGTGATTTCAAGACTAAGGAAGTCAGAATTTGGCCAAATGTTTTCAGAAGATGAATTTATCTCATGAAAATTAATACTCAATGTCACAACCCAACAAACAATTTTAGCTGCAGATTAGCTTATACAGCCAAAATTTTCCTTATGCAGCTAATTTTTGCCTGAATAAGCTAAGCTGCAGCTAAAATTGTTTGTTGGGAAAATCGTTCAAAGAGGTTTCATATTTTGTTACAATGTCAGAGTTAGGGTCAACTCTCTCCAGAAGCGTTCGTTGTTTTTCCTGATACTCCTGCAAAAAAACATCAATAGACACTAGTTGAAAAAGGTTCAACAGGAACAGGTTAAACGGCGCCGGTGGTGTAGTGGTAAGCGTGATTACCTCTCACCCCAGTAGGCCTGGGTTCAATCCCAGTCGGCGCCGCCGGGATGTTCTGAGGCATAACATCTCTGATCACGCCTTCCTTCGGATGTGAAGTAAAGCCGTTGGTCCCCGGTTCATGAGTTGATGGGTCGATAGGTAGGGTCCAGGTGTGGGAGCTGCCTTCCTGGCACGTCGGTAGCATTGGTGCTCAGCACGGAAAACAAGATCGACGGAAAAAAAAAACAAACCAAAGGAAAAAAAAAAAAAAGGAACAGGTTGAATTTTCATCGTCTAGTGTTGTTGTGTTGATCGATATTTAGCACAAAAGGAGCATTGTTGAATGCGGTCTTTTATTTAACTGTTCATCACAGGTAAAAATAGGTCAATTCTGGACAACTTCATAGTTGATTCTATTTTGAAACTCATATGAAGTTTGTCAATGATCGATCGTCGAAGGGATGTAGGAACCACCAAATACCATTTTTTCAAACTGGGATTGTCCAAAATCTACCTTTGGATTGACTGGATTATTTGGAATCCCCCCCTGGACAGTCATGAATCCCCCTCAATATTGAGTGAAATTCTTACTGTGTTACTGTGTCCGGAATCCTCCCTGGGATAGTTCATATTCCTTCTAAGGATTTTCCGAAGTTACCTTTGATAATTTTGGGAAACCTAACTGGGATTGTCCGAAATTCCCCTAGGCTTGTTCGGTATCTCTACTGAGGCTGCCATAAATCCCCTTTGCGATTGACTCGAACCCTCCTAAAGATTGTACAAAATCCAGCAGTAAAACAAGACAGCTCTGACTGTTCCGTAAGATCACCATAAAAATCTTCCATCGATTTTGAGCGGGCAGCTTGTAGTTCCTTTCATACACGTGCAATTGCCCTTTCATTGCTGAAAGATCTTCCCAGTAAAGCATTGCAAGCGCACCGTTGTTGCTTTGCTTTGCTTTGCTTGACAGTATCGTGTATTTGTGTTGAGCAACGCGAGTTTCTCAGAGTTACTAAAAATTAACTCCGGTTTTACTCATGATCAAAAGCTGTCTTGCCCCAAGGTGTTGCCGTTTTATATAATATTGTTTGTGTCATACGTATCAGCGTGTGACTTAACGTGCCAAACAGAGCGTCGTACTGTGTTTCGGCACATTGTGCAGAGTTGATTCCCCCTTGATCTTTTCGTTGGTGGACAGCAGTTCAAAATGTTCTCACTACGTGGTGCTAGTATACACGTGCAATTCTGGTATATACAATAGCTCGAGCTCTTGAGCTTCTTAGAAGTCCTTGAAGTTTTACGAAGCTCCCAGATGTTAAAGAAAAATCCCTGAGCCTAGTCCAGAACATAAGAAAAGTAGTAGCAGGACTTTAAAAAATCTTTGTTTGTGGTCCAATTTTATTAAATAATAACATGGAACTTGACCAGCTTGTCAAAATATCGGTGAGTAAAAAAAACGCCAAAACTAAGGCTAGATAATTCTAGATGGGGCCGGGTCCCCTTGGCTACGCGAATGATCCAAGCTTATCGTAGGCAGATCTTCCGTAGAGATAAGAGCGTAACCAATCCACAAGCCAACCAGGAAATCCTAACCGTTCAAACTTTTTTAGCGTTAAGTCGTGCACTACCTTGCTTAGTGCTTTAGAAAAATCAGTGTAGATACTGTCAACCTGGCATCGAGTGTGCTAACGTACGACATGAGGTTTGTGATGGTTGAACGGTTCCTCACAAAATCATGCTGGAATTAGGAAATGACAGGTTGAGCGGCTGTATATATTTTGTCGTGAATCATCGATTTCAATATCTTTGAGATGCAGCACATTGGCACTTCGTTTGACAAACGTAAAAGGAAGCTTGTCTGGTGCAGGACCCTTAGATAGAACTTTCATCGTCTGCTATTGAGAGTGTAGGCCTCAAGAAGATAATTGTATACGATGGAAAACTTTCTACCAGATTAGAGGAAACACGTGGGTAGTCCGAAGAATAAACGCTTTGGAAAAGTCAACACATAAGTTTGCAGATTCAGCAGTGTCACGGAAAGTAACGCCTCCAAACGACATTTCTGCCGGTATTGAGTTGGGCGTCTTTATGAAGTTTAAAAAAGATGAAGGATTGTACTTCACATCGGCTCCGTATTTGACAGTTTTTTTTTTCTAAAACCGATGTCCGCAATCTTGAATTCCAAAATGGCAGCGGAAATAGAATTTGTATTTGACTGTTCGTTTTTTAAAAACCGATCTTCTTCTTGCCGTTATTTAACGTCGGTCTCTGTTCCGCAATCTAGTGCCAATCACCATTAACGGCAATCGAATGTGCAGGAAGGCAGCATTCACACCTGCGTAGGATATTGCACCCATTCAACACACATGGGCCGGGCCAACGGCTTTACTTCCCTTCCGAAGGAAGACGTCAACAGAGATTTTTATGCCTCAGAAAAATCCCACCGACCTCGGCTGGGATTGAACCTAGACTCATTGGGGTGAGAAAGCAGTCACGTTTACCACTACACCACCGGCTCCGGCTTCAAAAACCGATGTCCGTCATCTTGGAATCCAAAATGGCGGTGTACATATATTTTTGACATCTACACGTCGTCTTCGTTCCGTAAATATCTGGAGGGGGACGTGCTGTCAAATCAGCTTACTGATCATTCTTGTATGAAATTGGTTCCAAACGTAAATAAACCATGTAGGTTTGTTATGGCTTGTTTACGTTTGGAACCAGTTATACGAAGTAGGCGACGATTGTTCGTATTTGACAGCCACTCCCCACCCCTGGTAAATACCCATATCTAGATAGAGCTGGAATTAGGGCGTAACAGCTTTTGTAAACAATGGCTTATCGCGATGATTCCTCAAAAGGCATGACTCTCCCTGGCAAATCATTACCATCGAATAGGGGAAGACTACCCCAAACCGATGGATATGTTGGTTTGTGCAGGCGTGCCTTGAGTTGCTATAAATCAACGAAGGAAGTCATTGTTTACAAAAGCTGTTACGCCCTAATTCCAGCTCTATCTAGATATAGTCCATTCTATATGCGCTAGTATTGATGGTCCAAAATTGAGGATAACAATAAAAAACCAACATTTTTGGCTGCAGCCTTTTTCTAAGTGTTTGACAGAAAGTGGGCCTACACACTTAGAAATTATCGCCGGCTTCGGGTATTTTTACAGAAATCTGAACAGCTGAACTTTTCGGTAAAATTTATGCAATTCAATTCAATTACTTTTCAGCTAATTTGAAACTAAATCACCACTAAAATGACAAGATTTGATCATTTAAACAATGTTGAACATGTTTTAATATTATTTTCAAATTAAATAGCCTTTAAAATGAAGGTCAAAGTTTTACCGAACGTTCAGCTGTTCTGATTTTGGTAAAATTTACCGAACACGGAAACAAAATCTTAGTGTGTAGTGTTTACGGTTTGGACTAAGAAAATTTTCACAAAATGTTCCAATGATTTCTAATGTGTGATTAGAAATGATACTAATGTGCGAGCGCGCATATAAATGTACTCAACTGCTTCTGCATTTCCGATGGATTAAAATATGGTAACTTCCATAACATAGTTCCCGCTTGACGATAACTCTACCTTTTGTTATTGAGTGGATCTGGTGACAATTGGGTGGGTTGATGTGACCTGATTATAGTCCATTTTGACAAACGTCAGTTTAGTGGCACCGACGGTGTAGTGATAAGCGTGACTGCCTCTCACCCCAAAGGGCCTGGCTTCAATCCCAGCCTTTGGAAGGGAAGTAAAGCCGGTGGTCCCCAGTCCATGAGTTGACTAACTCTAATGCAAAATTTGAAATTTTTGTTCCACAGTGCCCAAACGGTTTAAAATCAGGTCCTGATTAGCCTCCCAAAATTTTAACTCATTTGGTAAGAAACTGACTTGGCACAAACTATTGGAAGTTTATATGGAAATTAGTATGGGAAAACCAAACTTTTTGCTCATTGTCTTCTACCCATTTTCCATATGACTTTTTCGAAAAATTTATATAACTTTTCTTGTCAAATTAAATTGTTATTAATTGTTTAAGAGATTGACAATATTATGGCATGATCAAGCAGCTGTTCTGTGGGCAAGACTGTATTCTGCAGTGTGGACATAGTAGCCATGATATTTGTGCTCTATTCTTCGCACCAGAAACACCAATGGTGCCTGCTGAACAGTTGAATGAGCATAATCATAAGCAGGCATGGAAAATCATTTACATTCATTCACCTCTAACTTTTATCATCAACAGCATTCCGGAAAATGATGAAAAGAGCTTTAGTAGGTTTTGTTATTAGCTACAACTTTTGCACATAACTCAAACCTGTATCTCTTATGCATCACGAATAAGAGCGGGCAGAACTTGTTACTGTTTTTCAGTGAACGTAAAATACAATCACTGAAAACAGTAGTGGCTTCTATTCACTCTGGTTCGTCATACATAAGAGATTCGGATTTGAGTTGTAAACAAAAGTTGTAGTTAATAACAAAACCTACAAAAACTTTCTAGACTATTTTGTAGAATTCTGTTGATGAAAAAAAGTTAGGGGCAAATAAATGTAAATGAATGCACGAAATGAATGCAAATGATTTTCTATGCCTGATCATAAGACTTGAATCATTAATAACTTTTGTTCCTTACATTTGATTGAAAAGTGGGTTTGAACAAAGCTGTAGCTGAGAAAATTTTCTACAATCACCGCTATCATTTTTAAAAGCATAGTGATGTGGTGAATTGTTAGATAGATATTAACAAAAACATAAGTTTTCCCATAGTAATTCCCATATAAATTTGGAATGGTTTGGGCCAAATCAGTTTCTTACTTAAGTAGTTCAAAGTTTGGGAGACTAAGCAGAACCCAATTTGGAACCGTTTAAGCACTGTGGAGCGAAATTTTCAAATTTTGCATCAGTCTAAAAGGCATGGTTCAGGTGTGGGAGCTGCCTTCCTGGCAGTTCCTGGAGAGAGTTCTGAGCTAATATGTCCACCATCCGAAAGGACTTGGTCATCTGAACAACTTTCTGTATGGTCAGGATCACGAGATATTCTATGTTGGATCCATATATCATAGCACCCGTCATAAGTAATATGAAAGTGACGAACCCCTAGTGGCGTAGTTTCCAATTAAACCTGAATCAAATCGCACAGGCTTGTTGGTCTAATCCAGCTAGTACAACAACTTGTTAAAGACAGTATATGCTTTATATATTGAAACAAATGAGATCATCCACCACAGCCCCTATTAGTGAAAATCTCATAAGCTGTGGGTATCCTTATTCGCAGTCAGGGATGGAAAATCATTTACATTCATTTCGTGCATTCATTTACATTCATTTGCTTCTAACTTTTTTCTTCAACAGAATACCGTTAACTGATGTTTGAAGTTTTTGTAGCTTTTGATATTTACTACAACTTCCCAAACAACACAGAAAACATCTCAATTCTTTTATTTTTTTTTTATTTAAGTTGCCCAGAGATCCCTTAAACGGGACAGGAAATACATCTTGATACGACAAAGTTTCAACTTTGTTGCTTCATTTACTTTAGGTCACAATAATGAAACTCAACTGTTTCAATGTACTGCTTGGATGACCTGTCAAATCATGCCTCAAATGGGAGGAGCAAACATGTTACACTTAAATTGGTATGAAGTTATATGCTACGTGATATTGTATGAAACACTTGAGTAACAAATCTAACTTGTGTTGTGTTTGTTGAATGAGAGTTCTATAAAACATTATGGTTCTTAAAACTTTGGTGCAACAGAGTGTGAACTATATGTATTTTGTACCTATTGAGCAACTGTTTCGAAATGTTACTAAAAAGTTGACGAACCAAGATGTGTTGAAGAACCTATTTGCAATCTTGTTCCAATAAAGCGTATGAATCTATAAGTTTTCAAACTTCGTTTTGCAACCAACTGAATCAAGTTGTCACTGTAAAGGTTTGTTGTAACCATCTAGTATCTACCATGGCTCAAATATGTCTTGTCACTTTGATGTTGTAATATATTTTTGGACAACATTGGCAAAAGCGGAGAAATCGTAATGCATGTGTTAACATCTGCGTAGGAAATGGAAGACCAGGACGAGAACGACAGGATGGCGGGGGACGATGGTGACTAAAGACGATGCCATCAGCGGCTGGCGTGGCCGTAGTCTCTCAACCGACCGGGTGTTCCAAAGGGCTAAATAGTACGGTGAAAAGCCTGAAGTGACGATGGATTGGTTGTTGCGTGAGCTAGGGGCCAAATATGTTGATACCGCCGAACGGAGATGTGGCCGTTGAGGATCCGTTAGAGAAGGAGCTCGTATTGCCGGAACTGCTGGTGAACTGGAAACGGCACCAAATAGCGGATGGATTGCCAGAACTAGTAGCTCATAATGCCGAAACCTGATGGCTGCTGACGGAGGAGCTGCACCGATGTCGCTACCACTCGAGGTCACATTGCTACTGACAAGTGACGTTTAAAGCACGCACATACTCAACAAATTCTATGAACTACGCATTTGCTGCTTATTTTGAACAGAACTAGAACATGGATACCATCGAACATACGTAATGGTGCCGTTATGTTGAAAAATCGTTGCGGCGTTGTTGCAGTTCAATATGAATCATTATTTTAATATCCACTCATCTGCAACGTAAAAAGTACTTGATGTAAACTTTTCATGGTGTCTTGACAAATAGCTACATCATTGTAACGTACTAATTAACATATTTGCAACAGTTCAGTGAGCTTCATTATATCTGGAGGAACCGTACACTACCGGCCGAAATTATGTTGCTATAATGGAGAATGTTCACAAATATTCCGAACATTAAAAAATTAAATCAATTCAGAATTTTACACTTGTTAATGGTTATGAGAGGGTGTTTTGATGTGTTAACGGTGCAGGGCATTAAAGAACTATATTGAGTTCTCCATTTTGGTTGCCTCTATTGTCTTATGGTGTAATGTTCTTTTTTTTTTTATCTAGTTCGTTTATTTGGAAGGCTCAATCGCGTTAGCTTTACGGAGCCGATAATTCATTGTTCACTGTGTGTAACAAGATTCACTTAATTCTATGTCTAGTAGGAGTTGGGCCGATTACTCGCGGCTTACTCGAGGTTAGAAGGGTACATTTTCGAAGGATAGGATCAGGGGAGGAGCTTGGGGTAGGGTTTCGTTGTCTCATCAGAGCGTTGTCGCCAGTATGAACGGTAGTGCTGTTCTAGCTTCGTCCGGAGTTCGACCGGCTATGGTGGGTGACCAGTGGGCGACGATGAGACTCATCGAGACGGGGGACAAGACAAACAAAAACTAATAAAGAGAGACAAAAGACAAAAGGAATTAAATTCTTATACTAGACATTTGAAGAAAGACATAAACGGACTGCATATAGCAGAGATCACGGGTTGCCAACACGTCTCTGATAGGAACATAGGGTTGTCTTCCTTGGGCCTCGAGGGTATTCAAAAGTCGCTCTCTGGCGGCGTCATTATCCGTACATTGCCAAACTGCGTGTTCGATGTCATTGTAACCGTTTCCACACTGACAGATGTTGCTGTCCACGAGGTTTATTCTATTGAGATGAGCATCTAGCGAGTAGTGGTTGGACATAAGTCTACTCATCACCCGAATGAAGTCACGACTTAAGCCCAAGCCTTTAAACCACGCTCTCGAAGAAACATTAGGAATAATTGAATGTAACCACCGTCCAAGATTTCCAGTGTCCCAATCGGTTTGCCAACTCGAAAGGGTACTCTGACGCACTAAATGGTAAAATTCATCGTGTGAAATTTGCCTGTCAAATAATTCGCCTTCCTGCGTGCCCACCTTTGCGAGAGAGTCCGCCTTCTCATTGCCTACAAAGGTAATCATATATGATCTTTCGACCAGTACACTCATCTGCTCCCTTACCTTTGAAAGGAAATAAGATGAGTGCCTACCTTGTTTCATCGACCGAATAGCCTCAATCGAACTGAGACTATCCGTGAAGATGAAGTAATGTTCTGTGGGCATATTGGAAATCATCCCCAATGCGAAGTTGATTGCTGCCAGCTCAGCAATTATTTTGTATCTTATCATATTAAAAAAATAAAATTTGCATCCAGAAACTAATAATAAAAATTGACCTAAAAAAGTATTTTCTAATAAAATATTAAATCGAATTAATAAATAAACTCCTCGCACAGTCAGAATACTGCGGCCCTTTAATATTATCAGTGGGCAGGTTAGACTTTAAATTAAATTCAAAAAGACATGTTTTTGATAAGGTGTAATGTTCTTCAGGTGAATGCTTTGATTTGTATGTTGTCAAAATTTCGGTAGAAATCTTTGCTTTATAATTATAAGCTATTTTTAAAAAGATCAGTAAATGATGACTAGATGATTATGAAATGAAGTCTTCTCGCGCAATAAGCTGGGATTTTGAATCCTATGGGTTCGAAGTAAGAACTCAAAGCGTTATTGGATAATAATATAATGATCGACCAAGGGGTCAACAGCAAGGATTTAAATATTGACCAGAAATTGATTTATTATTATCATTATTATTATTATTATATTATTATTAATTTATTTGATAAGGCTCAACCGAATTAACTTTACAGAGCCGAGGATTCTTGTTCACTATACAATACATCTTAAAACTAAAGTCAAAAGGTACAACACAATAAACATTTTATCTTCCGCTATCCAATAAGCCTCCTCTACCAGAACGGGAGCCCCTTCCAGTGGTTTACTTGTATGGTAGATTCGCCAACGAGGGTCAGAGCGCTTCCATTGTAGCAATGGACGCAAAACGTGGTCAGTAGACTGATGCAAAATTTGACTTTTTCGCTCCACAGTGCTTAAATGGTTTCAAATCGGGTCCTGATTAGCCTCCCAAAGTTACAACTCATTTGGTTAGAAACAGAATTCGCACAAGCCATTTGAAGTTTACATGTAAATTACTATGGGAAATCTCAACATTTTGTTCATTGCCTTCTAGTCTTTTTCCATATTGAGCTGCGAAATTTTTCGATAGCTATTCTTTTAGAAAATTTTCTCAGCTACAACTTTACTGAAGACCGTTTCTATGTAAAACGAGACAGGAAAAAGTTATTAATTATTTAAGAGATTGATAAACTTATGACATGATCAAGCAGCTGCTCTGTAGGCAACACTGTATTTTGCAGTGGGACATAGTAGCCATGATTTTTGTGTCCTATTCAACGCCCCAGAAACACCAATGTTGCCTGCTGAGCAGTTGATTGAGCATGATCATAAGACATCAGCGCATTGAACCATTGATAACTTTCGATCCTTGCGTTTAATCAAAAAGTGGTCTTGAGCAAAGTTGTAGCTGGGAAATTTTCCTACAAGTTAAGTTGAAATCTTTTGAAGCAGACCGATATGGTGAATTATTAGATAGACATGAACAAAAATCTTGGTTTTACCATAGTAATTCCCATACAAACTTCAAATGGTTTGTGCCATCTCAGCTTCTCACCAAATGGGTTCAAATTTTGAGAGGTTAGTCAGGATCCGATTTGGAATCGTTTAAGTAATGTGGAGCAAAAATTTCAAATTTTGCATCACTCTAGTGGTCAGCACTCACACATTCATCACGAAACGGTTGCTTTGCAAAGTCGACGAAGCATCGACTGAAACAACTGCTGATGAAGAACAATGAGGAAGACCACACAATGGTTGCTGCCGAGTAAACAGACGATCGCGTGACACACATTGAGAGTGGTCTGCTTCTGTCGACAGCCGAGTGAACACTGGACCAGAAATGGATGATACGCAGCAGCTAGCTGGTATATTTATTTGGAGTTGAATTTTTGTTTCTTGTTTCCGGGAGTCATACGAGTCCCACAACTGATCTCCAAAGACTATCTTCGGAATCCGTAACCGCTCAAGTTTTCTCAATTTTTAGAGAATATTGACGGGTAACGGGTAACAATATTGACGACATCATCGCACAAAGATGGGCTCAAAATCCGCAGAAAATCAACCTTTCGGTTTTGTTGGGAGTCCAACTTTCATCGATGAGATTGAAAGTGTATTGTTACATGCTAATTTTCTATGAAATCTTTGAAAAAAAATGATTTTCTTGGATTATTTATATCTTTTCCAACATTTGGGATCATCCAAAAATTTATATATATATAGAGGGAAGGGGGAGAAGGGGGTTAACATTTTCATAAATACAATTTATTAAGTGAAAACCATAATTTTATCTTAAGCGATTTAATGTCAAAACATCTTCAAATACATTAAATGCACAAATGCATGTAAAAATTTATCCAAATCAATTTCTAACGATTTTCTGAAAATTTTAAAATCTTAGAAAAAATTTCGCGGGAACGATTACGAACTGCAAATTTTACAGAGTCTTACAAGCACGGGAGGGGGATTTAATGATCATTCAAAAACCCTTACATAATTTGTGGATGGCTTCCTATTAGAAAAATCAAAACGCACCGAAAGAAAAAAAAAATTGAACCGGTAAACTTTCGTTTGATTTTCAAATCCCCAATGTAAAAAAATACACTATTTCAGTTCATAATATTTTCAAAATCAAAAGATTTTTTAAATACTGCAATGCTTATAAAAACTTAAGGAGTTTGCGGTTCTATTGCAATGGGTAGATAACAATATTCTGTTCAAAAATGACGAAATTATGAAAGTTTTAGCATTTTTCAGTGATAAATAGTGGGGGTTTGCGAGTTTAAGTCATTAATTCCAATTGGTTTCCAGGCTTTTTTCATTTGTTTTTATTTCATTTATTTATTTGTTTATTGATTGATTGATTTTTGAAATTGATAAAAAATTATGACATTTATTTTATTTAAAAGAAATGTTTAATTTTAAATAGATGCATAAAATACTTCTTCAAATTAGTTTTTAAGCATTTTTGCGTTCAATAAACTTTCTGTCAGCTAAAAAATTAAAATTAATGGTATCACTAGGTATTGCATAAAAAACGTTTATTTGGTTTAAAAAAGCTGATCACTTATTAGGCCTTGATTGTTACTTGTACAGTATTTATTTTAAATTATCTATGCTGATTAGAATTTAGGTTTGCGGCTACGGGTCGGACACTTCATGAAATAGGGGTCTGGTAGGTGTGTTCTAGTTGCCCACTGATGTGACGGGGCGTCGCATCTACCAGCTTGTCAGAATATCTTTTCGGTGATCGGCTCACAACAGAAACAGCCAACAGCCTTGCCTTAGAAAGCCGAAAAAGTGCCTGGGCACATTATGTAGAGTGAGCGGACTAGTTATCAATATTTTAAAGCAATTAATTTCATGCTTCTATTCAAATGACTTTTTCTACGATTTTTTTTGTTTATTAATTTATTTGATAAGGCTCAACCGAATTAACTTTACAGAGCCGAGGATTCTTGGTCACTATACAATACATCATAAAACTATAGTCAAAAGGTATAACACAATAAACACTTTATCTTCCGCTATCCAAAAAGCCTCCTCCATCAGAACTGGAGCCGCTTCCAGTAGTTTCATTGTATGGCAAATTGTTGTACGCCAACGAGGGTCAGAGCGCGTCC
Organism: Ochlerotatus camptorhynchus; assembly: GCF_037179485.1. Classification (NCBI taxonomy): domain Eukaryota; kingdom Metazoa; phylum Arthropoda; class Insecta; order Diptera; family Culicidae; genus Ochlerotatus; species Ochlerotatus camptorhynchus. The sequence continues at coordinate 9,656,763 of NW_027040818.1, read as the reverse complement.
ATTGCAACAATGGACGCAAAACGTGGACAGCACTCACACACTCATCACGAAACGGTTGCTTTCCAAAGTCAACGACGCATCGACCGAAAGAACTGCTGATGAAGAACTATGAGGAGGACCACACAATGGTTGCTGTCGAGAAAACAGACGATCGCGTAGCACCAAGGAATCAAAAATATCTCCAAATGACAAAATGACAAGCGATCAACGAACCGAATAATAACGCTATGTCAGAAGTTCAGAGCAATAATGATATAATCTTCTTCGTTCTTTTTCATGACAAGCAGTCCGTGCGACACAACTCACTCGGGGCGGTAGAAAGAAACGAGCAAATTGTTGGCAAACTGCTTCACGAAGTAGAGCCGAAGATGATACACGTGTGTTAAAGGGATTTTTTTTGTTATGTCTTTTCTCGATTCATATTAAGCTATGTCCTCATCCGTGTATATTGCAACAAAGCAGGCAAGCAATATATCATTATCCTTTTACCACTCGGATCGAGCTATGTTATAGAGCGAGTTTGTCATGGTAGTCGTAGCAACCGTTTTGTCTGTATTGTTGGTTGCTTTATATGTTTGGATTCGCTGCGTAGCACACATCGAGAGTTGCCTGCTTTTGTCGACAGCCGAGTGAACACTGACTTTTTCTACGATTGTCATCTCTGATTTTGCAGTCTAAATAAAAACATCAGTCTGATTTTTCCGCATCACCTCACAAAAATATCCAATACATTTATGTGGTTAACTTGAATGTCATTTACATATTACATGTATTCGAAAACATCACAGTACTGTTTTAAATATTTCAGTGAAACATTGCAGCTATGTCAGTTAAAACCTCATTTGCAACTTGTGTCATTTAAATATCATGTTACATGTACCTTATGCCACAGAGACTCCACCTTCTGCGCTTTTTAAGGTACAATGATGTTTTATATGCGGTGCGTTGTCCATAATTTAGACCGTCTATTAGTCACACTAAGGTTGTTGTTACTCGCTGAGAAACAAATGGTGTTGCTTGGGTTTTGTTTGTAACTAAAATCTGAATCTCTTATGCATGTCGAAGTAGAGCTGGCATAATATGTTATTGTTTTTCAGTGAATGCAATTTACATTCACTGAAAAACAATGGTGGGTTCTTATCGCTCTGATTCATCATGCATAAGAGATACAGATTTGAGTTGTTTACAAAAGATGTAGTTAATATCAAAGCCTACAAAAGCTACACACACTATTTGACGAAACTCTGTTGATGAAAAAAGTTAGAGGCAAATGAATGTAAATGATTTCCCATCCCTGTTCGCAGTTCATTCTTCACGCTCCCGTTACCCCGGCAATAAGGATTCCTGACTGAACCTTTCGCTTGACGTCTGGTTTGTATTATTTGGTGCATTGGCGAAATTTGGTGCAGTGGTTGCTAAGAAAAACCCCGGTTTTTATTTCGTTACACACACAAGTTATGGTAACTTCGATATAACGAACGAGCGATATTGAAACCCTTCTGTAAGAAGGGTAAAAATACTTGATAGGCCAGCTCTGGAGGCTTGCAAAGGTAAAGGTAAGATAACCCCGGTAGGTCAGGAAGAAGTGGGAATCCATTCAATAAGTCCTGTAGACTAGTGATTCAGTAATTTTAAGAGGATTTGTTGGGAAAGTTCATACGACTAAAAGGGCACGGGCTGAGATTTATCTTGTCTATGATTGTTCAACCAGGCATTGTATATCATGCACGATTCCATCACACATTGGCCATATTATCTTCCTCAAATCCTTTAAATCTTCAACGACACATGAAAATCAACACCTCACATTCATCATTAAAATCGATTACTAGAATATGCACCATTACACAATATGGCACTGATATAGAACGGGATGTGTCTACCGTCATCACTTTCGCAACGACTGGATCCATAAGTAATCGTCACACGAGAGGAGGGAATCTCTCCTACCGATCCATGCATACAGGAACCCTTCCGAATATGCGGTGGGTGGTACCGTTAACCTACCGCGGTTTCTCGACTGTCCTTCAACCAATTATGATGATTTTTTTTAGGTGATTAGTTATCTACAGAAAGTCAGCTCAATTGGTAAGGCTTGTGCTCGAAAAAAATGCACCATTTTTATCCGTGTGTAACTTTTTTTCCGTGGGTAAAAATTGATGAAAATCTGAGTATAACTAGTGTCGAGTGAATTGTTTACAAGTGCAACATTTCATAACAATCGGTTCAGTCGTTATTGAGATGTCATCGAAACAAGAAGAAAATCGCCGGATAATTTTGCGCGCCGTCATGGAAAATCCGACTACGACCATGAAATGGATCGGAAGACAACTGGGAATCACCCATACAACTGTGTCTCGGGTGGTAAAATCGTTTAGGGAGTCCCAGACGACCGAGAGGCGGGCTGGAAGTGGAAGAAAATCGAAGACAGCTGACCCTGTGAAGGCCCGGAAGGTGTATTTCAAGCGTAATCCGAACCTTTCGATTCGCGACGCGGCTCTGAAGGCAAAGTGTTCCGCCTGGTTCGTTCAGCAAACCATGAAACGAGCTGGGTTTCGTGTATACAAAGTCCGGAAGGCACCGAACCGGCGTGATCAACAAAACACGGCGGCCAAATCCCGCGCAAGGAAGCTGTATCGAGGGTGGTTAACGAAACCGATGTGTGTGGTTATGGATGACGAAACCTACATCAAGGCAGACGCAAAGCAGATACCCGGGCTGGAGTTCTACGTTGCCAAATCACAGTTTGATGTTCCGGAAGACATAAGGAAGAAGAAAGTGGACAAATTCTCCAAAAAATACTTGCTCTGGCAGGCCATATGCCAATGCGCTAAACTGAGTAAACCGTACATCACAATGGGTACCATCAACAGCGAAATTTACCGCACCGAGTGCCTCCAGAAGCGTCTGTTGCTCTTCCTGCGGTCCCACGGAGGCGAGACATTATTTTGGCCGGACCTGGCATCATACCATTACGCGCGATTGACGTTGGATTGGTATAGAGACAATAACGTTGCTTTTGTACCAAAACCCGTCAACCCCCCAAATTCACCAGAGATTCGTCCGGTGGAAAGATTTTGGGCCATAATGAAGACCAAAGTTCCAAAATCGTCCAAGGTGTTTAAGAACGAGCTGGAGTTGAAGAAAGAATGGATGAAAGTGACCAAAAAGGTCGGCTTCACCATTGCACAAAATGTAATGAGGGGTCTTAAGGGAAAGGTGCGGGCTTTCAGCGATGGAAAGGAAATTAAATAAAGTAATTATGCCGAAACACAATCCATATGCATTAGTTCATTCCCTGAAAGTTTGCAAGAAAATCCGACTTAAAATAATTTTTTGGCGAACACTTTTGTCTGGTGCATTTTTTTCTAGTACAGGCCTTAGAAGGATAGCCGAGAAATAGCAGTAGGTGAACGGTGCCACTCACCGCCATTTATGGAGGGGTTACTATTTGTGAGAATGTAACAACCACGTAAAAGCCCCATCGAAGCATCCCACCTGGGAATCTGCACTCAAACTTTCATTAGACTGATCCGTGTCTCATCTGATTGGATAGCATGGGGACATTACAACAATGTTGGCTCGTTAGGATTCTCGGTTTCTCGGATTTTTGCATAAACATATGCAAAGTGTTTTCCGTTTTTCTAACCACCACACCCCGGTAGCTCATCGGAAGTTAGCTTTCTCAGGAAGAAGTGGGAATCCATTCAAACAAGAAGACATACATAGGTAAGTTGATTGTGTCTGTTTGGCGAATGTTCTGATATATGTGCCGGCTTCTTCGAGGAGAAATCTCAAAGAAAGACCACATCATGCAAGCAAGTGTGATACCTTAGGGGCTTAAGAGTGTCAAGGTAACAAATTGCTGAAAATGCAGCAAAGTCTGCCATTTGTAATGGCTTTTCTTGATTATTATCAAACCGGGGGGAAAGCGTTGATCAAAAGCCTGTCTGCGAGCGTGAGTGATCCTATTCTATTCCTAAAGTGCAAAAAATCCTTTCGTCATCATCCCACATGCAACTTCAATTTCCACGCTGTTGCATTTTTCATTTGCTAATAGCAGCACTTAATTGTCACTTCCTAGAGTCAGTCGCTGTCATCGTCGCCGACGCTAATCCCAATGTAAAGCATCATTAGTGATTCCCTTTCTCTTGGGAGACAGCAGGTTGCCAACGGTGGATGGGTTCAGATTCATGAGAGGATCGACTTCCAGCATCAACAGACGGTTCAGAAGCGTCGACAATGTTCACTCATCCTTACACCCAGTCACTTTCCCGACTCATTCTTTCCATTTTCGCTTTGACTCCTGCAGACACAAGTAGCTCCCATGAGCATTCCGACGAGGGCGTCGAAGAAATGCACATCCGTCGATGGCGCCGAACAAGGGTCGGGATGGGGTGCATCACAAGTGACTCTTTTACGATTATCTCGCTATTCTCATGCCAACACACACAGTGTGAGTTTTGTGCATCTGATGAGCTTCCTTCAACAGCGTCGTTGAACGTCTGGAAAACCATTGTCGCAAAACTCTCCCCATCATCGCCGGCAGCATAATGGTCCTCGACAAGATGTGTTTGCACCCATCATCGCCCTATGTTCCGACAACGCACAGCACATGCTACTTGACGGTGGGAAAATTGAGGCATTATCCCGAAGCCATGCGGTTGGCAGGATATGTTGGATCTCTTTCCACCCCTCGCCCCGCACCACCTTTTTCAATTCAAAAGATTAGTGACACACTGCAAAACATACATAGGACTAGTGATAGCGGTGATGCTTACCTCTGATCCCCTGACCACCAAACAGACCCAGCTCCGATGCCGTTACCGACGGTTGCCAACAGCTCAACAGCAGCCACAGCCAGGGTATTCCGTAGAACCACCTGTTAGGAAGGAAATGAGGGAGACAATATGTTATAAGTATGTGGATTTGGTAAGTAGTTGTCACTATCGTCGACATGATTTAAAGTGGGGAATTATGTTCTTTCTTAGGAATTCCTTCTTCAGGGAAAAAGTGATTTTCAAAATTAGAGCTTTCAAGTCGCCTCTGTCATCGCACCGTAACCAATTCTATTTTGCCAGATGAATTTATAGAACCCATAAACCGAAGCCACTAACCCCCACCCCCCACAAACAATTCCCGTGGTGGTAATAAAATTTATTTTTCAATTTAGCCGTTCCCACCATAAAGATTTTGAATATGGGTGAAGTTTTCTGCTTCATTCATAAACGGGCCTCAATGCCGCCACCGCCGTCGATGCAGATGAGTCACGTACGTTGGGAATCGTTTTGGGTCACAGCTGTGTTCTTTTGGAATTGAAGCGGGATGGGATGGGTCTGAAATGGAAGAATTATGAAATTTTTCCGCCTATGTCAAGGCCAGTCGGTTCGCTTGGGCCGGAGAGTGGTCTGGTCTCGGGTCTGACGCAGTGTAGATCTATGCGTCTGGCGCCGCCGGGCGGTGTGCGGTGAGGATCGAATTTATTTCCGAAATATTCAAATGGAAGCGGAAGGCGATTGAATTTGGTAATGGTTCTTCATACACTCGCGCTTGAGTGGGTGCTGAAAGTTGAGAAAATTGAATGCCTTATCTTACAAGCACATATGCGAGTGAATGGAAAATGTGTGGCCGATTGCTAACGGGTAATAAATTTTCATTAACTGTGGTCGAGAGAATGAATGAGGAGGATCGCCGTCGGTGATGGAGAAATTATAGAGCAGGAAGACGAAGAACTGCGTGTTTTGCTATATTTCTAGCATTTTGTGAAAATTTATTACAGGGGAAAATGATGCAGTCGATTTTTTATACATTCAAGTTGAATAGGAATGAGTTCACGTTTTAGTAACTATGAAATATTTGTATCGTAAATCATATTTCAAACCTCCTTCTCCCTCCCCTCATCTATGAAAGTTTAAATCTCTACTAACCTCGAGACGACCGCGAGTCCTCGGTTCAATTCCTTTAACTTTAGATTTTAATTTTAGATTTAAGACATTAATAATGTATAACGCAAATTATAATTTAGCTCTGTTAAGTTTATTCGATTGAGCCTGTACAAATGAATTGATCTACAAACAAAAAAATTACATTACATTACATCACCTCCATCTATAGAAATCATGTACCCAGTAGAGTAAATGACGGCCTCGGGACCCATTGACTGTTTTCAGAAGGCCAATGACAAGGCCGATACCAACAGCAGCGTTTGACAGTAGGCAGCATGTTTCAGGCTCAAATCATTTATTTTGCTATGCTGGGCCCGCTGTCACGGTATAACATGTTGCCTGCCACTGGACTGGTTTTCAGCAACCAAAATTTAAACGGTGATTTCACCAAATTTTTTGACGTAGGATTACGTTTTTGGGCAACATATTGGGGGTGCAATTTAAAAAACCAAAATCGACCGCATTACGAAAAGAGGTCAGGTTTTCACCACATATAACTCTGTCAATAGCAGATGGATTTTAGTTCTAAACCAGCCAAACGATTGGAAATTTATCTACAAATCTGCTGAAATGAACACTTTATTAAGTTTCAATAGGTCACTATTGAAAAATACACAAATGTCCAACTGTTGCAATGGTGATCAAAATTATCAACGATTGCCTTCAAAAAGCGATTTCTCTAACACAGATTTAAATATCAAATTCCATGCGATCTCCCTGAACGGTGCTCATTCAATTACCGCGTGTGGTGGTGTCCGGTCGTCGGTGTCAGCAGCAGTGCCTTCGACGTGTGGCTTTGAACATTGTTCTCCACTACACAATGAAAGGCAGCCTGCAAAGCAGCGAGCTGCAGAGCCCACATGAGCATCTATTAAAGGAGGAAGAAACCGCACCGTTATGGATCGGAATCAGTTTATTCGTGAGTCGCTGCGGGTCATCTATGCCATGCGCATCACCCTTGCTCCAAACAACGTACAGCTCGCCAGCCTCAATCGCGTTGAACACCCTACTAGCTTAGCATTACTCAACCAACGAAACGGTCCTTTTTAGGATCACCATAAATTATTGTTGTTTAAGAGTAAATTTTCACTGCACGTTCGCTCGCCTTTCTGCCAGCCACATAACCCCCAAAGCTCTTAGATAATGTACCCAGTAACCAAAAGTTTGTCGTCAAATGCGTAACAGTATTGAAGTGGTACATACAAATTCTCGCAATGACCGAATACCACATGACCATGTCAATTAACCAGAGACGCTTTGTTTGGTGAGACTGGATGGAATTCAACTTTGAAATCTGTGTTAGGGAAATTGCTTTTCGCAGGCAATTGGTGATAAATTAAATTATCATAGCAACAGTTACACATTCATTCAATTTTTAATGGTCAAATTTTTGAAAAACGATGAAGTCCTTAACTGAACAGTTGCGTAGGAATATTTCTGATCGATTGGTGATAAAATTATTGAAATTGGTCCAGGGGCAGCAGAGTTATTAACGTTCAAAATCTTTCATAATTTTGTTACATGTTCCTTTTTCGGTTTTCAAAAAGTGTACCCTAGACTGCCAGCGAAAATGGTGGTTTTTAATTTCGCTAACAAACCATATACAAAATGTTTATTGCCTCGAAAAATGACCCTATGCAAAATTTGAGCTCAATCGGACATGATTTAGGGGTGGAGCAAACGCGTCAAAGATTGACTTTTTTCACTCTCGAAAATCTCCCAAGGGGAAATCAAAAAAAAAATTGTATGCCAAATGTCTTAAAAATGCATGAAACGTCGAGATTTGGTGTTATCTCGAAAAAAAATTTTTTTTTCAAAAATCGACTTTCTGGGACTTAGAATTTTTTCATGAGTTCTATATGGAATATAGAAGATTGATGAGTCGGCTTCTAAAACTGTTCACAATTGTCTCCAACCTGCTTATATATCGAATTAAACCACCATTTAGGATCTAATACGAAATAATTCACTAGGGTGGTCCAATTATTCTTCATTAGGGTGGTCCAAAAATTCAAAAATATATGAAAAACCACAACTTTTCATCAGAAAGTCCTGAAATCAATTGTAAAAATATCTTGAATTGCGTTAATCTGTTTTTTTTGGGAATCATGAATTTTACACAAGAGGAACATTTGCCTGAAAAGATGAAAAAATACTTTGCGTTGGGCGCCGCACGCTTTGAGTTGGAGAAGGCTTTCTTTTAGTTCAGATCGGTAACCGAACCATTGAGGGCTTCGAAAAGTAACCTCCTGTTCGGACCGAAAGACTGTCAGAGTCAGCTCTCAGGCAAAGATTGTCTTTATTCAAAAGAATTATTCATTTATATATGTTTTTAAATTTTGGTCTTAACCTATGCTTTGTATATGAGTGAGCGAGACATCTGGAGTGACTATCGGCAAAAAGGTTCTTGACTGCTGTGTCAGAATTTTGGTGGACTATGGATCTATTGAGTTGTGCAATTTGACGCCACCCGTTGGAATGCCCGTCGGTACGGCCACACGCGGGGCGAAAAGAGGAGAAGGAAAATAGCGCTTATCGGTGTGTGGTATTGCAGTGTCACATATGGTTGCAATTGAATAATTTCCTAATTTCGGTTACAATGCATTTTTGAGGCGGATGGCCTTTACGACTGGTTGTTGATGTTTGGTGTGGATTGATATGGATCGACAGTGGTTCTCAAATTAAATATTACTACAACTTGTTTTATACTTTGCCATATATTTCCTTATTAGCTACACCAAATCAGATTTCCTGGTACTCTTATAATTTTTTCGATTATATTCAACTAATTGTAAAATGCACTGCTTTTGAATTGTATGTTTTAATCAATGCTAAAGGGTGATACGGTCAAAATTTGGTCAAGGGAAAACGCGTGTAAATCGGTGAAATCGTTTATTTAAAAAATTAAATTAAATTTCTTTTTCAAGTTCAATTAGTATAAAATTCAGGAAAAATATTCAGTTAGGCTTCCGCTTTTCCAAATCCGAATTGCCGGGCCTTACGCTTGATCCCTGCCATCAGATTTTGTACAGCCACCTTGTCCACCTTCTTCGCCGCAGAAAGCCAGTTTGCCTTGAACTGCTGCTCGCCCTTAGCAGTTTTTTTGGTCTTCTTTAGGTTCCGCTTGACAATAGCCCAGTATTTCTCAATTGGGCGGAGCTCTGGCGTGTTGGGAGGGTTCTTGTCCTTGGGAACCACCTGCACGTTGTTGGCGGCGTACCACTCCATGGCCTTTTTACCGTAATGGCAAGATGCCAAATCCGGCCAAAACAGTACGAAACAACCGTGTTTCTTCAGGAAAGGCAGCAGACGTTTATTCAAACACTCTTTCACGTAAATTTCTTGGTTGAAAGTCCCGGAAACTATGAAAATGCTGCTTTTCAAGCCACAGGTACAGATGGCTTGCCAAACCAGATATTTCTTTGCGAACTTTGACAGTTTCATGTGCTTGAAAACATCTGCTACCTTTCCCCTTCCTTTTGCCGTATAAAACTCCTGGCCCGGAAGCTGCTTGTAGTCGGCTTTGACGTAGGTTTCGTCGTCCATTACCACGCAGTCAAACTTCGTCAGCATCGTCGTGTACAGCCTCCGGGATCGCGCTTTGGCCGTCGTATTTTGTTTATCATCGCGATTTGGAGTCACTACCTTCTTGTAAGTCGATAGTCCGGCTCGTTTTTTGGCTCGATGCACGGTTGTAGACGATACACCCAGCTTATTTGCGGCATCTCGGAGAGAGAGGTTAGGGTTTCGCTTGAAACTACCGGCAACTCTCTTTGTCGTCTCAGCGGCTTCCGGTTTTCGATTTCCCCTCGATCCAGACTTCCTGGCTGTCGACAAACGTTCCCCAAACACTTTAATTATATTTGTAACGGTTGATTTGGCAACTTTTAGCAATTTTGCCAACTTTGCGTGCGAGTAGCTCGGATTTTCGCGATGCGCGAGCAAAATTTTGATACGCTGCTCTTCTTGCTTGGACGGCATTTTGACAACTGAAGAGTGAATTCCAAAATCAAAATAGGAGCAACATTCTACACACACACACCTTCAAAATGAGGGGTGTTCAGGTTTTTTAAATGCAAAATTGAAAGAAATACGTCAAGTTGATATTGACCAAATTTTGACCGTATCACCCTTTATACTACGCTCTGCATTATCATTAACTATTTCCAAACATTGAACCCGTCTTTTGGCATTTTTAAACTCGATGGGACTACTCCACTGCTCCATATCGACATTCAACAACGACTTCGGAATTTGGAAAGCTTTAAATAAGTTTTCAATACCACTGCTGCCTTGTACAAACGAGTGTAGTTCAATCGTTGAAATATCGTTGGATTCAACAATGGATCTGGCTGTAATGTTTTTATGAGTATCTGTAAAAAAAAAATCATTAGAAAATTAAATGCAAATGTATCAATTAAAGCATTAACCTGATAGAAGTAAGGCTTCGATGACCTTTTTCTTAACCGGGAGGTCTACATTTTCGTCGAACAGACATAGTCCGATAAGGCTGTTGTCCAAATATTGCAAGTGAGTTAAAATTCCTTTATCTACTGCTTTCGCAACGTCTTCATCAACAGTTTCATATTCCTTCAATATTTTTAACAGGCTCAGATCGTTGTTGGGTGCCATCGCAGCACACGGAGAAAGAAACCAACTTTTCAAATATTTTTTTACAATGAACACACAAAATCGAGCTAGTTGATTTATAGTTTTATCTGGTAAAGCAAATTCATGCCGAAGAATAAACATTTTCAAAGAATAAATGATTTTGGCCATCCACCTTGCATTGTGAAAAGCACCAGGAGCTCTTATTTGTAATTTTTCATGGATTTTTCCACCCTAATATAAAATGGCAAGTTGTAGAACATCTCGGTAATCACCACGGTGGTGTTGCTTTCTAATTTGTTTTTCATAAAACTCCAATAACGCCAATCTTTCTATTTCCGAAACAGCTATTTAAAAAAAATCTTCATCCATACCTGAATGGTATAAAGTCTTTTCCAAAATGTGCCATTTTGATTGGAATTTCTTAAAAATCTCAACATTTGGAGACTTTGACGTTTCAAATTTCAGAATTTTAAAAGCTTTGCCATGTAGCAGTTCATGTATGTGGTGTCTACAAGGGAGGCCTATAAGCTGCATCTTAAACAATTTGTCCAGGTACTGACAGGCACTGACACGCACCAGTAATGGTTTTTACATACCTGTTTTGATTTTTGGACCACCCTAATGAAGAATAATTGGACCAACCTACTGAATTATTTCGTATTAGATCCTAAATGGTGGTTAAATTTGATATATAAGCAGGTTGGAGACAATTGTGAACAGTTTTAGAAGAATCCATCAACTTGGAAATGAAAATGTCATTACAATTTCAACAATATTGCATTCAGATAGATTGACAATTTTTAAAGTTCGGCAATCATGATTTCACCATCTTGAAAATCGTGAACCATTTTGAAAAACAATCACCATTTCAGATCTCTTCAGATCTGATCTTCAAAGCCACCATTTTGAAATTTAAATTTTCGTTGCAAATTCAGATTACCATCATTTTACAACAAAATTCTGTTTACGAATTTATCAGAGATCAACCATCTAGCAGTTGACTGGCCCACATTTATATGCGGGAAATTTTTGTTATTTTTGTTTCAACGGGCCAACCCCTAGATTTGGCGTGCAATTTTGTTCGTATGGTAAGGTTAACTTATTTCTTTTAAATCAAATTCCCGGTTTTCACAACTCTCCCGGTTCGTTAGCCTCCCTGCCATTCACATTTAAAATCATGGTTAATTCTAGTACCGAAACTATGAGAATACCAACAACCACAACTATAGGAGCATTTTCTCTGGTAAAATTGTGTTTTAAATAATAAGTTTGAATTTAGTCCATACATACATTAAGCACCACATCTTTTCAAAATACTATCACAATATTTCGACGCCAACAAAATCACGTCCAGAGCACTTCAGTTAGTCACACTGAACTTCTAGAGAGTTCAGCAAATCCAATGGCTTTTGATTACCCATTTGTTCAAGTGAATGGCGAATAATAATAATTCATGATTCAAGACACGCACTGCCTTTCAACCTAACTGTGTTGATCCTTTCTCTCCACCGTATCGCCATCATCATCATTGTAATCTACGTCAATGTTGATTCATGAGAAGCCACAACATTGCGACTTGCGTTTCTTAACCTGAATGGATTCCGGAATAATGAATTCGTAGTCCATCCGTGAGAGTCATCTGCTCCCCCTTCGGACTCGGTTGTTCCGTGTTTTGTTATTAAATTAGTCATAATTATAGCCGCTCGGATGGATGACGGGTCTCTGCTCATAATGCAGGGCATTCACCAACCACCCATCTACCCACACAAGTGCGGTTAGCCCGACTCTTCCTAAGGTGTGCCCCAACTCGACGGCGAAAGGGAAGCATCAATTTACAATGTTCATATGTAGGTACATATATTGTTCCATGTGGTGGGAGACCTGCCAATACGTACTATGGTGGGTGGCCCAACCAGAACGGCAACTGACTCCGGGATCGACAGGATTCCTTTGTTTGCACGTCTGCAAATCGTCGCTCGGGGATTGAGAATTGCTGGATTTGCATAAGTAACTACTGGCAACCGGAGAATGGATTATGGTCACAGGTGTTTCGAAGACAACGCCGACGACAAGCTGCCATTTATGATATCTGGAAATGTTTGTTTTCGTTCAATATGCGATTTCCGATGGATGAAACTCAGGAAGATGTTAAACATGGCTCAAGATTTCCTGTCTTTAAATATTTTCTTCACTCTGAGCTGAGATTTAAAACAAAAATAATCTTTTTGCACTCCACCAGCCTGTAAACACAAGTTGTTTGATTACCCACTCAATAAAAAAAAAACAATCGATGAATTCTGATACTGCAAGTGAAAAAAACAAACGCTATCAATAGCCCACCCCAAGGAAAGCAATGAAAAGTAGTTAAACAAATTGGCCTCCTCGAAAAACCGTTTATCCAATATACACCTAATTGATATGCATTGCCTCGTGCCTCTGGCAACGGGTGTATTCAAGCGAAAATGTCAGTCAAAGGCGAAGCAAATCTCGTCGCCAAGAGAGATCAATCGAGCGCTAGGATGAACAAACATCACCAACCAACCTAATGAGTATTGTACAAATATTGGCACACTTGTTGTCAAATGACGAAAGAACAAAAAAACAACATCTTAATTATGATTTGCTGGCGGCTTAATGGGCGATTGCTATCTTTGCCGAATTGCGAGAGTGCTTGCTGAGCAGCTTGTTTGAGTAGGTCGGTCAAGTTTTGTCACTTAACCCACTTAACGGAAAATCATAACTCCCTCATCTCACAACTGCATGGATTGCAGATTTACACATCTTCATTCGTCTCAGTGGTGCTCTTTAATTGCTCAGCGTAATTGTGCCGGCTCGTGTTTGCCTCGTTCTGAAGGAGTGTGGTCAGAGGGGAAGGTGCGTGTGAACGATCAACACAAGAGAGTTAACATGTAAGGGCACTCGAAAGGGTAATTGAGTGTTTCACTTTGAACTTGATCTGATAGTGAGTGAGATCTTTTCTGTCGTGATGATCATTGATGACGAATCGGCAATGCCATAGGGTAACGATCGAGACTCCGTTTCAGATGTACATTAGCTGGAAGCTGGTAGTAACGCGTCTTACTATAGCCATGTCCATTAGACTGATGCAAAATTTGAAATTCGCGCTCCACAGTGCTCAAATGGTTCCAAATTGGGACCTGATTAGTGTTCCAAAATTTGAATTCTTTTGATATGAAACTGACTTGGCACAAACCATTTGAATTTTATATGAAAAGTACTATGGGAAAACCAATTGTTTTTTCATAGCTATCTAAAAGTTCATGGCTACTATGTCACACTGCAGAATACAGTGTTGCCCACAAAACAGCTGCTTGATTCATGCCATTAATTGATATCTTTAAAAAATTAATAAAAAATTAAATTGACGTTTGACTGAAAAACGTAGCTGATGTAAAGTTGTAGCTAAGAAAATGTTCCAGAAAAATAGTTATAGAATTTTTTAACAAAGTATAATGGAAAAAGGCTAGAAATCAACGAACAAAAAGTTTGGTATCCCACGGTAATTTCCATGTAAACTACAAATGGTTTGTGCCAAGTCAGTTTCATATCAAATGAGTTAAAATTTTGGGAGGCTAGTCAGGACCCGATTTGTAACCGATTGAGCATTGTGGAACAACAATTTCAAATTTTACATCAATCTAATGTCCATGCCAAATAGCAAAAAAAAAATCGCAATACCAATGCAATACCAAAACAATACCGCACAGGTATTATGTCAGATTAGAATTAGGTAAGTCCCCTGTTCGGGTAGTTTTGGTCAATCATGTACATTAAATCAAATGAGAAAGTAGATGATGAGAATCTATCAAAGCGAATAGGACCTTTAGAAATGTTCATTCGATATTTTTCAACAAATCTGTTCCATCCAAGTAATCACGATGTTCCATTCAAGTAATCGCAGCAACCTACAGCTGCGACCGAGATGGAAAAATTAGGGATTCGAAGTGTAGATGTCAACCTGAATAAACGTATAGTTAGAAGCACTCAAACTTTCTTTATTCTTTGAGAAGAACACTTCAGTTGGCGACGAGGATTTTTCTGGAAGCTCACAAGTTCAAGAAATTCCAGAATCGAACTGAGGAAGGATGGCGGCGACAAACGAAGAACTCCAAGCAGCGATTTTGCAGCTTCTCCAGCGGTTGGCCGTTCCACAAGCAACGAATCCAGAGCAAGTTTTGGAATCCCTGTCGACGAACATCAGCGAGTTCTGCTTCGATCCGGAGAACGGCACCACATTCGAAAAATGGTTTGCCCGTTACTCGGATTTGTTTGAAAGCGACGCACGAAGTCTGGACGACGCAGCAAAAGTTAGGCTTCTGCTCCGGAAGTTGGACACGTACTCTCACAGTCGCTACGTCAACTACATCCTTCCGAAACTACCAAAGGACGTCACGTTTTCCGATACCGTCAAGACACTCACAAAGATCTTCGGCAGACAGACTTCCGTATTCCACAAACGCTACCAGTGCATGCAGCTACTCAAGTCCGAGGCCGACGACATAATCACCTATGGCAGAAAAGTCAACAGGGCATGTGAACGAGTTCCAGAATTTGAAGATTGCTCACTTCAAGTGCTTGATTATCGTCTGTGGTCTCAAAGCACCACGCTACGCGGACATTCGAGCAAGGCTTCTATCCCGGATTGAAGGTGAAACGGCTGATGCTCCGGTGACAATTCAAACTCTGATCGACGAGTTCCTGCGGCTCGTCAACATCAAGTCGGACACTACGATGATTGAACATCCATCAAGTTCGAAGAATTCGGTCCATAGCATTTTGGAGAAGAAACCCGGAAACCAGCATCGTCTACTGACAACGGAAAGCAAGTCCACTCCTCGTACTCCATGCTGGCAGTGTGGTCAGATGCACTACGTCCGTGACTGTCCAGTTTCTGATCATCTCTGCAAGGTATGTAACCGCATCGGTCATAAAGAAGGCTACTGTAGCTGCATCAAAAAGTCTTCAAGCGACTCTTTAACTCAACCTCGAGAGAAGAAGCAGTTCCAGAAGAAGGCCGGTCCCAGATCTCAAACCAAGGGAATTTTCGTGAAGCACATCGCAAACAGCAACCGGAAACGCAATTATGTGACCATCAACATCAACGGTGTCATGTCTTCGCTACAACTGGATTCTGCAAGTGATTTCACGGTGATTTCCAAGAAAACTTGGCAGCAACTGAGACGACCAAAGCTAACTTCATCATCGATCGAAGCCTCCAACGCATCTGGTGGACCACTCGTTCTCATCGGAGAATTCCATTGTGAAGCAGTCCTCAATGACATGGTCAAGCGTGGTCGGTGTTTCGTAACGTCATCACCAGATCTCAACGTAATGGGTATTGATTGGATCGACATGTTCAACTTGTGGTCGGTTCCGTTCGAAACTCTCTGCAATCAAGTTTCTGCTGTATCCAGACCATGTTTTGCCGAAGCTAGAGCACAGCTGCAAGCCGAGCATCCGGCGGTTTTCGACGACTCGCTGGGCCACTGCAAGAAGACCAAGGTAAAGTTATTCCTCAAACCTAACGCCAAACCAGTTTTCTGTTCGAAGCGACCAGTTCCGTTCAACACGATTCCGCTGGTGGATGCAGAATTAACACGTCTTCAGTCTCTGGGAATCATCACGCCGATCGATTTCTCAGAGTGGGCCGCTCCGATTGTAGCAGTACGCAAGCCGAATGGTAAAGTTCGCATCTGTGCGGACTACTCCACGGGCCTCAATGAAGCGCTTGAAGCAAACCACTATCCTCTACCTACCCTGGAGGAGATCTTCGCACAGCTCAACGAAAGCACCATATTCAGCATCATCGACCTTTCCGATGTATACCTGCAAGTGGAAGTAGATGAAGAATCGAAGAAGCTCCTCACCATAGACACGCATCAAGGCCCCTTCCAATTCAACCCGCTCGCTCAAGGGGTGAAGTCAGCGCCTGGAACATTCCAAAGAATGGTTGACAGCACGATAGCCAACATTCCTGGTGTTCGGTCGTTTCTCGATGACGCTATCATCTTCGGAAGAACCTGGGAGGAACACAAGGCGTCACTAGACAAGCTACTACAACGTCTAGGGGAAAATGGGTTCCATGTCAAGCTGGAAAAGTGCCATTTATTCCAAACCGAAATCAGATATTTGGAGCATATCGTCGATCGAAACGGCATCCGTCCGGATCCAGAGAAGCTTCAAGCCATCGCCTCTATTCCGGCACCCACCAATGTTTCCGAAGTGCGATCGTTCCTGGGAGCCGGTAATTTCAACGGCAGATTCGTGCGCAACATCCATGAACTTCGTCATCCTCTCGACCAATTACTCAAGAAGGATTCGAAGTGGCAGTGGAATTCCGATTGCCAACGGTCTTTTGAGCAATTCAAGCAAGTCCTGCAGTCCGATATGTTGCTGACGCATTACGACCCGAAGTTACCAATCATCGTAGCAGCGGACGCCTCCAGCACGGGCATCGGTGCAGTCATCTTCCATGAATTTTCGAATGGACATCTGAAGGCAATCCAGCACGCATCAAGATCCCTCACTCCAGCGGAGAAAGGTTACGGGCAGCCGGAAAAAGAAGCACTTGCACTAATATATGCGGTAACGAAGTTTCACAAGTACCTTCTTGGGCGCAGATTCACTCTGCTCACGGATCACAAACCGCTGTTATCAATCATTGGATCGAAGAAGGGCATTCCTTTGCACACCGCAAATCGACTTCAACGATGGGCATTGATGCTTCTCAACTACGACTTCGACATTCGGCACGTGTCTAAATACCAACTACTTCGGATGCGCCGATATGCTCATCGACCGTTCTAAGCAGCAAGAAGAGGAGTACGTTGTGGCAGCGATATCCCTAGAAAAATACATGGTGAGCATTATTCAAAACACTATCGAGCAGGTACCAGTTTCGTTCGCAGACATCAATAGTGCAACACAGGCAGATGAACCACTACAAGCGGTGCTGCAGTTCATTCGTGAGGGTTGGCCAAACGATGCACGATCAGTCAAAGATCCAGAGATTCGAGTCTACTTCAACAGGCGGGAGTCTCTCACCAACGTCGATGGCTGTATACTTTTCCACGACAGGGTAGTCGTTCCGAGCAAGTTCAGAAGGCAAATCCTGAAGCAGTTTCATCGCGGACATCCCGGCATGGTACGAATGAAGTCTATTGCACGCAGTTTCGTTTACTGACCCGGAATCGACAACGACATCGAGAATTTCGTCCGGCAATGCACTCCCTGCTGCACTGCTGGAAAAGCACCAGTCAAAACAACGCTTGAATCGTGGCCCATCCCTGATAAGCCGTGGTCACGCATCCATATTGACTACGCAGGACCTGTGGACGGCGTATTTTTCCTGGTAGTTGTCGACCCGTACACCAAATGGCCCAAAGTATACGCAACTAAAACCACAACGACAAGAACAACAATCAAGCTACTTACTCAAACGTTCGCAACATTTGGCATGCCAGAAACCATCGTCTCAGATAATGGTACCCAGTTCACCAGCTACGAGTTCAAGAATTTCTGTGAGAATCAAGGCATCCACCACGTCCGCACAGCACCATTCCATCCTCAATCAAATGGGTTAACAGAACGGTTCGTGGACACCTTGAAGCGCACTCTTCGGAAGATTCGATCGGGAGGAGACACACTGGAGGAAGCATTGCAGACGTTTTTGCCCAACGGCTGACCTAGGTGAAAAGTCTCCTGCAGAAATGATGTTCGGACGACCGGTCTGCACAGATTCGTCAATGCTACTACCGCAACACAACTGTACATCAGCAGCACAACCGAAAGCAGATGAGCAAAACAAGCGTTTCAACAAGAAGCATGGAGCGATTTCGAGGCAGTTCGTTCCGGGTGATGCTGTATGTGCTAAAGTCCATGAAGCAAATTCCTGGAAATGGCAGGCTGCCACAGTAATCGAGCGTGTCGGAAAAGTCAACTACAACGTTTTCCTGGAGGATAATCAGCGGTTCATCCTTTCTCATGCCAATCAACTGAAGCAACGTGCGGGCGAATCTGGTCCAGATCCTAGTCCAAGCCAAGGTCCTAGTCTGTTATCGGTATTCTTCGACGGTTTTGGCCTGGATGTACCATCCGTTCCAGCAACGATACCGGCTGCAGTGCACGACGAACTTGGTCCAGTTGATGAAGAGTTTGGAAGTGATAAGGCGGAGTATGTTTCGGATGATAGTGAGGCAGACAATCCACCACAGCAAGATCCAGTACCAGTTCCGCCAGCAACAAGGGAACACCGGCAGACTCGTTTACCAGCTAGATTCGAGGAGTACTGGATGAATTAAGAGGGGAGATGTTCCATTCAAGTAATCACGATGTTCCATTCAAGTAATCGCAGCAACCTACAGCTGCGACCGAGATGGAAAAATTAGGGATTCGAAGTGTAGATGTCAACTTGAATAAACGTATAGTTAGAAGCACTCAAACTTTCTCTATTCTTTGAGAAGAACACTTCAAAATCATAACTCGAAAATATCGCTTCTAATCGAAATGACGTCTGAGGCAAAGTTGTAGGAAAAAGTAATTCCATTTCTGGAAAAAATATAGTTTTATTTAGAACTTCAAGGCAATTGTATGAGTTCAGAATTGCATTCATACTTCAAATCTCCACGTACATCGTACGAGTTAGGCAAAGAAGTGTGCGTTTGACTTGTACTGTCGCATTAATGGCCCTTCGCTCATTATCAACTTCTATTCAATTTTCATACTTGCGTACTCTAATTGAACTATCTTACATACCCTCTTCTAAGACCATTCTCCAGCTACAGTGTTGGGAAAATATGAAAAAATCAAATTTCACCAATAAACAAGATCGCGCTTGATTTTCGTAGACAAAAATCAACAAGCAAACAACTGCGGTTGATATTGCAAGCTGTAATATCGCAGCTCGACATATCAACATACTTAGAAATTATCGCCGACTTCGGTAATTTTTTACCGAAATCTGAACAGCTGAACCGTTCGGTAAAGTTTATGCTATTCAATTCAATTGCTTTTCAGCTACTTTGATACAAAATCTCCACTAAAATGACAAGATTTGATCATTTAAGCAAGGTTGAACATGTTTTGAAATTATTTTCAAATTCAATAGCCTTTAAAACGAAGGTCAAAGTTTTACGGAACGTTCAGCTGTTCTGATTTCGGTAAAATTTACCGAACACGAAAACAAAATCTTTGTGTGAAGCTAGCAAAATTTACCAGCTGCAAATCTTACCAAACTGTGTTGAAATTGAGTTTCATGAGTTTTGCTTTACACCCGACCGCAACCGAAACCTCCATAGCGGCTGGTAGCAGTCTCTTCGTGTCTGCCATCAGTGAAGAGAAAAGAGATAGCATTATTATACGTTCTCTTTCTAATACCCCGTTCACATTATAGCCTATATCACGTAATATAAGCTGTCTTGCAGTGAAAACTAGATGTGTGAGTGCTCATTGCAAGACAGCGTATATCACGTGATATACGTTGTAATGTGAACAAGGTATAAGAAAACGAGGTGCAACGGAATCATTTTTGCGTCGATTCAGCTCTCAGCTTCAACTTTACACGTTGTGAATAGTCTCACAATATCAAAGGAGCTTGTAAAATCAGTATCAAAAATGGAAAAATATCAATTTGCTAATGATTATGCCATCCTGCTAATAAATTTTCACACTAAAGCTTCAATCAAATGTGAATTTGGAATAAATAAAGAGCTTAAACAAATGGGCTACGATGGAGCAGCGGATGGAGCAAAACGCATAGCGATAGGAAGCTGCTGGGTCGAGATGAGAAAGGACAGGTGAGCAGGAACTCAGGACTCCCAATGTTGGTGAGTTCTTTGCCGTTAATGTTCACGAAAAGTTCACTATTTTGCCATACAGAAATTCAAAACAAAAATTTTTATCTGTGGATTTGGACCGTTTTTGACCTGTTTCATATGACGGGAAGGTGTACGCTCGTCACAAATGCCGTGCCAAACTGATTTCCTACGCAATTAATCAATCTTTGATGTGAATTTCGCTAATAAACACGAGGAGCATTTCTTATAGCAAACGTGCCATAACAAAATGGGCATGGTTCATTTTAGTAAGCAAACTAACACTTCTTCCGACTGTGTCACCTCTCTTACTCGCCTAGCTGTTGGGTGGTGTATAAGCGGCGAAGAATGCAAGAGACGTTCAGTGAGTCTTAAGCTGTAGAACAGAGTGGATCTGGGGCGGTGATACTGGCCGACGACATTGAGTCAACCTCTTGGACAGCTTATATATGTGGTCGCCCAGGTTCTGGGACCTCTACGTCAATCCACACTACCGCCACCGATAGCCACGAGGATCGGTAACTTGACATCGACAGCGACAGGAGATTCGGTGGCATCCGGCAATCTAGCATCAGGACATCACCTAAGCGCTGACACCTATTAGTCCTAGTAAGCCACCAACGACAATGCTATGCATTTCGAGATCGCCATCGTCCGCGGCCTCCCACGTGCATAGAACCCTACATCCAGCCGTTATCCAGGCCACCGGCACCCTTTAGGGCCTGGGTTCAATCACAGTCGGCGCTATCGGGATTTTCTGAGGCAGAACATCTATGATCACACCTTCCTTCGGAAGCCGTTGGTCCCCGGTCCATGAGTTGATGAGTTTATGGGTATATAGGTAGAGTTCAGGTGTCGAAGCTGCCTCTCTGGCGTCAGTAGTGTCTGGCATCCTGCGTCCGCCACCATTTCTGTTGCCGTAATCTACCGGCGTATTCCTGGCGATCGGCCCACAAGCTGTGATGATCGAAGATCGGCTTGCCTGCATCTTCGGCCTACACCATCAACCGCGGTCGTTCATGTGCTGGACGGACTGTCCCCGGAGTTCCTTGGGTAACCTCAGCCACGTCACCGAAGTCGACAAAAGCGTAAGTGCTTAATCCTCCCACTCGCCATTGGAGGAATATAACATTATATTAAACTGCACGCTATATATAATTTACTAACTCATTCGGAGTTTCGAAGTTTTTAAAAAAAATACCCAACACGAACTACACGATCTCGATGTTGAGCGCGGAATGAATTCATTCAATTGTGAAAGATTATATCAAACCTATCGAAATGCCCTAAAGTCCCTACACAGCAATTCCAATCTAGGCCACTGCTACTAAGTTGTCGTTCGGGTCCGAGGTTCAGGATAGTGCTGCGTCGTCAGGTTGATGGTGTTGTTGCTATCCGCTATCGATGGTGGCAACCGTCGTTGTTGTCATATGCTGAGTCGTCAGGTGGAAGTCATTGGCTCGTTGATGTCGTTGCTACCGGCTATCAAAGATGATGATGGTGATGAATCTGCTTAGCCAAGCGATTCCATGAATTCCTTGATGGTCACCGGTGTCTTAAGTGTTGGGTGATTAGGGTTAACCTTATAACTAACTTATATACACTATATCCCAAGTAACATTTCAAGTTTTATAAAATACTGCAAAGCTACTATAAAACAACATTCATAAAACCCTAGTCAAGACTGCTTTACCATTGATGCATCCACCAAAAACTCATTGATGCCAGAATCTGTCTACTTGGCCCACCCTGGAGAAGGTTCTGAAGGGTATATTTTCGAAGCCCTTCAAGATTGATTTACTGCAAAATGGTTGTACGATAAACGAACCAATTTAAGCTACAATAAAAGCTATTTGGCAACAATTAAAACCATTATCCGAGCCATTTGCCCTAGCTGCATGCTAGGTTTACTAGAAAAACAACAATCAAGATAAAAAGGGTTCATAAATACCATCCGATCTTATCAAAACAATTAAAATTAAAACTGATCGTATAAAAATCCTGCCGAATTCCCAAAATTATAAAATAGTTCTCATGAAGTGGCCTAGTTTTAGGTGCCATATAATATTTGATGTGAAATGTACGTGAAAACATCGAAAAACTTGAGTCCGCCCACGGAAAACATCGATTTTATATATATTAATATATTTTCCAGATCGATCATTAAGCTTAGCCAAGATTTTTGTTTCTCATGATTTTTGCATTCTAAATATTTTCTCATTGCTAAATTAACTAAAATAAAGTTATATTCAAGGAAATAAAGATTGAAAATCGAAGATTGTAAAAAATAAACAAGATAACTGTAATATGGCAGAGGCATAAAAGTTGATTTTCATGGGCCATTTGTGAAAAAGTCATTTTGCTTTCAAAAAATCCTTAACAAGGTTTTGAAATGGCTTTTATGAAGAAAACTCGTAGACTGAATTGTATTTATCTTAACCTATTTTCCTATCCCGTTCAGATTTATGGGGGCAATGTTGCCTACAAAATGTTAAACTTCAAAGTTTGTTTATCTTTCGATAGTTGCGCTGTGCGATTCAGCGTTCTTCCAGGCGATTCTCTCCCGATGGCTTGGAAGCAGTTACTCAGAAAGTGTTCACAAAATTTCGCATTTCGCATAGCTGTAACCTCGATCATTCCCGAAAAGATCCCAATCTTCCGGATGGTGCTGGAAGTGCACCATCAAACGATGCAGGAATGTACGGTTGAATGATTTTTTTTTCTCCAAGTGATGACTCTTTAGCCGAATAAAATCGCAGCTATGGATTGGAAACCAACTACCCAAGCAACCTAAAGTTCGGATTTTACTTGAGAAACGAACTCAAAAGTTCACATCTGGTTCAAATTCAGTTCCGTGGAACTTTCTTGCTGATTAACAAGGCACTACACGTACAAACAGAACTAAATGCTCTTTAAAGTACCGTCAATATTTATTGGAACCTTGAAAGTTCAACAGAAGTTTCTTGTTCCCGTTCATTTGAACTGTGGAGTTCACAAAAAGTGAATAAAGAACTTGTTTCGAACCTCTAACACAAAGTTCAATCTTAGTACTAACCGTACTTTTAAGCAGCGCGAAAGTTCACAATTAATCTATGTTGAACTTCTTTCACGTAAAGTTCTAAATAAGTTCGAAGGAAGTTCGACTTGAACCTTGACTTGAACTTGTAAGCAACTTTAGAAATGTCAATTTCTAGCAGCTTTTTTCGTCACGGATCAATTTATCTTGTTCTGCGAAACTGTTTGCGTTTGGCCAGAACAAAATGTGTCTACTTTTTGATTTCCGCAGCAATTGGTTCTTCTAAAGAAACCCAACTAACAATTTAACAGGGGTTGGCATCAGCGTCTTAACACAGCTCCTTAAAACAGTTCGACTTGCTCTGCTTGATCTCTCGTTTAAGTGCGGCCCTGGCCGCTCGAACACTTCTCTTCGTTCCTCTCTGTCTGCTTCCGCTCTTGCTCTCTGAACACGTCTTCTGGCTCTAAGACAACTAGCGCGGAGAGTGCTAAGTGCCTCGTTCCACCAGTATACTGGACGCCGTCTGTTATTTGGCTCCAGTTTCCTCGGCATGGTCGTGTCACATGCTCTCACTAACGATTTGCGGGACTCCTGTCCACACGAAGTGCCTCAACGAACAGATCCTTGTCGAAAGCCTTCGTCTTCCACTTTCGGTCACAAGGTCTCGTCCTCCGTACTGCCACAGTATTCCGTTGGCTGATGCCATATCGTATCGCCTGATGGTCGCTATGGATATATCCTTCGCACACTCTCCAATCCATGTTTGCCATCAGCGACGGACTGCAGAAAATAACGTCGATAATGGATTCCCGGCCATCTCTGCGAAAAGTGCTGCTGGTGCCTTTATTGGCCAGCATAACTTCCAGTTTTGCCAGAGCTTCCAGCAGTCTCCTCCGATGACTACCGGTCGTCGTCCGACCAGCTCTTCGGTAAGTCCATCCAGCATCTCGTGGAACTTCTCCATCGTTCATCTGGGGGGTGCGTAACAACTACACATGAAGATTCCGTTGATTTTGGCGATCACGAAGCCTTCGTATGAGCTCGCAACCACTTCTTGAATGGGGTATCTGCCCATAACTTGTATAGCAGCCATCCCAGCTCTTTCCGCCACCCAGTTACCGTTATCGGGAGGGACTCGATATGGTTCCGCAATGATGCGACGTTGCAGCATTTTGTTTCTGTTGTCGACTGCCACAACAGTTGCTGAGCAATGTCGCAATTATTGAGGTTTATTTGGGTTACCTCCATTACTGTTGGCCTGCCATCGCCTTTTTGTATGTTAGGCATTTAAAACCTCCCGTCGTATGATTGTTACCGTCCTCTTTTTTGCAGAGCATACACCTCGGATGCTTCGTGCAGCCTCTTGCAATATGGCCTTTCTCTCCGCATTTCCTGCACAGATCAGATCTGTCAGGGCCATTGCAGTTCCTCGCCTGGTGACCGAATCCCATGCACTTGAAGCATCGCTCCAATTGCTTGGTAACCCGAGGAGTGGCTTTCAGCGAGCACAATGACCAGCCAACCTTGACCTTGCCCGTCTCCAACAGCTTATTCGCTGCAACTGTCGAAAGCCGTATAACCGCCGTTTGCATGCCGCCGTACGCCTTCCTCATGCGGATTGACATCGGGACATCTCCCAGATCGCAGTCCACTCTCAACGCGCTTCTTAGCTCCTCTTCTGTGGTGATCTCGTCCTGGTCCCTGCACTCGACCACTGTCTCCTCGTACCTTCCGGAGGAGTGCTGCATACGATGTTTTGTCTGTCTGTCTGTCTGTCTGTCTGTCTGTCTGTCTGTCTGTCTGTCTGTCTGTCTGTCTGTCTGTCTGTCTGTCTGTCTGTCTGTCTGTTTTTTTTTTTTTTTTTTTTTTTTTTTTTTTTTTTTTTTTTTTTTTTTTTTGGCGAGGAGGAAACCTTCAAAAAGGCCATCGTGCCACCGCTTGACGACTGGGCGCACAGTCGCGGTGACACGGTGTGTGGGATTCTTACCGCACTAAAACCTCCTTAGACGCCTTGCCCTTTTCCCCCGGAACCACTTGTCGTATTACTTCGGAGGGGGCCGTGCATTACGCACCTCACTTTACCTCAGCTAATTGGCGCTTCCAGTTCGCTGATCGTCTCTCCAATTTGTGAGCCATTTATCTCCCAGCGTCACGTTCTACTCGGTTATCCCTGGTGGTGGATACAGCCTACTCTGACGGAGAGTTCTCCCGGCTTCGGCTTTCAGTTCGCACTTGTGTGAGCACATTACTACTTTCTAGTTGGTCTTCCCGCCATTTTCGCTGCAGCGCTGACATGATCTGCGTTACTGCTCTGCTGACGGCGTTAAAGGTGCCCTCTTCTCGACACATTTCTTCGACGACATTCTCCGTGCTAAGGGCGAGCATATCCTCTCGCACATCATCAAATCTAGGACATTCGAAGACCACGTGCTCTGGTGATTCTTCCACATTCCCACACTCCGGACAGAAGGGTGACGTTGTGTGTCCGAACCGATGCAGGTACTTCCTGAAGCAGCCATGACCAGACAGGAACTGCGTCAAGTGGAAGTTGACTTCTCCATGCTTCCTGTTCACCCAGGTCGAAAGAGTCGGTATTAGCCTGTGTGTCCATCTACCGTTCTCTGCTGCATCCCACTCCTGCTGCCACTTAGCCATCGACTCCGTTCTCACCATTTTTCGTACTCCTCTGGTTTCTCTCGTCATATAGCACTCGTAGTCCTCCGCCAAGGTGATGCCGATTGGGATCATACCGGCGATAACGCATACTGCCTCCATCGAAATGGTTCTGTACGCACTCACGACTCGCATGGCCATGAGCCGGAACGTACTGCTCAATTTCCTTTGGTTCTGCTTCGTTTTCAGCCCTTCAATCCAGGCTGGACCTCCGTACCTTAGTATTGATGAGGAAACACTAGCCAGAAGACGTCTCTTGCTGCTGCTTGGACCAGAATTGTTCGGCATGATTCTGGCTATTGCGTTGATGACCTTCGTCGCCTTCTCGCAAGCATATTCGATGTGGCTATTAAAGTTTAGCCGGTCGTCGATCATCACTCCCAGATACTTAAGCATGCGCTTCGAAGCAATGGTGTGCTCTCCAACGGTAATCTCTGCCCGCTGCACTGCTTTGCAGTTACTGACCAACATCACTTCTGTTTTGTGGTGGGCTATCTGCAGCTTCGCTCCTTGCATCCAGTTACCAATCGTATCTATCGCCTCAGCCGCCAACATTTCCACTTCTTCCAGCGTCTCACCGGTTACCGTCAAGACGACATCGTCCGCAAAGCCAACGATCTCAACTCCTTTGGGCAGCTTGAGCGTCAGCACGCCATTGTACATTCCGTTCCACAGCGTAGGACCTAGAATGGAGCCTTGGGGAACCCCCGCCGTGATTCTAAGCGATTTCTGCCCCGTGTCTGTCACGTAGACAAGGACCCGGTTCTGGAAATAACTACTTAGAATCCTGCAGAGGTAGCCCGGAACCCTCATTCTATGGAGCGCCTTGGCGATGGCATCCCAGCTGGCGCTATTGAATGCATTCTTGACATCGATCGTAATCACGGCGCAGTATCGATTTCCTCTCCGCTTCTGTTTGGAAGCTTTCTCGGCTCTGTCAATCACTGTCCGAATTGCATCCACCGTCGATCTCCCTTTCCGGAATCCAAACTGTCTCTCCGACAATCCGTGTTCACTCTCCGTGCATTTCGTCAGCCTGTTGAGGATGATCCTCTCTAAGAGGTTTCCTACAGTATCCAGCAAGCATATTGGCCTATACGATGCAGGATCCCCCGGCGGTTTTCCGGGCTTCTGCAACAGCACAAGCTTTTGTACCTTCCACCTATCAGGGAACTGACCATCGTCCAGACATTTCTGCAGCACCATCCTGAACATGTCCGGGAACGTCTGGATCGCCGCCTTCAACGCCACGTTGGGAATTCCATCCGGGCCGGGAGCTTTATTCGCTTTCAACCCTTTCGCTGCTGCTATGAGTTCCTCGTTGGAGACTTGTTCAACGTTGTCTTCATCTACCTCGCCATATGGTGTAGGTGGCCAGTTCGTTGGGTCATGCTGTGGGAAAAGTCCCTCCACGATGACTTTCAGCTTGTTGTGACACATTTCAACCGGCATCGTTGGGCCTCTGATCTTCGCCATCGCAACTCGGTATGCGTTGCCCCAGGGGTTGGCATCGGCATCGCGGCACAACTCCTTGAAACTATTTGACTTGCTCAGCTTTATCTTTCGTTTCAGTGCAGCCCTGGCCTCTCGGAACACCACCCTGCGCTCCTCTCTGTCTGCTTCTGTTCTTGCTCTCTGAGCACGCCTTCTGGCTAGAAGACAAGTAGCACGGAGGGTGCTAATTTCCTCGTTCCACCAGTAGGCTGGACGCCGCCTGTTCGTTGGCTCCAGTTTTCTCGGCATAGTTGTGTCACATGCCCTTGCTAATAATTCGGTCAACTCATTCGCACTTAGGCCCGGGACGCTGTTGTCTACCCTTAGAGCTTCGATGAAGAGATCCTTATTGAATGCCTTCGTCTTCCACTTCCGCTCGCTTACTTTCGTCCTCCGCATTTCCACCGGTGTTCGTTCGCCGATACTGTACCGGATCGCCTGATGGTCACTATGGGTGTACTCCTCGCACACTGTCCAGTTCATATTTGCCATTAGCGACGTACTGCAGAAAGTAACGTCGATAATGGATTCCCTACCATCTTTGCGGAAGGTGCTGATGGTTCCTTCGTTGGCCAGACTGACGTTCAACTTTGCCAGAGCTTCCAGCAGGCTATACCCTCTTGCGTTGGTACATCTGCTCCCCCAATCCACTGCCCAAGCATTGAAGTCTCCTGCGATGACGACTGGTCTCCGTCCAATGAGCTCTTCGGTGAGCCCATCTAGCATCTGGTGGAACTGCTCAATTGTCCATCTCGGGGGTGCGTAGCAACTACATACAAAGATTCCATTGATTTTGGCGATCACGAAACCTTCATATGAGCTTGCCACCACTTGTTGTATGGGATACCTGCCCATGACTTGTATGGCCGCCATTCCTGCTCTATCCGCCACCCAGTTACCATTATCGAGAGGGACTCGGTCTGTCTGTCTGTCTGTCTGTCTGTCTGTCTGTCTGTCTGTCTGTCTGTCTGTCTGTCTGTCTGTCTGTCTGTCTGTCTGTCTGTCTGTCTGTCTGTCTGTCTGTCTGTCTGTCTGTCTGTCTGTCTGTCTGTCTGTCTGTCTGTCTGTCTGTCTGTCTGTCTGTCTGTCTGTCTGTCTGTCTGTCTGTCTGTCTGTCTGTCTGTCTGTCTGTCTGTCTGTCTGTCTGTCTGTCTGTCTGTCTGTCTGTCTGTCTGTCTGTCTGTCTGTCTGTCTGTCTGTCTGTCTGTCTGTCTGTCTGTCTGTCTGTCTGTCTGTCTGTCTGTCTGTCTGTCTGTCTGTCTGTCTGTCTGTCTGTCTGTCTGTCTGTCTGTCTGTCTGTCTGTCTGTCTGTCTGTCTGTCTGTCTGTCTGTCTGTCTGTCTGTCTGTCTGTCTGTCTGTCTGTCTGTCTGTCTGTCTGTCTGTCTGTCTGTCTGTCTGTCTGTCTGTCTGTCTGTCTGTCTGTCTGTCTGTCTGTCTGTCTGTCTGTCTGTCTGTCTGTCTGTCTGTCTGTCTGTCTGTCTGTCTGTCTGTCTGTCTGTCTGTCTGTCTGTCTGTCTGTCTGTCTGTCTGTCTGTCTGTCTGTCTGTCTGTCTGTCTGTCTGTCTGTCTGTCTGTCTGTCTGTCTGTCTGTCTGTCTGTCTGTCTGTCTGTCTGTCTGTCTGTCTGTCTGTCTGTCTGTCTGTCTGTCTGTCTGTCTGTCTGTCTGTCTGTCTGTCTGTCTGTCTGTCTGTCTGTCTGTCTGTCTGTCTGTCTGTCTGTCTGTCTGTCTGTCTGTCTGTCTGTCTGTCTGTCTGTCTGTCTGTCTGTCTGTCTGTCTGTCTGTCTGTCTGTCTGTCTGTCTGTCTGTCTGTCTGTCTGTCTGTCTGTCTGTCTGTCTGTCTGTCTGTCTGTCTGTCTGTCTGTCTGTCTGTCTGTCTGTCTGTCTGTCTGTCTGTCTGTCTGTCTGTCTGTCTGTCTGTCTGTCTGTCTGTCTGTCTGTCTGTCTGTCTGTCTGTCTGTCTGTCTGTCTGTCTGTCTGTCTGTCTGTCTGTCTGTCTGTCTGTCTGTCTGTCTGTCTGTCTGTCTGTCTGTCTGTCTGTCTGTCTGTCTGTCTGTCTGTCTGTCTGTCTGTCTGTCTGTCTGTCTGTCTGTCTGTCTGTCTGTCTGTCTGTCTGTCTGTCTGTCTGTCTGTCTGTCTGTCTGTCTGTCTGTCTGTCTGTCTGTCTGTCTGTCTGTCTGTCTGTCTGTCTGTCTGTCTGTCTGTCTGTCTGTCTGTCTGTCTGTCTGTCTGTCTGTCTGTCTGTCTGTCTGTCTGTCTGTCTGTCTGTCTGTCTGTCTGTCTGTCTGTCTGTCTGTCTGTCTGTCTGTCTGTCTGTCTGTCTGTCTGTCTGTCTGTCTGTCTGTCTGTCTGTCTGTCTGTCTGTCTGTCTGTCTGTCTGTCTGTCTGTCTGTCTGTCTGTCTGTCTGTCTGTCTGTCTGTCTGTCTGTCTGTCTGTCTGTCTGTCTGTCTGTCTGTCTGTCTGTCTGTCTGTCTGTCTGTCTGTCTGTCTGTCTGTCTGTCTGTCTGTCTGTCTGTCTGTCTGTCTGTCTGTCTGTCTGTCTGTCTGTCTGTCTGTCTGTCTGTCTGTCTGTCTGTCTGTCTGTCTGTCTGTCTGTCTGTCTGTCTGTCTGTCTGTCTGTCTGTCTGTCTGTCTGTCTGTCTGTCTGTCTGTCTGTCTGTCTGTCTGTCTGTCTGTCTGTCTGTCTGTCTGTCTGTCTGTCTGTCTGTCTGTCTGTCTGTCTGTCTGTCTGTCTGTCTGTCTGTCTGTCTGTCTGTCTGTCTGTCTGTCTGTCTGTCTGTCTGTCTGTCTGTCTGTCTGTCTGTCTGTCTGTCTGTCTGTCTGTCTGTCTGTCTGTCTGTCTGTCTGTCTGTCTGTCTGTCTGTCTGTCTGTCTGTCTGTCTGTCTGTCTGTCTGTCTGTCTGTCTGTCTGTCTGTCTGTCTGTCTGTCTGTCTGTCTGTCTGTCTGTCTGTCTGTCTGTCTGTCTGTCTGTCTGTCTGTCTGTCTGTCTGTCTGTCTGTCTGTCTGTCTGTCTGTCTGTCTGTCTGTCTGTCTGTCTGTCTGTCTGTCTGTCTGTCTGTCTGTCTGTCTGTCTGTCTGTCTGTCTGTCTGTCTGTCTGTCTGTCTGTCTGTCTGTCTGTCTGTCTGTCTGTCTGTCTGTCTGTCTGTCTGTCTGTCTGTCTGTCTGTCTGTCTGTCTGTCTGTCTGTCTGTCTGTCTGTCTGTCTGTCTGTCTGTCTGTCTGTCTGTCTGTCTGTCTGTCTGTCTGTCTGTCTGTCTGTCTGTCTGTCTGTCTGTCTGTCTGTCTGTCTGTCTGTCTGTCTGTCTGTCTGTCTGTCTGCTCCAGCATCAAACATATCGTCGTCTAAAGGCATGATACAGCCGAGCAAACAACTTTATTAGCTCGTATCAAAAAATCGTGTTACAAGATTATGACCTACAATATATCACATCCAACATCCGTTGCAAGTCACCGGTTCCTCCGCACACACACACACACACACATTCCTCAAATACCATGGGAACAACCCGTCAAAGTGTCAAACGGGATCTCTCTCACTATCCTATGCTAATTTGCTGCAGCCCTTAAGTCGCTAAAGCGTTAAACAGATTACCACCTGCTGAATTAATTTTCTCCATCCTCCGGAGATCAACCGTTCATAAATATTGGTCATCACATAGCGAACGGTGCTGCGCGGTGCACATCTTACGAGATTTATCACGTCTGCCATGCTACGGAAAGCCGAGGTGTGCGAGCGCTTGAGCAATAAATTTCTCACAAAAAAAACTGACACGCTTCAAACATTGTTTGGCAACTTCCTATGTTTCGAGACAACTTTACCACTGCTGCTAGAGATTAAGCATATGTCACCCGTGGAGCAGCTCCCGTGGCACTGACTGGAAGGGGAGTGAGGGAATCTTATTTTAATCCATGCACACTCGCGCCCACGCCAACTTTGAACGACAAAACGACGATCTACCCATGTTCATTCAACGCTGAAACACTTGTGCAGGTCGTCGTCGGTGGTGTCATTTTGCGGGTGACACCGGCGCTGTGCTCGCTGGCAGGTAGGTAGGACTACTAACTATTTGCACCCGCGAAAGTGAGACTTTACAGCCTGTTTGAATGCAATTATGCGACTAAGCAGGGATGAACCAGTACTGTGGCTTAAGTTTATGACTGTCTGCTCGGTGTCGTGACTTTACACCGCGTGACGAGGAGTCGGCGAGGTAACAGACATAACTATTTATGAACTTTGTGTCGAGAGGGGTTCGGATGATGCTACCGTACATGGATTTGTGACTGTTAGACTACACTGATCGCGGGAAAATTTTGGTAGTTAATGGTGTAAAATTTAAAATGATCAATCCGGTTTTAAACAATTCTGCAAATTTAAAACGATTTTATTACTGACTCTAAGCAATTCTGCACGCCAAAATTATATTGGATTTGTTTGACGATTAATCACTGCCTCCAGTGATATGAATTTTTGGAAAGCTGAGTTCTAAGAAATCTATGTGCCATTCACATTCATTCCAGATAATTTGCTTCCAAAAATAAACCACAGAATATGAAATCTGTTTGCTATGTGAGCTTTCCGATAACAATGGTTAATGATCTACCAATTAGAGTTCTATGTTCACAATTTTAGATATTTGCGTGTAGTTTACCAACAATGGAATGGAAGGTTGGAAAGAGACTCTCAATCCCTGTCATATGCATGAAAGGTCAATGAATGAGTCACATGGAGAATGATTCATACCTGAAACGTTTTGACATAAGAAGTTGCTGAACAGATTCACCTCTAGCTAATTGCTCACCTCAGATGCCACCCCCGTTTCCCGCCTGCGTCCTATTATCGGTCTCCTACCGATCGCCATCGCTGTCGCGAAACAACGAACGTGTGCCTATAGCCGAAAATTTATTGCTCTTTGATAGCCCGCTAATCGGATGTTGAAAGACATTAGCCGGGAGTTCGTGACGGGAATGTCAACCAGCACCGCAGCAGCACCGTTTGTTCATCAACTTCAGGCGGGCGGGTGCTAAAACGATTAGCCTGATGAAGCGGTGCGAATTTTCGGCTATTGTCGCCAATATTGGCAAATGAGGGAAATTTGCATGATTATTCAGTTGATTAGCTGCGGAGGTTGTCGATTCCGGTTGCGTACCTTTAAAAGTACATTCGACGGCGAGTTTGACATCGATTTGAGAAGCTCCGCAGAGTTGGCGAGGCGGTGGAAGGGAATGTTGAATCGACTAAAAGAAGGTTCTGACTTTGGATGTAATAGCGGGTTGCATCTTCATTAAGTGTAATTGTTATGATTATGATCGGGATGAATATCATCATTTACGATTGTTTATGATTTTAAGGACGCGGCATGAGGCGAAGACGACGACGGCAATGATAATATCGATGGGAATGGCGCTAAGCCTATAATTTATCTGTTGGGAACTACGCTGCACATTCGGACCTTAGAAGGACAGTGGGCGGGGCTTGTGTCGTGAGCCTCGAGAATTCAATTCCAGACCTTTGGTTGAGCGCTAGCACTTACGGACAGTGATTTGTTGCGAGTGTCTTCTGTTGTCTCCTGTCAGACGTTTCTGGGCGGTTGTTTCATGTGTTTGAACATATATACTAGACAGGAGACTCACACAGTTTTATCTACACGTTGGAACAAACAACTTCATTATTTCTATCATACTACAACGGTTGCAACATAACCACATTCCTCGCATGCTTTCGTGCATTTTCAGAAACACAGCATCAGTGGTGTTGCTAATCTTCAACACCACTTCCAATGATCCCCCAAACGATATTCATAAGACGTATCAGATACATTGTTACATTTAAAATCGTACAAGCGGTTGGGCCTACGCAACATGGTTTATAGATGTTTCAACCAAAACGGTGCTTGTCGTTTGTTTCGACTTGTAGTAACCGATGACTAAGTTTTTACACATCAAGTGTCTTATATGAACAGAACGTACACACTAATCCAGTCAGTAAGGTTTTACTGGGTTTTTGAATTGCGGAACTGTTCGGTAAAACTTAAAAAATCTGTGGAAAATCCAAAAATAAGAAAATTTATTCCGAACTTGTGCAGACTTGGTTCTGTTAACCCCATTTAATGGTAGAAAATAAAATTTATCGAATTAATTGATTCCTTATGGATAACGGTCATTTGAATTTTTACCGACTTTTTCAGCAATTCAAAAACCCAGTAAAAAAATAATCTAAGTGTGTATGTACACACTAGAGTGGGTCAAGTTTCTAAGGTGGATTAAAACCTCGCGTTCCCCAGTGCTTTTTTGAGATGAATTCAGGTCCTCAACATCAGTGCCAAATTCGAACGAAATTAGCTCTGGATTTTTTGGCGTAGGACTACGTCTATGAATTCTATATGGGAGTACACTTTGTACAAACCGAAAATGGAACATGTAACAAAATTACGAAAGATTTTGAACGTTAATAACTCAGCTGCCCTTGGACCAATTTCAATAATTTTATCACCAACCGATCAGAAATATTTCTACGCACCTGTTAAATTTAAGACTTCATCATTTATCAAAATATCACTTTTGAAAAATGCCCGATTTTTTTTACATTTAATTTTCTTTTATTCAGTTGTTTTGTTTAACCATAGTTTTACATTGTAAGTGATCAAAATTAGTTATTCATTCTTTCCTTAAATTACTTAAAGCCATTGGCAAAGTTTTGCTCATTGGTGTTTATCATTTTACAGTGTGAACATTTGGTCTATTTTAAATTTTTAAATTTTAAATTTCCTCTCTAACTACATTTAATCCTAACCAAACCTACAGTAAACTTATATTGGGTTCCTGGCCACTGTGGAATTGAAGGGAATGAAATAGCCGATACGTAAGCCAGGCTAGGATCATCACAGCAATTCATAGGACCAGAACCATTCTGTGGAGTTTCTACTTGTTCTCTTAAAATGGAGTTCAAGAAATGGAAAAAAAATGAAAGTGGAGACCAATTTGATCAACACTTCCATTGCTAGGCAGTCGAAACGGTTCATAATTCCGAACATTTCAATGACTAGCAAAATTCTTGAATTATCAAAGAAAGATCTCAGTGTCTATACTGGTTTGATAACAGGACATTGTCCTTGTAAATATCATTTGAAGCTAATAGGAAAACTTCAAGAGGATATGTGTCGATTCTGTGGCATAGAAAAGGAAGACTCTGAACACCTGCTATGCTCTTGTGCAGCAATCTTCAATAAAAGGCGTATTTTTCTGGATAAGGGGCTGGCAGAACCCTTTGATATTTGGAATGCAGGTCCCAGTAAAGTAGTACATTTCATTCGAAATGTAATACCTGGCTGGGAAAATACTTTTGGTCAGTCTATGTCGGTCGCTTCACAAAATAGTGATACGACATAACTGATAAAGCAATATAAAAACGGGGAATATCACAATAGATCAAAGTAATGGTCGCAGTGATGAATACACCCAACACGGGAAAAAACCAAACCTACTATTTACACAATTATGGATAAAGATTTCTAATTTTTTCGTACTCTGAATTTAAAGTCCTAGTTTGGTGCCAACTGGCGAGCGCAGTCATTCTCTAGTCGATTTAATCGAAATTTGCCAGCCAATTAACGTCGGCTATCCGTGTGCTTGGAGGCAGACTCAGAATCATCTTCAGGAGCTTGTTCTGCAGGACTTGGAGCTTCTTTCGTTGTATTTTAGCGCAACCCTTTCATACCGGAGACCCATACTCCAGCATAGGCGCAACAATCTGCCTGTAGACAGCCAGCTTGTTGACGGTGGATGCTTTCGAGCGACGGTTGATGATCGGATACAGACGTTTCAGCATGATGGTGCCTTTTTTGACTCGTTCTTCCACGAGCGACCGGAAGATGAGCTTACTGTCGAGAATCAGGCCAAGGTAGCGTACCTCGGGTGACCACTCAGTTTCAGCGTTCAGAACCTTTATCTTTGATGACGGTTTGAGCCGGTCGGTGTTGCTATGCGGAAACACAATGGTTTGGGTTTTGGGGTTTTGGCCGCGTTCACACATATCTTCCAGTCGGTGAGATATATGGTGTAGGCATCCAATCCGTCTTGGAGCTTCGATACGAAAGTGCGCATTACTCGTCCCTTGTAGCTGATTGCCGAATCGTCAGCAAACAGCGACAGTGTTCCACCTTGCGGCAGTGTCGGTATGTCCGATGTGTACAGATTGTACAATATGGGTCCCAGGATGCTTCCTTGAGGGACTGCAGCGGGTACATCATATGGTTCCGAGAGAGCACTGCCTACGCATACTTGAGACGTTCTGCCGTCGAGGTAGTCCGAGATGATCTTCACCAGGTAGCTGGGGAACCGAAATTGCAGAAGCTTGTGCACCAAGCCGTGGTGCCACACGTTATGGAATGCCTTTTCGATGTCCAGTATCGCCATGACCGTTGTCTTCAAAACCGACTTCGCCTGATTGATGAGGTTTGAGACCCGCTTGATTTGGTCCATCGTCGAGTGACCTCGTCGGAATCCAAATTGCTCGTCCAGTAGGATGATGTCGTTCGCCTTGATGTGCTCGAGAAGTCTGGCGTAAATGAGTTTTTCGAACAACTTGCTAAGCGAGGAAAGCAAACTGATCGGACGGTAGCTTGACGGGATCCTTTCCCGGCTTCGATATCGGTACCACCTTGGACCGTTTCCAGGCAGCTGGGAAGTGTCCAAGCTCCAGGCAGCGATTGAAGACGTTCACCAGAAGAGTATGCGATTTCGGTCCCAAATTCTCCAGGACAATGTTGAAGAGTCCGTCGAAACCCGGTGCCTTCATGTTTTTCGTCGACTTGATGGTGTTCACCAGCTCATCAAGTGTGATTTTCCGGTCTGCCGGAAGCTCGCTAGGCTCAGTAGCTAGATGATAGACGCTCTCAAGCACCGAACCCTCCATTGGGCTGACAATATCTCGACCCAGATTATGCGAAGCCATAAAATGTTGAGAAATGGAGTTCGCCTTTTCGACGGCGGTTATGTGAACCTCATTATCAACTCTAAGAGGCGACATGGGGTTTGGTTTGTTTTTAAAGCACTTTTGTTAAACGCCAGAAGGGCCTAGAGTAATTTGGTAAACTACTGAGGTCTTTTGCAAACTGCCTGTTCCTAAGTGTTTCCACCCTAATGGAAATTATTGTGTTTAATTTGTTATATAAAACATTCCTACTAACGTTTGGCGTTCTTTGGAACTGCCTCCTAACACAATTCCTAAGAGAGCGCTTGCAGCACACCGTCGATTTCTTCCGTCGTAGCACGGGGCTAGCAACCGTCCGCCATGTTGGTGAGAACGATGTCGAGGGTGGACACCAGCTGGTGAGTAGAAGGTTGGCGAGTCCAGATGTATGACCACTTTGTGTCCCGCCTGCAGGTCCGTGTTACTTCTTACATTACCCCACAGCGAGTGGCGTGCCTGAGATCACCGGCGAGGATAAACTTACCCTTCCGACAAGTCAACTTTTGGATGTCATTCTTGAAACGATCGAATGTTCCATCCGACTCCTTACATTGGGCAGGACAGTAGATGGCAATGAGTGTGATGAGACCATCCGGCGATGCCCGTTCGACTTTAACGGCTTCCACGAACGATAGACGAATTTGCAACTGTTGCTATGATAATTAAAATTATCACCGATTGCCTGCGAAAAATGATTTCCCTAACACAGATTTCGGAGTTGAATTCCATCTGGTCTACCAAACGGTGTTTATTCAATCACCGCGTACACAACGAAAGGCTCCCCACAAGCAGCTAGCAATCAAGGCTGCCCTCAACCGCTGATCGAATTCAGTCCAATCACCGTGTGGGTTGTGTCTGGTTGTCGGCATCAGCAGCAGCAGCAGTGCTTTTGGCGCGTGGCGTTGAACATTGTTCTCCAATACACAACGAGAGGCTGCCTGCTGCAAGCAGCGAGCTGCAGCCCACATGAGCATCCATAGAAGGAGGAAAAAGCCACACCGCTATTGATCGGAATCAGTAGCTCTTCGTGAGTCACTGTGGGCCATCTATGTCAAGCGCGTCATTTCCTCGTTTTGTTTTCCGTACTGAGTACCGATGCTACCGACGCCAGGAAGGCAGCTCCTACACCTGGACCCTACCTATCGACCCATCAACGCATGAACCGGGGACCAACAGTTTTACTTCCCTTCCGAAGGAAGGCGTGATCAGAGATTTTATGCCTCAGGAAATCCCGGCGTCGCCGACTGGGATTGAAACCAGGCCCTCTGGGGTGAGAGGCAATCACGCTTACCACTACACCACCAGCGCCGCTTGCTTTGGATTTTGATTTGTGAGAAAATTTTGGGAACGTATACACAAAATGGATTGAAAATATTTGACGGTACATTTGTTTTTGGGCTTTATTCTCTGAATTGTTCGAAAATCTGTAATTTTTACTTTATTATTTTTAAAAGGGTAGTTTGTTATTTTATCTGGAATCCCTCAAATTAATTGTTGCAGTGTTAGACATAATGATTATGAACTAATGCAGTAGACCGGGATATCTCACTGTTGCTAGGATCTGTAATCAAGACAAGTATGTTACTTTTATAAAATTTCAGATAATTATTAAGGAAGGCCTGTAATTCCAAGGTTTGTTAATATCTTACTCGACGCGCAGTTTGGTTTAAAAAAAAAAGGGTCGGTCAACTGTTCATCAACTGACTCGAGTAGCACCAATCTGTCTCTAAAATATCTGCTATGGCATTGTTGGGTGTTGAACGAATCTGGTCTTTCAATATTCTTCGTTAAGATCATCTTAAATTTCCTCCGTGATACCTTCAACATTGGCGCCGTCGCTCCTCAAGGACATTTCGACTCTCCCAGATGGTAACTGTTTGCAGAAGACACATCCATCGACTACAAAGAAAGAGTAATCGAAACTCTTACTGCCAAACTCTAGAGAGACTTTGATGTTGTTGTTGTTTCTTTATTAAGGAGACTTTCAGCCCAAGGCTGGTTCGTCTTCGGGAACCCAGAAAGGGGTTCCCCAAGTTACAGTTGTTGTACAAAGGCTTGGATGTCCTGTCTGAGTAGTTCAACAACTGGAAGATCCGTATCAACGCCGTGAAGACTCAGGTCATAATTTATTCATCATTCCCAATCACCTAGACTTGTTCCGTCTCCTTGAATGGTTCAGTGGTTGCATGGTCAAAAGAGCTTGTGCAACTTGGACTAAGCACATTGACAAATCTAACACCTCTTTCACCACTTATCAACAGGAAGTTCATCTTACCCCTGAAAGTTAAGCTTGCTGCCTTTAAACAACTAATCCTACCTGTAATTGAGAATGGTATGCCAAACTGCAACGGATCCAGAACGAGATCCTTAGGATGATTCTAAATAGTCATCCACGGACTTGAAAATCTGACGTTCCTGTCTCACTGGGATTCAGACATTAGAATTTAAGAGTGTTCATCCTAGAAAGGTTCAGATTCACCTATCTGAGATTAGATCAATAAATCATAAGTGATCTATCACGTTAAGTAAAGTTAGTGTAAGGTGGAAGCTTCAATATTTATATGTAAACATTATATAGGTCAGCATGAAGTAAGAGGTAAAATATCAAAAAAATTGGATCAGAAATGACGGTACCAAATCCATAGTTTATTGTAATTGATATGAGATAGTAATTGCTTAGTTTGATATTTAATGAATTGCGAATTGCAATCCAAGAAGAAGAGCCCATTAGGCGAATCAATGTTATGCTTAACCGTAACGTTATATTGAAAACTATCTCTATTTTCCACAACTGGAATGATGATGATATTCTTAGCGTGGTGCATGCAATTTTCGTTAATTTTCTTAGTTGTTCAACTGTTTTCACTGTTTTCACGCCAAACAATTGCTGGGTAAATTGCACGTCGAATGGAACATTGTATGACATATTTCACATTAATGCTATGGAAAAAGATGCGTTCGAAAACACTCCCCTTTTCGTTACATGCCTCAAGAAATCCATAATGTGATCCCCCGTATAGTAAAGAAAGACGTAGCCCTACGTCAAAACCTGAATTTATCCTCTTATGGTGTGATCTGACCCTTCTTACGTATTTCATTTGTGAAAAAAATACTCAAGTCTGCATTCAGAAAAGACAAGAGAAATCATTTCTGATATGCGTCTCTGCGTCTGAATTTTTATTTGATACGTACAGAGCCGTACTCAAGATTTTTGTTAAGGTGACGAACTCTCAGTATTACGCCCCTTTTTCACTTTTACAATGCCCTCATCACATTCCATAAGGATAACGTAAAAGAGACAGTTTTTTAGCCCAAGGATGCCAGGTGTATTTACAAAAAAATCATCAATGAAATCGACGAGATGTTTTCACATGTTTACACCGCTACTTTTAAATTTGTAAGTGAGGGATAGAGATCATTATTTAAGATTTATGAAATTGAGTATGTCCAGAAGTTCAGGGACCTTCTTTGAAGTCAAGGACAATTCGTAGAAACTCGTAAAACTTCTGAAAAGTAAAGGGAACGTTATAGGGTTTCATGGATTTTCATAGATTTTCAAGAAACATCGTAGAACTTTCAAAAACTTTGTCGACATTGATTAAGCTGCATAGAAGTTCTGGAAATTTTCTAGATGTGAAGTAAATTTGATAGAAGTTCAACTAGCTTTGTATATGCTCAGCATGCTTTGTACAAGCTCAGTGCACTTCAAAGAATTCTGTAGAACTTTCCACACACTACACAGACTTCACTAGCACAAAAACAAGCCACACAGCGTTACATACAGCATTTTTTACAAGACTGACCCATCTGAACCACTTACAAGCAGAAGCACTCAAGCCATTTCCTCACTCGTTCATGCATATATGTGTGTGTGCGTGAGTGCGTGTTTATCTACATCATACTACACGCTAACTTGATTTCCCTTAAGTTCGATCAGCAGATCGAGTAGATTAAATTAAGTTACATGTTGTTAAAATCAATATATGTTGTTAAAATCAAGGAATCAAAAATATCTCCAAAATTCAAAATGAAAAGCGATCAACGAGTCGAACGACAACGCTTTTTTTTTCAGAAATAGAAAGCAATAATGATATAATCTTTTTCCTTTCTTTTTTTATGACAAACTGCCTTTGGCATATAGCTTGCTCGGGCCGGTAGAAGGAAACGACCAAATTGTTGGCAAGCTCCTTCACGAAGTAACGCTAAAAATGATACACGTGTGTTAAAGGGAACCTTTTTGTTATGTC
This sequence comes from Ochlerotatus camptorhynchus, assembly GCF_037179485.1. Taxonomy (NCBI): domain Eukaryota; kingdom Metazoa; phylum Arthropoda; class Insecta; order Diptera; family Culicidae; genus Ochlerotatus; species Ochlerotatus camptorhynchus. The sequence goes on along the minus strand of NW_027040818.1, from coordinate 9,615,975 downwards.
ATTTTTGGATTCCGATCAAGCTATGTTCTCAACCATGTATATTGCAACAAAGCAGGCAAGCAATATTTCATTTTCCTTCTACAACTCCGATCAAAATGTATTACAGAGATAGTATATCTTGTTAGTAGTAGCAAGCGTATTGTCTTTTCTTTATCAATGACATTATTTATCATCGCTTTGAATCTGCAACCTTCGCTTAGAAGCCTCCCTTAGCTCAGTCGGTAAAGGCGCAGCTACAAAGCAAGACCATGCTGGAGGTGGCTGGGTTCAATTCCCGGACCGGTCTAGGAATTTTTCGGGTTGGAAAATTTCTCGACTTCCCTGGGCATAGAAGTATGATTGGACTTGCCACACAATTATACCAATGCAAAAATGGTACAGCCATCGAAAGCTCTCAATTAATAACTGTGGAAGCGCACCTAGAACACTAAGTTGAGAGCACGCAATAAGCTAATATGCGATATGCAATAAGCTTGAAATGCGAAGAAGAAGAAGAAGAAGAAGAAGAAGAAGAAGAAGAAGAAGAAGAAGAAGAAGAAGAAGTAGAATCTGCAACAATACTCTCTCAACTAAATTTTTATGCACCGTTGAGACCTCTTAGAACTCGAAAATTATTCCTTAAAAACACATGTAGAACAAATATTGCAAAAAAATGGTCCCATCAATCGAATGATGCGCCACTTTAACATACATTGCGAAGAAATTGAGGAAATAGAAATAATGCATAGCATGCTAGTAAAACATTGTAAACATTGTATGTAGTCTACTTTGCTTGACGAAAAAAATAAGTAAATATAGGAGTTCAGAGAACTTTGTTGAACTTCATCGAACATTGTTGATCATTTGTTGAAGCTCAGGGATTTTTCTTAAGCTTCATTAAACTTTTTAAAACTTCAATGATTTTGTTCAGGGGACACCGTAAATATCCAGGAAATTTAATATAAATTCAGAAAAATTCGAAAGGTGTCAGTGATTTTTAAAGAAATTAAGGAAACTTTGTGAACATTCGGGGATGCTTTGTAGAATTGAGAGCTTTGGAATTAAGAGAAAGTTAATTAAAGTTCTTTTTGCTCCAGGGCACTTCGTTCTTTTAATGAACCTCAGTTTAATGAAAATAGATCAGGAAATTCCATGAAAATTCAGGAAACTTTATAAACATCAAGAAATATCGCAAAAAAAAAGCAAAATTCATAAAAGTAAAGTTAATAGTAATTAGTCATGTTATTCGATAATCGTTTTTCATTTAATTAATAATCAATAATTTTTGTTGTTGATTTATTGACTTATGTATGTATTGATTTATTGACTTTTGGATTAATAGATTTAAAGATTTTTGATCTTTTTAATTTATTGATTTATTGATTTATTGATTTATCGATTTATTGATTTATTGATTTATTGATTTATTGATTTATTGATTTATTGATTTATTGATTTATTGATTTATTGATTTATTGTTTTATTGATTTATTGATTTATTGATTTATTGATTTATTGATTTATTGATTTATTGATTTATTGATTTATTGATTTATTGATGTATTGATTTATTTATTTATTGATATCTTGATTTATTGATTTCTTGATTTATTGATTTCTTGATTTATTGACTTATGGATTAATTAATTTCAAGATCTTTTGATCTATTTCTTGATTAATTGATTTCTTGATCTATTGATTTATTGATTTTTTGATTTATTGATCTATTTATTTTTTAATATCTTCATTTATTGATTTATTGAATAATTGATTTTTTTATTTATTGATTCATTGTTTAATTGATTCATTGTTTAATTGATTGATTGAGTAATTGATTTATTGATTTTTTTATATATCGAATTTTTGATTTCTTGATTTATTGATTTTTTGATTTATTGATTTATTGATTTATTGATTTATTGGTTTCTTAATTTATTGATGTCTTGATTTATTGATTTATTGACTTTTTGATATATTGATTTCTTGATTAATTGATCTATTTATTTATTTATTTGTTGATTAAAATATTTATTGGTTTTTTGAATTATTGATTTCTTTATTTATTGAATTTTTGAATTTTTGGTTTCTTGTTTAATTGATTTTTTGATTTCTTGACTTGTTGATTTCTTGATTTATTGATTTATTGATTTATTGATTTATTGATATATTGATTTATTGATTTCTTGATTTATTAATTCTTTGATTTATTGATGTATTTATTTATTGAATTGTTGATATATTGATTTATTTAGTTAATAATTAATTAATTTATTTATTTTTTTGTTTATTGATTAATTGATTTATTTATTGTTTGATATGTTGATTTATTGCTCTATTGATTTATTGATTTATTGATATATTGATTAATTGGTTTCTTGATTTATTGATTTCTTGATATATTGATTTATTGATTTATTGATTTGTTGGTTTATTCATTTATTGATTTATTCATTTATTGATTTATTGATTTATTGATTTATTGATTTATTGATGTATTGATTTATTTATTAATTTATATCTTGATTTATTGATTTCTTGATTTATTGATTTCTTGATTTATTGACTTAAGGATTAATTGATTTCAAGATCTTTTGATCTATTTAATTTATTGATTTATTGATTAATTGATTTATTGATTGATTAATTTCTTGATTAATTGATTTCTTGATCTATTGATTTATTGATTTTTTGATTTATTGATCTATTTATTTTTTGATATCTTGATTTATTGATTTATTGAATTATTGATTTTTTTATTTATTGATTCATTGTTTAATTGATTCATTGTTTAATTGATTTATTGAGTAATTGATTTATTGGTTTTTTTATATATCGAATTTTTGATTTCTTGATTTATTGATTTCTTGATTTATTGATTTTTTGATTTATTGATTTATTGATTTATTGATTTATTGGTTTCTTAATTTATTGATGTCTTGATTTATTGATTTATTGACTTTTTGATATATTGATTTCTTGATTTATTGATTTATTGTTTAATTGATCTATTTATTTATTTATTTGTTGATTAAAATATTTATTGGTTTTTTGAATTATTGATTTCTTTATTTATTGAATTTTTGAATTTTTGATTTCTTGTTTAATTGATTTTTTGATTTCTTGACTTGTTGATTTCTTGATTTATTGATTTATTGATTTATTGATATATTGATTTATTGATTTCTTGATTTATTGGTTCTTTGATTTATTGATATATTTATTTATTGTATTGTTGATATATTGATTTATTTAGTTAATAATTAATTAATTTATTTATTTTTTTGTTTATTGATTAATTGATTTATTTATTTTTTGATATGTTGATTTATTGCTTTATTGATTTATTGATTTATTGATATATTGATTAATTGGTTTCTTGATTTATTGATTTCTTGATTTATTGATTCATTGATTAATTAATTTATTGATTATTTTATTTATTGATTTATTGATTTATTGATTTATTGATTCATTGATTTATTGAACAATTGAATTATTGATTTATGGATTTTTTGAATAATTGATTAATTGATTTATTGATTTATTAATTTATTGATTTATTTATTTATTGGTATATTGAACTATTGATTTATTGATTTATTGATTTATTGATTTATTGATTTATTGATTTGTTGATTTATTGATTTATTGATTTATTGATTTATTGATGTATTGATTTATTGTTTTTTTGATATATTGATTTACTGATTTATTGATTTATTGATTTATTGATTCATTAATATGTTGATTTATTGATATATTGATTTATTTATTTAATTTTAACTTGTTTTATTGATTTATTTATTTATTGATTTATTGATGAATTGGCTAATTAATTATTCTTTTTTTTCCTTTGGTTTGTTTTTTCCGTCGATCTTGTTTTCCGAGCTGAGCACCAATGCTACCGACGTGCCAGGAAGGCAGCTCCCACACCTGGACCCTACCTATCGACCCATCAACTCATGAACCGGGGACCAACGGCTTTACTTCCCATCCGAAGGAAGGCGTGATCAGAGATGTTATGCCTCAGAACATCCCGGCGGCGCCGACTGGAATTGTACCCAGGCCTGCTGGGGTGAGAGGTAATCACGCTTACCACTACACCACCGGCGCCGTTAATTAATTAATGGATTAATTAATGGATTTATTGATATATTGATTTTATGATTTTTTGTTTTATTGATATATTGATTTATTGATTTATTGATTTATTGATTTATTGATTTATTGATTTATTGATTTATTGATTTATTGATTTATTGATTAATTGGTTTATTTATTTATTTTTTTATTAATTTATTGACACATTGATTTTTCTGATTTATTGATTTATTGATGTATTGATTTTCCGATGTATTGATATATTGATTTATTGATTTATTGCTTTATTGATTTTATGATTTATTTTTTAAAAAATTGCTTGGTTTTTAGATTTTTTGATTTATTGATGTATTGATTATTTTTTTATAGATTTATTGATTTATCGATGTTTTGATTTATTGATAATTGCATTTATTGATTTATTGATCTATTTATTTTTTGATTTATTGATTTGTAAATATATGGGTTTCTTGATTTATTTATTTATTTATTTTTTGAGTTTGTTGATTTATTGATTTATTTATTTATTGGTTTATTTTCTAATTAATTTATTGATCTATTGGTTTGTTGATTTATTGTTTTATTGATTTATGGATTTATTACTTTATTGATTAACTGATTTTTTTGATTTATTCAATGTTTTATTTATTGATTTATTTATGCATTGATTTATTGATTTATGGACTGATCAAAATATTTATCTATCGATTATTGATTTATTAATATTAAGATTTATTGATTTATGGATTTATTAATTTATTTATTACTTTATTGATTGATTGATTGATTGATTGATTGATTGATTGATTTTTTGATTGATTGATTGATTGATTGATTGATTGATTGATTGATTGATTGATTGATTGATTGATTGATTGATTGATTGATTGATTGATTGATTGATTGATTGATTGATTGATTGATTGATTGATTGATTGATTGATTGATTGATTGATTGATTGATTGATTGATTGATTGATTGATTGATTGATTGATTGATTGATTGATTGATTGATTGATTGATTGATTGATTGATTTATTTATTGATTGACTGATTTATTGATTTATTGATTGATTGATTTCTTGATATATTGATATATAGATTTATTGAATTATTGATATATTGATTAATTGATTTATTTTTATTTTATTTATTTGATGATTTGTTGATGATTTGGCCTTTGGGTTTATTGATTTAATGATCTTTTGATTTATTGATTTATAGATATATTGGTTTATCGATATATTGATTTATTGATTTGTTGATTTATTGATTTATCAATTTATTGATTTTTTTATGTATTGATATACTGATTTATTGATTTAAGGATTTATTTATTTATTAATCTTTTCATTTATTGATTTATTTATTTATTGATTTATTGGTTGTTTCAGTTAGTTTATTATTTATTTATTTCTGCTCTGACTTGACCTGTTAAACCAAAAACCTTCAACGATGGTCGACCTAGATTTTTCCCAACATTGCATTCCTCATGCAGTAACATTTAGCAACTACAACTCGAAGTACTCACTATTTCCTGCTTGGATGGTACCGGCTTTAAATCTCTTAGACTCCACCTAACCAGTTAGCAAGCCTCGAGCGAGATTTACTGCCAGAGTATGACATGTTGTCATAAAAACAAATTTAAGCTAAGATTCTCCTTTGATCTCCATTCATCCTATCCCACAGCAGCATCCGGAACAGCACCAGCAGCTGAACACACAAGCTATGATCTCCGCTGGACCACTGCTAGTCTTCAACCGAGTGCAGTCAGATGGATGCTGCCGCTGCCATCGTCGTCGTCGTCGTCGTTATATATGAAGAATCGTTTAGGAGATTAATTTTCGAGAAAATAAAAAATACCAAACCGGGAGAGCCGGCCACTTGTTTTCTAATTTGAAACGATTTGTTTTTCGCTTTCATAGACGCAGTTTGAAAGTTTTCGGCTTTTGATTCATCTTTCTGGATTTGTGTCATTTCTTTTTGGGTTGTCGGGAGCGACTCTGGAGAGAGTGCATGTTGAAACAAACTAGTTTTTGATTGACTTTTATGGCTTTGTTGAGTAATTGAATTTACTTTTTGGTGGGAGCGAAATGAGTGTTTTATTACTTTTTATTAAATATTCGCTTACGTAACAGTTGAAATGATGTATCACGAGATAATGTGTCAGAACTCAGCTACTCGATCTAAGAACGTTCTGGAAAACGCATAAACATGCGCTCGATCAGGCAGGGTTTGTCCAAAGCATTCCAGCAGCTCCGGGGACTTGTGAACCGATACACGGAAATCCTCCAGAGAAATGGCTCCATCTCGATCGACGTCCATCCTTCGAATGAGAATGTCAACAAGGTCCTTTACAAATTCTTCAACTTCCTCCTCCTGGTGTCTGATGAAGCAGTTCCTAAGCAAAATCATCATGTGCTCACGTCGAATCATGCCTTCTCCTCCGATGTCGTACGCTCGGAAGCAGTGTTCAATTTTCTCGTCAAAGGTCCCTCTGAGGAACAGGGACAACATTTTGGCCCACGATTCCATACTAATGAAGGCAGTGACACCATTGTCCAGTGCGGCACAGATTCGTCCAACCGTTTCGCTATCGGATATCCCGAAAACACTATCAAAAACCACATCCAGCTGATGACGGGAAACCTTCCCCTGGTTGTCCTCGTCGTCCTTGGAAAGCTTGTGGTACATCAGCAGACAAACCTCCAGCTCCTGGTTCGTGAAATGGGTCTTCTTCACCAACCGCCGCACTAATCGGCTAACCTTGTTCAGGAAACGCATCTCCTCTCCGGCATCCAGGGTCAAATCCAGTGACATTTTCTGGTGAAATTTTCTACTTGAAAAATTTCCACAACAACAGCGAATTTCAAAACCGAAATCTCTGCGATTACTGCGATCGTCTCGGATGTCGACAGAGGAACCCATTCAGAACATAATTTCACACCTCCCTCCACCACAATCCGCGCACAGTTCTTCGCAGATCATAAATTCCACTCGAACTCATGCGAGCATTCCCCCGACCATCTGATTCACATTGCAAATGTAATGCCCTTCCCCTTTCCCTTGTCGGAATCATCCATAAATTTTAATAATTTCATTATCTCTCAGCCCATAATTCACCAAAGCTGAATGGCAGTTAGTGGTTATGCATGGTTCTCGCTTTTTTTTTTTTCTTCAGCTCCGGCATTCCTCTCGATCCGGTTGTGGCACTCCACTCCCTGCGGCAGTCAGCGGTGCATTTTTCTCTGGCTGAGGGCAAACGCCACCACATCGTCGTCGTCGTCGTTGTCGCAGCATAAGGCAAACATGCATATTAGGGTGGGTCATCTTTACAGCCCCTGTTCTCCACCGCTCTTTTAATGTGTTTTGAGGTCTAACCAATTTGGTTATAGCCTCGATTTGCAGCAGAATTTTAAATTTGGCATGGGAAATGTAAGGGAAACGACACGACCCTATTCATTAACTTATAAAAAATTCAAATTTTGGATCAAATTTTACCGAATCTCAGACTTAGATTGGAAATACTATACAAAACAACATTGTCCAAGACTGGAAATCGATTTGATATTTGTACAAAATGTAACTAATCTTCCACTCTAGACTAAGTTTTCCACACGTTCCTACAAGCTCATATATACGCCTGTAGGTATGTGCGGTGCAATAGATCAAAATAATATAGAATATCTTTTTTCTCAGAAGTCTACTTGATTTATAGTCTTCGACAAAGTTGTTCTGCATAGTATTCGCAATCTGTTTCGTTTCCCATACAAAATCAAGAATCCTTCCGGAAATCCAGATCATAACCAAATTGGTTCAAATTGGACACCGTAGTTGGGGACTTCAATACACATCGGAAGAGCAGTGAGGAGCATGGGATTGTGATCCACCATACAAACTTGACCCACCCTAATGCATATATTCTCTCAGCATAACAAGTGAGGGCGAGAAAGAGAGTACCACAGAGTCATAAATGCTCAAGCCAAAGACGAATATGATTCTGCTGCTTTTGCCATACGCGATGACTCCTAATATAAATAAATAATTTATGCTCGCGCGCTTTGCCCGATGATCTTGCATTGGATATTATGGCATGATGGGTGCTGCTGGCTGCCAGTGCGGGTCTCATAAAGTTTGTCAACAACGGTTAGGGCTTTGTTGGCTGGCTGCATGGCTGTCGACCAAATAATGGGGATAGAAATGGTTCAACGTCCAAATTAAGATCAGCCGGAATTTCATCAGCAGAAATGTTGCAAATTATGACATGAAATCATAATGCTTCTGAATATCAATACAAATATTTGATGTTCTTAAAATGCGACCTTAACTCAGAAGAAATAGACAGTTGTGTTGGAATATTCCCAGCAAGCGATTGACGTAGCAACCGAGGTTTTCATAATAAAGGATCTTGATGCCGTTTTCATTCCAAGTAAAACTCTCCAACAAGGAAATCATGAGAAGGATTAGTAATTTCCATTTAATTCCTCTACCTTCTTTGCTTATCACAACGTCAACTACACAGAAAAAGGAAAATCCTCTCTTTTCTCATAAAAAGAAGCTTCTGCTCTTTTCAAGCTTACGTGTTTTCGATGTTCTCGTTGCTCCACGCACCGGTCATCGCCTTGTAGGAGGACGAGCACAGTTTCATAATGAACGGGAATTTTGTGTCTTTGTGATCGATCGCGCTGTGATTGCACTTCATGATGGCGTTCACCGCCTGGGTTACGCTCGGGAACTTGACCAATCCGGAGTAGGAACTTTGCGATTTCAGCGGGAACATTCGCACTTGCGACGGGTGGCAGTCCTTGGTGGTGAATGAAGTCAGCAGCAGGTCAACGAAAGGAAGCGATTGTTCTTGGATGCGTTGTAGTCCTTGATGTGATGTGATGATAATGTCCCACCGTAGGTCTGCTGCCGACCCGTCCCTGGTGGTGACTTGCTTGGGGCAGTAAGTTGCAATGATGGTGATAGGGCCGACAGGAGTGGAGACTTCTGTCCTGAACAAGCTTAGGTACCTCATATTTATAAAGCATACGGACTATGACGCTTCACGCTCACTCGATTCTACTCATTATTTATTCCACACTAACTCTATCTACTACAATCGCTTTCTATCACTACGGGAAAATGGCTCAGGAACGGTATACCGCCAACAACGTACAAGTCGTACCCAAGGACAAAAACCCTCCAAACTCGCCGGAGCTGCACCCAATCGAAAAATATTGGGCAATCGTTAAGTGGAACCTCAAGAAAACTCAGAAAACAGTTGGAAATGAGAAACAGTTCAAAGCATCAAATAAAGTTGATACAACAGCGGTACAAAATCGGACGGAAGGTGTGAAATGTAAAGCCTGACAGTTCGCATTTGGAAAATCGGCAGCCTCAAAAAGAAATAAAGTTTAATCATTTATTCAAGAACATAATCAGTGTGCACTTAATCATGATGGACCAATGTTTGATCGTTACTGATGATCCCAGAATTTTCCTCATGTTCTAGGAAGTTGACGCTACTTCCCTAAAAAATCTCTAAACTTTCATGAATTTCTCTCAAGTTCCTCGAAGTTCTGTTGACTTCTCTGATATTGTTATGGATTTACCTGAAGTCGACTGAGCTTTGCTGGGGTCATTAGAACTTTTTAATGTTTCCACAATTTTCCTGAAGTCAATCGGATTGCCTAAAAAAAAATTTAAAGTTTTTGAAACAACCTTACGATTACGGAACTTTTTCTGAAGATCTGTGAACTTCCATAAAGTTTCCTCCATTTTTCGTATGATCTCTTTTTGATACTCTCGGTTTTTTTTCTGAAATACTAAGAACTTAAAGAAGTTTTGAAAATTCCCAGAAGTTTTCGACGCTTCGTTAAATTTCTGTATTTTCCCTGAAGTTGCGGTTCTCTTACCTGAAGATCTTCTCAAAAGTACTTGCAATGCTCCTGATATTCTTGGTACTGGCCTGAGCCTTTCAGAACAGTTCTAATAATCCATAAACTTTCTTGAAGATCTCTGAACTTCTGTGAAGTTTCTAAATTGTGGAAGTGCATCTAGAACACTAAGTTGAGAGCACGCTATGAGCTAATATGCCATACTCAATAAGCTTGAAATGCGAGAAAGAAGAAGAAGAAGAAGAAGAAGAAGAGAAGAAGAAGAAGAAGAAGAAGAAGAAGAAGAAGAAGAAGAAGAAGAAGAAGAAGAAGAAGAAGAAGAAGAAGAAGAAGAAGAAGAAGACATATCTAGACTTCCCTGATTTCACAGTAGTTTTTAAAAGATTCCACAATTTTACTGAAGTTAAAAGCATTGCCTTGAAGTTCCTTGACTTTCCTCCTAGATTTTTAAAATTTCGTTGAAGCATGCGGAAATTCACCTTCTTTTGATTTGCTGGAAGTTTTTGGTGCATCACTGAAATTCCTTATTTTTACGCAAAATAAATCTGAACCCCTCCATGCACATGAAAACTCAACCCTTTCAAACCGGACTAATAATTATTTGAGCTGTACATAACTTCAGATCAATACAAAATCTAATTCGTTTGTCGTTTGTATCAATAATATGTTAATAATATGTTCAATAAAATATGCATTATTTTGAGCTTCTTATTTTTTAAAATACGTCGATGGGTTTAGATGACATTTCTTGCGTAACATTTGATAAGGGCCTATCTTGGTTTACCACGGCAACATAAACGTATTTCTCGCTAAGCTCGCAGCACAGTTCGACAGAAGATGATGTTAGCTTGCGCCTGAAACAACACACTGAATGGGAAATTCTTTTGCAGTCGTGAAAGAGAAAATCGATGAAGAAATCCATTCTCTTCATGGATTTTTTCTTTGCATTGCTACAGCTAGGCAAAACAATTTTCTAGAATTTGTTCAATGCAGAGTTGTAACAGGTTGTATTGGGTATTAAAAGCAACAGCAAACGTACCGAGAAATGTTAATTCTAGCGAATTATTAATAAAAATAGAAAATCGACAAAGAGAATCGATCATCGCGTTTACGCTCTTACATATGCATGCTCACTGTCGCTTTTCTCGTGTTGCGTGAGATCTCCTCTCAAAATTGTCTAGAAGGGTGCCATTGATGGTACATCAAAAGAGCCATTTTAGTTGTTGCTCAGATCGGCCGTGTTTCAACTCTAGTTTATCACACTGCCACCTAGGTTCAAACAAATTAAGTGGTCTCTAGTACTGCGTGCAGTACCTAGGAGACAGTCCCAAGTAACCACCAAGCCCGCTAACTACCCGATAATCGCCTTTTTTGCGATATAAGGTTAATATAGGGTTTCCGAACTTTATATAAGTCGTATAGCAGTCTTATATGCCAAAAAGGGCGATTAACGGGCTTGTTGGTTACTTGGGGTGTAATCAGCTTAGTTCAAAATGAATGGGCAAGTATATCAAAATGTTATGAACGCAAATCAAGGAACGTTATCAAAGATGATTGCAGCAATCCATTATTTCTGCGTAATATTTGAAAAGGGCCTATGTCCAAAATTTAAACATATTATAATAACAATCTTAAGCACCGCTAAATAGCTATCAATCGTAAAGGAATGTTCTGCATTATCGATAAAAATCTTTAAAAATAACTTGATTTTCAAATCGGCGGATTATTTTATATGGATAGCTGACATAACGACTTTTATTTAATAATTATTGTAGCACTGCAAAAACTATTTCTGTTCGCCACGATGGTTATGATGGCATTTTAATATTTGATTTAATAGTAGATTAATAAAAACAAGTAGTCTACAAAGGTTTGAGACTCGTGCGCGTATTACGGATATAGAGGACTGAATTTAATATTTGATTAAAAAAATGTGATTTTGAAGCATATTTGGAAGATACCTTGAGTTAGTGGTAAGTTTTCTGGCAAATTTTGGGGGTTCGTGAGCATTCCTAACATTGCTGAAAATTATGATAGCATCAGATTGCGGGGTTGCTAGTGTAATAGGATGCTTTGTTGATTGTTCACTAACTCTTGATTTTAGGTGGACAAAAAGGCGAACTAAGAGGTGGACGCCTGAGTTTTTCCACATTTATATCGCTGTGAAGCAACTGTAAACTCTAGAGGGAACCTGGTTAAAATGTCATATTTAATTATCTTAAAGATAAATGGTCCATCTCAAACCTTTTGTAGGGGTAAGAGGTGGGACCATCATCATCATCATTTATAGGCCCACACGCTAAAACGGCCTAACACATATTTTCTAAGTCTAGTGACGTAGAAGGGCCGATTATTGTAATTTTTCTAATCAAAGCTAGGCCTTACTGCATTTATTTTACGTTATAAAAAGGTTTAGCCAAGGGCCTACCATTTCTGATGACAAGCACAATGGCTCAACAAAAAGGGCGTAGCACAATGGCTTAACAACAAATCAAATTCGTTTGAAGCATTTACCTTTGAGCGGCAGATGACGCGATTGTACCTGTCTCATAGCGTTTGTATGAGAAAATGGAAGAGTTGCCAGTCTTCTTGATTTGTTGTCTTCGCAAAAAGGCTTATTAATGGGTGGCATTAAATTATTATCGATTTTCATGTATTTTCGAAAACTTTTCATATATTTCAAATGTTGTGTACTGAGATATAGTTGCTATTGTTATTTTGAACAAAATACATGCCTAAAATTCTTAATTTTTTTTTATATATGAATTGAATCTGTATCTCGGTAATGAATTGACATATAAATAAGATTAATACATCCAAACAAAAGTAATTTACTGTACTTTTAGGAAAAAATATCAATTCAAACATTTCTCTTTGTTTCTAATGAAAATTTGCACTTTCTTCTTTATTCCTTCAATCAAACGCTGCACACCTCCGGAGTCAACTTCCTTGGCACATTTATTCCACATTTTGTTGGTCATCTGAATCGCGTCCCGAGCCGTTTTTCCACTTTTATTAAGCTTCCGCTTCATTATTGCCCAAAATTTCTCGATGGGCCGGAACTGCGAGCAGTTGGGTAGATTTATGTTTTTATCGATGAAATCTATGTTATTATCGCGGTACCACTGGATAACTTCCCGGCTGTAATGGCAACTCGCCAAATCTGGCCAAAACTTCATGGGACCTTTATGGGCTTTAATGAAAGGTAGTACGCGGTTTTTGAGGCATTCTTCCTTGTACAGCTTCGAGTCCATCGTCTTATTCGTCACGAACACTTGGGTCTTTGCCCCGCCGCCCTTGCCAAACCATCAGTTTTTTGGCAAATTTGTCCATAAAAGCAAACTTAAACTTCGCAGGAACATCTCCTCATGCCATCGCCATGTAGAATTTTTGGCCAGGAAGCTGTCCGAAATCCATTTTGACGTAGGTTTCATCGTCGATGAGCAGTAGAGTGATGCAAAATTTGAAATTTTCGCTCCACAATACTTAAATGATTCCAAATCGGATCCTGACTAACCTCTCAAAATTTGAACCCATTTGGTGAGAAACTGAGATGGCACAAACCATTTGAAGTTTGTATGGGAATTACTATGGGAAAACCAAGATTTTTGTTCATGTCGATCTAATAATTCACCATATCGGTCTGCTTTAAAAGCTTTCAACTGTGTTTGTAGGAAATTTTCCCAGCTACAACTTTGCTGAAGACCACTTTTTGATCAAATGCAAAAATCGAAAGTTATCAATGGTTCAATGCGCTGATGTCTAATGATCATGCTCAATCAACTGCTCAGCAGGCAACATTGGTGTTTCTGGGGCGTTGAATAGGACACAAAAATCATGGTTACTATGTCACACTGCATAATACAGTGTTGCCTACAGAGCAGCTGCTTGATCATGTCATAAGTTTACCAATCTCTTAAATAATTAATAACTTTCTCCTGTCTCGTTTTACATAGAAACGATCTTGGGTAAAGTTGTAGCTGAGAAAATTTTCTATAAGAATGTATATCGAACTGTTTCGCAGCTCAATATGGAAAAAGACTAGAGGACAATGAACAAAAAGTTGAGATTTCCCATATAAATTTACATGTAAACTTCAAATGGCTTGTGCGAAGACTGTTTCTAACCAAATGAGTTGTAACTTTGGGAGGCTAATCAGGACCCGATTTGAAACCATTTAAGCACTGTGGAGTGAAAAAGTCAAATTTTGCATCAGTCTAATGAGCAGGCATCCTTGATACTTCGTCAAAACCTGCTGGTAAAATTTCCGAGCTCGAGTTTTGGTGACGAAACCTTGCTTCAACGTTCTGTTTGGTTGCTTGCTGGCTCGATAAGAACGTTATCCTGCTCGCAAACGAATTCTTCGAACGGTACTGCGAGCAGCAGCGTATTTTTTTACGATTTCATTATCTGATAGTCCAGGGTTTGCTCTGACGGTTCTCAACACCTTCTGGTTCAGCTTGCGGTCATAAAGGGTGATACGGTCAAAATTTGGTCAATATCAACTTGACGTATTTCTTTCAATTTTGCATTTAAAAAACCTGAACACCCCTCATTTTGAAGGTGTGTGTGTGTAGAATGTTGCTCCTATTTTGATTTTGGAATTCACTCTTCAGTTGTCAAAATGCCGTCCAAGCAAGAAGAGCAGCGTATCAAAATTTTGCTCGCGCATCGCGAAAATCCGAGCTACTCGCACGCAAAGTTGGCAAAATCACTAAAAGTTGCCAAATCAACCGTTACAAATGTAATTAAAGTGTTTGGGGAACGTTTGTCGACAGCCAGGAAGTCTGGATCGGGAGGAAATCGAAAACCGGAAGCCGCTGAGACGACAAAGAGAGTTGCCGGTAGTTTCAAGCGAAACCCTAACCTCTCTCTCCGAGATGCCGCAAATAAGCTGGGTGTATCGTCTACAACCGTGCATCGAGCCAAAAAACGAATTACAAGAAGGTAGGGACTCTAAATCTCGATGATAAACAAAATACGACGGCCAAAGCGCGATCCCGGAGGCTGTACACGACGATGCTGACGAAGTTTGACTGCGTGGTAATGGACGACGAAACCTACGTCAAAGCCGACTACAAGCAGCTTCCGGGACAGGAGTTTTATACGGCAAAAGGAAGGGGAAAGGTAGCAGATGTTTTCAAGCACATGAAACTGTCAAAGTTCGCAAAGAAATATCTGGTTTGGCAAGCCATCTGTACCTGTGGCTTGAAAAGCAGCATTTTCATAGCTTCCAGGACTGTCAACCAAGAAATTTACGTGAAAGAGTGTTTGAATAAACGTCTGCTGCCTTTCCTGAAGAAACACTGTTGTTCCGTACTGTTTTGGTAGGATTTGGCATCTTGCCATTACGGTAAAAAGGCCATGGAGTGGTACGCCGCCAACAACGTGCAGGTGGTTCCCAAGGACAAGAACCCTCCCAACACGCCAGAGCTCCGCCCAATTGAGAAATACTGGGCTATTGTCAAGCGGAACCTAAAGAAGACCAAAAAACTGCTAAGGGCGAGCAGCAGTTCAAGGCAAACTGGCTTTCTGCGGCGAAGAAGGTGGACAAGGTGACTGTACAAAATCTGATGGCAGGGGTCAAGCGTAAGGCCCGGCAATTCGGATTTGGAAAAGCGGAAGCCTAACTGAATATTTTTCCTGAATTTTATACTAATTGAACTTAATTTGATTTTTTAAATAAACGATTTCACCGATTTACACGCGTTTTCCCTTGACCAAATTTTGACCGTATCACCCTTTATGTTCCACTACGACGCTTACCTTGAGGCACTCGATCCACGCTCTTTTGCTCCCTGAAACGTTTGAGCACATCATACACGGTTGATTTGGCGATTTTCAACGTTTTTGCGATTTTTATTGCGGACCACGTTGGATTATCATCGTGGGTGTGTAGAATTTTTGCTCTCCTCTCGGCCTCCATCTGGAATAATTTTTGACTCACTGCACGAAACACCGTGAAATTTATACCACAGAAAGTGGGCGCCTAGGTAAACAAACCGCTGTAAAATAATTCGGAACAACAATAAGTGATTCCGGATTCTAACTGGACAGAACTTTACATTATTGACATAGGCCCTTTTCAAATGTTACGTGAGATTTGATCAAATTTAGTGGGGCTCTTTGCGAATCAATCACGAACATATTGTATACTCAAAAAGCTCCACACGTCATCATCATGTGTCTCACACTTAATTGAGCACTTATTGTGAAACACATCCATTTCATGTTCGAATCTTATGCTGTGAACTAGAGAGGGTCTAGTATAGGTGAGGAGCGGATTCAAAACATACTCTCTTGGCAACCTATGTCAAGATGATTTCTAGCAACACTGCCAATGCAACCAAGATAGGCGCTGCTCGATTGGCTCTGGCTTTGACACTTCGTTTGGCTCAAAATCAGCCAGTCCGCTCCTCTCTTATACTAGACCCTCTCTACTGTGAACCATGCCTCAACACTATTGGTTCAAATTGTCACACACTTGGAGTCTATGTGTCTCACATGGTGATATCAAAAGCTTTGCACATCATAGTTCAGTGTTCTACTTTATCGATTTCTACTTTACCTGCAAAATTGAATCGGCAAATATATAAACAAAGCTGCATTTTTTAATGCGTCTGATATGGAAATTGATCCCGAACTCTTGAGGTGTGCTGCTGCCGTTGTCTTCGTCTGATCTCACTGCGCCTCGGTTGTTCTCATATATGAGGCTGGTTGTTAAGGATGAAGTCACAACTCATTTTATCGATGTTTACATTGCAGAACATGCCATTTACATCGCATTGAAATGCGAAACACTTCAAACCCACTGGTGTGAACAGTAGTGTGATTCAATGTGTAATACACTTAAATTGATAGAGAAAAATAATCAACATTTCAAAATTTCAAACACTAGAGATCAACGTGTAGAATACATTGAACAATGATGAAATACACTTAAAATAAATGTGATTGTGCATATGAAAAATCAAGTGCTTAAACACTTCGATCAGACGTGTGGCCTTTTTAGAGTGCAGCCGAGCACATTCAGATCAAGTTGAGGAAAAATAATCAAATTTTAGACCCTCTCAGAATTTCATGCAACTTCGCATAATTGATCGCCTATTACTATTACCAAACCTTCTCCTTCAGGATTGCCTTCAAGCTAGCCATGATAAGTTCACACAGGAAGGGGGTAGAGGATTTCCCATTGGGACTATTTATAATTAGCGGAAATTGATTCCTAGGATGCCGGTATTATTATTATATTAAACGAACCCCCCCCCCCCCCTCCACCCCCAGCATATATAAGTATACATTAAATGTTCGGATTAACGGGCCATCCGGTATTCGGTGCACTACGGTAATATATACAGTCAGATTTCGCTCGCTGGGCTACGTTTTAGTTGGCCTACCTAAATCGAAGTCAAACGTCATTTTTGACAGTGCTATTTCTTTTTCGAGGGGCTCATGTGTAAACAATTTGGATAGTTGCTAAAGCATTGTGATGATAATATTCACTCGGTGTATCCCTCAACCAATTTTCAGCTTGAGAGCCCAGCCCAACTAACGAAAGCCTTTCACTAAGTGGGCTGCAGGTTTAGCCCAACGAGCGAAAGTTGACTGTATACGAGTGCAATCGTAAACAACTGTGGAATTGTTCAGATAACAGAGTAGAGAACAAACGTACAATTCTGGACGAAATAAATGAGACGAAGAAGAACCACAAGAGTCTTCTGGGACGTCTGGAGACTAAACTGAACTTCTATATGGCAGGATTTGCTCATTTAGTATTGATGTTCAACGCTCCCTTAATGTCATACTTCACAGTTATGGGGATTATTAGCGGTAGAACCAAATTCTGGCTTCATCTGCAGGTTTCAGTTAACGCCCAATTATTTCCGTAATGCTGCAAATCAGCAAACGGATCATTCTGAAATCCATGCAAATAATTCAACTCCGAATTCCTACCAAATCAAGCGGAAGGCAGACTTTCCCGTCTCGTCATCATCCCAAAACATGCACTAACTTTAATTTTAATAATGAATCCACCCGAAATTAATATGCATGAGACTGATGCGGTGAGGCTCTTCGAGCCTCATCAAACACATCCACGCCGAAGGCTCAGTCAGATTTTAAACATTAAAATCATCATTGCTCCCAAAACCCTCCTGTTGGGTTCGGCGATGACGCGGTGATAAATTGCCTCTCGCATGAGTTATCGCTGTTTTATTCTCGCGGTGCTCACGTACCTCAATAGAGGTAGGTACAAGTTCTGCGATGTCGCGGATGATAACATTCAACAACATCATCATCGTCCTCCAGCAGAGTGTGATTCAGTTCGGAATTTTAAAGCTCTGAACTGGTTCCGATACATATGCATGCACTCTGGAACATCGCGATAAGCTTTTGTGCCGGTGTGTTTGCAGGATCGGAAGAGCCTGTCCGCCTGATTGGTTCTGCATTCTGCATTGGTGGGAGATTTCCGATCTCAATCGGCTCCGACGGGGAATTTATTCTTTTTTGCTGCCTGACTATCGGTAGGATCACGGGGCATTATCTGTTCATCTGTTCGTCGTGAGGATTATTTTCAGGATGTAGTGGTGATTAAGCTCTGACGCAATTGTTTAGATTTGCATAAATTATGGATTCGGGACACGTTCGGCTGTTGTAATTTGTTTAAAAAATGAACATATTTTCACACCACCATGAAAGAACCCGAAACCACACGCTGTTATTAACAACACGGAATGCTTCTTCCAACATTGCAAAAGCCATCGATTAGAACAACAAAAAAACCCTGCCAAGACGAACGCCTCTGCTGCGCAGAAATGGAAACATCAATTTTTCATCATACATATCAAGTATCTGCCAGAGGTCGCCAGACCGAGAAGATTCACTTAATTACTCGTCGGTTTACCCGAAACTATCTTCCATCCATCCATTCATCCATCCATCCGTTCTTGCTCAACAACATCCGCATGGTGTGTGGGTGGAAGAACCAGCAATCCATCGCGTCACTTCGTCGGTTCGAGTCTTCTGCGAGCACTTGTTGAGTGGATAGGTATCGGAATCACCATCTTTGCTATGCTTCTGCTCCGGTTTCCTCCATTCAGACCAGACACCGCCAGACTGAGAACAGCAACAGAGAGTGCTTCAGCGTAGCATTGGGAAATGCGGGGAAACCGTCGATGACGCGAATCTTTATGGAGAATCAGATGGGACGACGAAAGTAATATTCATCTGAAAGCAATATCTTTGAGATGTGTGTGTGTGTGTATGTGTGTGCCGCTTCCCCGGTTCTGGTTGAAAAGGGGTTCTTTTTTTTCTTTTTTGAGAGGTCGGGAGATTCAGCCACTGGATGGGAGGGCCACGTGGTGGTCTATTTGCTGCCGACATCCATTTCCTCGTTGCGGGTTGTGTTCGATGCGACCGGCGAAAGCTGATGCAATAGAAATAATAGGGAGATGACTCTAATGTCGTTCTATTTGTGTATTCGGACTTGATTATTTGATAGGTATGTGATCATAGGATGGGTTTTCAGCAGTAAGAATCGAAAAAAAATTTAATTTTTTTTAACATTAATGGTTTAACAATGGTAGCTTTTGAATATCCACGACATTGGTAGTAAGAGCCCTCATCCCCCCTTTTGATTAAAAAACTACATGGGACAGCCCTGCAGCTGAGTTCTACGCAATGGTGACGTTGGACTACGTGGTCGTATATAACAAATGTTATTTGTTAACTGCAGCAGGAGCTTGTGTTTTGTGTAGCAATAGAAATATGAGGGGGGTTCTCTCTATTTATACTCTTTAGTATGACTATGATTGCCCTGCAAAAAACCTTTTGATATGAATTTTAGTTAGGACATGAACATAATTTAAACTTTTTTTTTTAAATCTTGGAGAACCTGACAAGGGTTGATGGTAGCACACGCTTAAAGCCTTTGAAAGATGATGATGACGTGACAGGAAAATCCGATCGGTTCAATTATTGGGCACTCGCAAAAGTCTCAGCCCGTCTGCTGCTGAACAGGGGTTGGTCTGCGACTGGTTGGAAGGCCACATCAATGTCCACTAGAGTAATGCGAAATTTGAAATTTTCACTCCACAATAATTAAACGATTCCAAATCGGATCCTGACTAACCTCTCAAAATTTAAACCCATTTGGTAAGAAACTGAGATGGCACAAACCATTTGAAGTTTGTATGATAATTACTATGGTAAAACCAAGATTTTTGTTTATATCTATATTATAATTCACCATATCGGTCTGCTTTAAAAAATTTCAACTGTATTTGTAGGAAATTTTCGCAGCTACAACTTTGCTCAAGACCACTTTTCAATTAAATGCAAGGATCGAAAGTTATCAATGGTTCAATGCGCTAATGTCTTATGATCATGCTCAATCAACTGCTCAGCAGGCAACATTGGTGTTTCTGGGGCGTTGAATAGGACACAAAAATCATGGCTACTATGTCACACTGCAAAATACAGTGTTGCCTACAGAGCAGCTGCTTGATCATGTCATAAGTTTACCAATCTCTTAAATAATTAATTACTTTTTCCTGTCTCGTTTTACATAGAAACGATCTTGGACAAAGTTGTAGCTGAGAAAATTTTCTATAAGAATGGCTATCGAACTGTTTCGTAGCTCAATATGGAAAAAGACTAGAAGGCAATGAACAAAAAGTTGAGATTTCCCATAGTAATTTACATGTAAACTTCAAATGGCTTGTGCGAAGTCTGTTTCTAACCAAATGAGTTGTACTTTGGTAGGCTAATCAGGACCCGATTTGAAACCATTTAAGCACTGTGGAACGAAAAAGTCAATTTTTGCATCAGTCTAATGTCCACCCAGCTAAAGCTCCTCCCCTTTTAGCTTTTCTCGTTGAACTCCTTCTCTCAACAAGTTGGTAAATCTTAGCCTTTAGCAGAAAGACACTTAAAACTTTTTTCGGCGAATTTATAATCCTGTTTCACTTCATGGTTCTTCTCTATTAGTACTTTTATTTATTTTCTGTACTGCCCTAAATTAAACGAGTAAAAATAAGAAGGGATGTCGGTTACGCTCTCCGATAATTGAAAATTCGATAAATATTTAATCGAATAGATTTTTACGATTAATCGTTAATCGAATAATTGGACCTTTAGGCATCCCTAGAAAATAGTATAATTTCATGTTTTTGGTGGTCCTTCGAAAATGTCGAACAGCAGAATTGCAACCAGCAAGTGTAACCCAAGAACCAAATACGGGACAATGCTAGTATTCATTGCTATGACGACAACTAAATTGAGGATGATAGTGTTGGGGAAGTAGCAATATTACATCGACATGTTTCGTCTAGAAACGATTTTCTGATGACTGTGTTGGGGAAGCAGCATATGCATGTACGTATAGTTATATATAGTTAATAGCTACTTTGTCGCTTTTCAACAGTTTCTTGTTAAAAATCAACAGTCAGAAGTGCTTTCAATTTGTAGAAATATTTCTGATCGATTTGTGATAAAACTATTGAAATTGGTTCAGGGGCAGCTGAGGTATTATCGTTCAAAATCTTTCATAATTTCGTTACATGTTCCATTTTCGGTTTTCACAAAGTGTGTCCCCATATTGAAATCACAGTCGTAGTCCTACGTCAAAAAAGACAACAGAGCGGTGTAAAAACATGTAAAACAGAAGAGTTGAGAAACCGAGATAAGTAGGCTTTTCGATTAAATATAATTAAAAGATTGTATTCAAGTAATAATTTTACGCTAATGTTTATTTGCGTATAAATATGAATGATCTATTGTTCGGATACGCTATATATTTTACAAATGAGCACTTTTGTTAAAAAATCACGGAATGAAGCAAATGATCATCGTAATGTTCTGACGTCTCTAGAACTTTCATCTTCTAATCCAAAATCAAAATAGACCGTTTCGCATGCCTGTTTGCCATATAGCCCCAATCCTGATCCTACGAAGTTGCAGAACTCTGGTACATGGATGCGTAACATATGTAACTTGGAGCTATTTGGTAGTCCTGTCTGCAAATTCTTCAATTCTCTGAAATTATCCAGAAATTAAGTTTTCTTGAAGGCAAGCTTTGAACTCCTCTGCAAAACGGTCAAGTACCTACAAAAAGTCGCTTAATAAAGTTAATAATTATAAGAGAAGAGTTAAATTGAATTCTTACATTTTTTAAATACTGAGCGGTCCACCAAATTTCAACAAAGTCCTTTTTCTCAAGTAATTTGTGGAAGTTTCTACCTGTGAAGTAATACTTGCTATGACGTTGACATGAACTTCGCTTCACCCATTGTTCAGCAGTTGATGGATCAACAGCTTCAACACCTTTGCAAATGGCGTTTACGATCCCAAGTACGATTTGGAGCATGGGTGGTGTACAAAACAGTTTTTTTGATTAGGAGGTCCACACAACATTGGTTTTTGAACACAATTAAAAAATGCTTTGCTAATTTATCATCAGCCCCATCAGTCTTCCATTTTACGTAGCTTGTGTTTATTACTCTTACTGGGCTGCTCAAATTCGAATGGAAGATGTGCAACAGAAAAGAACTCCTTGCTGAAAAATTAATTTGAAGAAGTATGTTATGCACCTATTTTTAACTTTTATTTTTGAATAAAATTTATCAATTTCAAAAATCTATCAATCAGTAAAGCAACAAGCAAATCAATAAATGAAATTAAATCAAATAAAAAAAGTATTTTAACCAAATCAAATGAATCACTTAAACTCCCAAACCCCTATCGTCTATTACTAAAAATTTGCTAAAACTTTAAGAATTTCGTCATTTTTTAACATTTTGATCGATCCATTGCAAAAGAAATGCAAAATCCTCAAGTTTTGATGAGCATTGCAGGACTTAAAAAAAGTAGAAGGGTATGTGCCTAGGGGCACGAACGTAAGCTTGACGTAGGACCGCTAGTGGACGGAATAAATGTGAAGAGCATTCAGTTCTTTTAATTGTCTATTATCTAAACTCTTTCCGTTTTTGAATTGTAGGCGTACCAAATTTGTAGTAATCTTTTTCAAAGTGAAAGTTGATTAAGAGAATCCATCAAAATCACTTGCACCCCTGCTTTCAAGTTTGGTTACAAGATTACAACTCTGGAGAACATTTTGTATGGTCGTTGGGGGCTTGTGGTTCTGAATATGGACAAACAAGCACAGATAAATTCTATTCCAACTCTATACTGATGTAAGCTTGATGGCCCTGAAAAGGACCGTTTTATTGAAGAGGACATCCATGGCCACTTACACTTGGCGTGTTTAGTGTAGGTGACAGCATCACGGACATCATTTTCCAGGAACACCTTCAGCACACCTCGTAGATCAGACATGAAATACGTTTGACACGACCACGGCGAGCCAGACGACCGATGGCGGTTATCTCGAAGAACTTTGCGATGACGCTTGGCGCCTCCTTTACCAGACCTTTTCCTCCTTTGCCACGACCAGTCAATTGTTGCTTGTTAGGTGTGAAGGAGTGGACTAGTCACCATCTTCCTACTGCTGCTATTGCTGTTCATCATGCCGTTCGAAGCGAAAATGAGCTAATGCCATAAAGCAGCGCTCTTTCATATCTTTTCAGGTTAAAGCAGAATGTTGTGGTATAAAAGCTACAAAGACTCCTCCCATTATGAGTAGTTTGCTATCATGTATCGACACTGGCTCTTTTCCTTTTGCGTACACGGCGAATGAGAACGACCCAAATTTGAGTTTAGTTCACTCATAATCGCCAAAAGTGCAGGAGATCAGCGATGAGTAAATTTGTCTCCTGTGGAAAACCCAAAAAATCTGCCAGAAAATGAAGAAATTGACGAAAATTTTATTCAGTCTCGGAGTAGTACCAATAGACTGAGTGAATCCAATCTTTATTTTTTTTTAAATTCGGAAATTTTTTCATGGAAAATCCTGGAAAAACCTGGACAAACATGAGGCAAATTTACTCATCGCTGAGTTCCTGCACTTTATTTCTTATTTCTGAGATAACTTAACTCAAATTTGGGTCGTTCTCATTCGCCGTGATATCACCTTGAAGGATATCGGCACCGGTCTTCTTCTTCCTCGCATTTCAAGCTTATTGCGTATGGCATATTAGCTTATTGCGTGCTCTCAACTTAGTGTTTTAGATGCACTTCCACAGTTATTAATTGAGAGCTTTCGATGCCTGTACCATTTTTGCATTAGTATAATTGTGTGGCAAGTACAATCATACTCTATGCCCAGGGAAGTCGAGAAATTTTTCAACCCGAAAAATGCCTAGACCGGACCGGGAATCGAACCCAGCCACCTCCAGCTGTGCCTTTACCGACTGAGCTAAAGGAGGTCCCGGCGTAGTGGTTAACATCCATACCTCTCACGCCAAAGTCAAGAGTTCAAATCTCACCCCAAGAGTGTTAAAGTGACTATAATAAAAAAAAAAGGTCCCGGCGTTAGTGGTTCGCGTGATTACCTCTCACCCCAGCAGGCCTGGGTCCAATCTCAGTCGGCGCCACCGGCATGTTCTAAGGCATAACATCTCTAATCACGCCTTCCTTCGGGAAGTAAAGCCGTTGGTCCCCGGTTGAGTTGATGGGTCGATTGGTGGGATCCAGGTGTGGGAGCTGCCTCCCTGGCATCGGTAGCATTGGAGCTCAGTACGGAAAACAAATCTCGCGTCATTTTTCAAAAGGTCCTATCTACATTGATCGATGCTCTTAATCGACATTCTCTTTCGTGAATAGCTCGGCTTCACAAATGTTTCCTGCCGTCTTCGTCGAATTAGATGCTAGATTGTTGCTTCCTCCATCGAAAATATCCGACCGTGGCGATTCAAAGTTGACCATGTTTGATCAAAATGGCTTCCAGTTTGATTACATGAGCATTTTGTGTGGCGTTCGTTCTGAATATGGACAAACAGGCAGATGAATTCTATTTCTACTCTTTACTGTAATAAGCTTGGTGGCCCTGAAAAGAGCCGTTTTGTTGCCAAAGTTGGTGATGATTTAACCTCCGAAACCAAACAGAGTGCGTCTCTGTCACTTCAAAACGTAGATGAAATCTATGGTTACTTGGCGTGTTTAGTGTAGGTGACAGCACCACGGATCTCATTTTTCAGGAACACCTTCAGCACACCTCGTAAATCAGACCGGAGATACGCCAGACACCGCCACGGCGAGCCAGACGACGGATGGTGGTTATCTCGAAGAATTTGCGTTTGGTTTTGAATATGGCGATGAGTGTACAAAATATTACGCAATTCCATCCTCCCTATTCGCACGCGCCTGAGGATCGGAGGCGAATGCCACTTCGACTTGTTTCGTCTACTTACTACTCTCTGACGACTGTGCTGGGGAAGCAGCGTATGCATGTAGGTAAGTGGTGGATTTGTTAGTTAATTCGACGCTTTTGGACAATGCTGGACATTTACCATTTTTTTAATAATTTCTTGTAAAAGACCAACATTTGGAAGCATTGTTATCGATGCGTAGCCATATTTCTGATCGATTGGTGATAAAATTATTGAAATTGGACCAGGGGCAGTTGAGTTATTAGCATTCAAAATCTTTCTTAATTTGTTACTTGTTCCATTTTCGGTTTTCACAAAGTGTACCCCCATATAAAAATCAAAGACGTAGTCCTACGTCAAAATCTTTTGATTCTGAAATATTATGAACTGTGTTATATTCGACGTTGGGAGTTTGAAAATCAAACGGAAGTTTACCGGTTCGCTTTCTTTTTCGGCCTATTTTGATTTTTTTTTCTAAAAGGAGGCCAAATTATGCAAGGGTTCTCGAGTGATCATTAAATCCCCCTCCCTTCCTTGTAAGTCTCTGTAAAGTTTTAAGCTAGCAACCATCCCCCGAAAATCGTCCTAAGAATTTAAAATTTTCAGAAAATCGTTAGATATTGATTTGTTAATATAAATGATTACATGAATTTGCTTATTTAATTTATTTGGAGGTATTTTGACATTAAATCACTTAAGATCAAATTGACAGTGAGCATGCATAAGGATGTATACGCGATGATCGATTCTCTTCATCGATTTCCCTTTGCATTGCTATAGATAAGCGAAACAATTTTCTATAATTTGTTCAATGCAGGGTTGTAACAAGTTGTATTGGCTATCAAAAGCAACAGCAAACGCACCGAGAAACGTTAAATCTAGCGAGTTATTAACAAAAGAGAACATCGACGAAGAGAATCGATCATCGCGTTTACGCTCTTATGCATGCTCACTGTCGAAATTATGTTTTTCACGTACTAAATTGTATGTTTGAAAATGTCAACCCCCCTCTCTCATTTATCGATGGTGTTCCAGCTATGTTGAAAATAAGTAACAAATGCGTAGTTTGAACACTCATAGAATAAGTTGAGTATTTGCGTGCTTTCCTATGCATGCATTACGATTTCTCCACTTTTGCCAAAAGTATTTTACAACATCACAGTGACATGACATATTTGCGCCATGGTAGGTACTAGATAGTTGCAACAATCCTTTACAGTGACAACTTGATTCAGTGATTGAGAGCAAGCTTGCAAAAAGGTTCTTCAACACATCTTGGTTCGTCTGCTTTTTATCGATATCTCAAAATAGTTCTTTGACTATATGTTTTTAGTATGACTTCTACGTGAAGTCAACGATTTACATAGTTGAAGATGCTAATTTCAAATAACAGACTGTAGTGGTAATTTTTATACGATAGATGGAGTAGATGAAAGCATAGAGTTGATAGTTTCGTTAGAGTACGGCAGTGTGAAGATTGTATATAGATATTAGACAAGCGCCACCACTGGGGGGGGGGACACCCCTCACCATCCCTCTCCAAAGGGGGGGTTTGGTAAAGAGAGATGAAAAAACCGATTTGTACCTTCCTTAAAAGTTGGCCTAGCTCGCTTGTCTAATATCTATATACAATCTTCACACTACCGTACTCTAACGAAACTATCAACTCTATGCTTTCATCTACTCCATCTATCGTATAAAAATTACCACTACAGTCTGTTATTTGAAATTAGCATCTTCAACTATCAAAATAGTTGCTCAATAGGTTTAAAAAATATATAGTTCACACTCTGTTGCACCTAAGTTCCAAGTTTTATGGAAGTCCCATTCAACAAACACAACACAAGTTAGATTTGTTGCTCAAGTGTAATAACTTCATTCCAACTTGAGTGTAACATGTTTGTGCCTCCCATTTTTTGCATGATTTGAGATGTCATCCAAGCAGTACATTGAAACAATTGAGTTTCATTGTTGGGACCTAAAGTAAATTGTACCGCGCAAAACGCGGCTAACGGTTTTCCGTCTTCTGAATCGTTCCCTGGCTCGATAAACGGACGGCTTAAGCGCCACCTCCAAGGAGAACCGTCTGTCGAGTCTTGTTTTCCCGGGTAGAAACCCGACCTCAGGGTGGGTTTGTTCAATCAGAACCATAAATTTAATTTCAAAACGAAACAGAAGACTCAAACGGTACGATGGATCGAGATTCTCCACACAAAAAGGTCGCCTAAATCGCGACGAGAGAATAGTTGATGCTACCAGTCGTTCTATCTACTCACGAAAAACAACACTCACCAGTATCATCACCCGAGGAACTCACTTATTCAAGAATCTGAATAAGACTGATTTCTGAGTATAATCTGAGAGACTGATTTCCCAGACACACAGTGGGGCAGCGAAGCCATTCGTGTGGCCAAAACCTCTAGCGCCGTTGGTTTGCTTTCTACAGTGATACAATGTTCTACAAAGTTGCTCAATACTAAAAGCGCCATCTTTTGCAGGTTTCATATTAGTTCATTTTTACGTCACATAGGTGGCGCTCGAGTCTATCTTTTGAACGGAGCATCCTAGCCGAATGGTTTTTACCGCAAAGTTGTGTAATTTGAAGTGTTGAGAAATGTTCTCGAATACATCAAAACTCTATGACTCATATTAAGCGAGATATCGGGCAATTAGGAAAACTAACCTCTAAAATTGCGTTTTTTCCTTTTTTTCACCTCTATACATCAAATGTATATGTTTTATACTCTGATAATCATCAAAATGGTTTGACTCATCCAATAAATACCCATTACTTTATATATCATGCTTTATTATAAAGTTTTTAACATAAATGTCTCAAACAAGAGATGTATAAAAATGTCAATTACTCAAAATATAGCAAAAAGTAGCAGCCAATTTTTTTACAGTGATTAGTGTAGATATTGCTGGGTAAAATAACGACCACAGTTCAACAGGCAACTGCAAGCATTTTCATATAACATCATTTGAATATTGCATATGGTAAATTCTTTCAAATTTGTTGAAATTTTGCTTTGTGTGTAAAACATGATAAAATGTTATTGATGAATGCAATAGATGCATGATTAGATTACTAGGAGACTTAAAACTGCTGGTTTATAATGTCCATCCTCCAACGTCCTCCATAGTGTCCTTTCGACTTGTTTTGCAACTGTATCGTTCTCGAAATTTTCTGAAGTCTTTATTTCTGGCTTCCTGAGCCTCCTCGCTTAACATACCAATTGCAAGCAATGCAATTTGGATTGCTTGCGATCCGTGGATTAAAACCCTTATGGACAGAGGCTGGCATTGGATACCATTTATAAAGGTTAACATAAAGACGAGCAGTTTCTTCAGCAAAATTTCACAATGCTGCTATTTTGATCGAAAATCCGGAAGACATCGTATGAAGAATTGTATCGCATCGGTCAATTAGTTCTTCATTAATACCAGTTATTGCACTTGTTTGGGTTGCGTTAATGAAGAATCTGCGTGCTTCTGTGCTTGTGTTTCTGATTGTTTGTAATCTATTCAGATCAATAACATCTTATCATGTTTTACACACAAAGCAAAATTTCAACAAATTTGAAAGAATTTACCATACACACTTAGAAATAACTAATTTTACACGTGACGGAATCAATCTTTGACATAAAGTATGAAAAGTAAACACAAATTTCATGTAAAATTAAGGTCCCCGAGACTGAAAAGTTCGATACTCGACGAAAACTACGTTTGATTGACTTGAATTTCACGTCTATTATGACTCAATTTTATGAAAAATTTGGCGCTCGTATATGTCAGTCTCAGAGCATTTAAAATTACATCAATTTTTCTAAGTGTGTATGCAATATTCAAATAATGTTATGTGAAAATGCCTGCAGTTGCCTGTTGAACTGTGGTCGTTATTTTACCCAGCAATGTCTACACTAATCACTGTAAAAAAATTGGCTGCTACTTTTTGCTATATTTTGAGTAATTGACATTTTTATGCATCCCTTTTTTGAGACATTTATGTTAATAACTTTATAATTAAGCATGATATATAAAGTAATGGGTATTTATTGAATGAGTCAAACCATTTTGATAATTATCAGAGTATAAAACATATACATTTGTCGTATAGAGGTGAAAAAAAGGAAAAAACGCAATTTTAGAGGTTAGTTTTCCTAACTGCTCGATATCTCGCTTCATATGAGTCATAGAGTTTTGATGTATTGGACAAAATTTCTCAACACTTCAAATTACACAACTTTGCCGCAAAAACCATTCGGCTAGGATGCTCCGTTCAAAAGATAGACTCGATAGGCGTAAAAATGAACTAATATGAAACCTTCAAAAGATGGCGCTTTTAGTATTGAGCAACTTTGTAGAACATTGTATTGCTGTAGAAAGCAAACCAACGGCACTAGAGGTTTTGGCCACACGAATGGCTTCGCTGCCCCACTGCACTGTGAGACAGTCTAACCTGGCGTACAAGAAGATAAACACAAAAAAGTAGAACGACGCAAAATGTGAGAATTCTCGAAACCTAAAAATAGGTTACATTTATTGGGGTAAACTACCCAAGTAACCATCAAGCCCGCTAACTACCCGATAATCGGCCTTTTTGTGATATAAGGTAAATATAGGGGTTCCGAACTTTATATCAGTCGTATAGCAGCCTTATATACCAAAAAGGGCGATTAACGGGCTTGTTGGTTACTTGGGTACTATAAAACCTTTAAGTAAGTTTATTTAATTGCATTACCTAGGTTTTCGTCATTCGTGTTTCTTCCTCTCTAGTTTCCCTACTGTAAGCGGATTTATTCTAGTTTTCGCTAGCTATTTTTACTCATCGAGCTCTTCTTTCGTGGAGTGTGTGTGTGGTGTCGTCAACGCATGCGCATGGTTAGGTTAATTGTTTGATTTACTCATGAATTGGTCGGCAATGCAGATATCGGCTGGTTTACGACGGTATTGTGGCTATCGCTCGAAATGCGGCGATTGGTGAAGCTACTGCGGAAATTCCCAGTCGATCGCGTCGAAATGGACGTAATGGCTGTAGACGACGTTGGCGACGTTCCGAAAAACCCTCAGATCAAATCGTGATCATAGTCTTCGTGGTCGGAAGTACGTCAATTGCCGAAGTAATTAACAACCTTTTCAAACGACAAAACTCATCAACTACGATCTTGAGCTCGCTTCAATCTATTTCTGGTTCGATTGATTATTTTTACGAGAGAGAATGTTCGGATTCGAACCTTGGACTTTACGACGAGTCTCACAAAGCAGTGTGAGTTTCCAGTGGCGGATAAAATGAATTTTGGAAGGCAGCTTGTATGCAAGCTTTTCGTTTTTATGCGGATTTACAATACGTTTTATTTGTAATGGGGATTTCAATTTAATTTAAGTGAGCGTATAATCATTCCGCAAATGGCAAAACAAAATATAAATTCCAATAAATACGTAGCAATCCTTATAGTAAGCAACAAACTTGAAACTGTTTTATATCAAGATGTATTTCTTGTACCATTTAAGGGATTTCTGGGTGACTTAAATAAAAAAAAATAAAAGAATTTAGATGTTTCCTGTGTTGTTTGGGTTGTACTTTCATACAACATTCTGAAATCACCTTCCGCCCCAGGCTCCAAAGGGCTACCCGTTGATGTGTTTATTTTGCTACCCTTCGCACGCGTCACTTAAATTGCGGCCACTCGACGCAGAAACATAATCACGCCAATTCCCTCGGAGTTTTTCGTTTGACGACGATAATAATTACAGCGATGATTCCCGTGATCAAAACACACCATCCCGCGATATAGTAGGTAATCATAATAACGGAGGATGCTCAATTTCATTCCGCTCGTTTCGCTTCTCGTGTTACTGATTTATGGGCCTTATATCATCGCTTCGCCCCCCGTCCATTGGGGGGATATCCTCACTCATCATGCTCGATCCAATTTCTGCGCCGTATGCAATGTAGATTGTGGCAAACACTTGCCTCACACGTGTTATTGATGGGCTTTAATTTTCGGTTGTTTGGTTGTTGGTTTTTTTTTTTCAGGAAAACATCACTCCTCTGGGGGCATCACAGGTAATTTCTTCCTCCATTCGACGATGGTTATTTTTTGACACTGTGAAAAATGGTTTGACTGCGAAATTTGTTTGCCAAACATCCCACAGTGCGGTGATTCAAGGCGATTACATTTGGGAGCATGCTGTTCCTGAAGAAGGCATGTTAGTTGATTATTCTACACCGCTCGCATTTGTGTAAGCAACATAAATTTAGCCTCGCTCGGGCCGTTACTCATTTAGTAATGGGACCGAAAACATCAAAGCGAATATTTTCGGCATGCGTCAAGCAACAAATTACCAGTCGTTTGAATCATGAATGAGTCTTCTGACCAACGACGCCAAGGCAACTGGCTGGTACGCTGCCATGTCAAGTGTGAGCTGCAAAAATGGCGCGACTGGATTTTGCTATTTTTAGACAATGAGAATATTTTCAGGTAAATGATTGACTCAAAATGTGAGCGAGAATATGAAGAATATCCTAAATATCAGTCGAGCCATTTTCGAAATTCTGTCTTGCATCTCCCATTTGTTTACAAATTCTGGCAAAGGAAAACGCGATAGGAGTACCACCAAGCAGACTTTCAGAACGATAATACCGACCCGGATTAGAGAAGAGCACACAGTGAAACGTGACTCACTACTAAACCCATTGACCCACTCGTTTCGCACTCTTCTCGCTGATCCCGAAAGCGTGTCCGTCTGTGTTTGACCGCGTAGGCGCGTAAATCACCTGCGAGCGAGAAGACAGACGCTGAAACATGCTACACAACAATTGAAATATTAATGGCTCATTAGAATGCAAACATTGTCGCCCCGGTTGCGATTAGGATTCGAAAAGGCGAGCAATCTCCCAGCGTTGTCTTTGTTGTCGTTCTCTTTCGGTGCGATATCGAGAGCACGACGACTGTTCCGTTTTCGCAACCTATCTCGGAATGGGTACGACTGTAAATCATGGCTGTTACGAGGAATTTGGGATGTAGTTTTTGATTGGCTCTCTGTCGAAATGGAGAGACTTCTAGGAACGTGAATCGTTTGATGGTTGAATGAATGTCTCGAAGCTTGACAAATTGAGTCAGGCATTCTAGCAAATGTCAGTCACTCAAAGATGATTAACAGTTCAGCTAATTTGATGAAGCAATTTTAAACAAGCAGAGCGAATTTCTTCTCCACACAGCTCGGACAAAACATCCTCCAACTCATCCCGCGATGAAGCAGTGGAATATCCAACCCAATCAACCCGTCGAAATGCAGTCGAACAAAGACCTTTGTTTACCAATTTCCCGTCGAAAGAACAAGAACATTGAACCCCTCGCTCCGATGACCCA
The DNA here is from genome assembly GCF_037179485.1 of Ochlerotatus camptorhynchus. Classification (NCBI taxonomy): domain Eukaryota; kingdom Metazoa; phylum Arthropoda; class Insecta; order Diptera; family Culicidae; genus Ochlerotatus; species Ochlerotatus camptorhynchus. The sequence continues at coordinate 9,583,370 of NW_027040818.1, read as the reverse complement.
TATCCAATACTCGCTTAACTCTTGTATCAATTTGCACGTCGTTTACTCCTTCACAACAAAACAGCGTGCAGCAAAGTAATCTTCATCATCATCACCATCTTCGCCGTTGTGCATCTTCCATCCCATCTCATCTGGATCCGCCAATAATGGCGGAGGAGGAGGAGGAGGAGGAGTAGACTGCGTCTTTCTTTAATGCATTTGTACCCGTCTCGTTCCCTGCATACGACCCGCCAGGTCAGACACCGGCGCACAGCACGATGATGTAGACCCCTCCCAACCCCTCCTATTCAAAAGCGAACTTTCCTCACTTTGTTCTGAAACCAAAACTAACAACCTCCGCCGCACACCGCAACCAACGGAACGGGCTAAATGATTGATGAGCTTGGACCATCCACCATTCAGTAGTAGCAGAGGATTGAGGATGCATATTTCGCAGCTTACTAACTACCGGGACTAGCGGGTCTGATGATCAACAGCATCAACGGTTTGTGCGGTGCTAATGTAATAAAAAATTGCACCGATTTGGTAATCGTCCATGTGACGTATGTATGTTGATGAATGATGGATCGGAACTCCACTGGTAAAATTTTTTTGGACGTCCACGATTTATTCGAATGTACATACTATTTCGTTGCATGTTCAAAGGACATATTTTCATACATTTTAGGACCACCATAAAATACAGAAAATTATGACTAGAATTTGTTTTTTGAATTCGGATCGCAGTAGGCTGCCGTTGAAAATAGGCGTTTCTTCCTGCATGTTTTTCTCCTCTAACTTATAGCGAATTCGTTTATTATTCAGTTCCAACCTGGATCGGGTATCAAGATTGGATCTGCTTGTTTTCTGACAAACGTCAGTTTGCTCATTTGTTTTTAAAACCTAGCTCAGGTTGAGGTTCGCACTGACAAAAAGTTCGGTTTCGCACTGAGTTGGAACTGGTTCCAACCCCGATAATAAACGAATTCGCTATTAATGTTTCCCATAAAAATGCTTTTAATAGTGTGTTGAACCTGAGTTTCAAATTTTGCACGAAGTTTGGAGTTGGAGTTGCGGAGGTCAAGAAATAGGGAACTGCTTTCAGGTTCCACAATGAATTCCCGTTTGCTGGTCGAGCGAAACGAGCTACTGCAAATTTGGTAGCAAATTGTAAGTTTGCAGCAGACGGACAAGTTTGAAAATGTAAGCACGCAAGCTACAAACAACCAGTACACTGCAGTGCTCAAGAACCAAATTCTCGCTTTTGAATCGCCACTAAAACCGAATTTCAATAGTCAATCAACGAACTTTGAAGCTTTATCAGAAGTGAAGTAGGGGTATTTAAAAAAAATTAAAAGAGTTTGAACCACGGCTGGTACTATTACGTCAAGAAGAAGGATGATTTGTGGACAGTATATGAAAACACTACGAGGCAGCTTGTTGCAGGTCCCTTAATTCCTTCGGTATGACGTTTCCTTTTTATCTATTTATACTTCATATCCATTAGTGTTCAAGGTAGATCATTATCAGCAATAGTTTACCAAAACGAACCCTGCTGCAAACCTTTCCCCACATCCAACATTCCTGTGATTTCTCGTGAAAGCGCAGAGGACTTCTCAGCAGGGTTGCTTCCACTCACTTGCTATAAAAAAGAAATGATTTCCTGAATTTTGAAATCATAAGATGTTATAATGATATTTTGTACTTGTTACATACAAGAAGAGGTTGAAAGGCAAGTGTTTGACTCATAAAACCTGTCAATTTCGCTACCAGAGTGTTACAATCAGCGATCTTACGATTCGTGAGCGTTCACTCAGAGTGAGCGCTCGCGAGTCGTAAAATCGCTTATTATGACTATCTGAAAGCGATTTGACAGGTCTCATGTGTCAAACACTTGCCTTTCAACCTCTTCTTGTATGTAACAAGTACAAAATATGATTATAACATCTTATGATTTTAAAATTCAGAAAATCATGTTTTTATATCAAGTGAGTGGAAGCAAACCTGCTTCTCGGTTTCATTACTTACTTACTTAAGGGTCCTGTGCACCACCAGTGGTGCAAAAGGCCAACGTGAAAGACTTCCATCCTGAGCGGCTGCTTGCTTTTGCCTTGACCTGGGCCCAGGTCAGATTCCTATCGACTTGCTTAATTTCCTTATTGAGGCTCCGCCGCCATGAGCCCCTGGGTCTGCCTCTGCTGCGATGTCCTGCCGGATTCCAATCCAGCGCTTGCTTGCAGATTTCGTTTCCGCCCCGTCGAAGTGTGTGGCCGACCCACCTCCACTTTCGCTCTCGAATTTCTGTTGCTATCGGCTTCTGATGACATCGACGATGGAGCTCGGCATTCGAGATCCAGTTGTGAGGCCACCAGGCACGAATTATATACCGCAGGCATCGGTTGATGAAGACCTGCAACTTTTGAGTGTTCTCCGCTGATACACACCACGTCTCGCTGGCGTATAACAATACAGATTTCACGTTCGAGTTGAAAATTCGGATTTTGGTGCGTTGACTTATCTGGTTGGATCTCCATACGTTTCGTAAACTCGCAAAGGCAGCCCTAGCCTTCTTGATTCGTGCACCTATATCGCTCTTGGCTGCCAAGATATTGGAAACTTTCGACCTTCTCCACTGCTTGCCCCACTACCGTAAAGTTGGAAGGGTTGCCCGTGTTGACATCCAACGATTTGGTCTTGTTTACGTTGATGGTGAGACCCGCCGCAGAGGAGCGTTCGGCTAGGTCATTGAGCTTACTCTGCATATTGGAGCGCCGTTGTGCTAGTAGAGCAACATCATCAGCCAAATCGAAGTCGTTGAGATGCTCCATGGTGAAGGCTGCCAAAGCAGCCCACGGTTCGGTACACGGTCAATTGCTCCTACGATGAGAAACAGTAGCGGTGATAGTATATATCCTTGTCTCACACCAGCGACTGTCCGGATAGGGTCGGACAAGGATCCGCTATGCAGAACTCTGCACGTGAAAGCCTCATACTGCGCTTCAATGAGGTTGACGATTTTATCCGGGACTCCCTTGCGTCTCAGGGCGCCTCACATATTCTCGTGATTGAGACGGTCGAAAGCTTTTTCGTAGTCAATGAATACCAAATAAAGGGACTCTTGGAATTCATTGACCTGCTCGAGGATGATGCGGAGCGTGACAATATGGTCCACACAAGATCTTCCGGCACGAAATCCTGCCTGCTGCCGTCGAGGAGTCGCGTCGATCTTCTCCTGTATCCGATTCAGGATAACTTTGCACAGAACTTTGAGAACAATACACAGTAACATGATGCCTCGCCAATTGTCGCACACAATTTCAGATACCCCTTCTTTGGGACCTTCACTAAGATGCCCTGCATCCAGTCGGCCGGAAAAGTTGCGGTGTCCCAGATAAAGGGTGATACGGTCAAAATTTGGTCAAGGGAAAACGCGTGTAAATCGGTGAAATCGTTTATTTAAAAAATCAAATTAAATTTCTTTTTCAAGTTCAATTAGTATAAAATTCAGGAAAAATATTCAGTTAGGCTTCCGCTTTTCCAAATCAGAATTGCCGGGCCTTACGCTTGACCCCTGCCATCAGATTTTGTACAGCCACCTTGTCCACCTTCTTCGCCGCAGAAAGCCAGTTTGCCTTGAACTGCTGCTCGCCCTTAGCAGTTTTTTTGGTCTTCTTTAGGTTCCGCTTGACAATAGCCCAGTATTTCTCAATTGGGCGGAGCTCTGGTGTGTTGGGAGGGTTCTTGTCCTTGGGAACCACCTGCACGTTGTTGGCGGCGTACCACTCCATGGCCTTTTTACCGTAATGGCAAGATGCCAAATCCGGCCAAAACAGTACGGAACAACCGTGTTTCTTCAGGAAAGGCAGCAGACGTTTATTCAAACACTCTTTCACGTAAATTTCTTGGTTGACAGTCCCGGAAGCTATGAAAATGCTGCTTTTCAAGCCACAGGTACAGATGGCTTGCCAAACCAGATATTTCTTTGCGAACTTTGACAGTTTCATGTGCTTGAAAACATCTGCTACTTTTCCCCTTCCTTTTGCCGTATAAAACTCCTGTCCCGGAAGCTGCTTGTAGTCGGCTTTGACGTAGGTTTCGTCGTCCATTACCACGCAGTCAAACTTCGTCAGCATCGTCGTGTACAGCCTCCGGGATCGCGCTTTGGCCGTCGTATTTTGTTTATCATCGCGATTTGGAGTCACTACCTTCTTGTAAGTCGATAGTCCGGCTCGTTTTTTGGCTCGATGCACGGTTGTAGACGATACACCCAGCTTATTTGCGGCATCTCGGAGAGAGAGGTTAGGGTTTCGCTTGAAACTACCGGCAACTCTCTTTGTCGTCTCAGCGGCTTCCGGTTTTCGATTTCCCCCCGATCCAGACTTCCTGGCTGTCGACAAACGTTCCCCAAACACTTTAATTACATTTGTAACGGTTGATTTGGCAACTTTTAGCGATTTTGCCAACTTTGCGTGCGAGTAGCTCGGATTTTCACGATGCGCGAGCAAAATTTTGATACGCTGCTCTTCTTGCTTGGACGGCATTTTGACAACTGAAGAGTGAATTCCAAAATCAAAATAGGAGCAACATTCTACACACACACACCTTCAAAATGAGGGGTGTTCAGGTTTTTTAAATGCAAAATTGAAAGAAATACGTCAAGTTGATATTGACCAAATTTTGACCGTATCACCCTTTATTACAGAATAGTTGATGCAACATTTGTGCGGATAGCATGGGGTCAGCTTTGAGCATCTCTGCTGATATGCGATCGACCCCTGGAGCCTTGTTGGATGTCATGCTTCGGATAGCTGCTTCAATCTCCTGCAGTGATGGGGCCTCGGAATTGACGCGAGTGATGCGCCGCACCCTAGGCGGATCATGCCGAGATTTTGATGGCTGGTTGGCCGTCAAATCTTGAAGAAGTTGTTCGAAGTGCTCAAACCAGCGTTTCAGCTGGTCAGTGGGGTTGGTAAGCAATTGTCCAGTCGTGTCCTTCACTGGCATCCTCGGGTTCATCCTTGCTCCACTCAGGCATCGTGAGTCGCCCGCTCTATCGCGGCTTTTGCTTCTCTACGCTCCTCAATCTTCCGGCAGGTTTCATCTGTGATCCACTCTTTACTCTGGGTGCGCAGCTCACCCAAGTTGTTCTCGCTTGTTTCTATAAAGGCATTCTTGATGGCCGTCCATTGTTCTTCTACGCTGCCACCTTCTGGAACGTCCGCATCTCGAGTCTCAAGTTCATGAACAAAAGACCTTTTTACCGCTGGATCTTCAAGTCGGCGTGTGTTGAACCGCCGCCCGAGTCTCTCCTCCCGTCGCTGGATCCGCGCCATGCGTAGGCGGATTTCGCCGATTAGAAGGTGATGGTCAGACGCGATGTCAGCGCTGCGTTTATTCTGGATATCAAGAAGGCTCCGTCTCCATTTTCGGCTGATGCAGATGTGGTCGATCTGATTTTCGGTATGTCCATCGCGGGAAACCCACGTGACTTTGTGCACTGGCCGATGGGGGAAGATCGAGCCCCCGATCACCATGTCGTTATTGCCACAAAATTCTGCAAACAGCTCACCGTTCTCGCTCATTTCGCCGAGACCATGGCGTCCCATGACACGCTCATAGTCCGTGTTGTTGGAGCCGATCTTCGCATTGAAGTCGCCAGTGTAGATCTTGATGTCACCCTTTGGAACCTTAGCCACGACGGCATTCAGTTGACTGTAAAAATTCTCCTTGTCCTGTAACTCGGCAGCATCGGTTGGCGCATAACATTGGATTATGGTAAGGTTACGAACCCGTGTTCTAAATCTGGCAACGACTATCCTCTCATTACCAGGCTCCCACTTGATGAGCGCAGCACTTGCCTGGACGCTAAGTAGGAGACCAACTCCACGATGGCGGGGAGCGTTTTCACCTCGTTTTCATGCTCATTAGACTGATGCAAAATTTGACATTTTTGCTCCACAGTGCTCAAGCGCTTCCAAATCGGGTCCTGATTGGCCTACCAAACTTTGAACTAATTGGGTAAGAAACTGACATGGCACAAACCATTTGAAGTTTATATGGAAATTACAATAGTAAAACCAATTTTTTTGTTCATATCTATCCAACAATTTACCATTCACCACTCTACTTAAAAAAAATATAGCTGTAGAAATTTTTATCAACTACAATTTTGTTGAAGACCACTTTTCGTTCAAATGTAAGGAACAAAAGTTATTGATGATTCAAGCAACTAATGTCTTATGATTATGCTCAAACATCTGTTAAGCAGGCAACATTGATGTTTCTGGCGCGTATAAAAGAGCACAACAATCATGGCTACTATGTTACACTGCAAAATACAGTGTTTCTCACTAAACAGCTGCTTCAGGATGCCATAAGAGTATCAATCTATTAAACAATTAATAACTATTTTAATTGACGTTTTTTTTTGTATTAATTTATTTTTACAGGCTCAATCGAATAAACTTTACAGAGCAAAGTTATCATTTGCGTTATACATAATAGATGTCTTAAAGCTAGAGTTAAAGGAATTGAACCGATTACTCGCGGTCGTCTCGAGGTTAGTAGAGATTTACAGTTTTATGGATGGGTAGAGGGAGAAAGAGGTTTGACTTATGATTTACGATACAAATATTTCTTTATTCCTAAAACATGAATTCAATTTGGTATACGCAGTGTAATTATACAATTATTACAGAAATCAACATTAAAAAAAAACCACACGAACAAAACAAAAACTGAACACAGGTTAGTCAAACTTACAATCTAAGGTTAATATTCTTTAATAAAACATATATAAGTTTCATAAACTCCAAATCGCGTCTACACAAAATATACCGAACTGGAACATTAGGTTGTCTACCTCGAGCCCGAAGGGAATCGTACAGTTCAGATCTGACTCCGCAATGCTCAGCACAAGACCAAATAATGTGATCTGCGTCCTGGTAACCTTGTCCACATTCACAGAGATTGCTGTCTCCCAGCCCAACACGGAACAAGTGAGCGTTTAACGAATAGTGATTGGACATGAGGCGAGACATCAGACGAATGAAGTCTCGACCCACATCCAACCCCTTGAACCAAGGACTCTTCGACACCTTAGGGATGATCGAGAATAGCCATCACCCTAAACTCCCTTCACTCCATTTATTCTGCCAGCTGACGAGTGACTGTTGACGATAAATGAAGAAAAATTCGTCGTAGGCGATTTGTCGATCGTAAATATCGCCTTCCATAGCGCCCACCTTTGCAAGCGAGTCCGCCTTCTCATTGCCCGGAATCGAGCAATGAGATGGGACCCATGCAAAGGTGATGACAAAAGATCTTAAAGATAAAGCACTTAAAAGCTCTCGTATTTTCATGAGAAAATACGAGGAGTGCTTGACCGGCCTCATAGAGCGAATAGCCTCGACAGAACTGAGACTATCCGTAAAAATAAAATAATGATCTGGTGCAAGTGAGGCGATCGTTTCTAGCGTATAATGTATTGCCGCCAGCTCCGCAACATATACGGAACAAGGAGCTTGAAGCATTCGAGAGGCGCTATGAAATTCGTTATACATACCAAAACCAGCGGACGCCTCTATTAATGATCCATCTGTGAAGAACGATCTTGCGGAATCAACTTGGCCAAACTTTGCAGCGAAAATTGACGGAACAATCATGGAACGATGATGTTCTGGGATTCCGCGAATCTCTTGCGTCATAGATACATCAAAACTAACTGAATTGCCGAAGTCAGAGAAGCATACACGATGAGGATTATGCTGTGCAGGGCTGACATCCAGTGCTATGTACACGTAGTACAATGACATAAAACGAGTTTGAGGGTTCAGCTCGAGAAGCTTCTCAAAGATTTCGATTACCAGTGAGTTCATAACTTCACAACGGGTGAGGAGCCTGAGGGACAATTCCGAAAACCGATCCGATAGTGGCAACATGCCCGCCAGCACTTCTAGACTAATCGTATGAGTCGAGTGCATGCATCCTAACGCGATACGAAGACAGCGATACTGGATCCGTTCCAGTTTGATGATGTGAGTTTTAGCCGCCGACTGGAAACAAAAACTACCGTATTCTAAAACCGATAAAATCGTTGTCCGGTACAACGTTAGAAGATCTTGCGGATGGGCTCCCCACCACGTTCCGGTAATTGTTCGGAGAAAATTGATCCTTTGTTGGCATTTTCGTCTCAGATATTCAATGTGGGATCGCCAGGTGCATTTGAAATCGAACCAGACCCCAAGATAATTGAAGGACATAGGGCTATGTTTCCTAGAAAAAACGACCAACTCAGTTTTCTCCGAGGAGAATTCGATACCTAGCTCGATAGCCCAAGTAGACAAAGTATCTAAGGTATCCTGTAAGGGTCCTTGCAGGTCGGCCCCTTTGGGCCCTGTCATAGACACTACGCCGTCATCTGCAAGTTGTCTCAACGTGCAGTTGTCAATTAGACAATTGTGAATTTTTCTGACGTAGATATTATACAAAAGGGGGCTTAAACATGAGCCCTGGGGGAGACCCATGTAACTCAATCGAGAAGCTGTAGAGTTTCCATGAGAAAAGCTCATATGTTTCTCTGACAGCAAATTGTACAAATAGTTATTAATTAATGGAGAAAGACCACAAGCGTGGAGTTTGTCTGAAAGGACTTCAACGGATACTGAATCAAAAGCCCCCTTGATATCCAAGAATACAGAAGCCATTTGCTCTTTTTTGGCAAAAGCCAACTGAATTTCTGTGGAAAGCAACGCGAGACAGTCGTTCGTTCCCTTGCCCCTACGGAATCCAAATTGAGTATCTGAGAGTAGGTGGTTCGTCTCAACCCATTTGTCCAAGCGAAAAAGGATCATTTTCTCCAACAATTTTCGAATGCACGATTACATCGCGATGGGACGATACGAGTTATGATCTGACGCGGGTTTTCCATGTTTTTAAATGGCTATAACTCTCACTTGCCTCCAATCATCCGGAACAATATTGAGCTCCAGGAACTGACAAAACAAGTTCAACATGCGCCTCTTAGCGACGTCTGGGAGGTTCTTCAACAAGTTGAACTTGATTCTATCAGCCTCCGGAGCCGAATTGCCACACGAAAGGAGCACGAGTGAGAGTTCCAGCATTGAAAAAGGCTGGCTGATCTCATCTCCCGAATTCGTCGTTTCGCGAGGAATCATCTGTGCCGGCACGGAATCAGGGCATACTTTTCGCGTGAACTTGAGAATCCAACGATCCGAGTACTCCTCGCTCTCGTTGTTCGGAGACCGGTTACGCATCCTTCACGCCGCGTTCCAAAGCGTATTCATCGACGTTTCGCGCGATAATCCGTCCACGAATTGCCGGCTGGTCCCACCAAGGGGAAGGAGGTTTCCTACGGAAAGACATTCCAGGAACCGGCCGAGTTTGAGCTCGAAGTGCGCTGTCCAAGATCAGCTTGAAGAAGAAGTTATATTCCTCCAACAGTGGAAGCCCTTCTACCGACGACACGGCTTCCTCTATCGCGGAATTTGGAATTTGGAAGATTCACTCTATAGAAGGAATGGCACTTTTTGATCCCCAAAAGTACCCCTCCTCCACGCGAATCCTCACGATCCAGTCGAATAATGTTAAAATCATAAAAAGGAAGATCTATATCTGAAGAGAGCCAAGTTTCACAAAGAGCAAATGTATCACAACCATTATTGTGAACTAAAAACTTAAATGAGTCTAATTTCGGAATAAGATTTCGACAATTCCACTGTAGAACAGTGATCAAATCCCCGACCTCGTTTGGAAAAAATATCCATCGAAGGAAATGATTGCTGCAAGGAGGGGCCACTTCAATGTCAATTGCTTCAAGAGGGTCTTCACAGAAGGAAGCATTGCTAGAACAATGCTTTTGAGAGGATCAGAAATATTGAGGTACTTGAGGATATCGTCCACAATTTTATCAAATGAGAACAACCCAGATGAAGAAGGCGCTTCTGTTCTTAAAAATGGGACATCAGGTGTTTTGGATGTCCCCGGGAGAGGTGGAAAATCCTGAGTATAGTCAGTTCTTCTGAATCCAGGAGGAGTAGAAACTTCCTTTTTTCCACCACTCCTTGATTTGGGCAAGCTGATTTGGGGTTCTTCATTGTCAACTTTCCGCGAACGGATGCGTTTTCGTTTCCGTGCAGAAAAACGGAAAGAAGTTCCCTCCTCAGCCAAGTCAGAGTCAAGCTCGTCATCTGACTAAAGAGAAAAGGGATTGGTCGATGGCGTGGCCGTCTTAAGCATTTCTGCAAAAGACTGCACGGGCACGACGAGAGACCATGAGGAGTTCCCATACAGTACACGCATTTTGGTGCGGTAGCTGCACAGGTGTCATCCCCATGCTTCTCCCCGCATTTGGAACAGCGTGCCTTGCTGCCACAGTGGAAGGCCTATGTCCCAACTGCTTACAGTTTTGGCAGTTCATGACCCGGGGAACGAACAAACGCACAGGTAGTCGAAGTTTTCCCAGCTCGATGTAGTGAGGAAGGGCTGAACCAGAAAAGGTCACACGGAACGAGTCTGTGGAGGTAAAACTCTTTTTACCCTCGCTGACAGATACTGAGCCCAGTTTTTGGACATACAGTATCTTCACCGGGGGAAGCAAAGGGTTCTTGAAACGGCCAACCGCCTGCTTCTCCAAGATCTCGGGGTCAGACTAGTTTCGGTGACCACACCTTCGATCTCCACATCACGAGCTGGGATGTAAACTCTATATTCGAGCGTGAAGAGCTGGGAGGCAGCAATCTCGTTAGCCTGCTTCAGGTTAGAGACGGAGACACGAAGTTTATTGTGCCTAACCTTCGTCATTTCAACGGCGCTGGTGGTGTAGTGGTAAGCGTAATTACCTCTCACCCCAGCAGGCCTGGGTTCAATCCCAGTCGGCACCGCCGGGATGTTCTGAGGCATAACATCTCTGATCACGCCTTCCTTCGGATGGGAAGTAAAGCCGTTGGTCCCCGGTTCATGAATTGATGGGTCGATAGATAGGGTCCAGGTGTGGGAGCTGCCTTCCTGGCACGTCGGTAGCATTGGTGCTCAGCACGGAAAACAAGATCAACGGAAAAAACAAACCAAAGGAAAAAAAAAAAAACCTTCGTCATTTCAGTCACGGCCGTGGTGTGAGGGTCGGCACTCAGCTGAACACACGATGATAGATGAGCATTGTAAATGCGGAGGCAGATGCTGACACTCGATGACGATGATCCGTGTGCAGGTATGCGTTACCACGCACCGATGGTGCGCAAAATGGTTGGCGGATTGGCAATCGCAAAAACAATTTTCCTTCCGATGATGCCGAAAACACACTTTTTTCTCAGAAAAAAAAACTCACTTTTAGTTAATTGTTTAACTGGGAACTATGTCAGAAAACACAAAGCGAGAAAATTGATAATTTGAATCAAACGAATATCGAGAAAACTTCCAAAATAGCGGAGCGCGAACTAAGTCGACCGTACTTCTTGCTAGGACGCAGTGGAGCGATCCAAAATATTGATTGGCAAATATGATCTAGCGTCGAGTAGCCAGTTACCGCGGGTGCTCTATTCACCTTGTTTTTTTTTTTTTAAGTAAGTTCTATAACTTTTGCGAAGTAATGTGAAATGCTACATTGATAACAAACACGAACAAAAGGGAACCCTTTTGCGAAAGAGTAATAGAACATACTTAAAAAAAAAACACGGTTTGTGGTACATCGGTTTTGCTTTGGAACTATTATAAGGAAAAGCAGTCCAAAATGCGCTCCGGGGCAAAATACCCTATGCGGTTTGCATAGCATTCCTGTTTTTAATTCATAAATTTGACAAGCCACAATGCTAGTTAAGTACTTAATCTAGCATTTCGGCTCAAAAAAGCCCAGAATTAAGAGTGGAATAGCTATGAAAAATCACAACGGGCGTTTTTCCCGAAGTGTATTAGTCCTCCGTTCCACCCTAATTGCAATAACGGCAACCTTACCTTTTTGGAAGCATTTATGCATTTTTTTTTTCGGAAAGCATAAGAGAGCGTGGGTGTATCTCCCTGCCGACGAAGGTGAGAAAGCCATAACAACTGGCGATGTCCGTCTCCTCTGCACGGCCAATGAGATCAACCTAAATTTGAGATCAGTTTACTCATAATCGCAAATAGTGCAGGAACTCAGGTGAGTTAATTTGCCTCATGTTTTTCGAGATTGTTCTAGGAAAAAAAATCCCGCATATGATAAAAGAAAAGACTGGCTTCTCTCAGTCTATTGGTACTACTCCTAGACTGAGTTAAATTTTTGTCAATTTTCCCCATTACTGAACTCCAATTTGGGTTGATTTTATTGACCGTGTGCGATATCTCAAAGTACCTGAGTGAAACAAGGATTAACTTATCATAGCCTATGAGAGACATGACACATGATGATGATTATATAAGGATTAATTTCTTCATTACCGTTGAAAGTTATGAGCAGCATATATGGTCTATTTAACACCCAACAGACCCAGGAGCTCATGAATACTTATCAGTCACTTTTACCTCCAACCAAGCCCTCTCAAAGCATCATCAACTACTGGTCCTAAGTCAAACTGAAAGCAAGTGGAATTTGTTCTGCTAACGACCCGGGTGTCGTCGTATCAGTCGGCGTAAGTACCGTGTTTGTGAGTTTCATTCTTCAACTGATGCTGCATCAACAAGCAGTTTCCCTGTCGGCTCGGTCTCTGCGGATGAATTCCAAAGAAACTGAAAACCCGGCAAAACGCTTCACCTTACCCCATTAGGGACTTTTCTCTCAAGTTTATGCCACTTCCATTGAACCACTTCAGCAGGACGAAACACATTAGCAAATGTGATAACTTGCAATTAAGCGCAAAGTGAGAAATGATTACCCCGGGTCTTACTACGAAGATGGGCCTCGGGCAAGAAGCGGCGAAAAGAAGTTGTCATCTTGGACTGCAACTGGAACACGGCCGACCATTCTTTTGGAGCGAACAGGAGTCTGTCTGGCGCGGTATGAGGAAAATGAAACAATGATTAATTTGAAGAGTTCCATGCCACTGATGGCAATTATTGAGGGTGCGAAATGATGAATCATTTCCACGGATCAAACACGGGAGAATAATGGATGAAGGTAAAAATGCCGCGAATCTGGCAAATTTTGAGCTGATTCCGGAGAATGGAAGGATGACGTGTTGAAAGGGTAGAGATTGATGTGGACACGAGAGTGCAACGATTCTTTTTTTTTTATTGCAGCGAAATAATACTGCAAAAAGGCTTGACGGTCGTTATGTTTTTGTTGTTACTGGCAGTTGGGTTTGATGAAAGCATTTCGAGGCGTTATTGATTGAAGACAGTGTAAATTTAAATTTAATAATGCATGCTTCATTATCATATGTTGTGAGGGAATTGAGAACATGTTTAAAGGTTGAAGGGAGCTTAAAATATGTTTTTTTCATATCTGTGTCTTTAAAAAAATCGGTGGGGTTGTGTACAAGACACGACCGCATTGCTAACGTACACTACGTTAAACCAACAATCAATACGAAACTAACGATTTTAAATTGGCTCACTACTTGACTAGTCGAAATTCTAGTACTACGCAATGTTTGTTTTGTTCCGCTATGAAAGTTTGACAGATAAAATGATAAAATTTTTGGATTCCCTACTTAGTAAAACTTGGTTCAATTCAGGACCTCATAAACATGCGAATACAAAATCTATTACATTTGGTTCCTAAATTACAATCAGATATGAGAAAGGCTTTCTTCAGCTGATTCAATGAAGCGTCCAACAATGACCGTCATGATGGCTTCAATATTTCTAGGACACAAATCTTGGACGGTTATAACATCACTCATGAAATTGAAACTCATTGGTTACTGGACTGCAACAAACGTGAAGTTTCAGTTTCTTTGTTATAAGTTTTGTGAGAGATGATATCTGTACTCTTGAAATTTTTATGTGGTAATGAGATTTATCAGAAATAAGGTTTCCTCAGCGATTCAACTTCAAAACGCTAAAAATAAATGCACACACAAAGACGGAGTGCACAATTTTGCACCAATGTTATGAAACATTTCATAGTTGATCGGGATGATATCAATTAGCCATGAATCCCTCCAATAAGTTCTCGGTACATCTTTTATTTACCGATTGAGCAAATAAAAAAAATACTAAGGCTGTGTTCCATTTTGTGAATTTTCACTTAAATTTGACACTTGGAAAATAAATTAAGATGTTCGTTATTCCCTCTGTTGTTGATTTTCGAGAAGGTGTGCGTCAAAATTGATTCCTGCGTGCGTCGGTCAGAAATAAGTCTGGTACAATAGCAGGTTTATTAGAAAAAATTCCATCTGTTAAATTTATGTAGAAATTCGCCAATAAAATACAATTTAATTTATTTTTTAGATACAATCTCACGAGCAAGAATGCTTTTTTTATTATAGTTGAGGGGATTAGAAGGAAAGAGGTGTAAGTGACATAGATCGATTCCATTCATCGACTTTTTCTTTCGTTAATAATTCAGCTGCAAACACATTCCTTGATTTGTGTGCCATTCTGGAGGCTAGATCAGAGCCTCTTTTATCAAGCTATGTGGCAGAAATAGCAAAATCTGTTCATAAAACTGTGACTATCATAAGAGAAAGTATAAAAAAAACAAATCAATTAAGTAAGGGTATTATTCAAGTAGCAGCTGTCATCCAGAACTAAAATTAGGAACGTATTTTTCACTTTAGGACCTCAATTAAATTATGGCAGAAGTAAATAAATGAGCTAGTTATAATATAAATGCTGAGAATGCTGCCCGGAACATGTGAAAAATAACGTAAAAATATTATTGTGTCATCGGCTTGATGGAATTCATGAAAAAAAATATTAAATAGCATCTATTTTCACTCATCTGGTCATATCTCAAAAACTATTTGTCTAAATCATTTGCCCTTGGAAACACATCTAGTATAAGAGTTTTCCAAAATTTGAGCCCAAAATATTAAGAAATAAAAAACCTCGCCCATGATGAAAATAGGCCATTTTATTACAATTTCGATACCTGCTGGTAATTAGCCTGTTTACTGTAGTTTCTATAGCAAAAACTAAATGTGAGTACACTTATAATAACCTACATTAAAAAACCTTCAAATTGACGTTCTAATATCACGAATAGCTTATTTGGTTGTGGAGTAATCTCTTCTGAAACATGAAAATTTAAAAAATCTCGAACATCCAGGGTTGTTGCCGAGAGGGTTTTTTGCACTTCAGAGCAAAATAAAAAGGCGTTTGTTCAGAATGCTTTTTGGCCAAATCGGCCAAATTGGGATCAAATCGGTGACATCGACCAAAAGGTGATGTACCTACTTGAAATGGAATGACCCCTATTCGATTCGAGTTCAGGATGAATAGATTTGACACGACAGTAGCCGTTTGCAATGCAATATTTGCATACTTAGAAATACCTAATCTTACACGTGACGGAATCCATCTTTGACATAAAGGATGAGACGTAAACAAACATATCATGTAAAATTAAGTGCTCCGAGACTGAAAAGTTCGAAAGTACGTTTGATTGAGCTGAATTTCACGTTTATTATGACTCGATTTTATGTCAAAATTGACGCTCGTATATGTCAGTCTCAGAGTACCTAAAGTTACATCAGTTTTTCTAAGTGTGTGGTTACAATCTAACTGGCCACTACTATCGACGGATATGTTGCTTTCCCCAACAAAGCATGGAGAGGAAGCTACATGAATACATCCTGGAACATCTTCAGCGAGGTCAAATGGAGCGACCGAGTACACACGACGAGAGCGTTATGATCTACGAGATTCCCTACTGGAACAAGCTGCCTACTGATACCAAAGGCAAAACATCGCAAACTCTTTCAAGCAATCGCTTAGGTTTTGAACCATTTGCCGAGTTAAATTTAACTCATGGTTAAAAGTGACATTTCGAAAGTTATTTTCTATGTTCGAAAATCCCTGTGTTGTCGATCGACCGGTTTTCGAGAAGAACTCAGCCACAGTTGTCAAAATTTAACTTCTTGTCTGTCATAAGTAACCACGCTCGGATAGCAGGGTTAATCGATAACTTTTCATCTGTCAATTTTTAACTAAAAGTTGATGGGTCGATAGGTAGGGTCCAGGTGTGGGAGCTGCCTCCCTGGCGTCGGTAGCATTGGTGCTCAGCACGGAAAACAAGATCGACGGAAAAAAAATCAAGGAAAAAAAAATACTTCACTGGCAGTTGTGATTTGATTGATCTTCTCTGTATTGTTAAACTATTTTTTTCCTTCCGTTCTAGACATTGTCAAACGCCTATTCAACGTCTAGCAAGGGCATGGTTGTGGCCTTGGATATAGCTTTGTTACTTCGGATGTTATTCATCACCCGTACTAGCTGGTGATTGGTGCAGTGCCCCTTCATTATTGTACCCAATTAGGCATAAATACGTTAGGCATACGTAAGTTAGGCATACGAACGTTAGGCATAATGTACGTTAGGCATAAAGTCATTAGGCATAATGGACATTAGGCATAATTTACCTTGCTGCTTTGCAACTCTAGAAACCTGTTTCGGACATGGTAAACAATGCTTAAATTGGGCTAAGCGTTGAATAAAATATGATACAAGCTATACAGACATAGTTTATTTAATAAGCACAGTTTGAAATCCATTATTTCGTCATACCAAAAGTGGCGTGGCTATATATTTACTTAGATCCAACATTAGTAGCGATAACGGTTAAGTAATCTGGCAATGAAAACTCAGCATAGTTTTGAACTATATCTTGAAATCAATCGCTTCTAGAAATAAAAAAATCACACATTTGTTGTAATATATTCTTACACACATATTGCAATCGTCAAAGAAGAAAAGGTTTTCCTTAAAGAACAGCTCATGAAATAAAGAATGGTGAATTCTGTGGCTTTTTATACAATAACAAAAAAAAACAGCTAAGGTTGAATAAAATATGATGCCAAAGAACAGCTCATGAAATGAAGAATGGTGAATTTGGCGGTTTTTCATTCAATAACAAAAAAACATACCTGTTGCTTCCAGGATTTCCTGCCATACTTTTCGATACAACGATTCTGTTTTTGTTGTCATCAGAATGAAAACTAGCGGAACCGTCTGCTGATGTGAGGGAGCGATATTTCCATGAACAGTGACGAGTTGCCGAAACAAACAAGCAACTGTGGCAAACGAATCAACTGTAGCCCAATACTTTGCCTGTCCAAGACGTCGCAAGTTTTCATGAGTCCCAAAAATTAAGGCTCTTTCATTATTGTCACCGATGTCAGCAATCAATAGACGGTCCCCATTAACATCCTTCTGGAATTCATCGTGTAGATTATGCCTAAAGTCCATTATGCCTAACGTCCATTATGCCAAACGTTCATTATGCCTAACGTCCATTATGCCAAACGTCCATTATGCCAAACGTTCATTATGCCTTACGTCCGTATGCCTAACGTCCGTATGCCTAACGTCCGTATGCCTGACGACCGTATGCCTAACGTCGTGTACCCACTTTCTCGAACAATTTGCTCAGCGCTGAAAGGAGGCTGATTGGTCTGTAGCTTGAAGACATCGTTGGATCTTTACCGGGTTTGCGGTATACTTTTTGCTACCTTTCAGACGCTTGGAAAATAGTGCAGCCCCAAGCATCTGTTGAAAATAGCGGCCAAAAGAGACAGCACTTTCTAAGTCTCGTTAAGGGTAAGTTCAAACCCGGGAGCCTTCATGTTGTTGGTGCATTTCAGCGCTGGGCAAATTTGTTGTACTGTAATCATATCCGCCGGAGGCACGACCCAAGGGGAGGCGTCTAGATTCTGAACGCATTGCGCAAGCTGATTCTCGAGCGGACTTTGGATAGTCGAGCCAAGCAAATGCGATGAAGTGAAATGCTCGCTGTTCGCATTTGCTTTCTCTTGTAGGGTGATTAAAATCCGATCGTCACAATTTTCGATTCTGAGAGGAGGATAGTCCGGAAACTGCACAGTGTACAGTCCATGTTGTACGTGGTCGAACAATAGACATCCGTTCCGGTTCCACTGGTAGTTCACTAAGCGGCACACTGCCGAGGGCCGGGGTTTTGTCCTTCTTGTGTCTTCATTGGTTGTTGGTGGCAGCCTGTTTTCGGATGCGTTTAAAGCCCTCACGTTTGGAGCACTGTCTGTCAAAACCATGATGAGCACCACCACAGTTGGCGCATTTTAACGCCACGGTTCCATCCGCAGTCGGAAGTGGCGTGTTCTTAATCGCAGTTGCTGCAGCGTGATGTTACAGTTGCGGGTACCGTGTCTAAAATCGAGGCACCACTGGCACTGTGCTACGTCAGCATCGAGTTCGTTGAATTCCTCAACGAAAAACTACAAGGGACAGCCCTATGGGGCTGTGCGCAATGGTGACTACGTGGTCTTATATAATAAATCTTAATTGTGCAGCAGGAGCTTGTATTTTGTGTAGGAAAAGGAATTGGAGCGGGGTTCTCTCTATTTATACTCTTTACTATGACGAGATTGACATAGATGGCCCACTGGCAACTCACGAAGAGCTACTGATTCCGATCAATAACGGTGCGACTTCTGCCTCCTTCTATGGATGCTCATGTGGGCTCAGCTCGCTGCTTGCAGGCAGTCTTTCATTGTGTACTGCAGAACACCACCACTTACGAGGTGATTGAATAAACACCGTTTGGTGAGACGGGTTTGAAATTCAACTTTGAAATCTGTGTTAGGGAAATCGATTTTTGCAGGCAATCGGTGATAATTTTAGTTAGCATAGCAACAGTTGCACATTCGTGCAATTTTCCATAGTGACATTTTGAAAAATGATAAAGTCTGGGAACTGACATCCGATTGATGACCTTGACAAATGTCCAAAAATACTCTTTTACAAATTTATGGTGGTCCGGAAAAAGACCGTTTTGTCGTTATGGTTGATTAATGCTGAGCAATTAGGGTGTTAAACACAGATGAGGCTGGTTAGCTGTATGTCAGGGTGGCCAGTGAATTTTCATTTTGAAATTCCCGGTTTTTTCCCGGTTTTCCCGGTTCAAATCTTAAAAATTTCCCGGTTGTTAATATTCAACAAAAAGCTGGAAAGAATTTACTGAAAGGATAAAAAATGTGATTTATGGAGATTCCCAAAATTCTGGGGCTTTGAAATTTGTGCAGAGTCTGAAACTAGAACTTTTCTTCAAAATTTGTGATAAATAACAATCTTCGTGATGCAAGATTTGGAGAAAAAATAATTAAAATGTGAGATTTTGAAACAATTTCAAGATCACAGATTTGAAGAAAAAAAAATACTTATGAGTCGTGGAGTCATAATTTTCAAGCTCTTGGAAGCATTTTAAGGGTTGTAAAAAATTACAGAACAATCTATAGAATCTTGCGAACAAAGCTTGGAATTTTTGGTAAAATTTATAAGAATTCAAAGTGTGATTTCGAACATATATTGAGAAGGATTCTCACACCGTTTTCGAAGGAGAAGTTCTGAGCAGAAGTCCAAAATTAGAGTCCTTAAAAATTGTTAGCTGAATTTGGAGGGATTTCTGTGGAGAAGAATTCAAGTTCTAAATTAATTTTTAGGTAAATTTAGAAGATTTCACAAGGCGGCTTATTACGGATGTCACTTCACGCTGAAAACTTGTCACTTGTCGTCACGGTGAAGTGATTCCCATTTGATTTGTACGGCAATCACGGCTCTTATTCTGAGTATCACTTCCTTATCACCGTGTAGTGACACCCGTAATAAGGCCCAAGGAGTTATGAAAAACAAAACTTTAAATCGTGAGGAAAACGACAGATGAATTCAAAGAAGAATTCCAAGAGAATTATGATCAGAATTCAACATGAAACAGAGTTTTAAGAGTGTTCTTGGGATAATTTCAACCCTATTGCGAAAGATTCATCACAGAGCTCCAACAAAATCGATTGCAAAACATTTGCTGATAATTAGAAAGAAATTCTTTAAAATACTCCAAAGCGTTTAGAATTAAATTAAAAAACTGAAAAGTTTTTAAAGGAATCAAAGTCTCCAAATAAGTTCAAGGGAATTCTAAGAAGGATTCCAACTAAATTCTTAGAAGGGGTTTCCAGTAAATTCCAAAAATAATTCATTGGTAATTATTGCGCGGAGTGTTTTCTGGTTAATTTCAGAAGAATTCCATGATAATTCAAAGCAGAATTCCAAGTTCATTCTGGAATTCATATCATGAGAATTTTGAACAACGAAAAATTGAAACACCGGAAAAGAATAATTCAGGTTCGGTTTTTACAAATATTTGTTTCCAAAGTCCAGCATCTTAAATATTTTCTTTTAAGGAACATGCACTTTTCATCTGAAATTGAAACGACAAAAATCAATTTGCAATATTGCTGAGTGATTAAATTTTCAAAACAATAAGACGGGAAACTGAAGAAAATTATGCAGCAAATAGAGCAAGACATTCATTTGGTAAAGGATCACTCTGTTTTAATGGTTTATTCTGAAATCCTGGTGTAAAAAATTGTTCCTATGGTATGGTTAATTTATTTTTCCCGGTTCTCTCGTCGAATTCCCGGATTTTTCCCGGTTTTCCCGGTTACTTTTCAAATTCCCGGATATTTCCCGGCATTCCCGGTTTTCCCGGTTTGCTGGCCACCCTGTATGTTGTTTGGAATGAGAGTGACGCGCTCGGCATAGATGGCCCACAGCAACTCACGAAGAGCTACTGTTTCCAATCAATAGCGATGCAGCTTCTTCCTCTTTCTATGGATGCTCATGTGAGCTTTCATTGTGTACTGGAGAACAAGAACAAATCACTGCTGCTGCTGCTGATGCCGACGACAGGACACCACTACACACGGTGATTGAAACTGAATCCGATCAGCGGTTGAGGCCAGTCTTGGTAGCTAGCTGCTTGCGGGGAGCCTTTCGTTGTGTACTGGAGAACACCACCTCTCACCACGCGGTGATTGAATAAACACCGTTTGGTGAGTCCGGATGGAATTCAACTTTGAAATCTGTGTTAGGGAAACCACTTTTCACAGGCAATCGGCGCTAATTTTAATTATGAAAGCAACAGTTGCACATTCGTGCAATTTTCAATAGTGAAATTTTGACAAATAATAAAGTCTTAAATTTAACAGATGCGTAGAAATATATCTGATAGATTGGTGATAATATCATTGAAATTGGTCCAGGGGCAGCTGAGTTATTAACGTTCAAAATCTTTCATAATTGTGTTACATGTTCCATTTTAGGTTTTCACAAAGTGTACCCCCATATAGAAATCACAGACGTAGTTCTACGTCATAAATATCTATATTGCCATCATCACCAAAACGCACCCGAAACCCAAGATTAACGTCTTCTTTCCCGATTTCCGGCTTGTGAGGCTGTATCAAACCAGCTGCGGGGGAGGAGGAGTCGCCATCGCTCTAAGGAGGAACATCTACTGTCGGCTGCTGCCCAGCTTCCAGCTGCAAGCCCAAGCAGCACACTTCCATCGAAATAAGTTGCTACAACTTGATTGTGACTGGAATGGGTTGCACACAAGTAACAACGATTGTTCAGTGACAAGTGTGCTGCTAGGGAGTAAATCGAAGACCCGAAATTCTGAGATCCACCTCTTCAGACAATAGAGGAGCGGAGTACGCTCAGCATTTAAAGGTTCATAGACGCTTTTCTGTGATAAAACCACCAGATCATACGCGATCTTGCTAATTAGGTTAAGTCATTAGTAGTTAGGTAATACATCAAATTCATTTTTTAATGTATGTATGTATGTAATATGTATGTATGGAAGGTAGCCACAATCCCTTCGAAGATCTTGTCTTGTATGCAGCTCCACTTAATAGCAAGATCAATTTGAGCTACCGATCTGAATTCACAATATCGCTGTATGAAGGGCCAAAAACGGAGGGGTGGACCCGTAAACAGAGACACTTACGCGAAATCCACGGTAATTTAAGGATCTCCTTCCAACAATACGATCCAACAAATCGAATAAGGCAATTCGAAATACTTATTAAGCTTCCTACAGGATGGTTTGTTAAGAAGGGTGCGTCAATCTCACTGAAACTGTTGGAGTAGAATTCACAGCACCACAATCGAATCGGTAGGATTAAGAAAATGATAGTGTTTATTCCCTCCTAGACTCCAGTTGCCATACCACTCCAATCGTCCAGTTTCAGGTCAAATGATACCCTGATGCTCCCTCCCTACCCAGTTTTTAAGTTAGTTGTTCTAATATTAGAATAATTCAAGCAAAATGCACCCCAAGGGGTGTCCTGCAAACTAGTTGTAAAATGTAAACACTTAAACTAGAATAACAAATTGAACAAAAATGAAGAGCCCTTCAGGCTAATCAATTGGAATGAACGAACAATGTAAAATCACAAACAATGGAAAATAAACGTAATTTTACTACTACCTATGAGAGGAAATTAATACTTTCATTAGTGTTAAGATTAGTCGATGGTAGTCGTGGTTAGTCGGAAACCAAAATGTAGTTGCTTTCATAATAGTTGCGCCTCTATATGTATCAATATTGCGCCTTACTAGTTAACATTGTAAGACCACAGTACTGGTTAAGATCCAAATCTCAATTGCAGTTTAAATCAAACACATTTTCATGAAAAAATATCTTTGCATCTAATCGCCTGATTCAATTTGCAACAATCTCCCATCGAGATCGCCCTGATAAATTGCAACACTTAACACATAATGCCGCCCCAGTTAATAGGCGTCCCACGGACTGTCTAGCCTCTTTACCTTCCACTTGGAATCGCAACGGACACAAACCATGTTCTTGCACGTGGACCATCCTGGACCTACCGACGAAATGTTTTCGTTCTCTCATTCGCGCCCGCAAACACTCGCTTATTCATAGCCAGCCGGGCTCGATAGACCCTAATCTTGCCCATCGCATCTAGCAGCGGATGGCATGTCGATTTCCTGATCTGCCCCACATGAAATGCCCAAAGAACAGACGTGGCGTAACCTCTAATGACAGTTCATTTTTCAATCTCCCCCCTCAAGAACTAATCGTGATCGTCGAATCTCTTCCCGTGTATCTGATTTGCATTTTACGCGATGCAGTTCTCGTCGTCGTCATTGGCGCGTTGCAGCTGCTGCCGTGAATTGAAACGTGCTAGGAAAAGGCGTGTTCGAATTTGACACCCCATGGATAAGATAGGGGCTTGGATTCGTTTTCGGAGTGCTACTTCAATCGAAGAGATGCAAAACAAGGGGCCTGTTCAAAATCAAAGTTACAATGTTTTCCCTTATCTGGAGTTGTGTCTGATTCCCCTCAGAAGCAGCCAGGTCAGACACCGTCTGTTGAATATTAATTTTAAAATATTAGCTATTGATCGGAGATAATTAAGACACATTACCTCCGACTGCGATCTGCTGCTACTTTGCCTTCTTGCTTGGGACATGCCCATCTATAGCTGTGTTCACACGGGCAAGCCCCACATTTGCAAGATTTATGTTCTGTACCGATAGTATATAATTGAACGTCCCAATGCTGCTCGATGGCTGCGGTGTGGGTTCCATCCCCTTCCAGTTCCGGCTGCATCAGCACCGCAAAATTTTTAATCAGCAACCATTGCCGACTACAAAGTAGTAACGTGTGCTGTACGCAAAATTGGCCTGATTGTGGTTCCCTTGCTTCCTGCCGGGGATTGGTACCAGCCCAGGAAGACCACCGAGAGAGAAAAAAAAAATCAAAAACTCATTTACGGTCGTGTGGCTGTCAATGAGCGCTCGAGCAGGAGTAGCAGGACCAGGTGAAAGCAGGCGCAACCATAAAAGCCACAAAATGGCCATTTAATTACATTAAGCTTTTTTTCCGAGCACGCATAGTACGCAATTTTACACGGGTGGATTTGTTTGCCCTTGTTGGTGGAAAAACCGTGGAAATCCGGCAGCCAGAATGGCAAGTGACTAACCGATTCAAGTGGAAGGAAATTGTTGCGGTTCGAAAGCTATGTCGGCTCGGTGAACCAATGACCGAACAAACGCCGCGAGAGTAGTGATAAATGAACATCAATGTGCAGCCTCTTTTTGTGCATTCTGTGCGGGGTTTTTGTTTCAAGGCAATCGAAAAAAAAAAAAACATTGTGGAATTGAAATTCGGGAAAATCGAATTGCTATTGAATTCGAGGAATAGGGATGCATCGCTGCTGAAGAGGAATTTTACGTTGGCAGCCTGAACGGCGGACTCTATGGGCGAAGCTTTTTGATTTATGTGTGCAAGTTATCTACAATGGTGTTGCAACAAAATGCAACACGGTTTTCAATGGAAGAGCTTGCAGCGATGTTCTTTTATTGAAATGCACGAATTTTGCGCTTCATTTGTTGGGCAGCGAATGCCGATTGGGCAGTGAAGTGGATACACATCGGTGAATGGGTGCAACTAGTTTTGAATTCTGGAATGCTTTACTGTTGTTTCAACAAACTCAAATCACACATCAGAACATCAGAAAATCGAAATCAATAGAAAAATGTCAACCAAAGTAATATGCATGCTGTCGAATTCTCTTCCCTTCCATTAGCAACATAGACAGTGCCGTATTAACGGTAGGGCGATGGTGGGCTAAAGCCAGGGATCCAATTTGAAGGGGACCCCGGCTCAGAGACATCAATCTTATCCTTATCAATAAATGCTTCAATTAATTGACCGTTGGTTAGTTTTGTACCTGTATCGAACACTAAAGCATGGAAAACTTGAAATAATTAATCATACAAGTTGATAACATGTGAAAAAAAGAAAAACTCTGATAGACAGGGTGACAGGTAATTCGTGTTACACCCGAAAGTAGGTGAGAGTAGACAACATTTACAGCAAGATAGGCCGAAAAATCATTCCTTACCGGGGAAGACTGGCTCAATTTATTCGCGATGATGAGGAGGCGCGAATGAAGAGTCGCTTTTCTTGTTTAGTTTGCAAGCAGACCAGGTATAGCCAATGTGGTTTCGATTTTAGCTCTTGTCAGATTTTGGCCACATTGGCAAAATGGTACCCGGAACACAGGGCCTGCTAACGTTAACTGAGGATCAGGCTCAAACATATGTGGAGACCCATCGAGTACATCAAAGTCGATTTTTACAGTAATTAACCTTGTTCAACAAAGTTAACTGTCCAACAATTCAAATCACGTCTTTCAGAACTATCAACCTACCCTCTACATACCTTTGTCTAGCTAATAAATACACTAAAGCTTCATGTTAGATAGCATTTCCAACCAACTCCGAAAATCGTAAACTTGACGAATGAAGTAACGTAAAAACACTTTGAATTATGCAGAGTTTCAGTCAAATCGGAGAAAGTCGAGTTTTTCCGATTCGTCATGCTTAATAATTGCGTTTGTTATGCTTAATAATTCATATTTTAGCTGAAATTTGCCCATTTTAAACAACATTTCAAATCGGTGCATATATTTTTCAACAAATCATTTCGACTGACTCGAGGTTGTAGCTGTCGGAAAAAAAAAATTAATTCCTTTTCAGGAAATATTTACACGCTAATTTTTTAAGTGATTAAGAGTTAAAAAGAGTGTTTAAATCTTAAATCAGCTTTAAATACAATCCAACACTGAACAATACTTTGTTGCTCTGTCTTTTGCCACGATGCCTTTCTCACCATTCAGTTTCAGTATTCTCGACAGCACCTCTTTCAGCACTCGTTCTAATGGCTTCCAACGCCAGCAGCTTGCCAGCTTCCACTTCCTCAACCGCATCCGAAGCCGAACCCACAGAAGGGAACTCACTCTCTATCTCACCCAACTCCGACTGCAAACCGAACGAGTCGACGTCGATGCTTTGCTCCGTAAATTAATTAGAATTTATTAGCATACTTACACGCTGCTGTCATAATTTCAATTTATTCATTCATTCGTTTCACTCTGGCCTGACGCTAAATGACTGGAGCCCCGATGAAAAATGCCCCAACGACGGCTTATTGACAGTTTTAATCGAGCTTAAAGTTGTCAATTAACGCGCACGGAGCCATTCTCCCGCCACCCCCCCACCCAGCCGACTCGTTGCGCCTCTCACTTCCTACCGGTTTATTGGGCTCGTATACTGTTTCATTTCATTGACAAGTTAACAGGCCAACGTCGGGAACAGGTTGTTTGGGGTGCAATAAATGTTGGCACTCTTGGGGGAATTAAATATCGACTTTATGTGGTTCGGGCTCGATTTTAAACTGAGTCAATTTTTCAAAACAATTTTGGGTATATTCGTAAAATATGATGCCATTAAATCTAATAGTTAATTTTATCGGTAAATCACACCCTAAACGGTGCACAATTAGCCAAGGTCCTATCTGCTAGTTCGGAACGTCATTGGATAGCTGATAGCGTTAACAATTACAATTGTGCAATTCCCATCACCAATCATAGGACTTTCGAATGAATTTATTACGCAGAGCACAGCATACAAGCAATGGCAACTAAACTACAGTAAACCACTACTGGGTTTTATGAGTGTGATATGGTAATTAACTGAACACAAACATCGGGGTTATCTAAATCATGCGGTTTTTTTCGTAATCCATTACAATGGGGTCCATCAAATTAAAATGGGTGTCTTAATTTATGTTGGAGATATCTAGGCTACTAAACGATCTTATGTAATAATTGGTCAAATTAAAATTTACTAATTGAATAGCTTTCAATTTTTAATGCTATGTGGAGTCTTCCAAGACATAGGAGCCTTCAACTATTCAATTTATGGATGTAGGAATTTGAATTGATTATTAAAAACTGTCAAATTTTGGAACGTCCATCTTTTTACTGGGTCATTATGAACCTCCCAATGCTTAACAAACATTTAAGCTGACTAAATGCTGAGTTGGCAAGTTTTTGGTCAGATCAGCCAGTTACATCTAGAGCAGTTCCAGACCAAACGACTAAAAAAAAATGTTGATTCGGCCTTCTCCGATTTTGCATGAAATATTGAATAATTCCGGAGTGATTTGAGATTTGGACAAACTCAACTATTCCAAATCACAGAGGAATCATTTCTCTATGTAGTACTTCAGACCCGTATTAGAATAAATTACGATAATTAGACTTATCAAACTTCAGCTTTATTAACAATCTTAAGACCGACGTGTACTTTCTCTTTGATAGCCATTCACTCTGTCTTCCTTAGCTCCTGTCGCTATAATCCACCGTTACCATAACGAGGGGCTAGCAGATTTACTCCGCTACCACATCTCCCTTTCTGTTGTAGACCGGAAGTATCACCTCACAACGTGAAGTCTCTGAATGCATCTGGTAATCCTGGATATTTGCGTCGATGCTTCCGAGCTTCAGCATCAGCAATATCTCGCTCGTGGGATTCGTCGGGCGGTTGTGGCACGTCGATATTTCTACCAACCTGCTTTAGATGAGATGAGTTTCTTAGGTATGTTTTACCTGATGTGTTGTCCTCCACTGTCACACGAGGTCCATTCTTCGCAACCACAGTGTACTCGGTTGCTGCGAAGTTCGGTGTAAGTTTGTTACCTGATAACAAGTTTTTCATCAAAACTGTATCACCAGGCTTCAGGGTTGATTGTTTTGCGTTACGGCAAGCATCTGCTGTCTGTCTTCCTCTTTCCTTTATAACACGGTCTCTGTCAGACACTTCCAAAGAACGCGGACAATGTCGAAGATCTGAAAGAGATGGAATTTTTGATCGTATTGTTCGGCCACAAACCAACTCAGTAGGGGTTTTCCCTGTAATGGAATGTGGGGTGGTGTAATACATCATTAAATAATCTTGAAGGTCGGCTTTCCAATCTCTTTTCAGTCCATGACTGATCTGAAGCCTTTTCAGCAAGGAACGATTTTGTCGTTCCACCAAGCCGTTTTCTTGTGGCCAATAAGGTGTTGTGAAGTTGAGAGTGATCCCGCGTGCTTTACAATATTGGTCGAACTCATCAGAAGCAAATTGACGCGCGTTGTCGAGTGTTATTGTAACTGGATATCCTAAACGTGTGAAGATTCGGTTGAGCTTATAGCTATGGTATCCTTTGCTGTGATTCGGGTCATGATCTCAACTTCTTTATATCTGCTGTAGTAGTCTATAATAACGAGCAAATATTCCCCTGTGGGCATCGGTCCTAGGAAGTCGATCGCCACATCTATCCACGGGTCTGTAGGAATTTGGCGTCGTTGCATGGGCTCAGGTCTTTCAGGCAAACTGACGAGACGACATCCTTCGCACCTCTCAACATATTGGACGACTTCCTTATCGACACCTGGCCACAACACACGTTCTCTTAACCTCTTTTTCATAACTGTTTCCCCAGGATGGCCTTCATGAGCCAGATCGAGCATTCTTTTACGCAACTTCTGAGGTACAACAAGTTTAGTTCCCCTGACGAGAACATCACCTACAAATCCCAACTCATGTTTAAACGCTTCATACGACTTGACATCCGTTTGCTTCCATATATCTATCTGCAGGCAATCACACAGTAACCCAAACGCGTAATCATTGCGTGACGCATCTTCAAACTCGTTAGTGTCAATCGCTGCTGATCCAACAATCGTCAACACTAGGAAATTGCTGTCTCCGTCAAATTCTTCGTTTCCAACATTTTGTACCAATCGAGTAAAAGGGTCTGCGATATTGCTGGAGCCCTTCCTATATTTTACGACGAAGGTGAATGCCTGGAGACGCAGTACCCATCTTTCTATGCGGGCACATGGTTTGGACGTTGGAGAAAAAATGGTTTCGAGTGCCTTATGATCCGTCTCAAGCTCAAAACGACGTCCTAGTAGGTATACTGAAAACCGTTCCACTGCCCATACTATAACGAGCGCCTCCTTTTCTGTTTGGCAGTATCTCTTTTCTGAGTCTGACAAACATTTGCTGGCATAAGAGATGATGGACCCTTCTAAATTGCACAAGTACTGCTCCAAGTGCAACAGGTGAAGCATCTACGATTAGTCTTGTCCGCAACGAGTTGTTAAAATAGCTCAATGTACGTATATCACATATCATTTCTTTCAGCGCATCAAACGATATTTGATGCTAGTGCTTCCACTCATACTTAATGTTAGAACGCAGCAAGCTTCGCATTGGAGCTGACACGGTACCCAAATCTGGAAGAAAACGTCCGACATAATTTTCAAGTCCTAGAAAACTCCTCAATTCTTCAACGCTCTCTGGAGTTCTGAAGGATCTCAACACCGTTAGTTTGTCTTCAACCGGTCTGATTCCCTCAGCCGAAAGGTGATGTCCCAAGAACTGCACCTCAGTCACAGTAAATTTGCATTTCTGATGATTCAACAAAACGTTCTTTTCCTTCAAGACGGTTAGCACCGTCTGCAACGCCAAGGCGTGCTCCTGTTTCGTTTTCCCAAAGATGAGAATATCATCAAGGCAATTCACAACATTCTCACAACCCGAAAGGATTTGTTCTAAAACTCGTTGAAATATTTCAGGAGCGCAGGATACTCCGAACATCAGTCGCTTGTAGCGGAATAGCCCTTTGTGCGTGATGAATCTTGTTATGTACCGTGATGCCTCGTCGAGTTCTACTTGATGAAATGCGTCCTTAATGTCTAGACGACTAAAGAAACAAGCCTCACGCAACAATGGAAGAAAATCTTCAAATGTTGGCATCATGTAGCTCTCGCGTTGAATTGCACGGTTAGCTTGGCACATGTCAACGCACAGCCGCAATTCGCCGTTATCTTTAACTATAACGACCAATGGCGATACCCATGGACTAAACTCTGAAACAGGTTCTATGATATCCATTATTTCGATGCTGGCCAGTTTTTCTTCGACTCGACCGAGCAGTGCTATCGGCGGGCGTCGTGCGTGCTGTATCACTGGTACTACTTGATCATCAATAGCAATTCTTAATTTTATACCTGAAATTTTCGGGAACGGGTGCTTCTCGTCCTTCCACAGTTGATTAACTTCGATTGGTTGAGTACTAGGAAGGCCTAGAACCAGAACTCCCATTTCAACTGCAGTAGTTCTTCCGAGTAACGGCTGTGTTCCTCCCTGGATGATGTAGAACGTGGCCTCGCTTTCAGTTCTGCGTGAATCATCCATGATTGAGATGGTGCTTTCGAGCATTCCGCGTACCACTATGGGGCTAACATTGTTACCATAGGGATGG
Organism: Ochlerotatus camptorhynchus; assembly: GCF_037179485.1. Classification (NCBI taxonomy): domain Eukaryota; kingdom Metazoa; phylum Arthropoda; class Insecta; order Diptera; family Culicidae; genus Ochlerotatus; species Ochlerotatus camptorhynchus. Next base: position 9,553,291 of record NW_027040818.1, on the reverse strand, counting down.
AATGTGTGGTCTGAATCTCGAAAATTCTCTATGGATATTCCTTCCCGCAATAGATTCTGCCATGTGGTGCTATCGATGATGTTATTTTGACAGCCAGAATCAATTAGCATCTGTACCGGTACACCACCAAGGTTCACCCAGATTAACTTCTCACCATCGCCGATGCTGTAAATAAAACTGCCTGGCTTCGTTGCTGCCGCACCGCTCGTAGTCGGATTCTCTGAATGATCAACGGCTCTAACCATTTGTATTTTAGAACCTTTCCATTCCTGTGGTCCTTCCGCTCTACGCTTCACCGAACGAGATGGGTTGGAAGTTTTGCACCGTTGTGCGAAATGTCCTACCTTTCCACACTTGTTGCATTTTTGATTCTTAGCGGGGCAATTTGCATCATTACCGTAACGCCCTGTGCGTCCGCACCGATAGCATTCACCCGCAGGAAACCGCGAAAGTTGAATTTTGTTTACATCCTGGCTAGTGCCTGGTCTTTGAACATCTCTGGAATCATGTCCTGCAGATGAGAACTGACTGACTTGATATTTCAACGACCCATAAAACTGAATAATTTTGGTAAGACTTTCTACGGTGAGCCTTTCCTCGGAAAGTAACTTCTCTTTCAGTTCGGGTGGAGAGAACAAAATCATTTTATCGATGATACCAATTTCCCGACTTTCTTGTGCCGTTGCTCCAAAATTGCACCGTTTTGCGGTATCCATTACACGAAGAAGGAATTTTTCCAGTGGCTCTTCTGTATCTTGCTTCAACGTCCAAAATACATTCCGTTCGAAAGCATCATGATACTTTGTAGCAAAAAACTCATCTAGCTTATTTAACGCAACCTCGAACGGATCTACGCCACTACACGGTTCAACGTCTGCTCCCGGAATCGATTCAAAAACCTCCTGTACTTCAGGGCCGGCAAGAGCCAAGAATATATGTTTGAGCCTGACTTTGTTTGCTTCTCGATTCGCGAGCTGAACATATTCAAAATTCTTCCTGTAGCGTTTCCAAGCGTCACGAATCTGGTTCTTAGGCAATACCTTGAAGTCGAAATGAGGGACGTTCCACTTATCTATTTCAATATTTATCATATGATTTAGTCACTGTGTCAATCATCGGTCTCGTAGACCTCGCCGTGTGCCGTGTACACCAGTTTTTTTTTTTTTTTTAACACCGGTCTCGTAGACTCAACTTCGAAGTTCTATTTACTTTGACTCTTAGACTCTTGTATCGTGCGTGCACAAATCCTTTGGATTCTCGGTCTCTAGGGCCTCTCCGCCAGTGGCCGGACTTATCCTTGAGGAAAAATAAAACATGAAGTGAAACAAAATTAATCTCACATAATGACGCCATTTTGTTTTGGCCAAAAAGCATTACGTATATTGCGTTGTTGATATTTCAAGTTTTTATCGCTTTTTATTCTTACCTTAAATTTCGTTGCTCTGTTTTTATCCTCGTCGCCAGGTTTGTAGTACTTCGGACCCGTATTAGAATAAATTACGATAATTAGACTTATCAAACTTGAAATCTTAATAATCTTAAGACCGACGTGTACTCTCTCTTTGATAGTCATTCACTCTGTCTTCCTTACCTCCTGTCGCTACCATCCACCGTTACCATAACGAGGGGCTAGCAGATTCACTCCGCTACCACACTCTACATGAGTGTGTTGTTAGTTTTCAAGGCTGAGTTTTTATTCGCAAGAAATCAGCGATTGACATATTTGTTTACAATAGCAATTACGCCCAAATCTCGAAGTTCTCCGGAATTGTTTGTTATGCATAATGATTCGCATTTTTGCAAAAAAAAAACGGCCATTTTGAATCTTCTATTTTTTTTTTTCAAAATGGTGTCTATGAGATTTTTCAACAAATTATAGCACGAAAAGGTCACTTCTAATAGACAAAGATGTTGAGAAAAATAAAGACTTTCTAGTAAAAATATACATGGTACATTTTTTTTTATCAAAGTGATGAGTAAAAATTCTAAGCACTTCAATATCTTAAAAATGTCCTCATTCAAGTTTTAAAGTTTTTTTTTTTTAAATGAAGCTCCTGAAAAATGCGAAATGGCTGGTAAATCGCTGGACAAAGCGTACCATTGATACCCCGCGTATCTGAAAGTATAAAATAGACCCCAATGTGGTCCTTAGCCTATTGTTCAGCAACTCGTATCCATACCTCCCCGCGGTGCCGGCTGAGGTACGAGTAACCATAGGAAAGATCGGTTAACCAACCCCGGGGGAACCTTGGTCGTAAGCTGACAGGGAAGGGAAGGCTTCTCTCTCCGGAAGGCGTAGCCTAACCGAGAGTCTGTTCTCCATGTTAGGGGCGGCTCAAAAAGGCGTCTGTTCTCCATGTTAGGAGCGGCTGCCAGCTTGAGATTCTAAACAGAGCTGTGCACGATGGTCCTTCGGCGAGACAGGGGGTTGGTGCAGGCCCTACAAGCCAACCGTAAAACTCAAAAGGTACAGGAAGCAAACAATGTAAATACGGACCGGAACAATCGGCATAGACTCGGGCAACGAATACGGACTAGCCATTGGAAACTCGGAACATGGAACTGTGAGTCTCTCAATTTCTTGGGCAGCATTCTTTCCGACTAATTGAGGGTCCGCAAGATCGACATTGTAGCGCTGCAGGACGTTTGCTGCAAGGGATCGTCGGTACATACGTATAAGGATGGTTAAACCATCTTCTAGAGCTGCGGCAACACACATGAGGTGGGTACAGCTTTTATCGTGATGGGTGTAATGCAAAAGCGCGTGATTGGTTGGTGGCCAATCGCCAACAGAAAGTGCGAGTTGATGATCAAAGGCCGTTTCTTCAATGTTAGCCTAGTAAACGTGCATAGCCCTCACCTAGGAAGTGAAGATGATGATAAAGACGCTTTTTATGCGCAGCTGGAACGAGTATACGACAGCTGCCCAAACAATGACGTCAAAATCGTTATCGGAGATCTAAACGCTCAGGTTGGCCAGAAGGAGGAATTTAGGCCGGTTATCGGAAAGTTCAGCGCTCACCAGTTTACGAATGACAACGGCCTCAAACTTATAGATTTTGCCGCCTCCAAGAATATGACCATACGTAGTACCTATTTCCAGCACAATCTCCCATATCGGTACACCTGTAGATCACCACTACTGACAGAATCACAAATCGACCACGTTTAGATTGATGGAAGACACTTCTTGGATATCATCGACGTCACGACCTATCGCGGCACAAACATCGATTCGGACCACTACCTTGTAATGGTAAAAGTGCGCCAAAGACTTTCCGTTGTCAACAACATTCGGTACGTGACGGACGCGCGCCACGGTACAATCTGGAACGACTCCAGTTACCCTAAGTCGCAACTGACTACACGAAAGCCCCTCTTGAGGACTTCTGGGATAGTGTCAAAGCAGCCATTAACAGCGCAGCAGAAGGTGCCATTGAGTTTGTGACTTTTTTTTTGACTTTAAATGATCTTTATTTCTGGTATTTGTGTGGTTTTACATGTATGAATTAACAAGTGACACAGATGCGTCTTTTCAACTTTAGTTCATTTTGAAATTTTTAATCATTATTTAAAGTTTCTCGTCCTATCAGGCATGTTTTTAAGAATGACCACCTTGGTGGGATTGGTTTGTTTTAAATTGGAAAAGGGAAACTACTTATAACTACTATTTACAACTACAACTACTATATACACCTAACCTACTATATACAAATTGCTTATCAAAGCATGTTCTGATAAATTACATTTTTATGCAAATTTAGTCTTAATTTCGTTTATTCTGGAATCTATTTTGGCAATGCCTGCCTCTTCGTGTAAATTTGTTATTCTAGTGTCGAAGGGACGATCGAGTATCATCCTAAGCACTCTGTTTTGTGCCACCAGGACTTTGTTCCTGTGAGTTTGAGCACTTGATTCCCACACCGGTACAGCATAGAAAATTGCAGGTGCTATGATTTGATTGTAGACAGCCAGTTTGTTAACCCTAGAGAGGCGGGATCTGCGAGAAATCAGCGGATACAAACACCTAACTAAGCTTGAACACTTAACTAACGTCTTTTCTATATGCGAGCGGAACAGGAGCTTCTCATCGAATAGCATTCCAAGGTACGTAACTTCAGCAGACCACTCAACCCTTGTGCCATCCATGACTACTGTGCAAGAAGGTGTCGCTATCAGTTTGGGTGATTGCATATGCAGGAACATGATAGTTTGGGTTTTGGAGGCTTTGATTTTGATTTTCCAAGTTTTTGCATAGTCAGCAAAGATGTCAAGGCATCGTTGTAGTTTGTTTGTAATTTCGCGAGGCATTCTGCCCTTGACTGGTATCGCGGTATCATCTCCGAACAGAAAGAACACGCAACCGTCTCCGAGGGGAGGAATGTCAGAAGTATACAAGCTGTAGAGCAAGGGGCCCAACAAACTACCTTGTGGAATGCCTGCCGGGATGGAAAATATGTCGGAGAGGCAACCATTCAACGATACCTTGAACGACCTTTGCTGAAGGTAGTTACGGGTAATTTTGACCAAATGCAACGGTAAATTGTAGTTACAAAGCTTGTATATAAGTCCGTCATGCCAGACGCCTTTTCGACGTCTAGCAAGGCCATGGCTGGGACTTGGATACAGCCTTGTTACTTCGAATGTTGTTCATCACCCGTACTAGCTGATGGGTGGTGGAGTACCCCTTCCTGAACCCTGTTTTCCTCCACAAACTTGAGCAATCTATTGAGAATGAGTTTCTCGAACAATTTGCTCAGTGCTGAGAGGAGGCTGATCGGTCTGTAGATTGACGGCAATGCTGGATCTTTACCGGGTTTGCGGATCGGTATTATTTTTGCTATCTTCCAGATGCTTGGAAAGTAATGCAGCTCCAAGCATCTGTGGAAGATGGCAGTTAAAGCTGCATAGACTTAATGAAGTAATGAAATTGGGTTGTTAGCGGAATGCTAAATAATAGAGCAATAAATAATAAAAACCAAAGATTTAAGTAAGCTAAAGGAGAAAAATCTATATGTACAGCTCTCTAATAAGGAAAATCCCCAAAGGCTTGGTAGCCATCATAATGAAGTAATGAAATTGGGACTTGCATGCTAAGCCTTTTTATGATTAGGTTAAATACGCCGTCAAAACCGGGGGCCTTCATATTCTTTGAATATTTCAGCGCTGGGCAAATCTGTTCTACTGTAATTCCATCCTCCGGAGGCACGGCACAAGGGGAGTAATCTACATTTTGGACGCATTGCGTCACCTGGTTTTCGAGCGGACTTTGGATAGTTGAGCCAAGCAAATGCGATGCAGCAATATGATTGCCAATCGCATTTGCTTTCTCTTGTGGGGTTATGAGCCGATTGTCATCATTTCCGACTCTGAGAGGTGGAACGGGTTTGGGATGAGTTTTTAGCACCTTAGCTACCTTCCAGAATGGACGGGAGCGGTCATCCATATTCTGGACAACACGCCCGAAACTTTCATTTCGGAGTGAGTCCATTCTGGAAGCAATCTGCCTGTTCAGATCGGCCATTTCACGTTTCCTCGCTAGATCTCCAGTCCTCTGAAACTGGCGTCTACGCACATTTCTCAAGCGAATCAGTAACTGGGTGTGGGAATCAATGGCAACAAACTTACCCCTCACAGGAACTTGTCGAACACACGTCTCGTCAGCCACGGATATGGCCTGGTGGAGTCCTTCCAATGCCCGGTCGATGTCCTCTACGGTGTCAAGCGGCGGGTTTTCATCGATGTTTCTGTCGACCACATGCCCAAACTGCACCCAGTTGACATGATGGTAGTCTTTGCGCAGGCTTTGAGCAGGTGCCACGTGGGTGCCGACTTCAGCCACCACCGGTTGATGGTCGGAACTGAGATCGTTGATCGCCATCGGTTTGGATAGTCCAATGTTCGATAGAAAAAAGTCCAACTCCATTACTGGCAGCACACTGACGAGGGCAGTATACGGCGACGAACTGGACGTTTCCGGTTGGTGATTCCACCTCCACACTAAGGGCCTCGATGATAGAAGTGCGGATATGCGGCAGCGTGCAGAACATGATTCCTTTTTTTTTTTTTTTTTTTTTTTTTTTTTAACTCTTTATTTGTTCCAAATTCAAAATAAATTACATTTCATTTTTAACCTAGGTGCTCCAGTTACTACAGTAACTTACCAGCCTTAATTGTTATGATATATATCTAAGTGTTTTTACATTGTTCCTGTCTTGGCAATTCAGTATTTTAAACAGGTTTTTTAAACCTGCATGTCAGTATAACAATTGATAGCTTAAAACCAAGGTTGCAAATACTCATTTCAGCTAAAATAATGTTTTTCGGAATAATAAAACCAAAAGATAGTATGATGGCATGTTTTACTTGTAACTTACAAGAAGAGGTTACAAAGTATGCGTTTGAAACATAAAACCTGTAAATTTTGCTTTCTATGAGTCACAATCAGCGATTTTCTGATCGCTGAGTGAGTGAGTGAGTGAGTTTGTGAAAAATCGCTGATTGTGACTCTCATGAAGTGAAATAAACAGGTTTAATATTTCAAACACATTCTTTGCAACCTCTTCTTGTATCCTACTAATTCAAAATATGATCATGGCATCTAATTATTTCATAATTTAGAAAAACATTGTTTTAGCTGAAATGAGTATTTGCAACCTTGCTTAAAACTAAATAACTAAAACTAAATCTTATCTAAGTATAAAGGGAATTAATCGTTGCAATTGAGGATTGTAACGATTTTTGCCGGAAATTATTAATTATTTTGTTGGACATTTGTGCTAAAGTCTCAACATTCGAAATTCTATGTACTTCGGTAGTACTGTACCAGGGAGGCAACTTCAAAATCATCTTCAGAATTTTGTTCTGAATCCTTTGAAGTGCTTTTTTCCTGGTAGTGCAACAACTAGACCATATTGGCACAGCGTAAAGCATGGCCGGTCTAAAAACTTGTTTAAATATTAGAAGTTTATTCGTCAGGCAAAGTTTGGATTTCCTGTTTATAAGAGGATACAAACATTTTATATATTTGTTACATTTGGCTTGAATGCCCTCAATGTGATCTTTAAAAGTTAATTTATGGTCAAGTATTAATCCAAGATATTTCACTTGGTTTGACCAGGAAATTGGAACTCCGTTCATAGTGACTATGTGACTACTACTAGGTTTCAAAAAGGAAGCCCTGGGCTTATGTGGAAATATTATAAGTTGAGTTTTGGAAGCGTTGGGAGAAATCTTCCATTTTTGTAAATAAGAAGAGAAAATATCTAAACTTTTCTGAAGTCTGCTGCAAATAACACGAAGACTTCTTCCTTTAGCGGAAATGCCTGTGTCATCAGCGAACAAAGATTTGTGGCAACCCTGAGGCAAATCAGGGAGGTCCGAAGTGAAAATGTTATACAATATAGGCCCAAGAATGCTACCCTGAGGAACTCCTGCTCTAACAGGTAGTCGATTAGAATTGGAATTTTGATAATTTACCTGCAGAGTTCTGTCAGTTAAATAATTTTGAACTAATTTCATAACGTAAAGTGGAAAATTAAACTTTTTCAATTTAGCAATCAAACCTTCATGCCAAACACTGTCGAATGCTTTTTCTATGTCTAGAAGAGCAACTCCAGTTGAGTGGCCTTCAGATTTGTTTGAACGAATTAAATTGGTAACTCTCAAGAGTTGATGAGTAGTTGAATGCCCATGGCGAAATCCAAACTGCTCATCTGCAAAAATTGAGTTCGTGTTGATGTGAAGCATCATTCTATTCAAAATTATTTTTTCAAAAAGTTTACTTATTGAAGAAAGCAAACTTATTGGACGGTAGCTAGAAGCTTCAGCTGGATTTTTATCCGGCTTCAAAATTGGAACAACTTTTGCATTTTTCCATTTATCAGGAAAGTATGCCAAATGGAAACATCTGTTAAATAATTTTACCAGGAAAGACAAGGTACTCTCTGGGAGTTTTTTTGATGAGGATATAGAAAATACCATCATCACCTGGAGCTTTCATATTTTGAAATTTTTTGGTTATACACCTTACTTCGTCCAAATCAGTCCCCCAGGAATCATCAAAAATATTTTCCCGAGAGAAAATATTCAGATAATCCCGAGCAACCTGATTCTCAATAGGACTAGTAAGACCCAAACTGAAATTATGGGAACTCTCGAATTGCTTAGCAAGTTTCTGAGCTTTTTCCAAATTTGTGATCAAAATTTTACCACCTTCTTTAAGCGCTGGAATTGGCTTTTGAGGTTTTTTCAAAATTTTTGTGAGTTTCCAAAAGGGTTTGGAACTCGGGTCTAATTTAGAAACATTATTTTCAAAAGTTTTGTTCCTCAGGGCAGAGAATCGCTTTTTAATTTGTTTTTGCAAATCCCGCCAGATTACTTTCATGGCAGGATCGCGTGTTCTTTGAAATTGTCTCCTACGGACATTTTTAAGACGGATCAAGAGCTGAAGATCATCGTCTATTATAATTGAATCGAATTTAACCTCGCATTTTGGTACTGAGGCAGCTCTTGCTTCAACTATAGAAGTAGTCAGAGATTCAAGAGCATAATTAATTTCATCTTTGGTTTGCAAAGGAATGTTTGGATCGAAGTTATATTCCATAAATGTTCGATATTGCTCCCAATCAGCCCTATGGTAATTGAAAGTAAAGCTGTTGGGATTGGAAATTATTTCTTGGGATATTTCAAAAGTTACTGGAAGGTGATCAGAACCGAAGTCAGCATGGGTAACCAATTGGCTACAAAGATGACATGAATCAGTTAAGACCAAATCAATAGTTGAGGGATTTCTTGCAGAAGAAAAGCATGTTGGGCTGTTTGGATATTGAATAGTGTAATAACCTGCAGAACAATCATCAAACAGAATATTACCATTGGAATTGCTTTGAGCATTATTCCATGAGCGGTGTTTTGCATTAAAATCACCAATAATGAAGAATTTAGACCTATGACGGGTAAGTTTCTGGAGGTCACCCTTGAGAAAATTCTTTTGCTGGCCTACGCATTGGAATGGCAAATAGGCAGCTATAAACGTAAGTTGTCCAAATTTTGTTTCAACAGAAACTCCCAAAGTTTCAAAAACTTTGGTTTCAAATGAAGAAAGAATTTTATGCTTGATTCGTCTATGAATAATGATGGCAACGCCACCACAGGGTCCATCAAGACGATCATTTCTATAAATCAAGTAATTTGCGTCCTTCTTAACCTTATGGTCAGGTTTAAGGAACGTTTCAGTTATAACGGCAATATGCACGTTATGAACTCTCAAAAAATTAAATAGCTCGTCTTCATTATCTTTAAGAGATCGAGCATTCCAATTTAAAATGTTTAATGCTTTAAAATCCATTACTGAATTTTAAAGTCATGACAATATTATTAGCAAATTTTACTCCAGTTTGAATAGCATCAAACATGGAGTTAGATTTAAGCATATCAGAAATCATGTCAATTAATGAATTCTGTTAAAATTCCATTTTAGGGGCAGTAATGCTTCCTAAGTCAAAATTGTCAAAATTTCCGTTAGAACGTTGGTTAGTATTTTGATTTCTACCCGCTGCAATAGCAGCATAGGTAGCTCCATTAACTCGCTGAACATTGTTAGCAGCGAGGGGAGTAGGTACAGATGAAACATTTGAAGCAGGGGAGATATTTGTACCTACGGGTACGAATGTAGAATTTGTTCCTCGCTGACCGTTGTTAACAGCAGAGGAATTTGTACCTGGTCGGAAACGTGGAGCGTTTCCTACCTGACGGTTAGAACGAGATTGTAGGATCGCTTTGCGAGTCTTACATTCCCAAAAATTGGATTTGTGGTTTTCACCACAATTTGAACATTTAAATTTCTTAGGATCTTCCTTCACAGGACAGTCGTCCTTTGCGTGAGAGGAATCACCACAATTCATGCATTTAGCTGGCATGTAGCAATTTTTAGTTCCATGACCCCATCCCTGGCACTTACGGCACTGGGTGAGGTTTTGGAAATTTCCTCCAGTCTTCCTGAAGTGTTCCCACTTCACTCGGACATGGAGCATAAGGCTAGCTTTTTCTAAGGCCTTAAGGTTGTTTAGTTCACTAGACTTGAAGTGAACTAAATAAAAATCATTAGAAATCCCGTTGCGCGAATCGCCAGGACGGGATTTCATTTTCATTTTGATTACTTGGAGTGGCACAACTCCAAGTAATTTTACCAGTTCATCTTTGATCTGATCCAGGGATTCACCACTGGGCAGTCCTTTCATGACAACCTTGAACACACGTTCAGTTTTGGTGTCGTAAGTAAAAAATTTGTGCTTCTTCTCAGTAAGATACTTGAGAAGACATTTAAATCCGTCCAAGGTTTCAGCCAATACACGGCATTCACCCCGACGTCCAATTTGTAGTGAAAACTTAACTTTCACGAAATTCAAAAGTTCCATGCGAAGAGCATGGAAATCGGTAGTGGTTATCACAATAGGGGGAATCTTTTCCTTCTTGGCATTAAGCCGGGAAAGTTTACTAGAATTTTTCTTGGATGATGGATCATTCTCATCATCCGTGAGCAAATCAAATTGATTACTCAAATTAATTTCTTCAGAAGGGGGGTCAAGAGTTTGCCCCTTTCTTTTGCGTTTAGGCGCCATGGCGGCAGTAAATTTTTTATCCAAATCGACTTCCAAGCAGATTACTATAAGAATCTGAAGGATCGAAGAGGAATTTTCCAAATCGATATCCAAGAAGGATTACCTCGGGTAGGGTCCAAACAAGGATCGAAGAGGAATAAGAGGAGTTGAACAAGGTAGAAAATTTTTACAGGTTGAGCACTGAAAAGTGCTGTTTAAATTTGTTGTAGCTTTAGGTAGTAGTAACACTTCCTTAAGCAAAAAGCAAATAGATCCGCACGGCAAGAGAGCACGATGCGGACTGTGATTCCTTTCTTGATGATGATCGCAACACCACCCCCCCTGGAGTCGATACGATCAAGCCGGATAATGTGGTGATCAGGCAACCAAAAGCTGTCACCGGATTTAAGATGGGTCTCTGTTTGGAGGCCCACGTCGATACTATGCTTGCGGAGGAAGTCAGCAAGCTCGAGTCTTTTTGCGTTCCATGTGACGACAGCTATCGGTTTAGACACCATACTGAATAATAAACTTACCGAGCACTTGGATCTGTTCGGGCTTGCTGCGGCACTGACGAAGAGCGCTGGTCATGTCGACGAAAATCTTCATCAGCTCATCCGCAGAGAAGAGATCAGGATTGGCGTTTTGTGCTGGTGGTTGTCTCCAGAATCCAGGGGGGGATGGAGAGCTTTGTCCAACTGAGGCACCAGATGTTTCTTGGCGGGGGCCGGATTGCACCCGTGGATTTACTTGACCGTGTTGCGTAGCAGGAAGAGGCGGGAAGTCCTCCACCCTGAATGCCGGAATGTTTTCCTTCTTCCGTCCTGGTTGACTTCTTGTGGACGCCTGCTTTCGGATCCGCTTGAAATCCTCGCGTTTGGGGCACTGTTTGTCGGACCCGTGATGAGCTCCACCACAGTTGGCGCATTTGCACGTTTCCGACTCGTCGACAACGCACTCGGAGGAGACATGATTTTGGGCGCATTTGCCACAGCGCGGCTTGATGCAGCAGTTTCGGGTGCCGTGCCCGAAATTCAGGCAACGCTGACATTAGGTGACGTCGTGACGGCCGCCACGGTATGGCTCCCATCGGACAATGATGGAATTGATGGAGCGGATAGCCTTCAACGCATTAAGCGTCACCGTTCCCTTCTGGAAATGCACCAGGAAAAGGCAATCCGGATATTTATTGACGTTCTCGTCCCTCCTTGTCATCCGGAAGACGGCAGTTGGGGCCAGCTTGTAGCGGTTCTTGATCTCCGCTTCGATCAACTTCGGGTCAAAGTTCGGTAGACCCCTGATGACGACCTTGAATGGTTTCTCACCGGGAATGTCATGGGTGAAGAATTCCACCTTGGAAGTCCTCAGGTGGGCGATGACCAAGTCATACTCCGCTTTCGTACGCAGCACCACCTTGGTACCGACTCTGCCCAAGTTGAATTCGGCTTTGACGCCCAGCGACGCCAGATCCGCGATGAGCTCGTTAAGATGGGCATTTTTCACTACCAGCGGAGGTAGCTTCACTCTTGCCGCGCACCTTTCAGCAGCATTTTCTATTTCGGCAGCGTCGCCGAAATCTTCGTTTGTCGCAGAGGCATCCTCGCGACCAATTGTGCCATCGGACTGGCCCCGATTCTTCTTCCTCTTCTTGCTGCGTTTTTCCGTCACAGCTGGTTGGATATTCCCATCCATGGGGAGAACAGCAAACCTGTTGTAGGTACACCCGAACTTCCTTCACCGGGGTTCTTGTCCTTCACCGGGCTTCGCGAGCGATGCTTCCCCATATCGGGGCACGCACACACACAACAAACACCGCGAAAGAGAAAGAGCGCGAACACTTCACCACGAACTTTTCGAACAACTCGTCAGAGCGAGCAAGAGCCGAACTATACTGCTTGACGTTCAAGCAGAGAATGATGATTTTGACTTCCTCCACCATGACGGTTTCCACGCTTGTTCGTACCACCTCTGATAGCGATGGCTATGCTTCCACCTAGTTTGTCTGCTCAGAGCAGCAAATGACGTTCGATGTAATTATTTACATCATCTTTGTGAATGATTTACGTTATAGGGCTGTACCAATACCTAATGCATATAAATTTAAGATGTAAATCCTTCTGCAGAGAGCATTACGCATTCCAACTGAAGGCCCGTTCGCTTCTAATATCAATTTTCATCCTGTGTTCGAGAGGAAAATCATCTTATTTCAAAACAACCGTCATCCGGTTGCAACTACCATTCGAAAAGGCGATTTCGATGTTTCGATTTGAATAGCCTGAGGTTTCATTCGAACAGAGGACGGTGTTTTGGTACGGTGTACCTCAACCAAACAACCTTACCAAAACCACTACTGATAACGTTTTAAAATACCGGAAAATCGTCTTCCCTCTCGACCGATGAGACGAAATCTTTCCTATAGCACACAAATATTTCCATATTTCTGCTGGTAAGTTGTAAGTGACAAATTTCTCTATTCGCCTAGCTTAAATCACACAATATATTACATGAATTCATCTTAGTTTTCTACATTGTTTTACAACAACGAGCTCACAGCACTTGTCGGTTTTCATTTATTCGCACACTGCTTATGCGTTAATCTCATAATGGAAACCTAGCTAGACTTTAGAATAAACGTATTAAAACGCTTTTTTTTACGAACGAAAAAACGCATCAGCAAAGAAACACCACGTCTAATTGTTCCTGTCCAATTTTCCCGCTCTAATAGTTCTAAACAACGAATAAAAAAAAAACACATCATTTGGTCCGAAACTCGCCTTCCATGCCATCCCAATCGAGCGTGCTACGACCATCGTCACCAATAATGTCGTCTTTCCATCCTGAGCACCCGGTTGAATGAAGCCATCCGTGCGCGGAATAATAAATGTCGGATTTGCAGTCATTTTCATGGTAGGGTTTTCAAATATGTTATCACCACCCTCTCATGCTGTGGCCTAGGCGGATAACCGCGGGGATATTCAACAGCTGCCACGCAGCCACCAAGCGAACCGAAATTCTCGGAAAGGCCAAAAGCCAAAAGGCAATCTTGACGGAGCTCTTTTTTTTCTATCGTTGTATAGTGGGGGATAAACTTTTCCTGCAAAATCAATCCTCCGGGGGCTGGGAAGCTGGATGACCGGATTTGGGATTAGTTTAGCCAAGTGTCGTGCCGCACAGCCTGGTTTGTCACCACCAACCGGGACCGCCAGACGATGGTTAGTTTAAACCAAATTTCGACTGTTCAATCCATTTGTGTCAACTACGACCGATGCCAATACACTTGAGTTCGTTCAGGGCGTTCTTCCAAATGGCTCTATCAATTTTGCACGGATCGTTTCCATGCCAGGGTCCGGTCCCCGTTTGGCCCCCGTTATTTACAGGCAGCACCAAGAGTGTGCAATATCGGGATGCCCTTTTTTGTTGTGCCGTCAAAGGGTCGCATTTCTTTCGCCATCATCTGCCGGGGACGGCGACAAACAAGTGAAGCAAAACATGAAGTCAGACCGGCGATGCAATCGGGTGCCGGTTGCAATTTGCTATCTTAATAACATCTTGCCATGGTTGATAAATTTCACGCGTTTCGATTGAACAGCTTTTGAGCATTTATTTAAAATGGGATTTTTTTTTTCCGGCTTCCGCCATTGAGAGATCAATTTCGCTAGTTGTCGGTCGGTAGGAAGGACCTTTTGGATTGAATTGTTGTTATTGTTTTTTTATTGCGATAAATAAACCAACTCAACGATGAATAAATGTGGGCCTGATTGAAATGCACATCCGATAATGAGACAGTGGAAATGTTAATCTGCCGTGCATGATTCTCAATTATGCTCAATTAGCGTCTGATTGTTGATGTTTGCACTATTGCTTGAAGGCCTATCAGCTGTTGAATGATATGTTGGGTCAAATAATTAAAGCGAATATCGATATTAAAGTCAAACAAAATATTTGTTTTAATTAGACTAAAGCAATTTAATGTTTTACTTTTGACGCACGTTTCTCATGTTAGGTATTGAATAATAAAATAAAAAGGTAAAACGGTACATGAAATTTTTCTCGCAAGAAAAGAGGACAAATAATAATGAAAGTAAAGAAAACTATAACCACAGACAAACAGACATAACACTTGCATGTTTTTCATTGAACATGCTTTTAACGGCTAATTTATTTTTATCTTAGTTGGTAGCAGTGTCTGTTTTTATCATTTACCATCACACCCATGAAGTAAAGGGTGATACGGTCAAAATTTGGTCAATATCAACTTGACGTATTTCTTTCAATTTTGCATTAAGAAACCTGAACACCCCTCATTTTGAAGGTGTGTGTGTGTAGAATGTTGCTCCTATTTTGATTTTGGAATTCACTCTTCAGTTGTCAAAATGCCGTCCAAGCAAGAAGAGCAGCGTATCAAAATTTTGCTCGCGCATCGCGAAAATCCGAGCTACTCGCACGCAAAGTTGGCAAAATCGCTAAAAGTTGCCAAATCAACCGTTACAAATGTAATTAAAGTGTTTGGGGAACGTTTGTCGACAGCCAGGAAGTCTGGATCGGGAGGAAATCGAAAACCGGAAGCCGTTGAGACGACAAAGAGAGTTGCCGGTAGTTTCAAGCGAAACCCTAACCTCTCTCTCCGAGATGCCGCAAATAAGCTGGGTGTATCGTCTACAACCGTGCATCGAGCCAAAAAACGAGCCGGACTATCGACTTACAAGAAGGTAGTGACTCCAAATCGCGATGATAAACAAAATACGACGGCCAAAGCGCGATCCCGGAGGCTGTACACGACGATGCCGACGAAGTTTGACTGCGTGGTAATGGACGACGAAACCTACGTCAAAGCCGACTACAAGCAGCTTCCGGGACAGGAGTTTTATACGGCAAAAGGAAGGGGAAAGGTAGCAGATGTTTTCAAGCACATGAAACTGTCAAAGTTCGCAAAGAAATATCTGGTTTGGCAAGCCATCTGTACCTGTGGCTTGAAAAGCAGCATTTTCATAGCTTCCGGGACTGTCAACCAAGAAATTTACGTGAAAGAGTGTTTGAATAAACGTCTGCTGCCTTTCCTGAAGAAACACGGTTGTTCCGTACTGTTTTGGCCGGATTTTTCATCTTGCCATTACGGTAAAAAGGCCATGGAGTGGTACGCCGCCAACAACGTGCAGGTGGTTCCCAAGGACAAGAACCCTCCCAACACGCCAGAGCTCCGCCCAATTGAGAAATACTGGGCTATTGTCAAGCGGAACCTAAAGAAGACCAAAAAAACTGCTAAGGGCGAGCAGCAGTTCAAGGCAAACTGGCTTTCTGCGGCGAAGAAGGTGGACAAGGTGGCTGTACAAAATCTGATGGCAGGGGTCAAGCGTAAGGCCCGGCAATTCGGATTTGGAAAAGCGGAAGCTTAACTGAATATTTTTCCTGAATTTTATACTAATTGAACTTGAAAAAGAAATTTAATTTGATTTTTTAAATAAACGATTTCACCGATTTACACGCGTTTTCCCTTGACCAAATTTTGACCGTATCACCCTTTAGCGCTTCAACCCAGAGTAGATGAATTGTGTTTGTTTTGAAAATCTTCGCTGTTACGTACTAGCGAAATGAACAAATCAGTTCATTATACATCAACGAATACGTCCATCTGAAAGCAAAATCGACAAATTTTCTGTGTCATACACAAACTTTACCGCCCATTCTTGCTTTTTACAAATAAAAACTATCATTATAGTATCTCATAGTTTCATAATTCCGAAAAATAGAATTTTAGCTGTGATGAGCAATTGCAAGCCTGACTAGAACAATAGTAATTATTATAGTTATAGTATTTTTTTTTTATAGAAATCTTAATTTTTTTAATTCTTTATTTGAAAGATTTTTAGCCATAGGCTAGTTCATCTCTTATATTTTATAGAAATCGGTGATTGAAGTGTTTGTTTACAAAAGCAATTACGCCCAAATCTCAAATCACTCCGAAATTATTTTGATGGATTTTAACAATCTTCGTTTTCAATGTGTATTTCCATGGATATAACCAAGTCCCCGACAAGGTGACAGATAACCTAATAGTGTTAATATTAAAACACAAACAAACAAACAAACAAACAACAAAAAAGCTCCTGATGCTTCAATTGCCCAAAGTTTTATTTTCGAGATACTCGTTAAAATTCACTTATCGCATAATTTGAGCAACTTTCGCTCTTTTGAGATGTTATTCGTGAGTGTTAAATCTTGAAAGTATTATTAACAAAAAACCCAATTAATTTCCTTAACCTTTGCTGTTCACAGTTTTTTTAATCATACGCATGAGTTAAGATTTAATTAATTAGCTAAACTAGCTAGCCGTATATAGGGCCAAATAGAAAAATACACTTTTCCCATACCGTCTCTTACTCATAATTAATTATGTCTTAACTCATGCGTATGATTGAAAAACTGTGAGCAGCAAAGTTTAAGGAAATTAATTGGGCTTTTTGGTTAAAAATACTTTCAAGATTGAACACTCGCGAATAACGTCTCAAGAGAGTGAAAATTGCTCGAATTATGCGACAAGTGAATTTTAACCTACGCGTATCTCAAAAATAACAACTTTGGGCAATTAAAGCATTATGATCTTTTTTGTTGTAAATTTATAGTGTTTTAATATTAACGCTATTTTAAAGATATTCGATAACTATTGGTAGTATTTTGGAAAATCCTTATATTTTAAATAATTCATAACTTTTTTGTTTATGATTTGCCCAGCAAATGCACAGTGTCAGTAGGTATTTCTGTATCTAAACTAAAAAATAAATATAAAAAAATTATTTTAAAAAAAATATTCAACTTGAGTAATTTTAATTTTATTTTTTTTTGAAAACAATAATAATTTATTTAGTGAAAAATACGATTTGGATTTTTGTGCTCAGATTGAATTTAAGCTGCACAAAAGGAAGAAACGATTATTTTTTTACATTGTATATTTTTTATGAAAGGCACAATACTTGTCCGCAACTTCTTCCAAGACACCATCTCAATCAAACAAATCGTTTGCAAGATATATGTTTTTCTATTGATGCGTATCATTTTTGTATAAGCCCGTTTTCAAGTGTTAGTCGTGTACAAAACTAGGGAACCAAATATGTAAAATGGCATGTTGGACAATAACAAACAACTGTGCAAAGTTTCAACATAATCGTAGAAGGCCGATCAAAAAATTAAAAAAAAATCGTCATTTGAAATGGAACTGCTGCGTTGCCAAATCACGGTTTGATGTTCCGGAAAACATAAGGAAGAAGAAAGTGGACAAATTCACCAAAAAATACTTGCTCTGGCAGGCCATATGCCAATGCGGTAAACTGAGTAATCCGTATATCACAATGGGTACCATCAACAGCGAAATTTACCGCACCGAGTGCCTCCAGAAGCGTCTGTTGCCCTTCCTGCGGTCCCACGAAGACGAGACATTATTTTGGCCGGACCTGGCATCATACTGGCATTACGCGCGATTGACGTTGGATTGGTACAGAGACAATAACGTTGTTTTTGTACCAAAAACCGCCAACCCCCCAAATTCACCAGAGATTCCGTCCGGTGGAAAGATTTTTGGGCCATAATGAAGACCAAAGTTCGAAAATCGTCCAAGGTGTTTAAGAACGAGCTGGAGTTGAAGAAATAATGGATGAAAGTGACCAAAAAGGTCGGCTCCACCATTGCACAAAATGTAATGAGGGGTCTTAAGGGAAAGGTGCGGGCTTTCAGCGATGGAAAGTTCATTCCCTGAAAGTTTCAAGAAAATCCGACTTAAAATTAATTTTTAACGATCACTTTTGTCTGGTGCATTTTTTTCGAGTACAGGCCTTTTTATCAAATTGCAATACAAATACTTTGGTTTCTTCAATTATATTTTGCTCTTGAAATTGATCAACATTCAGGTTATTGCTTTGAGCATAGAAGGCTTGCTATGGGCCGAATGAATAAAAAAATATTTACTTTCCCTTGTCTATCTTACGGAGTAAGTATAGTATCTAAATAGTTTGAGAGACTGAAATTGAAAATTAGTCAAATTGAATAAAATTCAACATAATTAGCTTCATTGCATTTAATGTCTTGGACAGACGTACAAAGTACACCGTTGTACTAACGTTGTACTAATTTAAGCTATTACCTCAAATTGTACATTATGCAGTACTAGCTGCGTAAACAGTATCCCCCCACTCCGGCTCTTGTTAATCCGATTGCAGTGTTAGGTTGGTACCATTGTTTTGTATGCATTTGACAGTTAGATTATTGGATAAACCTCACTAATCCGGCCACAAATTTGTCGAATTAGCGGGGAAATACTGCAAAAATAATGCTCTTTGTTTGCTTTCTGTTCATCATCAACGATAACACTAGTTTACAGGATTTTTGAACTCGGTAAGGTGATGATCATTTCCAATGCAAAATCCTACGCTGAATTCAATGCCGTGGTAAAAAAAATCTAAGTAGAGCCATTTTTG
This sequence comes from Ochlerotatus camptorhynchus, assembly GCF_037179485.1. NCBI lineage: Eukaryota > Metazoa > Arthropoda > Insecta > Diptera > Culicidae > Ochlerotatus > Ochlerotatus camptorhynchus. Next base: position 9,534,225 of record NW_027040818.1, on the reverse strand, counting down.
AGATATACAAAAATTTAGATTTTTTGAATTTTGGACAAAAATACGATTACTAAAATGTCAATATCTTTGAAACTAGTGCACCAATTTTAAATCTTTTTTTATGAAAATGAAGCTTAATAAATTTGCTATCGTTTACTTGAATATTATATCTTAATTAAAAATTTAATTTTGAAGTCATTTAAAAATTTACAGCATTTTTGTTTTATTTTTCCTGCGATTTTTCCATAAAAATCTTGTTTTAATCAACATTTTTAATGGGATAAAAAGATTCAAAAAATCATTCCATAATTTATTCTTAAAGTCCATTCAAAACCGGAGAAAATGAAACCGGTTGGAAATTGTCGAAGTTATGAAATTTTTTTGTACAATCATGGAAATTGAATGTTCCAAGATTGGCCGTTGTCCCGCTCCTAGGTTCATGCACCACTTCCAGTAAGCCTTTCTGCGGACGTGTACGCATACGGTGCATTTCACTAACACTACCAGCTGTCACGCAAAATATAATGGGATATTTTCAACAATATAATTTACGCTAGTGTTTGTGAGACCGCTCGGCGAGAACCTAACGCAACCAACTCAATTTGACAGCTTTCTTTCTTTAACATTGCTTAACGATGCATACAACAAAACGTGAATTCAAGTGTAAAAATGATCCTCAAAAGTTTTGTTACGCGTGTGGCAACTATATATTTACAAAATCGGTCAATTTCACTGCTTCGTTGCAAACTGCATACAGGCTTTATTTTAAAATTGATCCTGGAGACTTTGACGAACCGTGGATTCCAAAAGTATTATGTAGTTCGTGCAAAACGTGCTTGGCTAGGTGGATGTCAGGCGCAAGGTAAATTGATTTTTTGAATAACTTTCATATAAACAATTTATGTACAGCATGGTAGTGCTTTGTTCTTTCCTGATCGACATTATCTTACTTCATCTATTTTTGATAAGTGTTAATGTCTTACTTACTAACTCACTTATTTGTTATCTGTCAGTCGCTATTTGTCCTTTGACATGCCCACCATATGGCGTCGACCGTTTTGTCATGCAACGGATTGTTATTTCTGCTTGACAAAAGTTAAGCAACAAGGACGTCACAAAACAGTTGAGTATCCACAAGTGGCTTCTATGACAAAACCTGTTCCACATTCAAGTTCGGTCCCGTATCCTGTTTATCCAAAGCGGAAACGAGCGCCCTCTGTTGAATCGACCGTTACAAAAAGTGAGGAAGAATTCAAGGAGGAATGCGAGGAAGACTTCGAGGTGGAATTGGAAAGAAACCCAAAACTGTTTACACAATCCGAATTTAATGATTTGGTGCGAGATCTCGACTTATCGAAGGAGAAATCCGAATTGCTGGCATCACGCATGAAAGAACACAACATGCTGAGCAAGGAGGTCAAAATTTCTTGTCGCAGGAATCGTCACAAGAAATTTGACAAATATTATTCTACAAAGGACAAGGCATGTTTTTGCCATGACGTAAACGGCTTGTTTGAAGAGTTTGGCGAGCCATATGATCCAGCTGAATGGCGTTTATTCATCGATAGCAGCAAGTTGAGCTTGAAAGCCGTTTTACTGCATCAAGGGAATGAGAAACCTTTTATGCCATTAGCTCATGCCGTTAATATGAAGGAAACGTATGAATCAATGGCTCTATTGCTCAATTTGATAAATTACAATCAACACAATTGGAAAATTTGTTCCGATCTTAAAGTGGTTGCCATGTTGACTGGATTGCAACAGGGATACACAAAATATATGTGTTTTTTGTGTAAATGGGACAGTCGAGCTCGTAAGGAACACTACGTCCGAAAAGATTGGCCAAAACGGGATAATTTCACAAATGGTAAAGACAACGTTAAAAATGATCCTCTTGTGGTAAAAGAACGCATAATACTTCCACCACTACATATAAAACTTGGGCTATTCAAAAATTTCGTCAAAGCGTTGCAAAAAGAAGGGCCGGCCAGTACTTGAAATCAGTATTTCCAAATTTATCTGACACAAAGATAAAGGAAGGTGTATTTGTTGGCCCACAGATCAAAAAACTGCTCAATGATTCCGCATTCTATACAGTTTTGACACCAGATGAGGAAGAAGCGTGGAAATCGTTCCAGCGTGTTGTCACAACCTTTTTAGGAAATTTCAGAAGCCAAAGTCATTCGATTCTCAATCATTTTTAATAAAACCCAAATATATTTCTTTTCTATCAACTCGGTTTTAAATCCTGATATGCCTTAATCAAATTGATATGTAGAGAAAAGAATCTCCCATGAAAACTTTACATGCGATTTGGATGCTTACAACGACACCTAGAAAAGGAACTCTAAAGCTGTTGTATTTCAGCAACATTTTTAAGTGTTTTACAGAAATGCTCATAACTTCGACAATTTCCAACCAATTTCATCTATTAAAGGCTCATTTTCTCCAATTTTTAATGGTCTTTAAGAATAAATTATGGAATGATTTTTTGAATCTTTTTAACTCATTAAAAATGTTGATTAAAACAAGATTTTTATGGAAAATTCGCAGGAAAAATAAAAAAAAAATGCTGCAAATTTTTAAATGACTTCAAAATTAAATTTTTAATTAAGACATAATATTCAAGTGAACGATAGCAAATTTATTAAGCTTCATTTTCATAAAAAAGATTTAAAATTGGTGCACTAGTTCCAAAGATATTGACATTTTAGTAATCGTACTTTTGTCAAAAATTCAAAAAATCAAAATTTTTGTACATCTCAAAAATGGCTCTACTTTAATTTTTTTTTTTTGACCACGGCATTGAATTCAGCGTAGGATTTTGCATTAGAAACGTTGGTCAACCACTAAAGTTCACACTTTTTATGTTGTTTTGTAAACTAGTGTAATAAAGGAACTGATTTTCTAATGTCAAAAATTGAATTCTAGATTTTGGATTTATAAATGGCCAATTTAAAAAAAAAAAACTTTAATAACGATTTGTGCATTTTTTAGTAAAATTTCTAAACGATTTAATTTGCTGTTATTATATTATTCAACTTTAAACCACTTTCTGTAATATCTTTAAAAAAAAAGTTCATTCCACGGATCAAATGTTCTTGCACTATTTGTTTGTCAATTTTTTTAAAATTTTAACGATAATTTCCACGTGCCGTTGAGCAAAACAGATGAAGCAGCGCTTCAGACTTACCTTTCAAACGTTGATAAATACCTGCAATGAATGGAAAATAAATTGTTATAAATATAATCAAACTGCTAAATCATCATCATTAATAATGCAACTTATGGTTAAATAACTTGATCACGTCGATTAAAGCCTCAATTGATTATCGCACGTCATAGTCATTAAAATTATCCAATCTTTCGTCTCACATTCCTCTCTAATCAAATTATTCCCTCCTTCCACTTTGGGCCACTCCTACAGGTTGGATGCAAGATAAATGCACGAGGTTAAGAAGCTCTCATTAACCCCCGCCAGCCCCCAGCTCCCCAGCTCTTATTATGCTTACCCTGCCATGCCAGGCTTAGCTGCTTTTTAACGATCATATTTTTATGACACCCGATTATTCTTCATTTTTTTTCCAAACCATCCACGTGTTGTAACGGATCGCTATTCCATCCAAGGTTCGAAAGTATATTAAGACGAACTGAGCAGTTTGTTTTTCCCGCTGATAGTTTAATAACCAAAACATGGGCACAATCTATTTAGTACGGTCGTCGTTCTACCGTCTATTCCTTCTTGCGACGTGAGTTGAGTATTTCCCTTAATGGTATTTTCGATTCCACAGCTCCCGGGAGTAACCCCGGGTGCAGTTCCTGCTCCGCCGAATCAGATTAAACTAATGAGTTATGATGGCAGAAGACCAACGACGGCAAAGCCAAAGTCGCGTTCCGGACCATTGACTGGCGCCTGTCATATAAGTTAGCACTACTTAGTTCCACTAGTAAAGGGAGTGGCAGCAGCGGGGTCATCACCAGTAACAGTTTACGAACGAGGTCAGCTCCTGATTAAGAGCAATTTCATGAGACGTGTTTAGTGACGGTTCGTTTACGCGGCTAATGGGGGAAGCGGAAGTTTACAACTTTGAAAGATCCAATTCAATCAAGTTCGATTAAAACTGTCCGCGGCCGTCGGGAATGAGAAATCAAATTTAAAAATATCCCAGAATTTAGGTCGCAGTCGTGCATCCACTCCCACAAACCGATCAACAGATAGTGCAGCTAGGGTATCATGTTGCCCGCTGAATTCCCATTCTCCGAATTCCTGAAACTGATACCCATAATCCAAACGATCCGAACGTTCACACGTCGAGCATCAGCTGGTGTTCCAACTTCCAAGCAATTAATCTCTACGCTGGCTGCTGCCTGGTGAGCAGTGAGAGTGAGAGCGCAGCGTTGTTAACTAACAATCCGTAGATCTGTTCACGACAAAAGTGGACACCCTCTTTTAACTTTATCAATACAACGTCAAATCAGATAGTGCTTGATGCTAGACTTGATTAAGTTTGTTATGAACTAAAGTGATCTTATTACAAAACCCCCAAAAGGTTGTCCACTTTTCTATGTGTGCAAAATCCCCAGGTTAACCACACTGGTGAGAGGCAGCAGCAGCAGCAGCAGCAATAGCATGTCTCATCATCGATGTTTGGCGCGCGACGCAACATACCGGCGGCGGCGGCGGCGGCGGCGTCGTCGTCGTTCGAAGCTTTATGTATTAATAGAATCGCGAGAATTCCCACTGAGAATTGGCGTTGAGTCGCTCACAGCTGGCAGCAGCCGGTGACTGGTGTCGATGGATAGTGTGATAGCACTCAGCACGTCTCGGTCCTCCTCGGTCCAGCAATGATGAAGAATGGGTTGAGCGAATTGGCTGCTGCCAGTCGAAATGGTGGTCAGTTATGCTGGCGGCAACGGAAGCGATAGGAATAGACGTGTTCCACACGGTGGGATATGAGTTGTGGTTTCATGTCGCTAGTGGTACATACCGACGATGATGCTTGCTCGGTTTATGATAGATAAATGTGGGTAGTTCTCAGAATAAGATAGTTTTTTTTCCGCTGGAGGATGTTGTTTTTCCAAATATTTTCAGAAAATGTAGCTTTAGTTATTGATTGTTGAATTTGCAAAATTGGAAACTGAAAATTGAGCTGAATTGTAAAAACCAGGGCTGTGACGTAGGAGTCGAGGAGTCTGAGTCGGAGTTGGTGAAATTATGCCGACTCCAACTCCTAATCCAGATCAAAAGATTGATATTCTTAAATTTTCATCTCATGTGCCATTTACAATTACTTATATAACTATGAAATTCTATTCAGGATGCACAGCAAACAAGAAATTAGTTTCACATCAAACAGATGCTTGGAGCTGCACTACTTTCCAAGCATTTAGAAGATAGCAAAATTAATACCAATCCGCAAACCCGGTAAAGATCCAACATTGCTGTCAAGCTACAGACTGATCAGCCCTCTCAGCGCTGAGCAAACTCATTCTCAATAGATTGCTCAAGTTTGTGGAGGAAAACAATATTCTCCTACCGGAACAGTTTGGGTTCAGGAAGGGGCACTCCACCACTCATCAGCTTGTACGGGTAATGAACCACATCCGAAGTAACAAGGCTGTATCCACGTCCACAGCCATGGCCTTGCTAGACGTCGAAAAGGCGTTTGACAATGTCTGGCATGACGGACTTATATTCAAGCTTTGTAACTTCAATTTACCGTTGCATTTGGTCAAAATTACCCGTAACTACCTTCAGCAAAGGTCGTTCAAGGTATCGTTGAATGGTTGCCTCTCCGACAAATTTTCCATCCCGGCAGGCATTCCACAAGGTAGTTTGTTGGGCCCCTTGCTCTACAGCTTGTATACTTCTGACATTCCTCCCCTCGGAGACGGTTGCGTGTTCTTTCTGTTCGGAGATGATACCGCGATATCAGTCAAGGGCAGAATGCCTCGCGAAATAACAAACAAACTACAACGATGCCTTAACACCTTTGCTGAGTGTGCAAAAACTTGAAAAATCAAAATCAATGCTTGCAAAACCCAAACTATCATGTTCCTGCATAAGCAATCGCCTAAACTGATACTGGCACCTTCTAGTTAATATAAAAATTAAAAAAAAATCAAATTGTTCACCTCTATATTGAACTCCGGAGAATTTTTGAATTGCAAATAAGACGAATTGTACACTTCCAAATTGGACAATTTGCAAATTGAACAAAAGAAAATTGGGCAATCACCAATTGGATAACCACAAATCAGACATTTAATAATTTATCAAGTGCAAACTGTTCAATTTCAAATTGGACAGTTTCAAACTTAATCATTGTAAGTTCATAAATTACAGATTTAACAAACTCAAATTGTATACCTGCAAATTGGACACCAGCAATGTTGTTTACAAATTAATTAATTGAAAATTGATCATTGACTAATTGGACACTAGCAATTTGGACAAATTTGACAATCGTTAATTGGATACATAAGACAATTCAAAATTGCAAATTGTCCATTTAAAAAATGAACAGTTGAAAATTGGACGATTTAAAATTGGACGATTTAAAATTGGACAATTGCAAATTGTGCCCTTGCAAAGTGGACACTTGAAATTTCGACAATTGCAATTAAGATAAATTGTAGAATTGCAATTTAGACAATTGAAATTTTTTTTCAATTCCAAGTTGAATAATTGGTGTTTGGAAAATGGCAAATTTGACAAGTGAAAAATGGTCAATTTCAAAATGAAAAATTCGAAAATTGAACTATCATAAATTTTTCAAACTAAAACTGGACAATTGTTATCTATTCAATTAAAAATGACGATTGCAAATAATGCAATTGAAAACTCTAGTTGTACAATCGCATATTGGACTTTAAAATTGTTAAAATTGGATAATTGCAAATTGGACAGTAAAAATTTGGCCAACTTAAAATAGCCATTACAAAAAGAACAATATCAAATTGAACAAATTTAAATGTAAAACCCGCATATTGGACTGCTGCAAAATTCAACTGAACAATTGCAAAACAAATTAATCAATCACAAATTGGGCATTTTCAAATTGGACTGTCACGAATTGGACGATTTAAGAATTGAACAATTGAACATTGGGCAACCTCAAATTGGACAGTTGCAAACTGAACCACCCTAACAAAAAAACTATAAACGAATGAGGACCCAAATGATTTAACCGTTCCACAAACGGTTTGGATTTTACCCAGAACACGTAATTAAGCAATATAACCATAACTTTTTTTTATTAAAACATGCAAAAAAATAAATTTCAAATTGATCAAATTCAAAATATACCTCTGCACATTGGACACTTTAAATTTTGGCAGTTTCAAATTGGAGAATTTCAATTTAGACCATTGCCAATTGAACAATTATAATTTGGAAAATTGTGAATTATGTTATTGAAATTTGCAAAATAGAAACCTAAACAATCCAATATTATAAAAAATTACAAATTTTTCAATTTGAAAATTGAACAATTGAAATCGGGTCAAATTTTCAGTTAAAAATTGGAACAAATGTTAACTTTTCAATTTAAAATTGAACAATTGCAAACTAAACAATTGCAAAAAGAACAAATTCCAACTTTTCACCTGCATATTGGACTCCTGCAAATTTAACAATTGCAAATAAGACTAATTGGGAAGTTCCAAAATTTAAAAAATGGACCATTGGAAATTGGACGATTTCAAATTGGGCACTTGAGACATTTAGCAATTCCAAATTGGAGAATTGCAATTAAGACAATTGCAAATTGGGCAATTGCAGTTTGGAAAATGGAAAATTTGACAAATGAAGAATGGGCAATTGCAAATTGTAAAATTGAAAATTGGAGTTTCACAAATTAGATAAAATAAAACTGAGCAATTGTTTTATAGTCATTTTAAAATTGAACAATTTCAAATAAAACAATTGCAAATTAGTTTGAAATTAACAATCTTATATTGGATAATTTATAAAAGGATAATTGCAAATTGGACACTAAAAATTTGGCCAATTAAAAATTGAACAAGTGCAAACTATTTAATTTGAAATTGGACAATTGCAAATAAAACAATTGCAGAAAGAACAATTGCACATTGAAAAAATTCAAATGTTAAACCCGCAAATTTTCCAATTGCAATAAAACAAATTGGGTATTTTCAAATACGACCATTTGAAAATTGTACAATTGAACGTTGGACAATCTCAAATTGGAAAGTTGCAAACTGAACCATGCAAATAGAAAAATTGCAATTTGATCAAATTCAAAATATCCCCCTGCAAATTGAACACATGCAAATTGGACACCTACAATTTTGGCAGTTTCAAATTGGTGAATTTCAATTTGGAGCATTACCAATTGAACAATTATAATTAAAAAAATTGCGAATTATGTTATTGCAATTTGCACAATAGAAAGCTAAGCAATCAAAATTCGAAAATCACAAATTTATCAATTTGAAAATTAAACAATTGGAATTTGGTCAATTTGAAATTAACCAGTTAGAAATTGGAAAATTTTAAATTGAACAAATTTAAAATATTCAATTTTAATTTGGACAATTGCAAGATGACCCATTGCAAAGAGAACAATTGCATATTGAAAAATTCCAATTTTTCACCTACATTTTGGACTCCTGCAAATTTAACAATTGAAAATAAAACCAATTGGACAATTCCAAGTTGGAGCGTTCCAAATTAAACAATTCAAAATTGAGCAATTACAAATTGCACAACTCCAAATTTGACAATTCTTAATTGGACAATTTGTAATTTTTTTACAATTGAATATTGTACAATATCAAGTTGGACAGCTACAAATTGGACTATTCCAAATTGGACAATTACAAAATGAAAAATTACAAATTGGACAATTTCATATTGGACAGTTACAAATTGGACAGTTACAAATCGAACAATTACAAATTGGACAATTATAAATTGGACAGTTACAAATTGGACAATTACAAATTGGACAATTACAAATTGGACAATTACAAATTGGACAATAACAAATTGGACAATTACAAATTGGACAATTACAAATTGGACAGTTACAAATTGGACAATTACAAATTGGATAATTACAAATTGGACAATTACAAATTGGACAATTACAAATTGGACAATTACAGATTGGACAATTACAAATTGGACAATTACAAATTGGACAACTACAAATTGGACAATTACAAATTGGACAATTACAAATTGGACAATTACAAAGTTGAAAATTAACAATTGGACAGTTACAAATTGATCAATTACCAATTTTGCAATTCCAAATTTGACGATGTGATTTTTTTTACTATTGAATATTTAACAATTACAAATTGGACAATGACAAATTGGGCAATTACAAATTGGACCGTTACAAATTGGACTGTTACAAATTGGACAATTACAAATTGGACAATAACAAGTTGGACAATTACAAATTGGACAGTTACAAATTGGACAGTTACAAATTGGACAATTACAAAATGGACAATTACAAATTGGACAATTACAAATTGGACAATTACAAATTGGACAATTACAAATTGGACAGTTACAAATTGAACAATTACAAATTGGACAATTACAAATTGGACAATTACAAATTGGACAATTACAAATTGGACAATTACAAATTGGACAATTACAAATTGGACAATTACAAATGGGATAATTACAAATTGGACATATTGGACGGTTAAAAATTGCCCAATTACAATTACAAATTGGACAATGACAAATTGTACAGTTAAAAATTGGACAATTTCAAATTGTACAATAACAAATTGGACAATTACAAATTGGACAATAACAAGTTGGAAAATAACAAATTGGACAATAAAAAATTGGACAATTCCAAATTGGACAATAACACATTGGATAGTAACAAATTGGACAATTACAAATTGGACAATTAAAATTGAACAATTTCAAATTGGAAAACTAACAATTGGACGATAACATATTGGACAGTGATTAATTGAACAATAACAAATTGGACAACTACAAATTGGACAGATACAAATTGAAAAATTTCAAATTTGACGATTTCAAATTGGACAATTACAAATTGGACAATTACAAATTGGACAATTACAAATTGAACAATTACAAATCAAACAATTACAAATTGGACAATGACAAATTGGACAATTACAAATTGGACACTTACAAATTGGACATAAACAAATTGGACAATTACAAATTGGACAATTACAAATTGAACAATAACAAATTGGACAATTAAAAATTGGACAATTACAAATTGGACAATTACAAATTGGACAATTACAAATTGGACAATTACAAATTGCATAATTACAAATTAAACAATTGCAAATTCAACAATTACAAATTCAACAATTACAAATTGGACAATTACAAATTGGACAATAACAAATTGGACAATTACAAATTGGACAATTACAAATTGGACAATTACAAATTGTACAATAACTTATTGGACAATAAAAAATTGGACAATTACAAATTGGACAATAACAAATTGGACAATTTAAAATTGGACGATTACAAATTGGAAAATTACAAATTGGACAATTACAAATTGGACAATTACAAATTGGACAATTACAAATTGGACAATTACAAATTGGACAATAACAAATTGCATAATTACAAATTCAACAATTACAAATTGGACAATTACAAATTGGACAATTCCAAATTGGACAATGACAAATTGGACAGCTACAAATTGGACAATTACAAATTGGACAATTACAAATTGGAAAATTACAAATTGGACAATTACAAATTGGACAATTACAAATTGGACAGTTACAAATCGGACAGTTACAAATCGGAAAATTACAAATTGGACAATTGCAAATTGGACACTTACAAATTGGACAATTACAAAGTGGAAAATTAACAATTGGACAGTTACAAATTGATCGATTACCAATTTTGCAATTCCAAATTTGACGATGTGAATTTTTTTACTATTGAATATTTAACAATTACAAATTGGACGATGACAAACTGGGCAATTAAAAATTGGACAGTTACAAATTGGACAATTACAAATTGGGCAATTACAAATTGGACAATTACAAGTTGGACAATTACAAATTGGACAATTACAAATTGGACAATTACAAATTGGACAATAACAAATTGGACAATTACAAATTGGACAATTACAAATTGGACAATTACAAATTGGACAATTACAAATTGGACAATTACAAATTGGACAATTACAAATTGGACAATTACAAATTGGACAATTACAAATTGGACAATTACAAATTGGACAATTACAAATTGGACAGTTACAAATTGGACAATTACAATTTGGATAATTACAAATTGGACAATTACAAATTGGACAATTACAAATTGGACAATTACAAATTGGACAATTACAAATTGGACAATTACAAATTGGACAATTACAAATTGGACAATTACAAATTGGACAATTACAAATTGGATAATTACCAATTGGACATATTGGACGGTAACAAATTGCACAGACAATTTCAAATTGGACACTTACAAATTGGACAATAACAAAGTGGAAAATTACCAATTGGACAGTTACAAATTGATCAATTACCAATTTTGCAATGCCAAATTTGACGATGTGATATTTTTTACTATTGAATATTTAACAATTACAAATTGGACAATGACAAATTGGGCAATAAAAAATTGGACAGTTACAAATTGGACAATTACAAATTGGACAATTACAAATTGGACAATTACAAATTTGACAATAACAAATGTGGCAATTACAAATTGGACAATTACAAATTGGACAATGACGAATTGGACAGTTCCAAATTGGACAATAACAAATTGGACAATTACTAATTGGATAATAACAAGTTGGACAATTACAAATTGGGCGATTACAAATTGGACAATTGCAAATTGGAAAATTACAAATATGACAATAACAAATTGGAAAATTATAAATTGGACAATTAAAAATTGGACAATTACAAATTGGACAATTAGAAATACAAATTGGACAATTACAAATTGGACAATTAAAAAGTGGAAAATTACCAATTGGACAATTACAAATTGGACAATTACAAATTTGGCAATTACAAATTGGACAATTACAAATTGGACCAGACCAATTGGACATATTGGACGGTAACAAATTGCACAGACAATTTCAAATTGGACACTTACAAATTGGACAATAACAAAGTGGAAAATTACCAATTGGACAGTTACAAATTGATCAATTACCAATTTTGCAATGCCAAATTTGACGATGTGATATTTTTTACTATTGAATATTTAACAATTACAAATTGGACAATGACAAATTGGGCAATAAAAAATTGGACAGTTACAAATTGGACAATTACAAATTGGACAATTACAAATTGGACAATTACAAATTGGACAATTACAAATTGAACAATTACAAATTGGACAATTCCAAATTGGACAATGACAAATTGGTCAATTACAAATTGGACAATTATAAATTGGACAATTAAAAATTGGACAGTTACAAATTGGACAATTACCAATTGGACATATTGGACAGTTACAAATTGCACAATTACAAATTGAACAATTACAAATTCAACAATTACAAATTGGACAATTACAAATTGGACAATGACAAATTGGACAATGACAAATCAGACAGTGATAAATTGGAAAATTACAAATTGGAAAATTTAAAATTGAACTATTGCAAACTGTTTGATTTCAAATTGGACACTTGCAAACTGAACCATTACAAATAGATAAATTGAAAATTGATCAAATTCAAATTTTACACCTGCAAATCGGACACCTGCAATAGAAAACTTGCAAATTGTACACCTGCAATTTTGACAATTTAAAACTAGATAGTATCAATTAAGACAGTTACAAAGTGGACCATTGCAAATTGGACAAGTGCAATTTGGAAAATTGATAACTGGACAATAATAAATTGAACAATTGCATTTTGGTCAGTTTCAAATTAGGCAATTGCAAATAGGAGAATGGCCAATCAGTCAATTGCAAGTTAGATAATCTTATATTGCACAATTTAAAATTGAACAAATACAAACTGTTTGATTTAAAATTGAACGATTTCAAACTGAACCTTTGCAAGAAGAACAAATTTAAATTTTACACCTGCATATTGGAGTCCTGCAAATTTGAGAATTGTAAATACGACAAACTGGGCAATTCCAAATTGGACAATCACAAATTGGACAATCACAAATTGGACAATCACAAATTGGACAATCACAAATTGGACAATCACAAATTGTACAATCACAAATTGGACAATCGCAAATTAAACAAACAAAAAATGGATAATCACAAATTGAGCAATCACAATTTGGATATTTGAAAAGCTTACAATTGCATACTGCATTATTTTAAATTGGACCGACGCGTACTGAACCATTGAAATAAGATAAATTGATCAACTTCAGATTGTACACCTTTAAATTGGACACTTGCAAAATAGATTTCTGCAATTTTGACACTTTCAATTGGATTATTGCAATTTAGGCAATTGCAGATTGGTTTATTGAAAATTTTACAATTAAAGCTGGGAAAATTTAAAATTTTCAAAAATTCATTTTGCAAATTATTATATTTTAAATTGTACCATGACATTTCAGGCAGTTGCAAATTGCAAGTTGTTCATGGAACTAGCATTTAACGGTTAATTAAAAAGTATCGTAGTTGGTAGTACCGACACCTGTGGCGCGCATAGTCAATTCCCTTACGTTTGATGTTTAAACGCCATCTGTTCAGCGTACTAACCACCACAGTATACTCAACAGATGGCGGTACAGTGAGAAATATTCAATGTGTTATGTCTTTTTGTCTGTGTTTATAATTTAGACAATTTCAAATAGAACATTTGAAAATCATACAATTGCAAATAAGACAGTTGCACATTGGACAATTGCAACTTGGATTATTGAAAATTAGACAGTTACAAATTGGTCAATTGCAAACTTTACAATTCTTAATAATATGAATATTCAATAACGAACATCTTTTGTATATGTTTCACATAAAATATTAGCTGTTAATGTTGAACATTTTTATCAATACTGAATTGCACACCTGCACATTTAACAAGCAGATTTTTTTTTACTAGAGATATTTACAGAATTAACCGAACTGTATTAGAATTTTATGAAATTTTGCCTACTGGAAAATATTATGGTTTCATGAACGAAAGAGAAGAATTCGTGGAGGGTAATTTTCTCGGAAAATTTACGTTAAAGTTTTTGGAATGTCCCGAACATCACAAATTTTAAAAATACATAACTCATGAATCAAGCATTGTGGCAAGAGCATCGTTTATTAAAATAATAAAAAAGCAATCCATAAAAAAAATAATCTGAAAAATATTAACCGTGAAAATTTTGGCAGTAGAGAAAAATCGCAAGCAAAATCAGGAAACCAATATTTGTTCATATGCTTTTGATCATGCTTGAAAACTTTTTATCTTTCACTGGTGACAATTTCGGAGTGGTTTAAATGACCGAAAAGCTACGCGGCGCTAGTGGTAGAGTGGTAAGCGTGATTACCTCTCACCCCAGCAGGTCTGGGTTCAATCCCAGTCGGCGCCGCCGGGATGTTCTGAGGCATAAAATCTCTGATCGGAAGGGAAGTAAAGCCGTTGGTCCCCGGTTCATAAGTTTATGGGTCGATAGGTAGGGTCCAGGTGTGGGAGCTGCCTCCCTAGCGTCGGTAGCATTGGTGCTGCAAAAATCCCCCTGATCAATTCTCAAACATTGAATTCAACCACAACCAAACTTAAATTTTCCAAACCACATCGCCTATTTAATAGAGTGCAAAAGACAATGTATCACAATTTGTAATCAGCGCGAAAAACTATCATGTTTGTGCAATCACCAGCTTCCCGGATTGGACGATTCGGAGAATGACAGTGGACCGTGTCGTGTCCGGGTAAATTAGCTGCCGTTGTATTCAATTATAGTCCATCATCATCTGCGGTTGTTACGACCGTCACTAGAAGACAAATTGCCGTCATTCGCCTGCGAACTCTGCTTAGGTTTATCTGGAAGTGTTGAACCACATAAATTCAAACATTTCCGTTCTGACTTTTGTGACACTTGCCAACCGATTGCGTCTACTTTCCACCGACAGAACCTTTTTCATAATCATTATAAATTACCAACGAATGAGTGGCAATCTGCCTGATATGTGTATGTGTTTTTTTGCCGGGTACAATATTAAAATGTCAAACATATGGATGTGGTAGATTGGGCCAAGCTGAGCGGTGTTGGGATGGCATCGAATTCGGTTTTTAATACATTTTGGATGCTGAAATCCAAGAATACCGAGCATCCCCAGAGCGGTCTCGTCAGACTGATCTCATCAAGGAACCCCCCGTGTGCGACAAAGTC
The DNA here is from genome assembly GCF_037179485.1 of Ochlerotatus camptorhynchus. Classification (NCBI taxonomy): domain Eukaryota; kingdom Metazoa; phylum Arthropoda; class Insecta; order Diptera; family Culicidae; genus Ochlerotatus; species Ochlerotatus camptorhynchus. Next base: position 9,518,862 of record NW_027040818.1, on the reverse strand, counting down.
ATGCTTTCGAGTTTTGTGGGCTGCCAAACGAGCATGCGAACAACAAGACTAAGTCTGAATGTTTCAGCTTATGCACGGTGTGCGCTTCTAATCCAGTTTGAAGTTGCTCGGCGGCCTGGTGACCTACCCTTGCCTTCCTAGTAGACGTACAAGCTCCGCAAAACATCCATTGCCACCCGTCAACATCCTTATCTTGGGTTGCCGTCGTCGCCGGCGTCGTGCCCTTCACCCCTCCTCAACATCGACAAATGGCAAATGAAAAAGCGGGTTAATGAGCGGATTTGCTTCGACGCACGCAGATTAGATCTGGGTGTCAGCTTCTTTTTCGAGTGCTGGGATGCTGGGCTGAGCTCTCTGTTAATTCTCAGTTCATTTCGGTGCCATGCATCATCGTTCGAATAGGTACCACCTCTGCAGCAGCAGCGCAGCAAAAGTCTGAAATGCAAAACCATCAACCGGCAAATTAGCCATCGACCATCATGCATGTATGACGATACAATGAGAAGGGGAGGGGAGGTGGGGTAGGAAGGGAGTGCACAGAATTAGCAACAGTTTTGCACTTGTTTCGCTTGTTGGTCGCCGTTGTCGTCGTTGTCGCAGTCGTCAGGCGGCTTGTCACATTTTCGTGACACCCGTTTTGGACTTTTGTCAGTTTATTAATTTATGATCTGATGCTGTGCAGTCGCTGTTTGTTTTCCGGATGTGAGGCATGGCGTCTGTTGGTGTTATGGTTTTTATAGCCAAGATGGCGCTGCGTGATTTAACGAGGGCTGATTCACACGAAATGCCGTGCCGGGAATGAATGATGCGCAAGTCTCTAGAAAGTTGAAACGTTTTTCAATTGAATTCTTGAATTTGTGCCGTCAGTTGTGTTTTGAATCTGGTGTTGAGAAATTGGAATTTTATTGATCAATTGTCCAATGTGCTGATGTCCTACAAGCAGATTTTCATATTTTTTTTTTTTTTATATTTCAATATTGATTTGTAAAATCATCAATTATGAAATTTAAAATAGTCCCAAATGGGACAAAATTCCAAAGCACAATGATTTTCAAGTGTATGATTTTCATTTCCCGAATGAATATGCAAATGTTTAATTTTCAACTATATAATTTGCAAGTGCTTAACTTATTTTCAATTGTCCATTTCCGGTTTTCAAATACACAGCTGTCCAAATTTCAATTATCAATTTTTCAACTACCCAATTTTCAATTGTCCAATTTTCATGTATCCAATGTTCAGATTACTAATTTTCATTAGAACATTTTTCGAATTTAAAATTTTGAATTGTAAAATATTCGACTGTCAAATTTTCGATTACCCATTTTTTGTTTTTCTAATGTTCAGTTGTCCAATTTTAAAATGTTATATTTTCAATTGCCCATGTTCGATTTTCAATTGTTCATCATTTGATTGCTCAGTTTTCAACTGTCCAATTTTCAGATGTCCAAATTTTCAATTGTCAAATTTTCGAAATTCCACTTTCGAATTGTCCGTTTTTTGATTGTCCAATTGATTGTCAAATTTTTTATTGCCAAATTTTTGATTGTCAAATTTTCGAAGTTTAATTTTCAGTTGTCCAATTTTCAGATATACAATGCCCAAATGTCCCAAATTTTCGAATATCTAATCCAATTGTTTAAATTTCAAGTGTCCAAATTTAAATTATTTTATTTTCAATATTCCAATTTTAAAATTGTTCAATTTTTGGTTATCTAAATTTCAATTATGAAATTTTTGAGTTTCCAATTTATGATTGTCCAATTTTCAATTGTGTGATTATCAGTTGTCTTATTTTAAATTTTCCAATTTTTGACTGCTTAATTTTCAATTGTCCAATTTGCAATTTTATAATTTTCAACTGTCCAATTTTCAATTGTAAATATTTAATTAGGGGAACTGACGGCTTCGGCATGACAGACTATTTTCGGCAACCCATATTGAAACACTATTTTCACTGGATTTTCTTACGGAAACACTTCGCTAAATGCATGCAAACGATTCTTTATGCTTTCAGCTTCAATTTGACTATATTTTTACCACTGAGAAAAAGCAATCTAGCAGGGTTTGCTTGAAATGAACAAATTGTAGCTGATTTCGAGTTGCCGATAATAGAACAGCAGATTTACATGCAGTTCGAATGGAACGGTTGCCGAAGAAAAACTGGTTGCCGACAATACTCGCTCTCACAAAATCTTAAATTGTAAAATTTTCAATAGACATTATTGCAGTTGTCATATTTTCAATTGATTAATTTTCAATTGATTTATTTTCAATTGATTAATTTACTTTTATATGTTTTTCAATTGTCCGTTTTACAAGTGTTAAATTTTCAGTTATTCAATTTTCAGATGTCCAATTTTCAATTGCTAAATTTTTCGCTCCCCGGTTTTGAATTGTACTATTTCATTTGACTAATTTGCAATTGTCAAATATTCGATTGCCTATTTTTCAATTGTTCAATTTTCGGTTAACGATTTTTCAGTTGTACAATTTTCAGATGTCCAATTTCCAATGCTCCAAGTTAAAACTGATAAATTTTATTTTTTTCAATTTTAAGTTGTCCTGTCCTGTTGTATTTTAATTAGTCAATTTTGCAATTGCAATTGCTCAATATTTAGATGTTGAATTTTCAACTGTCCAATTTTTGAATGCCAATTTTTGATTGTCCCATTTTGGATTATCAAATTTTAAACTGTACAAATTTCAGTTTTCCAATTTTTCATTCTCTAATTTTCAATGTTAAAATTTTCAGTTGTTCAATTTTGATTAAATTTCAGTTGTCCGATTTTCAATTGTCAAATTTTGGAATTTCCATTTTTCGGTTATCTTATTTTTGATTGTCAAATTTGCAATCGTTTGATTTCCGATTTCATTTGTTCAATTGGCAACTGTCGAATTTGAAGTTATCTTATTTTCAACTGAAAAATTTGGAGGTGCTATTTTTTTCAATTGTTCATTTTCCGGTTTTCAGATATGCAATTTTTCAAATGCATTATTTTCATTTATCAAATTTTCAATTGTCCAATTTTTAACTGTCCAATTTTAAATTTTCTTATTTTCATTTGTCAAATAATCAGATCTCCAATTTTCAAGTGGACAATTTTAGAATTTCAATTCTTCAATTTTAATATTATCGACTGTCAAATTTTCGATGCTTCGATTTTCGATTGCACATTTTTTGTTTTTCCAATGTTCAGTTGTCTAATTTTTAAATGCCCAATTTTCAATTGCTCATGTTTCGACGGTCCTATTTAAAATTGTTCAATTTTTGACTGCCCTATTTTCAATTGTCCAATTATCAGCTGTTCAAATTTGCAAAATGAGAAATTTTCGAAAGTCCACTTTAGGATTGTCCATTTTTAAATTTTACAATTCTTTATTGTCAAATTTAAGATTGTCAAATTTTCGATTGTCCAATTTCAAGTTGTCCAATTTCAAGTTGTCAAATTTTAAATTTTTCAAATTTAAATTTTCAAATTTTGAATTGTTTGATGTTGAAATGTCCAATTTTCAATTCTTCTATTTTCAGCTGTCCAATATGCAATTGTCTAATTTTAATATTGCAAAAGTCATAATTTAAATTGATTAAATTTCAACTGTTTAGTTTTCAATTATCTATATTCCAATTGTCCGATTGTCACAATTGTTCAATAGTCAAAGTTTTGGCTCTCTGATTTTAAATTGTACAATTTAATTTAACTTATTTTCAATTGTTAAATGTTCGATGGTTCATTTTTCAAGAGTCCAATTTTCAGTTGACGAGTTTTCAGTTATAGGTACAACATTCAATTTTTAATTCTCCAAGTTTCAACTGCTAAATTTTCAACTGTCCAGTATTAAGTTGTCCAATTTTCATGTGTCCTATTTTCATTTGTACATTTTGCAATTGCTTTATATATAGATAGTAAATTTCCAACCACATTTTTGATTGTAAAATTGTCTAATTGCCGTCTAATTGTAGGTTTCTAATTGCCAATTGTTAAATTTTTGATTTCATTTGTCCATTTGCCAATCGTCCAATTTTAAGTTGTCCAATTTGAAATAATCATATTTTCAACTCCAATTCGCAAGTGCTTCACTAGTTTTCAATTGTCCATTTTCCGGTCTTACAATATGCAATATTTTCATATATCAATTTTTCAAATACATAATTTTGAATAACCCAATTTTCCATTGTTTCCATTTTTAAATGGTTAACTTCCAATTATAAGATATCCCATTTTCAATCGGACAATTTTCGAATTTCAAATTTTTGATTGTTAAATTATTGATTGTCCAATTTTTGTTCTCCTATTTTGTCATATTTTCAGTTGCCCATATTTCAAATGTCAAATTTTCAACTGCCCATGTTTCAACTGTCCGATTTTCAATTGTTCAATTTTTGATTGCCTTATTTTCAATTTTCCAATTACCAGGTGTCCAAATTTCCAAATGTTGAATTTGTTCTTCTTGCAAAGGTTCAGTTTGCAATTGTCTAATTTTAATTTTTACATGATGCATTTGTTCAATTTACATATATCCAATATAAAATTGTCTAACTTACAATTGACTTATTTGCAATTGTCCTATTTGCACTTGTCCAAATTGAAATTGACAACAATGCAATTGTTCAATTTATTACAGTCCAATTTGCAATTTTTCAATCTATACTTGTCCAATTTGCAAATAACCACTTTGTAACTGTCTAAATTGAAATTATCTAATTTAAATTTTGCAGAATTGCAAGTGTCCAATTTGCAAGTATCCTATTTGCAGGTGTCCAATTTGCAGGTGTACGGTTATAATTTGATCAATTTTCAATTTAATAATGTAATAGTTCAGTTTGCAAATGTCCAATTTGAAATTAAACAGCTTGCAATAGTTCAATTTTCAATTGCTTAATTTGTAATTGTCCAATTTGTTATGGTCCAATTTGTAATTGTCCAATTTTGTAATTGTCCAATTTGTAATTGTCCAAGTTGTAATTGTCCAATTTGTAATTGTCCAATTTGTAATTGTCCAATTTGTAATTGTCCAATTTGTAATTGCCCAATTTGTAATTGCCCAATTTGTAACTGTTCAATTTTCAGGTATCCAAATTTCAAATGTCCCAACTTTTCAAATATCTAATAAACACTAGTTCAATTCTCATTTGTCCAATTAAAACTTATCTTATTTTCATTAGTCCAATTTTAAATTATCCAATATAAAAATTGTTCGATTTCTGATTGTTCAACTTTCAGTTGCACAATTTTCAGTTGTCCGATTTTAAATTGTCAAATGTACAATTGTAGAATTTTCGATTGCCTAATTTTCAATTGTTCAATTTTTGATTGTCTTATTTTCAATTATCAAATTTAATTGTTTCTACTTTATAATTGTCCAATTTTTAATTGTCCAATTTTCAATTGTCCGATTTTCAACTGTCCAATTTTCAATTGTCCAAGTTTCAATTGTCCAAGTTTCAATTGTCCAAGTTTCAATTGTCCAATTTTCAATTGTCCAATATTCAAATGTCCAATTTTAAATTGTTCAAATTTTCCATTGTCAAAATTTGAATTGTTTGATATTCAAATGAACAATTTTCAAATGTTCTCTATTAAGCTGTCCAATCTGGAATTGTCCAATTTAAAATTGATAATATTTCATCAGTCGTATTCAGGCATGGAAAACATTTGCATGAATGTATTTGCCCCAAACTTTTTTCATCAACAGAATTCCGCAAAATGATGTTTGGAGCTTTTGTAGATTTTGTTATTAGCTACAACTTTTGTCAAAAACTCAAATCCGTTTATCTTATGCATGACGAACCAGAGCAAAAAGAATCCACTACTGTTTTTCAGTGAATGTATTTTACATTTACTGGAAAACAGTACCGAGTACTGCCCGCTCTAATTCGTGATGCATAAGAGATACAGGGGCCTCCCTTAGCTCAGTCGGTAAAGGTGCAGCTACAAAGCAAGACCATGCTGGAGGTGGCTGGGTTCAATTTCCGGTCCGGTCTAGGAATTTTTCGGGTTGGAAAATTTCTCGACTTCCATGGTCATAGAAGTATGATTGGACTTGCCACACAATTATACCAGTGCAAAAATGGTACAGGCATCGAAAGCTCTCAATTAATAACTGTGGAAGTGCATCTAGAACACGCAATAAGCTTATATGCGATATGCAATAAGCTTGAAATGCGGAGAAGAAGAAGAAGATAAGAGATACAGATTTGAGTTACGGGCAAAAGTTGTAGCTTATAACAAAACCTACTAAAGCTCTCTACATCATTTTGTGGAATGCTGTTGATGAAAAAAGTTAGAGGCAAATGAATGTAAATGATTTTCCATGCCTGGTCATATTTTTATTTAGACTATTTTCAACTGTTTAGTTTTCAATAATCTATTTTTGAATTGTCGATTTTACAATTGTTGAATTTTCAGTTGTCTTATTTCTATTTGTCCAATGATCAGATATTCAATTTTCAATTGGATAATTTTCAAATTTCAAATTTTCAATTGTTAAATTATCGATTGTCAAATTTAGGATTGTTTAATTTTTGATTGCCCAATTTTTGATTTTTAACTGTTCATGTTTCAAATGTCCAACAGTCAAATGCCCATGTTTCAATTGTTCAATTTTTGATTGCCCAATTTTCAATTGTCCGATTATCAGGTGTCCAAATTTCGAAATGTCAAATTTTCAAAAGTCCACTTTTGTTGCCCATTTTTCGATTTTCCAATTCTGGATTGTCATATTTTTGATTGTCATATTTTTGATTGTCATATTTTTGATTGTCAAATTTTCGATTGAACAATTTTTAGCTGCACAATTCTTAACTAACCAACGTTCAAGTTTCTAATTTTAAAATGTTTATTACTTTTATTCATTTGTTCAATATCCTATTTTCAATTGTTAAATTTTAAAATCGTCCAATTTCCGTTGCACAAATTTCAATAATCTGATTTTAAATTGTCCGATTTTAAGTTTTGAATTTTTCCAGTGTCCAATTCTCAGTTGTACAACCTTGATTGCCCAATTTTCAATTTTTAAATTTTCGGTTGTTTTATTTTCAATTTATTAAATTTTTAAGTTTCTTATTTAGAATTGCCAATTTTCAATTGTTTAATTTTCACATGTATAATTTTCAATTTGCCAATTTGCAATTGTCCAATTTTCTTTTTTTCAATTTTCAATGATCAAATTTTCAAGTGTCCAATTTTAAATTGTCCAATTTTCAATTGTCCAATTTTAAATTGTCCAATTTTCAATTGTCCTATTTTCAATTGCGCAATTTTCAACTGTCCAATTTTCAATTGTCAACTTTTAAATTGTTCAAGTTTCAATTGTCAAATTTTGAATGGCTTTAGATTCAAATGTTCTGTATTCAGCTTTTCAGTCCAATTTGAAATTGTCCAATCTGCAAGTGTCCAATCTGCAATTGTCCAATTTTCCATTTTTAATATTTCAATAGTCATGTTTTCAATTGATTAATTTTCAACTGTTTAATTTTCAATTCCGGAGAATTTTGAGATTTGGGCGTAATGCTTTTGTAAACAAACAAGTCTATCACCGATTTCTCGTAAATTGAAACTCAATCTCACAAACCAACCATACCAAATGATAAAGGAATCATTTATCTACCTGTTTGTGCCGTTAATTCTTTAGATTGAGCTTTAATTGGCGAAAAATCGGTGATTGTCGTGTTTGTTTACAAAAGCAATTACGCCCTAATCTCAAAGTTCTCCGGATTTATCTATTTTCCGATTGTCCATTTTACAAGTGTTGAATTTTCAGTTATCCAATTTTCGATTGTCCAATTTTTTGGCTCTCTGATTTTTAGTTTGTACATTTTCATTTAACTAATTTTCAATTGTCAATTGCCCATCGATGTTCAATTTTCAGTTGAAGAGTTTTCAGTTGTACAATTTTAAGGTGTCCAATTTTCAAATCTCCAAGTTTCATCTATTCAATTTTTAACTGTTCAATTTTTAGTTGTCCAATTTTCAGCAGTCCTATTTTCATTTGTCCATGTTGCAATTGCTCAATATTTAGAAGGTTAATTTTCAACTGTCCAATTTTAGAATGCCAAATTTTGGATTGTCAAATTTTCAGTTTTCGAAATTTCAATTATCCAACTTTCAATATTTAAATTTTCAATTGTTCAATTTTGATTAAATTTCATTTGACCGATTTTCAATTGTTAAATTTTGGAATGTCCCTTTTTCGGTTATCATATTTTCAATTTTCTTATTTCCAATAGTTAATTTTTTGATTTCATTTGTCCATTTGTAAATAGTGCAATTTTCAGCTGTCCAATTATAAACTGTTCAATTTTTAATGTTAAAAGTTCCTATTCCCCATTTTTTTGATTCTCCAATTTTCGATGTTCCAATTCCAATTCCAATTAAGCTTTAATTGGCGAAAAATTGGTGATTGTCGTGTTTGTTTACGAAAGCAATTACGCCCTAATCTCAAAGTTCTCCGGATTTATCTATTTTCCGGTTGTGCATTTTCAGTTATCCAATTTACGATTGTCCAATTTTTTGGCTCTCTGATTTTAAGTTGTACAGTTTCATTTAACTAATTTTCAATTGTCAATTGTCCATCGATGTCCAATTTTCAGTTGAAAAGTTTTCAGTTGTACAATTTTCAGGTGTCCAATTTTCAAATCTCCAAGTTTCATCTGTTCAGTTTTTAATTGACCAATTTTCAGCAATCCTATTTTCATTTGTCCATGTTGCAATTGCTCAATATTTAGAAGGTAAATTTTCAATTGTCCAATTTTCGAATGTCCAATTTTAGAATGCCAAATTTTGGATTGTCAAATTTTCAGTTTTCGAAATTTCAATTATCCAACTTTCAATATTTAAATTTTCAATTGTTCAATTTTGATTAAATTTCATTTGACCGATTTTCAATTGATAAATTTTGGAATGTCCCTTTTTCGGTTATCGTATTTTCAATTTTCTTATTTCCAATTGTTAATTTTTTGATTTCATTTGTCCATTTGTAAATAGTGCAATTTTCAGCTGTCCAATTATAAACTGTTCAATTTTTAATGTTAAAAGTTCCTATTCCCCATTTTTTTGATTCTCCAATTTTCGATGTTCCAATTCCAATTCCAATTAAGCTTTAATTGGCGAAAAATTGGTGATTGTCGTGTTTGTTTACAAAAGCAATTACGCCCTAATCTCAAAGTTCTCCGGATTTATCTATTTTCCGGTTGTGCATTTTCAGTTATCCAATTTACGATTGTCCAATTTTTTGGCTCTCTGATTTTAAGTTGTACAGTTTCATTTAACTAATTTTCAATTGTCAATTGTCCATCGATGTCCAATTTTCAGTTGAAAAGTTTTCAGTTGTACAATTTTCAGGTGTCCAATTTTCAAATCTCCAAGTTTCATCTGTTCAGTTTTTAATTGTCCAATTTTTAGTTGTCCAATTTTCAGCAATCCTATTTTCTTTTGTCCATGTTGCAATTGCTCAATATTTAGAAGGTAAATTTTCAATTGTCCAATTTTCGAATGTACAATTTTAGAATGCCAAATTTTGGATTGTCAAATTTTCAGTTTTCGAAATTTCAATTATCCAACTTTCAATATTTAGATTTTCAATTGTTCAATTTTGATTAAATTTCATTTGACTGATTTTCAATTGTTAAATTTTGGAATGTCCCTTTTTCGGTTATCATATTTTCAATTTTCTTATTTCCAATTGTTAATTTTTTGATTTCATTTGTCCATTTTTCGATACCTCGATTTTCAATGTTCCTATTTGCAATGTTCCTATTTTCAATATTCAAAATTTCTACTATCCAATTTTCAGTTGTCCAATTTTCAGTTGTCCTATTTGCAATTGTTCAATTTTCAACTGTCCAATTTTCAATTGTCCAATTTTCAATTGTCAAATTTTCAATTGTCCAATTTTCAATTGTCCAATTTTCAATTGTCCAATTTTCAATTGTCCAATTTTCAATTGTCCAATTTTCAATTGTCCAATTTTCAATTGTCCAATTTTCAATTGTCCAATTTTCAATTGTCCAATTTTCAATTGTCCAATTTTGAATTCTCCAATATTTATTTATTTACTTATCAATAGTCAAATTTCCAAATATTCAATACTCGATTGTCCAATTTCCAATTTTCCAATTTCAAATTGTCCAACTTTCAGTTTGCAAGTTTGCTATTATCAAATTTTTAATTTTATAGTTTTCAATTGCTCTATTTTAATTTAATTTCAGTTTTTCAATTTTCAATTTTCAAACTTTTTTTTTATTTATTTAAATTATGATTAAAATAGAGTTTGTACATTGGTTCACAATTACAGTTAACATTTTTTCTTCCATTGACATTTTCGTTAACACTTCACTTTTGTTCCTTTTTCCTTATTCAAACCTTAACCTATCTTAACCTAACTTACATTCTAGTATTAGAAAAACCGTTTACCCGCGGTGGACTCGGGTGTTTGAATGTCCATGTCCAATTGTCGATCATTAAATATTCGTCCAATTTCCAATTGTTTATTTTAATTTCAGTCGTACAATTTTCAATTCGGAAATTTAGAATTTTCAAATTTCCAGCTATCCAGTTTTGAATGGTTCGATTTTCTATCATACATTTTTCGATTCTCCAATTTTCGATGTTTCATTTTTCAACAATCCAATTTTTAACCATTCAATTTTCAGTTGTCCAATTTTCAACTGTTCAATGTTCATTAGGCCATTTTGTAAATGCTCAATATTTAATTGCTCAATTTTTAATTGTCAAATTTTAAAATGTTGTTTCTAAAAAAAAAACAAAATTGACCGCGTTACGAAAAGTGATCCGGTTTTGACCACTTATAACTCTTTCAATAGCGGATAGATATAAACTCTAAACAAACCAATCGAATGGAATGTCATCTACGAATCTTCTAAAATGAACACTTTATCAAATTTCAAAAGGTCCCTATTGAAAATTGCACGAATGTGCAACTGTTGCTAATATAATGAAAATTAGCACCGATTGACTACAAAAACGCTTTACCTAACACAGATTTAAAAATTGGGTTCACTCCGGTCTCACCGGACGGTTTTTATTCAATCACCGCGTGTGGTGAGTGGTGCTGTCCAGTGGTCATCATCAGCAGCAGTCGCAGTGCTTTCGGCGCGTGGCGTTGTAGATTGTTCTCCAGTACACGACGAAAATCTGCCGGCAAGCGCAAGCTGCAGCCCACTGAGCAGTTCATTTGCTGAAGAAGGCGGAATAAGTTGCTTTTTTCACTGATAACGAGATATGAAATCAAGTTAATATTTACTTTACTTTTGCTGTGACATCAAAACTACTCTTCGTAATCCTACGTCAAATATACGGTCGTGTCTTGGATACAGCCTCTTACTTTTTTACATAAAATTTACGGTTGTACAATTTTCAATTTTCCATTTTTCAGTTGTCCAATTTTAAACAAATCAAATTAAAATTCTAAAATTTTCAATTGTTAAATTTCAATTTCATTTCAGTTGCCCGATTTTCACTTGTCAAATTTTTGAATGTCCAATTTTCGATCATCAAATTTTCGATGGTATCATTTTCAATTGTTTTACTTTTAATTTCAGTTGTTCATTTCTCAACTGTTCAATTTTAAATTGTCCAAATTCCCATTGTCTATTTTAGCACTGTCCAATTTGCTAGCATTTTCCAAAATGAATTTTTAAATTTTCAATTTAACAATTGAAAAATGTGCGATTATAAAATTTGCAACTGATGATTTTCATATGGACTTACACGGAGCTGCGCAACTGCAGAAAGGTTTTTTTAGCACTTGAACCAACAATAACGAAAAACGAAAACAACTACAACGCACTATTAGCATAGAGGTAACTCTAAGACTAGTAGGTCCCGAAGAAACGTGGCTCAGCTCTGGAACTATATTCGGTCCCAAGCTAATCGATTCACCCCTCGAAACATAGGAAAATCCACTAACCGCTCATTTTATCTGTCAAACTTTCATAGTGAATCAAAACAAACATTGTGTAGTACTATAATTTCGACTAGAATGGGGTACGTTAATTGATTTGCTTGGGATCAATAGGCTAGTCAAGTAGTGAGCCAATTTAAAATCGTTAGTTTCCACCGGTAGCTATTAGAGTCTAGCTATCGGGCATATTTAGAACAATGCAAAGCAAAACCCATCGGCATTTTGGAAATCGTCCAATCGTATTCTGGAAACCGAACACAACGGGATCACTGCAAGTTCCTCTGTCGACGTACGAATCTTGGATTTGAGCTTTTTTTCTAATAGTTTACAGCACAGCTTTACCGCCTCTGCACCCTTCCAGTTTGAATCAAATCCAGAATAACGACCTGAATATGTCTGAATACATCCTTTCAAAAATTCGTCGGTGGGTTTTTAACGCGATGTTATCTCTTAAATTCCCATAACAACCGTCCAAAAAAACCAACATAAATGTTGATTTTTCGGTCCGGTGATTGTATAAACATAATAGTCTGCTTGTTTTCCATACCACAGTCAATTCCAAACCTGCTTGGTTTGAATCCGTGGTTTGTTGGTTTAGTTTGTTTTAATTAATTTCCCACTATCGATTTCCCAAGAAACGCACGCCATAAATAATACACACCACCAGCCGAACCAGAGTGGTCAAACCATCCCATTTAATCGAAGATCTGAAACGTGGTTGCACGTCGAGGTGAGCATACGCACTACTCGAAAAACCTCTAGATTCAAATCAACTCACAAGCTCTCAAGAAAAAAAGGTTAAGAAAGAGGCAGTTGCAGAAGCCAAGAGAGCCAAATAAAACAACAAGTTAACATGAGTCCCGCCCCGTCTAGCGAAACGAAAACGAAATTCCATCCTTCAAAAGTAGTTCCCAGTCCGAACCGTATGGGAAAAGTATTGAGCCAATCTGGAAATTCAAAACAAGTAACAAAATATGCACGGGCAATCAATACTCTATCGGCATCGGCACGCTTCGAGCAGCCCCCGGGAAATCCAACGAAACGTCAGTGACATTTATTTTTTATCGCAAGGGAGATAGATTTGCTCGAATGCACTTGCTGTAATTCTTGCTAGTGCACACTGAGCCCTCAGCTTCGACGACGGACCGGGGCACATGCTTTGCATATCAATGCTTTATTTTTTATTTTTTTTTCTATCCATTTTTTTTCTGTGTCAAGATACCTACTACACTTGCTAATGCTACTTCTGCTACTGCATGCTGGGTGGATGTTGTTTGTGTTTTTGTTTTTGTTTTCGCTCCCATAGCTTTCCAGCATTTAGCGATGGGGCCCCCAAGAGAACGATAGAGAAGGAGAGGGAAAGGAAGGTATTTACATTCAGTGGATGGATATTTTATAACGTTTTTTTTTGCCTATCAGTGCCGAGTTGCTAGATCCCTACTCGACTGGATACAAATTGACCATGCTCAAGAGGTAAACATGTTTCTACCAGGGCTTGGAACGTGCTGGAAACGTTTTGCCGGGACGTTGATAGCAATTTGTAGTTGATATTTTTACACGACTCTGTTTTTAACGTGAGATGGATTAGAATGGTCCTGGAAATGCTCTGGACCTGCACAAAAAATTAGGTTTTTTGAGCTTCTGAACAGCTGAAAATGTCAGTTAACTAGAATAAAGCGGAAAATTATTTTAAAATCGAAAATTTTCTTGAAATGCGTGTATTCTTTTAAAGTTGTTTGGAAATGAAAAATTAATAGTAATAATAATACTATTGCAAATTTTATTAGGTGTGACTGATTTTTTCAGTTTACCGATTTTTCAACTATCTATGCATAATCTATAACAAATGGTCGAAAGGTCAACATTTTTTAAATATCTCGTAAATATTCTTAAATATTTCTACAAACTCTGCCAAAAACCATCACGGCACACTGACAGGCACGTTAGGGCACACTTTGACAAGTATGGAACAGAACATAATATAAAACGGCATCACTGTTTTTTGCCAATAGTTGCTACGGTTTCGTACTTTGTTGGCAGACGCTGATCTTCGCTTCAGGATGAAATAAATAAATCAATAGGACTAGACGATTCCGGATTAGAAGTCATACCTATATCACGGATCTCTTCTGCAGCCAGTATTTCGTCCAATTCCCTGGAAGAGTTGTTACAGTATGGTGATAGATACCATCACCGAGATCATAACCAGAAACAGTATTAACTAGCTCAACCTCAGAGTCATCCACTAGGAAAAAAACATTCGCTAGATTCGGATTAAGATGGAAGAACCTTCTCACATAAGACATAATTTTTCTTCCGTGAGAAACCATAAGCATCCTTTTTTCCCAAATACCGTATGCGTGATAAGGTAACCAACTGATTTTGGACCCCTAGAGGAAGTGAGATCACGTTTATGTCAAAATAATATTATTTGTTTATTATTATTATGCAATTTACATGCGGTTGTGTTCGAAAGCTACTCATCTTGGATGTAAAATGTCACTAGATGTTTTATTCATTGATATATACTCGAAAAATAATTCTTTTCACATCATGATATTCACATATTTTGGACCCTTCCACTGGATTTTGGACAGTGTCCATAATATATTTTGGACACACTGAATGGGAACGAATATATTTTGGACATGCTGAAGTTCTTTCAACCTATGAGCCTAAAATTAATTACGACGGTCACTTCTTCCTATCTCGCATTTGCTAGGTCCGTCTAGGTGGGAAAATTTTCAAAGAAGGTGCCGTAAAACGGGGTGAAATTGATCAGCGGGGTGAACTTGATCGCTGAGTATACCCATACTTATGCATAATATTTTTACAATGTATACAAAGATACATTCGTACGCTTAGTAACGAAAAACATGTTACACATGAAAAATATCACGAGAAATTTCAGCGATCAATTTTGCCCCGCTGATCAATTACACCCCGTTTTACGGTATGCATAAAAGTTAACCCCCCGTTACTCGCGCTGTTGTACTTTGTACAACACATGAGTTTTCCATTGCCATTTTGTTGCTGCCAATCGATCTGAAACCAACTTTTAATCCTCAAAAAACTTGTTTTGAACTAAAAAAGCTAAACTTTGATTACAATTAACCCCTAAAATGCGGATAATAGAGAAAATGTAAATGGAAACCGCGTAAACGGTGTCCATACTACGTGGGATTTACTTAATTGGTTACAACATGAAATATCTCGAGATCCTGACCAGATAGAAAGTTATTGTCTTCGGCAAAGTTGTTCAGGAGGTCAAAGCCTATTTCTTAGTGTACAAAAGTTCAGAATTATCTCACTTCGTGGTGCTAGTATACATGTGAAATCCTCGTGTATAAAATATCTCTAGATCCTGACCAGATAGAAAGTAAATGCCTTCAGCAAAGTTGTTCAGGAAGTCAAGCTCTTTTCGTTGGTGGAGTAGTTCAGAAATTTCACACTACGAGGCGCTAGTATATACGTGTAATTCTCGCATATACAATAGCTCGAGTTCTTGACCAGCTAGAAAGTTACTGTATTGGGCAAACTTGTTCAGGGGGTCAAGACTTTTCGACTGGTAGACAGTAGTTCAGAATTTTCTCACGACGTGGCGTTTGTATACATATACACTTCTCGCATATGATATATCTCGAGATCCTGACCAAATAGAAAGTTACTGTCTTTGAAAAAGTTGTTCAGGAGGTCAAAGCCTATTGCTTGGTGTAGAAAAGTTCAGAATTTTCTCACTATGTAGTTCTAGTATACACGTTAAATTCTCTCATATAAAATATATATGACAAGATAGAATGTTACTGTCTTGGGCAAAGTTGTTCAGGGATCAAGGCCTTTTGGCTAGTGGACGGTAGTTCAGAATATTTCACTTCATGGTACTAGTATATACATGCAATTCTCGCATATGATATATCTCAAGACCTGCTAAAAATGTACTGTAATCGGTAAAGTTGTCCAGGAGATCAAACCCTATCGTTGGTGGAAAGTACATAATTTTCTCACTAGGTGACGTTGAAAGACACGTGAAATCCTTGCATATAAAATATCTCTGAATGACCCGCATACTAGTGCCACGTAAAGGGAAAATTCTGAATTACTGTACACCAACGAAAAGATCCTAACATCCTGAACAACTTTGCCGAAGACAGTAACTTTCTGTCTGGTCAGGATCTGGAGATATTTTATATGCGAGAATTCCTCATGTATACTAGCGTTGCAAAGTGAGAAAACTCTGAACTTAAGTCCACCAGCAAAAAGGCCTTGACTTCCTGAACAACTTTGCCGAAGACAGTAACTTTTTATATGATCAGGTTTTCGAGATATTTTATATGAGAATTTCACGTATATACTAGCACCATATAGTGAAAAAATTCTGAACTATAGGCTTTGAACTTCTGAACAATTTTTTCGAAGACAGTAACTTTCTATCTGGTCAGGATTTCGAGATATATCACATGCGAGAACTTCACATGTATACTAGCGCTATGTAGTGAGTAAATTTTGAACTACTGTCCACCAGCAAAAAGGTTATGATCTCTAGAACTACTTTGGCAAAGACAGTAACTTTCTATCTGGTCAGGATCTCGAGATATTCCATGTTGTAACCAATTAAGTCAGAACCCTCGTAGTATGGACACCATTTACGCGGTTTCCATTTACATTTTCTCTATTATCCGCATATTTTGGGGGTTAACTGTAATAAATATTTAGCTTGTTTAGTTAAAAGCAAGTTTTTTGAGGAATACTCGTTGATTTCAGATCGATTGGTAGCTCGGCTGCAAAATGGAAATGGAAAACTCACACTGACTGTTGTACAAAGTACAACGCGTGAGTACTCGTGTTACAAAAGTTGGCGCGAGTAACGGAGGAAATATAATATAACATAAGGAAACAACTGATCATACCATAAAAAAAATCATTCAGAAGTAAATCTTAATACGGAGACCTGACTCTATGCTTGCAGTCCATATTATTTTTTGTATGGGCTGTTCATAAACTACGTAGACGGTTTTTGAGAGATTTCAACCCCCTTCCGTAGAAGACAGTCTCAAACACAAAATTTAAAAAATTGTATGGACCGTAGACATCTGCCAAGCGCTCCCACCCCCCTAAAGCGTCTACGTAGTTTATGAACAGCCCCTTAGTTAAATGCGTTTGGGAGATAGGAAAACTTTTGTGGAAAACTAGGAACTAGGTAAACTAGGAAAACTAGGAAAACTCAGAGTGGACCACTCTACGTGTTTTGCCGTTTTTCCCATTTTGAATTGCCTGATAAACAAGAAATATATTTAAAAACAATGAATTCATATAATTTTGATTGATTTACTTACCAATTTAATCAGAAATCTGAGATAATAGCACGATCGACCAACCGGAATTTTTTTTGTCGCTCTTTTGATGATTCTCATTTGATAAGTGTCCAAAATAAGTTGGTAACATTTTTTTACGATCTTTTTTGGACACTTTTTATTTAATACTTTTTAAATAAAATCTTAAAGTGAAATCTTTATAAACACGTCAAATACATCTTCCAAAGACAGATAAACTGATTTGATAAAAAAATCATTGAATTGTATATTTTAGACCAAATTTAAAACAAGTACACTAACGCCGATTCCTCTTGACAAACGTCGAAACATGAAACTTTTTCGATAACATTTTCTAAAACTGCATAAATTGAGCAATTGTAAGCAATTTGAGGTGAACTAATGATCTTGAGACATAGCAAGTAATTGAAAGAATGTAATTACAACATCAACCCAGATGAATTTGAAGAAACTAGACAGTAAGCGAGGAAAATATATGAAAAGGGAACCAAAATATGTAGGGGTCCAATTCAAGTTGGTTACCCTAATGTTTGCACCATTGAGCAATGTCAAAATAAAAAAAAAATCTCAAAAATTTCGTTTTCGAATTTTTTTTATTTATTCAAAGGATGTTTCTCAGAGTCTTAAACTATGTTAATCATCGATCGAGTTTCCACTTGCTGCAATTACGGTCAAAACGCTTCCGGAATGCACGGCAGGTTCTAATAATGTAGTCTGGATTCATTTCTCTCCAGGTACGGGTCAATGTTTGTCTGAGGCTTGCTATACTCGGGTGGCGTTCATGGGTGGCATTCATGACGCGCCATATTGAGTAATCCAGCGGATTAAGATCGGGGCTGGATGGCGGCGACATATCCTTCGCATCGATAGCCCTCGGAACCCGAGCTGACCTCGGACGATCTGTGGCCACCTTTGCGGATAGTTGTCCTTTCTTTTCTCGGTCTAAAACCCTTTTGACGGTCCACCGAGACACTCCCACGGCGATTGAAATGTCTTTTTGCGACATTTGCGCGTGGGACAAATCACGAATACGCTGCCACTTTGTCATGGTGCAACTGTCAAACTAAGTAAATCATTTTATTTTATACACAGCCTACTACGGTATGAGCTATAGGTTACGTGCATGCTAAACAAAATCAAGGCATTTTATGCACAGGTGAAACGGGAACCTTATTTGTACGATGGTGCAAAGGTGTACAGTTGAACATGCTTATTTCAAATAACAGACTAAAGTGGTAATTTTTATACGATTGATGAGGAGATGAAAATATAGAATTGATAGTTCCGTTAGAGTACGGCAGTGTGAAAATTGCTTATAGAAAGTAGAAAGCGAGCTAGGACAACATAAGGAAGGTACAATTAGGTTTTTCTCTCTTTACCGAACTCTAAAGGGTGTCGGAAAAATATTCCGGGGGAAATCTGCGAAACCATCCAAGGAGGAGTCAAAATTGTTTAATTTATTAGCGAAACAGACGTAATGCTTCAATCCAATTAAAAGTATGAGCATGCTCATGAGCATGATTGACCGCACACGGTTACCTTACCTTACCAATCAGGCTAAGGCCTTGTTGTCTTCTGCTGTCCGAACAACGCGTCTCCACTCCGCAAGTCGCCTTCTAATTGGTCGATCC
Organism: Ochlerotatus camptorhynchus; assembly: GCF_037179485.1. Classification (NCBI taxonomy): domain Eukaryota; kingdom Metazoa; phylum Arthropoda; class Insecta; order Diptera; family Culicidae; genus Ochlerotatus; species Ochlerotatus camptorhynchus. The sequence continues at coordinate 9,499,976 of NW_027040818.1, read as the reverse complement.
ACCTTGCCCGCTGCGCGCCTCTTCCTCTTCTTCCTGTTGGGTCGCTTTCTAGAACCATTTTCACTGGGTCGTCGTGCGGCATTCTTACGACGTGCCCAGCCCACCGTATTCGCCCAATTTTTGCAATGTGGACGATGGATGGTTCTCCCAGCAGCTGGTGCAATTCGTGGTTCATTCGCCTCCTCCACGTTCCGTCATCAATCTACACTCCACCGTAGATGGTACGCAACACCTTCCGTTCGAAAACACCTCCACGAGCATAGTCCAGGTCTCGTGGCCGTAGAGGACCACCGGTCTAATCAGCGTCAACTTCGCGCGGCGGCGAATTTTATTCGACCGGAGCGTCCTCCGAAGTCCAAAGTAGGCACGATTCCCTGCCATAATGCGTCTTTGAATTTCTCTGCTGGTATCATTTTTGGCGGTCACCAGTGAGCCCAAATACATCGACCACCTCGATTTCGTCACCGTCAATCTGAACTCGGGTTGGGAGGCTCACATTGTCTTCACTAGAACGTCTTCCTTTCATGTATTTTGTCTTTGATGCGTTGATGGCAAGTCCAATCCGCCTAGCTTCAGCCTTCAGTCTGATGTACGTTTCCGCCATCGTCTCAAAGTTCCGTGCGATGATGTCAATGTCATCGGCGAAGCCAAGAAGCTGGATGGACTTCTTGAAGATCGTGCCACTCGTGTCTATCCCAGCTCTTCTGATCACACCTTCTAACGCGATGTTGAATAGCAGACACGAAAGTCCATCACCCTGCCGTAACCCCCTTCGAGATTCAAAGGGACTCGAGAGTGTCACAGATACTCGAACAACGCACATCACTCGATCCACCGTCGCCTTGACCAATCGCGTCAGTTTATCCGGAAATCCGCACACGGTTGCTAATATGCTATTGCCAGATCAGCTGTAATTACACAGAGAGCCAATCATCCTCAATGTGTATGGTGATATCAAACTAGGCAATACCTGCACTAGCGGCGCTAGTGTGCTTGAATTTGTGATTCCCTAGTTTGTTATAACTTGAAATCCTTGCCATCTAGAAAGTTGCTGTCTTTGGCGAAGTTGTTGATTGGATCAAGACTCCCTTTTTCAAAAATAAATTAATTGATTATTCGGCAACTTCGCCCTGCTGCTGTATATATGAGATGTTCTTCGTGCTTTATAACAAGAACCTGTCGGTCTAGGGGCTACAAAATGCTGAGTGACAATCTGGAAGGAGCGATATACCTAGCTCCGGTACTCACAAGTTCCTCCTTCACGTCTCCACGAGTCATATGATCACAAAAGACCGCCAGCTGAAACATGGACACAGCTGGGTGGCGTAGCCTGGGCAATGTTGTCAATCCGACAATAGCAGAGTGAGGAGGTGCGACGCGAACACTGGCGCGGTAACCATGGCACGGTGATAGAGGAAATGCTTCGCCAACCCGAGCGTCTGTTCATCATGGAGGTGCGGCTCAAATAGCGTCTGATTGGCATCCAGCGGCTGAATAAGAAATGCTCTTCCCCGGAAACTACACCTAAGATGGCAGCCCCATCACGGCGGATAGGAGACCTTAGGCCAACCACCTACTGTCTCTGAAACCTTTACACTTGTTACAGAAACCAACAGAGAAAGACATCGAACTGATTTAACGGCAACGACTTTTAGCGCAAAACAACGGACACGAATTGGATCATGGAATGTATTGACGTTAGCCCAGCAGGGTAAACTGGCACAACTCGCCAACGAGGCGCGACGCATGAAGCTAGAAATCCTGGGACGGAGTGAAGTTCGTTGGTCAAACTTTGGAGAACACAAACTGCCGTCGGGACAGGTACTACTATACTCTGGTATTCGAGGTGAAAACGGTCCCCGTTATCGTGGAGTTGGTCTCCTACTTAGCGTCCAGGCAAGTGCTGCGCTCATCAAGTGGGAGCCTGTTAATGAGAGGATAATCGTTGCCAGATTTAGAACACGGGTTCGTAACCTTACCATAATCCAATGTTATGCGCCAACCGATGCTGCCAGTCAACCGATGCTGCCAGTCAACTGAATGCCGTCGTGGATAAGATTCCAAAGGGTGACATCAAGATCTACACTGGCGACTTCAATGCGAAGATCGGCTCCGACAACACGGACTATGAGCGTGTCATGGGACGCCATGGTCTCGGCGAAATGAGCGAGAACGGTGAGCTGTTTGCAGAATTTTGTGACAATAACGGCATGGTGATCGGGGGCTCGCTCTTCCCCATCGGCCAGTGCACAGAGTCACGTGGGTTTCCCGTGATGGTCATACCGAAAATCAGATCGACCACATCTGCATCAGCCAAAAATGGAGACGGAGCCTCCTTGATATCCGGAATAAACGCAGCGCCGACATCGCGTCTGACCATCACCTTCTAATCGGCGAAATCCGCCTACGCATGGCGCGGATCCAGCGACGGGAGGAGAGACTCGGGCGGCGGTTCAACACACGCCGACTTGAAGATCCAGCGGTAAAAAGGTCTTTTGTCTTGAGACTTGAGACTCGAGCTGCGGACGTTCCAGAAGGTGGCAGCGTAGAAGAACAATGAAACAAGCGAGAACAACTTGGGTGAGCTGCGCACCCAGAGGAAAGAGTGGATCACAGATGAAACCTGGCGGAAGATTGAGGAGCGTAGAGAAGCAAAAGCCGCGATAGAGCGAGCGAGAACCAGAGGAGCCAAGAACGAAGCCCGTCAACGGCTCTAGAGAAGGAAGTCAGCAAGCGTGGGTGAACTCCCTGGCCGACGAAGGGGAGAAAGCCGCAAGGATGAACCCGAGGATGCCAGTGAAGGACACGACTGGACAATTGCTTACCGACCCCACTGACCAGCTGAAACGCTGGTTTGAGCACTTCGAACAACTTCTTCAAGTTTCGACGGCCAACCAGCGATCAACATCTCGGCATGATCCGCCTAGGGTGCGGCGCATCACTCGCGTCAATTCCGAGGCCCCATCACTGCAGGAGATTGAAGCAGCTATCCGAAGCATGAAATCCAACAAGGCTCCAGGGGTCGATCGCATATCAGCAGAGATGCTCAAAGCTGACCCCATGCTATCCTCACAAATGTTGCATCAACTATTCTGTAATATCTGGGACACCGCGACTTTTCCGGCCGACTGGATGCAGGGCATCTTAGTGAAGGTCCCAAAGAAGGGGGATCTGACTGTTTGCGACAATTGGCGAGGCATCATGTTACTGTGTATTGTTCTCAAAGTTCTGTGCAAAGTTATCCTGAATCGGATACAGGAGAAGATCGACGCGACTCTCCGACGGCAGCAGGCAGGATTCCGTGCCGGAAGATCTTGTGAGGACCATATTGTCACGCTCCGCATCATCCTGGAGCAGGTCAATGAATTCCAAGAGTCCCTTTATTTGGTATTCATTGACTACGAAAAAGCTTTCGACCGTCTCAATCACGAGAACCTGTGGGGCGCCCTGAGACGCAAGGGAGTCCCGGATAAAATCGTCAACCTCATCGAAGCGCAGTATGAGGCTTTCACGTGCAGAGTTCTGCATAACGGAGCCTTGTCCGACCCTATACGGGTAGTCGCTGGTGTGAGACAAGGATGTATACTATCACCGCTACTGTTTCTCATCGTAATCGACTAGATCATGGTAGGTGCAATTGACCGTGTACCGAACCGTGGGCGGCTTTGGCAGCCTATCACCATGGAGCATCCCAACGACTTCAATTTGGCTGATGATGTTGCTCTACTAGCACAACGGCGCTCTGATATGCAGAGTAAGCTCAATGACCCAGCCGAACGCTCCTCTGCGGCGGGTCTTACCATCAACGTCAACAAGACCAAATAGTTGGATATCAATACGGGCAACCCTTCCAACTTTACGGTAGCGGGGCAAGCAGTGGAGAAGGTCGAAAGTTTCCAATATCTTGGCAGCCAAATAGCGTCGGACGGCGGGACCAAGAGCGACATAGGTGCACAAATCAAGAAGGCTAGGGCTGCCTTTGTGAGTTTACGAAACGTATGGAGATCCAACCAGATAAGTCAACGCACCAAAATCCGAATTTTCAACACGAACGTGAAATCTGTGTTGTTATACGCCAGCGAGACGTGGTGTGTATCAGAGGAGAACACTCAAAAGCCCTCTAATGCAGAGCTCCATCGTCGATGTCATCAGAAGCCGATAGCAATAGAAATTCGAGAGCGAAAGTTGAGGTGGGTCGGCCACACTCTTCGACGGGGCGGAAACGAAATCTGCAAGCAAGCGCTGGATTGGAATCCGGCAGGACATCGCAGCAGAGGCAGACCCAGGGGCTCATGGTGGTGGAGTCTCAATAAGGAAATTAAGCAAGTCGATAGGAATCTGACCTGGGCCCAGGTCAAGGCAAAAGCGAGTAGCCGCCCAGGAGGGAAGCTGGTGGTGCACAGGACCCTTAAGTAAGTAAGTGTCATTCTAGGAAAATATAACATTATCAAATCTGCCCTTAAACATTGTTTGCTGCAGGAGACGACTTCGAGCAACACAAAAGTCCAACGTGGAACGGAGTCAAGGAGAGTCGAGTTCGTCATTCAGCAATATCACTTCTATCATTCCTTCGTAATTTTCACCCAGCTGCTATGTTAAGTTTGCGTGTAGATAGTTGACATTTAAATAACAATCTTATTTGGTATGGTTGTAAAAAATATTCAGGAAATAAAACGAAGCACAGAATCCTTTTGGTGGAAATTTGTTACGTTTAAAGGGTGATACGGTCAAAATTTGGTCAAGGGAAAACGCGTGTAAATCGGTGAAATCGTTTATTTAAAAAATCAAATTAAATTTCTTTTTCAAGTTCAATTAGTATAAAATTCAGGAAAAATATTCAGTTAGGCTTCCGCTTTTCCAAATCTGAATTGCCGGGCCTTACGCTTGACCCCTGCCATCAGATTTTGTACAGCCACCTTGTCCACCTTCTTCGCCGCAGAAAGCCAGTTTGCCTTGAACTGCTGCTCGCCCTTAGCAGTTTTTTTGGTCTTCTTTAGGTTCCGCTTGACAATAGCCCAGTATTTCTCAATTGGGCGGAGCTCTGGCGTGTTGGGAAGGTTCTTGTCCTTGGGAACCACCTGCACGTTGTTGGCGGCGTACCACTCCATGGCCTTTTTACCGTAATGGCAAGATGCCAAATCCGGCCAAAACAGTACGGAACAACCGTGTTTCTTCAGGAAAGGCAGCAGACGTTTATTCAAACACTCTTTCACGTAAATTTCTTGGTTGACAGTCCCGGAAGCTATGAAAATGCTGCTTTTCAAGCCACAGGTACAGATGGCTTGCCAAACCAGATATTTCTTTGCGAACTTTGACAGTTTCATGTGCTTGAAAACATCTGCTACCTTTCCCCTTTCTTTTGCCGTATAAAACTCCTGTCCCGGAAGCTGCTTGTAGTCGGCTTTGACGTAGGTTTCGTCGTCCATTACCACGCAGTCAAACTTCGTCAGCATCGTCGTGTACAGCCTCCGGGATCGCGCTTTGGCCGTCGTATTTTGTTTATCATCGCGATTTGGAGTCACTACCTTCTTGTAAGTCGATAGTCCGGCTCGTTTTTTGGCTCGATGCACGGTTGTAGACGATACACCCAGCTTATTTGCGGCATCTCGGAGAGAGAGGTTAGGGTTTCGCTTGAAACTACCGGCAACTCTCTTTGTCGTCTCAGCGGCTTCCGGTTTTCGATTTCCCCCCGATCCAGACTTCCTGGCTGTCGACAAACGTTCCCCAAACACTTTAATTACATTTGTAACGGTTGATTTGGCAACTTTTAGCGATTTTGCCAACTTTGCGTGCGAGTAGCTCGGATTTTCGCGATGCGCGAGCAAAATTTTGATACGCTGCTCTTCTTGCTTGGACGGCATTTTGACAACTGAAGAGTGAATTCCAAAATCAAAATAGGAGCAACATTCTACACACACACACCTTCAAAATGAGGGGTGTTCAGGTTTTTTAAATGCAAAATTGAAAGAAATACGTCAAGTTGATATTGACCAAATTTTGACCGTATCACCCTTTAGTATGTGGACTGTCATGTTGAATTTCCCGTTTAGAAAAAAAATGAGAATTTGGTTTTTGATCAATCAATGTTTACTTCGGTTTCTGGTAGTGTACTTTTTACGTTTGATGTATATGTATACTGCCGTTATACGCATAACTGTCCCATGTTCTATGCAATCCTTATGTACCGTGGGACTCTTATGCGTATAACGGCAGTATATATATACAACAATTCCATAGAAAAAAGTTATAGTGGGTCTCAGAATTTCATGAAAATTGGTATAGTTCTTTCTTATCAAAAAATATTAGACTCGTATTTTTTTATTGCGCCATTAGGGTGACCATTTCCGTGTTAGGGTGGTCCAAAAAATCATTTTTTTTTTCTAAAATGTCTTTTTTCAAAAATTTATAACTTCTGAACCTCTTGATTGATTTTTACGATTGACCCTTCAAATGAAAGAGGTTTTAATGTTGTTTTAAGAAAAATTATGAAACACTCAGAGATATTTGATTTTGTAGGAAAAAAATATGTTACAAATGCTTTTTCTTGATTTTCACTGCGAGGGTCTTCAACAACTTCTTATTTTAGTATTTTTAATTGAAAGATCATTTGAAAAAAAATGATTTTTTGGACCACCTTAACACGGAAATGGTCACCCTAATGGCGCAATAAAAAATACGAGTCTTATATTTTTTGATAAGGAAGAACTATACCAATTTTCATGAAATTCTGAGACCCACTATAACTTTTTTCTATGGAATTGCTGTATATGTATATATATATATGTATATAAAAATTACAAACGATTACATCTCAGTTTCTTCCTTCCATCCCGAAAGAAGGCTTTCACATTCCATCAGCAATTCGAAAGCCTTAGTCTGGCGCTCCTCGTTCGTGTCGAGAGTGACAAAGCGCTGCAGCTCGGTTAGTTTTTGGTGTTGGTCCTCCAATTCTTGAGCGCTTGGTGCTGGTATCTCAAGGCTATCGTCCAAATCGCCAGGAGTTTCAAGATCTCCCAGTACTTCTTCAACCTTTGTTTCCTTTTCTACAATCAGTTCATAAATCTTAGCTCGCTTTATATCAACAACTCCCAGCGCCGGTCCCAGAGCTCGAATGTCTTGCGGGACGTCTACATTGTCGTTGATGGTTTCATTGACATTTCCGCTGATTTCAGGTGGCAAAAGAGCATTCCAGCAGTTCTTGAGCGTAGAAGGCTTTATATCACGAACGGCTTTTTCTAGGCTTATCTTTGATAGTGAACTTCTTCCACGATTTAATCAAATCGTCCCCTGTTTCATCCATTCGGTCCACAATCGGGCGGTTGCTATGAGGGATGTAACGCAACTTAAAGTTTGCGATTATCCCTTGATCCAACGGCTGTAGTATGGAAGTCGTATTTGGAGGGAGATAAGTCACTGCGATGTTCGGATGACGTTGGATCGTTGTCCAACACCAAAAGGACTTTGAACGAGAGGTTATTGTCCCGACACATTTGTTCAACATCTGGAGCGAAAATGTTGTTAAATCAGTCCGAGAAAAGGGATGAGGTCATCCATCCCTTTTTGTTAGCTCGGTAATGTATCGGCAGCTGATCTCTGCTGATGTTCTTGAGCGCTCTTGGGTTCACCGCTTGAATGATTTGACCATATGGGAACCCGACGCGTTGGAACAGAAAAGTATAGTGTACTCTTTTTAATCGCCTTGATCTCTGGAACAATTTTTGAGATGTTCAACGACGTAAGATCGCTGAAGCATTTTCCGATAGAAAAGTTTAGTCTCGTCCCAATTATAAATTTGCTCTCGAGTGTATCCGCCTTGTTCGATTATTTCTGAAAATGTTCGTGGAAATATGGCACCTGATACGACATCAGCCGAAGCCTTCTCGCCGCGTATACGTACATTGTGCAACTTGTTTTGTTGTTCATCTCGGTCGAACCACCCTTTGTTGACAGAGAAATGTTTAGCATCTTCTCCGGTCGTGCGCTTCAATTCTTCAGCGTAATTTTCGTGAGAAGCCAATCCTTTCTCTTGAATGGCAAAAAAGTCAACAGGCAAATTTTTATAATTTATATCTTCGACGGTGTGGAATGCAATTTCCATTTTCTTCATTATCGCATTGCTTGCGTAATGATACTGATCTTTCACGTTTGGCGCTAAGCCCGCCATTTCCTAGATTTTATCCTTTAGAGAAATAATGGTCGTCACCGATGATTCACTGACCAAGTGCGACCTAGGTACTGCTCAGACCATTCTCAGTTTCTTCGATTATTCGTATCTTTTCGGTCAGTGTCATCGATATTCGTTTTTGAAGCAACAAAACAGTAACGAAGACAGTAACTTCCTAGATAGTAAAGATTTCAAGATATCACATAAACAAGGAAATCACAAACACATGCATACAAGCACCGCGTAGTAAGAAAATTCCGAGCTCCTGTCCACCAACAATAAGATCTTGATCCACTGAACAATTTCGCCGAAGAAAGCAATTTTTAGATGACAAGGATTTAAAGATATCATAAAAACCAAGGGCTTCATTAATTCATGCTCACTAGCGCCGCGTAGTGAGAAAATTCCAAATTTCTGTCCACAAAACTTTAGGTCTTGATCCACTGAACAACTTTGCCCATGACAGTAACCTTCTATATGACCAGGATCGCGAGATATTCCATGTTGGTCCCTATTAGGTCAAATCTCATTTGCTACGGGTACTCCATTTACGCGAATTCGATTTACGCGGTACGTATTACTCGCGCTCTTCGGGGGGAGAGTGTAGAAGCAAAAGGCATGGTAAAAGTGAAATTTAAGCGCAACTTCCATCTATTACGCGCTCGTGATGGCCGCCACAGCATGGTCAACAGATGACGATAGTGTTCCAGGGACGATATTTTGCCATGCATAATATTCACAACGCATCGTGTGTGTTTGTCTGTGCCCTAACCATGACTCAGACTCACCGGTCAAGATACCTCCTCATTCATTAGTCAATAAAAGATCAAACCCATCCGTTTCAATAGTATTACTTTCCATATTGGTTTCGATATAGAGGAAGCATCCTACTGCACGTCCATCAAACAAATCAACGGGCGGGCGGGCGTGCGGACGGTGTGCAGTGGGACGCTTCTAATAAACAAGACAAATTAAAATGAGTTGCAAGTCAAACATGACCGTACGGATCGTACTCTACTCAAACATGGTTGTGCCGTCGGCCTCGGTCCGGACCGGTCGTCTTCCAACAGAACAGCAACAACAACTGGTGCGGACGAAAAGAACGAGCTAGTTCGTCGTCAGCTGGGCTACGGTGGCGATGATCCAGTCAGAGTGCAGTAAGCAGTAAGCAATTATACAAACGATTAAAACACAAACAGAAAGCGAAAGAGATGCTACGGGGAGCGAACGAAGGAAGACGGTAGAATCTTGTAAGGAAGGCTCACCACACACCAGCAGAGTAAACACCCAATGACTAACGAGATAAACTGAGACAAATGTACATAAACTGCTGCACGTGCCAAACAGTCGACCTACAGATCCGGTTGATTATCGCAACCGAGTTTTCGGATTTGGGAAGAGTTCCATTCAGTCTGGATTCGGAGCGAATTTGATTACTTCTGTGGATTGTATTTCGAGAATGGATATTTTCGAATCACTTCCATCATCCCAAAACATCGACACATATCACTCAGCACAGAACAGCTGACTTCAAGTCAAAGGAAGGCTAAAATCAATCTTTTCCCGATGTTGTCTCAAGTGTTCCACATCATGGAATATTGCGAAAAATCGCACCACCAAGTCGGGTGTCACACGTGACACGACTATTGGCTCAGCTGTCAACAACCATGGAGCGGGAAAATTGGAAAACTTTCCAGCTATTTCGGTATTCAGCGTTCGGCAAAACAGCATGCTTGTTCGACTAGAAATTTAATATCTTGCTGCAATATTGCCCTTGGTGCTCACGCTTCAAACTAATCTCTAATCTAGATTCAATTAGTTCGGGAAATGCTCCAAATATTCCAACGAACGTCCCAACAGCCGGAATATGCTGTGTGCATTCCTGTTTGCACTGGAAGCTGATACGGTTCAGTTGCAGCCGATGCAATACTTCATCGAGTACAAGACCACTCTATTGAGCAGCAGCAAATTGATGTAACGTTCACTTTGGAGCTCGGGGTGCGGCGTACTTCAAACTGCTTTGCTATTTACTTAGTACGGACATAGGTACTACCGCAACACACAGCTGCAGCGAGAACGTTATCATCTCTTTGTGGATGCTGGAATAACAATACATCACAACGGGACCAACAATCAATCAGAACCGTATGGAAGCTGCTTGTCGAATGTGGTCTGAACGGTGGGATGTCGCAAACGGTGGTTGGATTCGAATTCATTCGAAGTGTAGAGTTTTTTTTTAACATAGGTTGCTGGGCAGATCTGAGGCAAAAATCGTGACTAAAGTCTGGTCCACTTATAATCCGAACACATGGGAAAAAAATCAGATCTCCAAAATGAGAAAAATGACTCATGATTTCATGAACACAGCGTATTTTCATGATATGAAAATACACCATGAATAATATTCATGATATCATGAGCAACTTTTGCGTAACGCAGCAAACATTCCAAAAATCATGAATCATCCGAGTTGAAATCATGAGCTAAATTCATGGGTTTAACTTTTAACCAAAAAATGCAGATAGAATAAAATAAAGCATCAAACTGAATTCGAACCATGAACCTTGAGATCATTAAATCCATTCGTTGACCACTAGGCTATCAGTACTTGTACAAAATTGAAGACAAAAGGCGTATAAGAGATACCTATGTAGTGCGGCTTATGAACACAGTTTTCCAAGTACGTGTAACGCTTGTAGTGGTCTTGATTCCACTGCATTATGAAATCATGAATTTCCATGACGAAATCATGAATCATTGTTACGATTTCATGGGATGCCAAGTTTTTTCATTTCATTTCATGAAACTGGAATCGGATTTGTTTCCGTGCAGGTCTTTCTCGAGATTGATTTGATGTAAGAAAAATATAAATTAGTCAAAATGAAGGTATTTTACTGTACTGTCATAAAAAATGCAAAATTACTCCGACAGCGTTCGGATGAACTTGTGGACTTCTTTCCCGCCATCATCTGCCGCACACTGGACTGGTCAACCCCAGCGGCAATTTTTTCCCATCATCGAGCCATCTATGCAGCTTCCTGAGTCTACTATCCAGTTTTCTTCAACTTCCGCTTGATAATTTTCGATTGGGCGGAATTGCGGGCAGTTGACATCCTTGTCGGCGAAACCCTCCTTACTGTCGCGGTACCACTGTAGCACCTCCCGGCTCTAGTGGCAGCTTGTCAAATCTGGCCAGAACTTCACTGGATCTTTTTGAGCCTTGATGAAAGGTAGTATACATTTCTCCAGGCACTCTTGCTTGGTTCAGTCCGCAGCTGCAAATTTCTTGCCAGATCATAAGTTTCCGGGTGAATTTTTCGGCGAAAACATACTTGAATTTTCTGGTGGGGAGAGAGGTAGCTCATCGATTCTTCCGGTTCGCCTCCTAGCATCGTGCTATAAGGTACCAGGCGATAACCAGGGTAGTTGATCGATAGCTCGATGACGTCATTTCGTTGGCGTCTGCAATGGGAAATTCTCATAGCAGGCGTTGACGATGGGACGTTGTCGAGTTGTTGAATAGCAACTATCGTGGTAACTCACCGATTACCTGTCGATCTGCCAAATTTGGAAAGACGTCTGCATTGAATTGTCTCATATAATAATATTCCGCCCACTATATCACAAGAAATTGCGAGTAGCAGAGTGGAATGGAGATAAGTTAAGCATTGGGTACAGGACCAAGTCTCCCCTGAGTGGTACCAAAAGATGAGCGCAATAGAATCATCAAGTTGCCATAAGGCACGGAATGAGACTATTGCATGACTGGGTAGTCAAAGTCTTCCATTCGTTAGTCATTTCAGGTGGATTAGAACAGGTTTAGGTTTAGGGTGGGCGTTGGCCAGATTTGGATTTTTCAGATATAATCCTAAATAGGACCTAGATTATTTAATACACTAGTAACCTCAACTTCTGTCACAATGTTTCATTGTGACTAATCAACACTCAATGGGTAAAATATCAAATTTGCGGTAAATTTGAAAAAAAGGTAACTTGGAGTGTAGAGCGCACTGCCCACTGGACGATTCTGAAGCCTGACCAATATATATAGATACATTCATACCATTGGCATTTTGTATTTGAGATAAGACAGAGACAGGATGCGGAGGGCCCGCTTAGGAGGAGCGTAACCCATGTTATGGCTTCCATTTATTAAATAGTTCAGATAGGCTGGAAATGATAGGTTCATGTTGAGAAAATGTACCATATGGTGCCCGTTCACTGATCAAAATTAAATTAGATTCAAATCGTCAGGCCCTGCCCTGTAATAATTTTGACGATGATTTGTCAAGTTTCATTTTGCATTTGCATATAACTGTAAGTTTCGGTTTGCTTTTGTAATTGTAAGATAGATAGTTTGGCTCAATTGAAACATTGAGTTGTATAAACTTGACGAATCATACCTCTAAAATAGTAGTAGTTACAGTGCCGCATTATCTAACAACCACTGCCTGTAACTAATGTTGGAGGGGTCAGCAGGGCTGATTACGGATCAAAACTAACATAACTCTAACACTGAAATGATCCCGAAACTAACGCTCATTCATTGCACTTTGAGTCATAAAGTAGTTTTATTTATTTTCCTACTAATCTATCTACACACTTAGTTTTTTCTACCGAGCTCGGCTGTGTGGGTCTCGGCGGGGAGGGGGTTTCGCTGAGATCTCGGCGGGAGTGACATTTGATTGCCGAGTCTCGGATAATGCCTTTTCTAATAATCTGCCTACGTTTCTTTTTTTTGTTATCTACTTCATCCCTTTTTTATTTGTCTGCTCTTCTTTCCTCTTCTCTCCTTTTGTTTTGTTTGTTTACATATAACTAATACTAATACCTCCTTGTTTTCTCTCTAATTTGTCTACACGGGAAAAAATCCGATCTTCGAAATGAGAAAAATGACTCATGATTTCATGAACACAGCGTATTTTTATGTTATGAAAATACACCATGAATAATAGTCATGATATCATGAGCAACTTTTGCGTAACGCAGCAAAGATTTCCAAAATCATGAATCATTAGAGTTGAAATCATGAGCTAAATTCATGGGTTTAACTGTTAACCAAAAAATGTTAAAAGAATAAAATAAAGCAACAGACTGGATTCGAACCAAGAACCCAGCGATCATTAAACCCATACCTTGACCACTAGACTATAAGTACTTGTATAAGATGGAAGGCAAAAGGCGTATAAGAGATACGTATGTAGTGCGGTTTATGAATACGGTTTGCCAAGTACGTGTAACGCTTGTAGCGGTCTTGATTCCTCTGCATTATGGAATCATGAATTTCCATCCCAAAATCATGAATCATTGTTACGACTTCATGGGATGGCAAGTTTTTTCATTTCATGATTTTTTATTCATGATAATGGAATCGGATTTGTTTCCGTGTACTATGTCCCACCATCACGATGAGAGATGAGCTACCGTACATGGTACACGCTCATATACACTCCCAAAATAGTATGCCGCAAGTAAGTATATCACAGAGGCAACTAAAGATCCAGAAACGAAAACCGATAACGCTGAAGATAATGAGCTGTGGTGATTTATTTATACTAACCTAAACACAACGTGGGGTGACCCAAATCCAAACGATCACTAACCAAAATAATAGACTTATCTGTTTTCAGCAGCACTACACCAGCCAGCAAAGTTCAACAATCCATCGTTGCTTATGCCTTTGTTGTCGTTTGGAACCAGTTTTGCGAGGTAGGCGACGATTGTGCGTATTTCTCGCGTAAGTTTTGAAAAGAGCCTATTTATAGCCTGAACAATACGTAAAGAGCAAATTGAAACATTGAACGTCGCGTGAAAGTGGAACTTAATGAAGGCCTAAGTACTTTTTCGTAGTTTTTAGTTTTCGGATTTGAAAGATCGTCGGTTACAGTGGCCTGCTTACCGAGCAGAAAAACGCGGTCTCAGTTCCTTACATATCAAAGAGATTTATGGTAAAATCGCTTGTGTATCGTGTATTTTGCGAAACTCGTTGTTGTCGTTGGTTCCGGGTTTGAATGTATACAAAAATTTGAGCAACGGTATTATGTGATATGAGGGGCTCGGTGGCCTTAGAGCAACCGTTTTTGCTTACTGAGCAGAACATCATGAGTCTAATCTCAGGCCCATCCACATTCAAGATTCGTCAATCGTTTTATTTGTTAATATGAGTACATGGTAATAACAGCATCTCGGTAATTAAAAAGGTGCTCGTCTGCCTAGTGGCAAACGTTTTTGCTTACTGAGCAGAAGACCGTGGGTTTAGTCCCAAGCTCCTTCGCGTTATATGATTGTTAGGACATCAATTCAGCTTATCGTTTACCAAAACGAACCTTGCTGCAAACCCAACCCTCTTATCCAACATCCCAGTGATTTCTCGTGGAAGTGCAGAGGTGTTCTCGGCTTCCATCAAAGCGAGTGTCATGTCAACACAATCCTTCCCATTCCTTTCTTGACCTGTGTTCGGGCGCGGCCGGCGCTGGTATTGCCTAATTTAAGATCACCAGTTTTTACACATTGAGGATGACTGCTAGTCCCAAGCATCGTCTATTGGTTCTCTGTGTAATTACAGCTGATCTGGCAATAACAGAGTAGCAACCGTGGGCGGTCAATCAAGCTCAAGCTCAAGCTCAAGCTCGATTTGTTATCATTTCCTGTGATAAGTGGATCCGAAATCATGCTCAGTTTCCACTGGTAGTGCAGCAACCTAACCCGACAGAACTTGATGTCCTCCATGGTACCTTGGTGAATCACTTGCTCCATGGATTTAAATAAAGTTGACAGCTTGGCTTGGCAGTGGTGGATGCTGTTCACATCGGTCATGATAATATCGATTCTGAAATTTTTCCAAAAAATATAGCACTTCTGATCGAATTGACGTTTGAGACAAAGTTGTGTCTTTCTGGGAAAAATAAACAAGTTGAATTGTTTGCCAGAACGAGACTTTTTATCATGACTAGGAGATCGTTGAAATTCAATCTACTTTTGCTACATCACCCAACTCGGGCCATCCCTCATATTAATTGTTTATACTAAAATTAAATTCCCGTACACTTAGAGCGGAAGCGATAACCTCTTCATTCACAAGATGAGACGGCAGCGTCAGATAGTGCGTCTTTCTATACGATGAAGCTGCGGTGTTGATCGTCTCCAGCTCTACAAGCTCTGCCACTCATTCATGGAAACAAGAAGTGCGTACCTCCTTAACGATGCACACACAATCAAACCGCCGCCATGGCCGCGTGGCTGACACACTCTCACCCCAAAATTTAATACCTCTGAAAGCAGATTGTACATTCGAGTGCGAACCGCCGCGCGCACCTTCCAGGAAGAAATCATCTCATAACGGGTTGACTCACCCAGTCCCAGTCGAATGGCGTTCGGTGGAAGGTAATTCAATATCAGATGCTATTCAGCCGCCCGTTGTGCAGTGTCTGGAGTGTTTGCTGCCGTTGGAGGCTGCTAACGATCATCTAACTTACTCTTATCTAGATTATGATGGATATAAAATTTTACAGCAGCAGTTTACTGCTCAAGTTTCTCGGTTTTATTGACGTTCATGTTCTTTTTTGTTTTTTTGGCAATTTAGAGATGGAAGAAAAGTTATTTGAATATGACATTTGAGATGATATCATGTGACAATAAATGCATAATTTCACCAAATATAAATATTCACATTCCTAGATTAGAATAAAACCTTGCTGACAGGAAATGTATTGCAGTTGTCGTTTAAAGATGTTAACAGCCAGCATTAAACACGTACTTAAATGCATCATGACCGCAGAATCGGTCAACAACATCAAAACCACAAATCTTTCTCCCATAAAGCGTCGATGACAGCCACTTGATCTTTGACTGTAAATGGCACCACTTTTCACCGCAAGAACGGATACGACTAGCCATTTTATTGTTTCATAAAACCGCAATTAATTTATGCAGTTACCCTTCTTTACCATCCGACGACATACCATGTGATTATTCCTAACCTGACAGCAACCATCAACGACATGATTATTCCATTTTCTTTCATTACGACAGAAAACCGAAGCATTCCATTTCGAATGGCTCCTTCTGTGAAACAAAGCGATGCATGTTGAAATGAAGTTCAGAATGACTTTTGCCAGCCGGCTTCCGTGTCTCGCTCAAAGGATGAATATTTAAGAATCAAACTCTGCAGGGGTATGAATTTTTCATTCTCCAAACTTCCGTTGTCTTCGTCCGGAGTATGCTTTAAAAAATAAATTAACAATGGTCTGTTCCCGTACTTGCTTTTTCGCTTTTGCTGCACCCAATTGGAAAAGTAGGCAAAATTTACAATGTTTCGCGACATGAACGGATTCTGCAAAGGAAAAAGTTTTGTAATTTTTATATATGATATGATAAAATATGCGACGTGGAAATACGCAATTACATTTGTGGTATGAAAAATATGCAGAGGCAGTCAAATATCCAACCTTACATTGGATGTAAGATAAATTTGTTTTGCGTGTGTGTGTAAGTTGCTCTAAGTAATAATGTGGTGCTTGTACAGGAACATACTTTTGCCTTTTCACTGTACATAATGTTACAGAGAAGCAAGCTCGGAAACAGGCCTAATTACTTCTTGGCAGAATCAGCTCAAGACCAACGGAGCGGAGTTCAGTTTCAGAGCTTCAAGAAATTAAATTGCGAAAACCGCAGTCCCATATCGTGTGAGGGGAGAAAGCCCCTTAGAAGATTTCTCATTCTCTCGGTCTGTTGATTCAGTTTGGGAAAGAACGGAACAACCGCATTTTTTTCACTTTCACTTCCGAGGGTCGCTGGCTGCGGAAGTTTTCACGCAATTTTCCTCCGCTGTTGCTCTAAATTGCTATGACACAGTGCAGTGAGTGGTTAACTTTCTGTGTTTATTGTGCGGAAAATGTGCTCCTGCTTCGATGGCAAGTGCTACCAGTAGCTGGGGAAAGTGTCGAATGTGTGGAAACAAATAGTAAAGTTTTACTATGCATTTAAATTAGTATGGACTGTAGAGACCCGCCTAGCACGTCCCCTCCTCAACCCATCTAGCTTGTCTACATGGATTGTGGACAGTTGGGTATAGAAGAGTTGCATTATAACATTCCATTTCCTGGAAATGCTTTCGGAAACGCGGGGCTTCGTGACAAACGTTGGAAGAACTACTGGATTCTCTAATATTATTGTTTGAAGTTTGTTCGTTTGGCTTGCCGAAGCCAGCAATGGAAGAAATTGCGAATTTTGTGAAACCGATGGACGCGGATCCCACTCAGATGATCGCTACTTACTGTATAGTGGAGCAAAAACCTATGTTCATGAAGTACACATCAGAAGATTTGATGCTTTATTGTTTGCTACACAACCGTGAACAATTAATTTTCCACTATACCGATGAAAAGTCAGTTGAGGTACGCATGTCACCTGCGGTAGGTCCCCGATATCAATCTAGCATTGGTGCTAGTGAAATACGGTGATATAAAGTGTGTAGTACAAGAGAAATTTCCAGCTGCCTTGGGCCTCGATATGCTGACAGGTTTCCGAGGAAGTTTCATAGACGTTAAAAAGGAGATTCCTAACTCGCTGCATTTTTTCAATCGAAAGGGGAACATACCCAAGTAACATTTAACGTTTTATGAAGTACTACAAGGCTTCTTTAAAACAACATTTTTTAAATTCCTGGTCAAGATAGCTTTGCCTTTATTACATCCACCAAGACCTCATTAAGACTAGAATCTGTCTAGTTGGCCCGCCCTGAAGAAAGTTCTAAAGAGTGCATTATCGAGACATTTCAAGAATGATTTGCTGCAAAAAGGTTTTATGACGAATGCATTGAGAAGCATCCTTATTAAAAGTATAATAAAAGTCATTTAGCACCAATACTTGTGCCATTTGCCTTTGACGCTTGCTAAATGCACTAAAATAAAGCATCAATCAAGATTAAAAGGAATAGGGGAAATGACGGCTTCGGCATGACAGACTATTTTCGGCAACCCAAATTGAAACACTATTTTCACTGGATTTTCTTACGAAAACATTTCGCTGAATGCATGCAAACGATTCTTTATGCTTTCAGCTTCAATTTGACTATATTTTTACCACTGAGAAAAAGCAATCTAGCAGGGTTTTCTTGAAATGAAACACACGCACTACAAATTGTAGCTAATTTCGAGTTGCCGATAATAGAACAGCAGATTTACATGCAGTTCAAATGGAACGGTTTCCGAAGAAACACTGGTTGCCGACAATACTCGCTCTCACTAGAGAAGATTGGAGCTTTGTAAAAGCGTTTCAAAACAGTTTTTGACAATTCTTTCGACTGAAATTGTTAGAGCAGCTGGCAGCAAAAGATTTTAAACAAACCAATACTGCATATGTGTGCGTTCCATAGAGAAAAAGGCTATAGAAAGAAGGTCGCTGCTTAGGTTGCCGAGAATACGTAAATTCCCCTACATAAATATCGTCCGAGCTTGCCAAATTCATTGATCCAAAATGAATCTGTCAAAAATGCTCATAAATTTCCTCATCATTAAAATTAAAGAATTACAGGTCGGACTCGATTATCCGGACGGAGGGGGCTGAAAGAGGGGTTGTTTTGTATATTGAAACTCGGTTTATATTCATTCATAATTTGAATACAGTGGTGACCCGATTTTGTCAGCCTGTAGAATTCAATTAGTATCGTTTGAGGTGAACTGTTTTGTGTACTCGTTGATGGTATTTTATTGATTGCAGGACTCAATAGTGACATTCTTCGAGAATTATATTCGGAAAATGGACTCTGAACACCACAGGGTGACCCTCTGGAAGATCCGGAACAAGCATGAAAAAGCATGATTGACCGCCCACGGTTGCTGCTCTGTTATTACCAGATCAGCTGCAATTACACAGAGAACCAACAGATGATGTTTGGGACTAACATTCATCCTCAATGTGTAAGAACTAGAGATCTAATATTTAGCAATACCAGCGCCGGCCGTGTCCGAATGCAGGTCAACTAGGGAATGGGAAGGAATGTGTTGACGTGGTACTCGCTGTGAAGGAAACCGAGAAATCCTCTGCGCTTCCACGAGAAATCACTAGGATGTTGGAGGTGGGGGGAAAGGTTGCACGCACACGCAGGGATCGTTTTTGGTAGAGCGATTATAATACACAAACACACACACACGCGCGCGCGCGCACTCATCCAATTTCTATTTTTAGATCAGGACCCACACTGTGGTAAGTGATGCGATCGGTGTTAAAGAAGAATTTGTTTTCATTAAAATCTAGTGGGTATAGAATAAGGCAAAGTGAAAAATTGCAAGGAAGGGGACGGGCCTGGGATTGAACTCCCGACCTTCAGCTCAGTAAGCAGAAACGGTAACCACTGAGCTACCGAGCCTCGTCATGGTGACCCTCTGGAAGATCCGGAACAACAGTAAAAGTGGCCAATTCATAAAATTGGTCTTAGAGCTTCGTGGTTTTTTTTTTTTATTGGGTGTCAAGTTGGAGCTGCGTGACAGCTTAGTTTTCAAGACTTGACCCATTTGAATACATTTTGCTTCTATCTTTGACAATACAGCAGAAGGACTAGCCTATGTTGGCAGCTTGAACACTGGATTTCGTGTGTATTGTTTCAAGATAGTTATGGAAAAAATGCTGTGACGTATGCGCGTAGATACATCCGCGTAGTAAACCGATTGAATAAGTAAATCCGTTTTGAACGAAATATCTAAATTATGTAAGTTACGAAAACCGCGTGAATTCCGAAAGCCGTGCAAGCGAGAAAAAAAGGCTTATTATCATTTAAAGAGTGCCACCAAAATAAATATGATAGCCTATGTTGGCAAGTTGCCTATACGTAAGCGCACTACGACGCGGCTCTCAATTAAAGGAGTAACAAGTGTGATACTATCACTGCTAGACTAGATCTTTAGTTCTCTCATGCAGTGGTTTATCAGAGAGGGGATGCTTAGTAATCCCCATTGCCTGCCCATGGCGCCATTCTATTGCGACATGAGCCAGCAACGCCATAAACCTACCATCTCCAACACTCCACTATAAAGCATGAAATTAAGCCCGCCCACCAACAGCAAGGTGCAAAAACGAGCCAAGGGGAGGGTCTTAGAGCTTCGCGGTTTTTTCAATACAATAATCATGGTTAAATAAACTCGTAAAACTTGTCAGGCAACTTATTGTTTATTTAAGAATAAAACAAATTCATTCGTCCAGTAACAAAGCATGAAAAAAAAATCAAACGTTTACGTGCAGTAAATCAATTTATTTCAGGAACAACAAAAACAACTTCTTGAGTAGTGATATGCATAAAAGTAACAAAGCAAGAGATATAAAAATCAAACAATTACATTCCGTGAATCAATTATTTTCTCTAGAACATTTCTACGTACTTCTCGCAGCAGGAACTGTGTTTCCAATGGAAGTCCGTATTCCTCTGTCCAAGCAATTACTTGATCGATTCCAGATAAAGCTGTTTCATTTGAATAACAATTTTCAGATTCGTCATCCACATCAATCTGGTGTCGTTCCAAAACTGATGAAGCATTTGCTCCCTCGACAGTTGAAAACGTATTTTCGCCATCGCAGAACGATATGTTCGGGTGCAAAACGATGTTCACAATATTATCGTCGTTCAGGACGTCAAACTCCACGTCCTCTTCGTGTACGGTATTGTCCTGGTCCATCAATTTCTGCTGAATCGAAAGTAAGCGTTCTCGTACAACCGCCAACGGGATGTTATCTTCATCTTCGAATTCTGGTGCTATGTACAGAATTTTCCATGACTTGGCAATGGAACCAGCCGGTACCTCGTCCCAAGCCTCGGCTACCCAAAACATAGCATCCTTGATGTTGATTCTCTTGACCATGTCATCGAATTCTCCTTGGCGTCCTAGAAGCTCACGCATAAGCTTTTGCTTGTAGTTGGACTTGACCATCTGGATGACGTTTTGGTCCATTGGCTGCAACAAGGCTGTTGTGTTTGGTGGTAGGAAGATCGTAGAGATTGCTCCATCTGCAGTTCTAAGCTCGTCGGCGCTGCAATAAGCGGAACAGTTGTCCAACACTAAGACGGCCATTACCGGCAGTATAGCACCTTCCAAAAATGTCGTTACCTTAGGAACAAACTCCTTCAAAAACCAATCCTTAAATAACTGCCGGGTCATCCAGGCATTTTTTGACGAGGCATAGTATACATGGACGTTCTTCAATGCTCTTGGTCGTTTTGACTTTCCAATCATCATAAGCGGAAGTTTGAACGAACCATCGGCATTTGCGCAAGGCATAAACGTCACACGCTCCTTGTTCCCCTTTCTTCCTGGAGCTGATGATTCGTCCATTGTGACATATGTTGACGAAGGAGTACATTTGAAATAAAGCCCGCTCTCGTCAGCGTTGAAAATCTGGCTGGGAGATAGGTGTCTAACGATGGTTGCAAAATGTTCAATGTACGAATCAACGGTTGCAGCATTGTTAGAAAGTTTCTCTCCCGTTATTTTCAGAAACCTGATGTTGTGTCGTTTTATGAAATTCACGATGTATCCACGGCTCCCTTTGAACTTCTCATCGTTGTACAACTTTCCGTACAGTTTCACTGCCTGAACCGTCAACTTATCCTGGCTAACAGGGATATGGCATTCACGTTTCTGAAGAAACCAAACGAACAGAGCTTCGTCGAGTAGAGGATATTTAGCCCTTTTGAAGGTTTTCCGTTTGTCTACAGATTATAAATTTAAATGAGAACATGTGCATCGTATAAATTTCAAAAGGCTTACTCATCCGAAGTTGACGCTGTGCGATCTGTTCCATGATTTTCAGCTTGTTCTTCTTTAGGTCGTATGCAGTCGATTCAGCGATGTTATACTTCCGCCTTATTTCGATCATAGGTTGCCCTCTGTCGAGATCTAGCAAAATTTTTACTTTTGTAGCAAACGTCAGGACAATTCTGCTCTTCTTTCCTTTCATTGCAACTTTCACCATTTTTTAGAATTTGAATTGTCCGAAAGCAACAGCCGGAAACACCACTACATAGCACAAAGAACAAATTGCACAAAATGAAATAACCTACACTTACACTCCTACGATTGGCAAAATAAGTGCCGGTGTGAAGGCCGTTACACAATAGCGCGTGGGGCGTCACGTCGCCTCGGGGGAATTCATCCATCAAATGACAGATGTAACGCATAAAGCGTTACTTTTTCTACTTTAACGACTTGAAAAAGGTAAACAAAAAAATGTAGTGTGTTGGTTTTCCTCGTAACGTTTTAAAACAATTCATTATGATTAAGGGACCATAACAAAATGCTTCTGGAGCATACTAGTAACTGTAAAATAAGAAAGTAATGTTTTTTGATGTTCATTACATTCCATATAAAAGCAGAACCTTTTTGTACTAGGTTAACATAGCTGGTTAAATGTAGGTGTACCAGAAAAAGTTATTTTCTTTGCGGGTAATTGGCTAATTTATTTTTTGCTTCCCTAGAAATTCCCAAATAAAATAACAAAAAAAAAAAAAAAAAAAACATTACGTTCTTTAATTGCAGATTTGATTTTTTTTTGTGATTCGATTATCCGGAGGATTTGAATATCCGGAGTGAAAAAAAAATCGATTCTCCGGATAATCGAGTCCGACCTGTAGTAAAATTATCAAAACTCTTATTGTGGTCTAAAGTCTGGAACGCGCAAAAATGGGTCAACTTCAAATTGGTGTATTCATGTTAAAAATGCATAAAAATAAACCTGAAATGCTGCATTTGGAGGTTGAGTGTATACACAATGGTTGCTATGATGAGTTTTCACCGTTTACTCTCCAGTTTTCAAAATGACGTCCAAGCAAGAGGAGCAGCGTGTGAACATTTTGCTCGCGCAGCAAGATAATCCGACGTTCTCACACGCCAAGTTGGCAAAATTGCTGAATGTGGCCAAATCGACCGTGACAAACGTTTTAATAGTGTTCGGGGAGCGTCCGTCGACCGCCAGGAAGCTTGTAAGTGGCGGCAATCGTAATCCGGACGTGGCAGCGACGACGAAAAAGGTGGTGGTGAAATATAAGCGGAATGCTAACATCTGCATCCGGGACGTTCCTGGCAAACTCAATGTCTCCCATACTACTGTGCAGCGGGCCAAGAAACGAGCCGGGTTGTCGAAGTTTAAGAAGGTGAAGGTGGCGAACCGAGATTTCAAACAAAACATGTCGGCAAAGCATTGTGTCGTCATGGACGACGAAACTTATGTAAAGGCGGATTTCAAGCAGCTTCCGCGACAGGAGTTTTATACCACATCAGGAAAAGGGAAGGTGGCTGAAATTTTCAAAACCATGAAATTATCGAAGCTCCCGAAAAAAAAAATTTCGTCTGGCAGGCCATATGCACGTATGCGGCATTTTCATTACTACGGGAACCATCAATCAAGAGATCTACGTTCAGAAGTGCCTGCAAAAGCGGCTCCTACCATTCCTAAAGCAACATAATAGACCTGTTCTGTTCTGGCGGGACTTGGCGAGCTGCCACTATGGGAAAAGGCAATCGAGTGGTTGTGGTACCCAAAGATCACAACTCTCCCAACAGCCCACGACTCCGCCCCATCGAACGGTATTGGGCCTTGGTCAAACGGAATCTCAAAAAAAAAACTAATAAATCAATGGAAAACAAGTAGCAGTTTAAATATAACTGGCGTTGGGCGGCGAATAAGGTCAATGAGACCACTGTGCAAAATTAAAAGGAAGGGGTTGAGCGAAAGGCACGGCAGTTCGGATTTGGCAAACCAAAAGAATAAACGAACATTTGTTCCTTTAAATATATGAATTGAACTACCAAAAGAAAAATAAGAAGATTTTTTGTGATTTGAATTTCGACTGAAAGCAACGATTTTTTTGTCGACCAATTTTTGCGCGTTCCAGTCTTTATTTTTAGGTGACAGATTAAATCTTATGTGGAATGTGCTCCAGAAAATCGATCAAGGACTGCCACCCGTCGCAAGTGCGAATGTTCCCGCTGAAATCGGAACGTTCCTCCTCCGGATTGGTTGAGTTCCCGAGCGTAGCCCTGGCGGTGAACGCCATCATGAAGTGCAACCACAGCGAGATTGACCACAAAGGCACAAAGTTCCCGTTCATTATGAAGCTGTGCTTCTCTTCGTTCAAGGCGATGAACGGTGCGTGGCACCGGCACTTGGTAACCCAATGTAGACAGCGGCCACAGCGCCTGGTGGTGTGACGCCCATTTCGGTGATGGGCGACTGCCTCAAATCCGAACACGATGAACCAATGTAAGATGGAGTACGGGTCCTTTGAAGGAAAGCAAAAGCAACGACTAGACTTGGTGGAAATTCACGGTAGTGTTATGAAAAAAACTATGGTATTGTGGCAACATCAATAAAAAAATTTGACACATGCACACTGCGCAGGCGCCGAAAAAGTTCAGTGTTGCCAGTAACTTTAAAGATCAGAAAAATTGTAACCATGGGTGCCAAACAGTGCCAATGAATGTGCCCAGGTGTGCCCAAGCTTATTTTTCGCACACTGTGTGGAGTGACCAAGTGACCCTAAGCGACTCTAACGGAACTATCTACCGACCCTCTTCTAATACCATTCTCTAGCTCAGTACTTCCCAACCTAGGCACCGCAAAAACAGATACAGTTTACTACTTGCATTAAAATCTAATTTTTCTTTTACATATCTATAATAAGCGTACACTCTATTCTATCTACTGCTTCAAAAAGAACTATGTTCCGTCAACTGTGTGCAAAGTTATTAGCAAATGAGCAGTTCGTGACCAAAACTGTGTATGCCAAGCATGGGTTTGTGTATTTGCTCATTTTTCTATGCGTTGCGTAAAAATGCACAAATGCACACAATGATTTACTGGACATTTCAGCTGATTTCATGGTACTTATGAACCTTTAAACAGCAGCTTTTCCGATGATATATGGTACAATTACACTTCAAAATGGTGCAGAGCGGTGCATACTTAGGAGCATTTTCAAATGCTTAATGTACAGTTTTCTCTATTTTAGGGAGCGTACTTTAAATATTTACTGAGCATTTCAAGATTTTGAACTTATTTTGATCAATCATTTAAGGAGCAACCCGATCTATTTTAAAGAGATTTTTTTACTTATTAAGGATAATTTCATCTGTTTTATTGAGCAAAAGTAGGGCTGCCATAAAGAAATCCGCCCTTCTTTTCTATGTAATATCGGTGCGCCGCGGCTTTTTCAGAAAATTTCAAACTGCGCCGCGGTAGCAAAAAGGTTGGGAACCACTGCTCTAGCTAATGAATTATCACACTGAAGCTTCACGTTAGATAGCATTTCCAACCAACTCTGAAAATCGCAAACTTCGCGTATGAAGTAAAATTTTCCTGAAGCTTACATGGCACAGTAATTAATTGAAAGCTTTCTATGCCATCCAGTGCATGAATTTGTATTATTACAATCACAATGATACTCTATGCCCAGGGAAGTTGAGAAAATTTTCAACCTGGGAATGGAACATACTGAGTTCTTAAGGTGGTATGGTTCAGCGTCCACAGGCACTTTCACTGCCACTTCGAGTTTTCTAGGGAATTAGTCTCGGGCACTATTGCGATTTGAGGCACTAAATTATCATCACAGTTTTGTTATTGTATGTTTTCCGGTAGCAGATAATGGCCTCCTGGAAAAAGCGAAGTGGAACCAGAGCCCGAGGTTCTGGATCGTATCACCTTAAAACAATTTCTATGTAAAGATCCCTTCAGACCGATCACGTTTGTCATAGTGGTTTTTTGTTCATGATTCCGTTATAAAAAATCTGGGACTTTGAACAGTTATCTAAAGTCTATGACTTGGAAGATTGGTAACTACACTGCAATGCTCCGCAGCTGAGCTGCGAGTGCAATGACATAAAATGGACATCGACTTATTACCACAACCCACTTCTCTTTCTCTCCCTTCCGCTCACAGAATTCGCCGATTCTGTGTCTCTCGCTGTGTGTTCCGCTGAGACTGAGCAATATTCGATACCGTGGAACATCTCCGCAGTTATGTTTTCTTTCGGCGCAGAAGATGTGCAGTAATCGAAAGTTAAGAATGTAGTTCAACATTTACAATAAAATTCTACCAAATTTTCATGTGCGTAGTCCACTGCAACAGCCGAATGTACGAACGAATAGAGTGACCATAGCGCATTTTAAGAAAACGTCACATGTTTTTATGGCTGTTTTAAATCAATAATTACGAAGAAACCATAAAGCCTACAAGGTTACTACCAAAGGAACAAATCACCATTTTTTTTTGGTACTTTCAACATACTTTTCAATTTTAATGTATGATAATTAACTTTAATCGAGTTCTTTTCTAAAAAGCATTGATTGCTAAGACTTAAATCTTTCATTTGGTATGTTGAAATCAGAAAATCACATCAAGATTAAAAAAATATAGCTAACCAAAGTTGTCAATAAAAAATAACATAAAATGTTGAATAACTCACTTAGCAGTCATTTCCGACCCTATGTTTCATGGGGATTTTTTCATAACTTTAGGAGCCCTATCTACCCTGAAAATATGTAAAACCCGAAACCAAACACCCTGTATAGTAAAGGAGGGTTGACTGTAACCGAAGGAAGTTTAATATAATAAGTGATATCATTTTGAGTAGAAAATTTAATGACTCCAAAAGATTTTTGATGAGAGAGTAGAATTCTTATACGGTATACTAGAAAGTCTAGAAAAATCTGGACGAATCATGAAATGTCTAGACCTGCATGTATGTATCTCTGGATAGTTCATAGAAGTCTGAAAGATTCCAGATAAATCTAGAAGATTGGCAACACTGGCTACAAACAGGTAAACAGTTTTGAGCCTATGTGCTAAATATAAATATGAACTTTAAACGTGGATTTCTCGTAAATAAAGATTCATGCAGACAAAACGATACCAGCATCTGAGAGAAATATTACTCTATCGGATGGTATAGTAAGTTTGTATGGGCTATGTTTGCGTTTGACTTGTAAAGATTGAACACAAAAAAATCCGGACACGAAAATCTTGTTGGGGTTTTAAAATACGTAGTAGGTATTACGTGGAGAATTATCGCTTTCTTGCTCTTAAATAATTTGTTGTTGACTTGCCATCTTCGCGAGTAATGTTTGGCATGTGCGTTTTTGACATTTGCTTCCAAAAGTAAAACTAACCAATTTTTTTTTTTGTTTTCCTTTGGTTTGTTTTTTCCGTTGATCTTGTTTTCCGTGCTGAGCACCAATGCTATCGACGTGCCAGGAAGGCAGCTCCCACACCTGGACCCTACCTATCGACCCATCAACTCATGAACCGGGGACCAACGGCTTTAATTCCCATCCGAAGGAAGGCGTGATCAGAGATGTTATGCCTCAGAACATCCCGGCGGCGCCGACTGGGATTGTACCCAGGCCTGCTGAGATGAGAGGTAATCACGCTTACCACTACACCACCGGCGCCGTTAACTAACCAATTTGTATGGATGGAAACAGTGGTGCCAATTCAAATGATAATACATTCAGGTGTTATACAGTACATATTTTTCAACGACAAATCACTTTGTTTTGAAACGCAAATCACTTGAAAATCAATGATAAATCACTTCGATTCGTAGTGCCGCTTGACAGACTTTTTACCGTGTATCCTATCTAGCGCGAAAAAGCACCTTGACGGAACCAAACAAAACATAATTTCATCCAACGAAACGTGTCAAGGCAACAAAAAATCTGCACATGTCCAAAACCTTTTTCTGTGTAGTAGGCTGTCGGAATGGGTAGTCTATTTCGAAGCAGCAGCCTGGCGGGATGTTATTTGTTTATTTAGCATCCTTTTTCCTGTGCTCTGTTTTTTTTGCATATTGCTTAGACAGAGGTCCTTCCGCATCATTGCAGGAAAAAGCACAGCCTGCAAAAAAAAGTATTTTTAAGTTATTGCATGCCCAGCGGTCACTCCATTACTGTCGACGACGACCACGTTGTCCCGACTTCTATTCGGGTTGGATTTTACCTTAGCGGAAAAATTCTGGCAATGCGAAATATTTTGATCCCATCCTGCTGTGCTTCCCACATTCATTAGTTTGCCAAGATTAGACTTGTTTGTTTTGCTCTGGAAACGGAAATATCCCGAACAAGGAATCCAACAACACTTAGCACGTGTGATAACACCACGTTTTCGCTGCGAAATAGAATTTGTGGAAAAATGGCATCAACGAAGCCGAAAAGAAAAAAAAAAAATAGAACATGAATCCCGAGAGATAGAGCGTGAAATTGTGAATGTTTTGCTGTCATTAAAATTGATTGCATTGCTCTGGACGATTGGGACAAATCGAATGAACCGCACCGCCATGAGACCGACCGACGACGATGGCACACATCAGCTGCTTTCTAGAAGTCAGGGGCGTATTTAGAGTTCTAAATTGAAATTTGCTTCGGCTACGATCCGAACTTGCAACGCTGATGGTGTAAGGTGATAGTAGTGGGGCGATCTTTTCCAAATCCGGTCATGAACAACATTTGAAAGTGCTCCCCATCGACATCGACCGACAGCAGGTCAGAGAGGTGGTGTCCCACAAAAGTCGAGATACGGACGCGTTGATCGGTGAATGCAGTTAATTTGTTTAGCGACATCAATATTTGATGGCACCGTCGATTGGACGGAAACTTGAAATGAGCAATCAAGGTAAATTGATCATTTTGGCATCGCTTAACCTGTGAAAACTTCATACCGAAAAGTGATTGAATTTCATTTACGCTATCAGATAATCACCATCTTGGCACGAAATTTGCGACAATCTCGTGCATCCATTGACGCCACAAACGATGCGATACATCAAGCTGCTTCTCCCCACCAAACTCCATTTCAACAGCTCAGCAAACGAAACTTTTTACTCCGACGTACTGGAAATAGTTTTCGACGCAACTGAGCAGGAAATCACTATCCCTCAATCTCTGTGCGAAAAAAAAAGTTCAGGATCATCAAGATTCAATCCTGCCCGGAGCCGAGCTTCTGGTTATCAACATTATCCTATCGTTATTATTATTTGCGTTATGAACGAACCTGCAGCACGCGAAAAAGATAAACCGACGAAGTTTATGCTTCGAAAACATTTCTCCCGAACGAACTCTCAATCGCAACAACCAAGTCTTTGGCTCTGTTGAATCCTTTGAATTTTAATTCCAACTCGCCACCCACCTACCACCACAAGTATAGCAAGTAGCCTCATCATCATCATCATCATCATTGCAGATTTTCTCATTGGAAAGGAGTAAAAATTGAAATTGTTGCGAAAGAAAGTTTGCGTGCTGAATGGAAAAGGTGGATTCCAGTCAAGTGTAAGGAGGGCGATGATCCGTCGAAGCCATTGAAGCCAATGAAAACTACGCGGTTCGGACTTGGGCGGAAAGTTTGATCGAATGTCTGATTGCTTATCGTGGAAAAGTTTGTTGGAGGGAGGGTCGATGGCATTGATGGTTTGAATGACTCCGTCTGTGTAAGCGAACCTAATAAAAGAAAGTAGAGTCAGGAATCCTTATTGCCGGGGTAACGGCGGCGTGAAGATGGAACCGCGAATAAGTGTTGGTGCCATTCGATTCAGGTTTAATTGGAAACTACGCCGCTTGAGGCGCTTCACTTTCATATTACTTATGAAGGGCGCTATATTATATGGAATAAACATCAAATATCTCTTGACTACTGGCCATGTAGAAAATTGCTGTCTTCAGCAAAGTTGTGCAGGTGACCAAGTTAAGAACTCTCTTACTACGTGGCCCTATTGTGCACATGAATATCCTGCATAAGGTGTATCTCGAGATCGTGGCCGTATAGAAGGTTACTTCCTTCAGTAAAGTTATTCAGATGACCACGTTCCTCCGGATGTTAGTTCTGAACTCTCGCACTACGTGGCTCTAATGTGCACGCGAACTCCCTGAATATGCTATCCCAAGTAACAATTTCCAGTTGAAGAAACGCTTTCGTTTTGATTTTGTTCAGCTGCATGTTGAATAATAATTGCACAATGTGTTAACCACAACTTTTATAAAACCCTTGTTTACACTGGTTTGGAGAACCTATACAACTGCAACACAAAGGTGTTGTCTAACGTATTCAGTAAAACGTTTATCCAAAATCAATTTCTTGTTGAAGAAACGCTTCCATTGTGATTTTATTCAACTGCATGCTGAATAATAACTGTACAATTTGTTTATTACAACTTCTGTAAAACTCTTGTTTACACTGGTTTGGAGAACCTGTTCAACTACAGCATTATATGTATACGCGGTATAGGAGTAGAAGCAACTTTTATACAACGGTTATAGATACATATTAAACTCAAGCTTTATTATTTTGGTGAAAGCTCTTATACAACGTTTGTAGACACTTCTTGACAGCTGCTTTGAAATTTAGTAGAGAGTAAACCTGAGAGGCGTTTGTTGCACTCTTTTATGACTCCTAAATAATCATTGTACAGCAAGCGGTGAAAAGCGTTTATAGCACTTTTCAATGACTCGTTAACAACCGGATAGAAGCAACTTTTATACAACGTTTATAGATACATATTTAAAGTCAAGCTTTATTGTTTTGGTGAAAGCTCTTATACAACGTTTGTAGACACTTCCTGACAGCTGCTTTGAAATTTAGTAGAGAGGAAACCTGAGAGGCGTTTGTTACACTCTTTAATGACTCCTAAATATTAATTGAACAGCAAGCGGTGAAAAGCGTTTACAACACTTTTCAATGACTCCTTAACAACCGGATAGAAGCAACTTTTATACAACGTTTATAGATACATATTTAAACTCAAGCTTTATTATTTTGGTGAAAGCTCGTATACAACGTTTGTAGACACTTCTTGACAGCTGCTTTGAAATTTAGTAGAGAGTAAACCTGAGAGGCGTTTGTTGCACTCTTTTATGACTCCTAAATAATCATTGTACAGCAAGCGGTGAAAAGCGTTTATAGCACTTTTCAATGACTCCTTAACAACCGGATAGAAGCAACTTTTATACAACGTTTATAGATACATATTTAAAGTCAAGCTTTATTGTTTTGGTGAAAGCTCTTATACAACGTTTGTAGACACTTCCTGACAGCTGCTTTGAAATTTAGTAGAGAGGAAACCTGAGAGGCGTTTGTTACACTCTTTTATGACTCCTAAATATTAATTGAACAGCAAGCGGTGAAAAGCGTTTATAGCACTTTTTAATGACTCCTTAATAACCGTTGTGTAAGTACTCACAATATTCACAGATTAAAATTAGTTTAACAATTGTCGTGGTACGCCAAAATAATTGCTTGTACAGTTTTTATCAATTTAATTTATTTGTGCACATTGAAAAAATATGTAATTATGCCATAATTCACATTCTGTGATCATGGAGGAAGTAGTAACAAGCATCTGTTTAATCTTTGATTGATATTCTTTCAATTAATCTCTCTAATCATTAATTGAGAGAATTTATCTAGAAATGTTATCGTTGATTATATGATATATGTCTTAAATTAATGTTTGCATTTATTAATAACACCTATATATAATTTACCTCTACTCCACCAAAGGTTTCTCGAAGCAAGATTCGAACTCATGATCCCGGATTGCCAGCCGCTTCTGTTTCCATCTGCTCTATTCTTGAATACATATTTTGATCATATGAGAGAAGTATATCAAGCTCATCTTGAGTAACTTCTCTTGCAGTCGAATAATCTTTGCCTTATGATTATATAAACATGCCTGTCACTTGTGCTATTTTTAGCAACAAAATTGTGGTTGGTCGAACGTAAACAATCATTTAAGAGTGCTCCAAGCAGTTTTTGAAGCTTTTAACCAAATGGCAATACAACTACATTCTTGTACAACTCTGGAAGCTATTATTCAACGTTTGATCAACTCAGGTGTTATATAAGAGCTCCCAATGGTTTGTTTTGATGCGTTTATTCCACATCCTATATGGCTCCTGTCAAACAGTTTAACCGAACGTAAACAATCATTTTAGAGTGCTCCAAGCAGTTTTTGAAGCTTTTAACCAAATGGTAATACAACTACATTCTTGTACAACTCTGGAAGCTATTATTCAACGTTTGATCAACTCAGGTGTTATATAAGAGCTCCCAATGGTTTGTTATGATGCGTTTATTCCACATCCTATATGGCTCCTGTCAAACAGTTTAACCGAACGTAAACAATCATTTAAGAGTGCTCCAAGCATCTTTTGAAGCGTTTAACCACAAAGGCAATACAACTACATTCTTGTACAACTCTGGAAGCTATTATTCAACGTTTGATCAACTCAGGTGTTTTATAAGAGCTCCCAATGGTTTGTTTTGATGCGTTTATTTCACGTTCTATATAGCTCTTGTCAATCAGTTTAACTAAGGTGCTATAAAAGTTATCGTAGGTCTTATAAAGCATATAGTTAAACCGAACGTAAACAATCATTTAAGAGTGCTCCAAGCAGTTTTTGAAGCTTTTAACCAAATGGTAATACAACTACATTCTTGTACAACTCTGGAAGCTATTATTCAACGTTTGATCAACTCAGGTGTTATATAAGAGCTCCCAATGGTTTGTTTTGATGCGTTTATTCCACATCCTATATGGCTCCTGTCAAACAGTTTAACCGAACGTAAACAATCATTTTAGAGTGCTCCAAGCAGTTTTTGAAGCTTTTAACCAAATGGTAATACAACTACATTCTTGTACAACTCTGGAAGCTATTATTCAACGTTTGATCAACTCAGGTGTTGTATAAGAGCTCCCAATGGTTTGTTTTGATGCGTTTATTCCACATCCTATATGGCTCCTGTCAAACAGTTTAACCAAACGTAAACAATCATTTAAGAGTGCTCCAAGCAGTTTTTGAAGCTTTTAACCAAATGGCAATACAACTACATTCTTGTACAACTCTGGAAGCTATTATTCAACGTTTGATCAACTCAGGTGTTATATAAGAGCTCCCAATGGTTTGTTTTGATGCGTTTATTCCACATCCTATATGGCTCCTGTCAAACAGTTTAACCGAACGTAAACAATCATTTAAGAGTGCTCCAAGCAGTTTTTGAAGCTTTTAACCAAATGGTAATACAACTACATTCTTGTACAACTCTGGAAGCTATTATTCAACGTTTGATCAACTCAGGTGATGTATAAGAGCTCCCAATGGTTTGTTTTGATGCGTTTATTTCACGTTCTATATAGCTCTTGTCAATCAGTTTAACTAAGGTGCTATAAAAGTTATCGTAGGTCTTATAAAGCATATAGTTAAACCGAACGTAAACAATCATTTAAGAGTGCTCCAAGCAGTTTTTGAAGCTTTTAACCAAATGGTAATACAACTACATTCTTGTACAACTCTGGAAGCTATTATTCAACGTTTGATCAACTCAGGTGTTATATAAGAGCTCCCAATGGTTTGTTTTGATGCGTTTATTCCACATCCTATATGGCTCCTGTCAAAAAGTTTAACCAAACGTAAACAATCATTTAAGAGTGCTCCAAGCAGTTTTTGAAGCTTTTAACCAAATGGCAATACAACTACATTCTTGTACAACTCTGGAAGCTATTATTCAACGTTTGATCAACTCAGGTGTTATATAAGAGCTCCCAATGGTTTGTTTTGATGCGTTTATTCCACATCCTATATGGCTCCTGTCAAACAGTTTAACCGAACGTAAACAATCATTTAAGAGTGCTCCAAGCAGTTTTTGAAGCTTTTAACCAAATGGTAATACAACTACATTCTTGTACAACTCTGGAAGCTATTATTCAACGTTTGATCAACTCAGGTGTTATATAAGAGCTCCCAATGGTTTGTTATGATGCGTTTATTCCACATCCTATATGGCTCCTGTCAAACAGTTTAACCGAACGTAAACAATCATTTAAGAGTGCTCCAAGCATCTTTTGAAGCGTTTAACCACAAAGGCAATACAACTACATTCTTGTACAACTCTGGAAGCTATTATTCAACGTTTGATCAACTCAGGTGTTTTATAAGAGCTCCCAATTGTTTGTTTTGATGCGTTTATTCCACGTTCTGTATAGCTCTTGTGAATCAGTTTAACTAAGGTGCTATAAAAGTTATCGTAGGTCTTATAAAGCATATAGTTAAACCGAACGTAAACAATCATTTAAGAGTGCTCCAACAGCTTTTAAAACTTTTAATCAAATGGCAATACAATTACATTCTTGTTCAACTCTGGAAGCTATTATTCAACGTTTGATCAACTCAGGTGTTTTATAAGAGCTCTCAATTGTTTGTTGGGATGTCTCAAAATCCTGCCCATATAGGATGTTGCTGTGCAATGTGAGTATTTCCAGAACAGGCCGTGTAGAGGCCGGATATCGATGCAAGATGCCATTTTGGAATCCAAGATGGTGGCCATCTGTTTTAGAAATACTGTCAAACACCTAGCAATATGGGTATTTTTGGAACGAGGATGACGTGTAGAGGTCTAAAATCGTTGTTGGAAGTCATTTTGGAATCCAAGATGGCGGACAACGGTTTTAAAAAACGGTAAAATACCCAACAATATGAGTATTTCCGCAACGGCGACGACGTGTACAGGTCGAAAATCTATGTCCACTACCTATTTTGAATCCAAGATGGCGCTTTTAAAAAAGTACACTGGAGTTGTACGCAATGGTGACGCAGGACTACGTGGTCGTATATAATAAATGTTATTTGTTAACTGCAGCAGGAGCTTGTGATTTGTGTAGGAATATGAATTTGAGCGGGGTTCTTTCTGTTTATACTCTTTAGTATGACTATGATTGCCCTGAAAAGAACCTTTTGTTATGAATTTTAGTTGGGACATTCTCAGAAATTTAACTCTTATGGAAAAACGTGGTGGCCCTTAAATCCTTTGGAAAATGATGATGACGGATAGGCAGCTGGATCAGCAAATCGAACCGGACAATCCCATATTCTTCGGTTCAATGATTGGGCACTCGCAAGAGTCTCGGCCCGTCTGCTGCTGGACAGGGTTTGAACTGGTGTCTGCGACAGGTTGGAAGGCCGCATATATCAGTGTCCACCCAGCTAAAGCTCCTCCCCTTTTTAGTTTTTCTCGTTAAACTCCTTCTCTCAACAAGTTGGTAAATATTAGCCTTTAGCAGGAAGACGCTTAAAACTTTTTTCGGCGAATTTATGATCCCGTTTCACGTCATGGTTCTTCTCTATGGCTGTTTCGATAAATTAGTACTTTTATTTATTTTCTCTACTGCGCTAAATCAAACGAGTAGAAAAAAGAAGGGATGTCGGTTACACGATCGAATGATTGAAAATTCGATAATTATTTAATCGTATAGCTGGAAAATTCTTGGACTTTTAGGCAGTGAATAATTGAACTTAAAGGCATCTCTACAAAAATAGTGTAATTTCATGTTTTATAGCTGTCGAACAGCAGAATTGAAACCAGCAATTGTAAGCCAAGAACCAAAAACGGTGCAATGCTAGTTTTCATTGCTATGAAGACGACTGAATTAAGGGGCTTAAAAGCAGAGGGATGAAAGTCAATTCTCTCCATTGATTTCCTCTATTGATGACCATGGCTTCGCTTACCTATTTCACACTATTTCTGCTATGCTCTTCTATCATTCAGAACAACAACCGTATCAATGAATGTGTTTGCCGTCGAGTTATTATCGAAACAGAAAGTCGATGAAGAGACTCGCTCAAAATCACTTGCACCTTTGCTTCTAAGTTTGGTTACGCGATTACAACTCTGGAGAGCATTTTGTGTGGTCGTTAGGAGCGTGTAGTTCTGAATATGGCGATGAGTGTGCAAAATGTTACGCAATGGCATCTACCCTATTTGCACACGCCCGAAGATCGGAGGCGAATGCCACTTCGACTTGTCTTGTCTGCTAACGACTCCATGATGACAGTGTTGGGGAAGCAGCATATGCATGTACGTAATTGGTAGATTTGTTAGTTATTTGGACTTTGGACACTTTTCAATAGCTTCTTGTTGAAAATCAACAGTCGGAAGTAGTCGGAAGATGCGTGGAAATATTTCTGATCGATTGGTGATAAAGTTATTGAAATTGGTCTAGGGGCAGCTGAGCTATTAACGTTCAAAATCTTTCAAAATTTCGTTACATGTTCCATTTTTGGTTTTCAAAAAGTGTGCCCCCATATAAAAATCACAGACGTAGTCCTAAATCACAAATAAAATCACTATGTGCAAAAGAAACAAAAACTTATACTCGTTCGTACTAACAATTTTCGTTCGTTAGGAATGTTTTAACGTTGCCATTTGAAAAACAACGTTCAGAAAATTGTAACAAGTACGCTTTCCATGTGTTTAGCTATTTAAGTTGGTTATTCATTTGAACAGAATTCAAATTTATACAATTTAGTCATTTAATTCAAATGCATGATAGTTTCGTTATTCACATTTAATCCAAATAATATTCACCGCGTCGGTTCGAGAGTTGCAACTGTCATACAAAATGAGTTCCCTGCGTTCAGATGCAAGCGCAAATTAAATTGTAACTGCCTGTTGAGCGTACCGACGTGATACGTCGAGAAGCGAATTTCCATTTAAAATGCGTTAAGCTTTTTTTCCGTTCGGCTTGGCACCCTCCCCCTGAATTTCGGAGAGAAATTGTCTGGATACTTGAACAGCCCGTCAGAAAGAGATGCTGCGATGCTCTATTGCGAAATTGCGAGAATTTTGGCGTTCGTGAAATTGGACTTTGTTCAATTCCACGATTCCGAGGGCAAAGTTGTGTGCTAGCGGCTAACTGAGCTTGGATCGTTCAATTTGAATCGACTTGTGGAAGAGGCAAGAGTTTCTTATATCGTGTCGTGGTGTGTTAAAACAGGTAGTTAGTGACATGAGAATTACCAGAAGGATTGTTAAAATATTTCCCTTTCCTTTAGTGACAAGTAAGGCAAGCTCTAGCTAGTGAAGTGCAGTGGGCGACAAAGTGTGTGGAGTTAATGAGGTAAAGGTAGTAATTCCTAGACCACAAAATAGGTCGACTTACTAGCGTGCACGTGTGCTATCCCCATAGGTTCGTGGTAGCGAAGGCCATTTGCCAACAAACCACCTTTCATGAGAGACACCTTTTGACCCCACCTGTCGACTTAGGAGTATCCCCGAGGCACATGGTCGGGAGGTCGCGTCCGTCAATCTACGTGACCTGGACAGGCAGGCCAAACGAAACCGACATCTGTACCCATCGCAACAGCGCACAACCAACGCAACACGTGGTCGTGGGTAAGGACGAACGAACGCATGTTCTGCGTTCCCGCGTAAGCCTGCGCTTTCGGTGAGTGAGACCAATCCGCATCATATGATCGCATCCGCGATAGTTTCTGGGCCGAAGTAGTGCGCATGCGCACCGCCGTCTCCTCATCAATCTGCAGCGACATAAAACCTATAGGTTACGAATTAACTTTACAGAGCTGAGGATTCTTGGTCACTATAAAACTATAGTCAAAAGGTACAACACAATAAACACTTCATCTTCCGCTATCCTAAAAGTCTCCTATAGTAATGTTATCTACTTGTGGACTGTTTTGTTAAAAAAATCATTTATTTTCAAAAAGCCTCCTCCATCAGAACTGGAGCCGCTTCCAGTGGTTTCATTGTATGGCAGTTACGCCATCGGAGGGCACAGCGCTTCCATTGCAGCAATGGACGCAAAACGTGATCAGCACTCACACACTCATCACGAAACGGTTGCTTTCCAAAGTCGACGATGCATCGACCAAAAGAACTGCTGATGAAGAACAATGAGAAAGACCACACAAAATGGTTGCTTCCGAGAAGACAGACGATCGCGTGGCACACATCGAGAATGGCCTGCTTTTGTCGACAGCCGAGTGAACACTCAAGCAGAAATGTAGAGAGCAAATAATACACAAACAAATGTATCGATCGGAAAAGCTTGTTTCATTCGAGTTGAGCTTTGGTGTTGAGATGAGCTCTAGTAAAGGGCAATAATTGTGATGTTCCCCTAAATAAATACAGTTGAACTCCCAATTACACGGTTTTCTTTATGAAAGCGCATTAGGAAAAGCTCTCAGGTTTTAACGTCTTCGGAAATTTTCATGTCGTTCCGTCCCCATTTGTAGTTTACTGGATGATCAGCCCGATTCTGATATCTGGCGTCTCTCAAATCTTAGTGGTCGGAACGATAGATCGTTTTGGTTAGGCCCGTGATGAAAACCCCCGCTCACGTGACTTCTGTTCTGGATAAATTGTTGTTCTTGTGCACCTGTAATCTTTCCAACAGCCAGTCAGCATTCTCCTCGTATTCGGGAAACATCGATCCAATCCTCAGGAAGGTCTCAGGCTGGGCAAACCTGCAATCTGCTGGGTGGTCTCTCTTTGGGAGTGGCACTTAAACCACCTATGTTGTGAACGGAAAGCTGGACAGGCAGGCGGGTTACAAAATCAAGGGGAAGGGAGGGAAGTCGAGAAGCTTTCCAACCTGAAAAATTCCTAGACCGTACCGGGAATCGAGCCCAGTCATCAACAGCATGCTTTTGCTTTGTAGCTGCGCCTTTACCGACTGTGCTAAGGGAGGCCTCCCTGTGTTACTTGGGTAGCTTAAAATAAATAGCTCTACAATTTTGTCGAACATTCTGCTGGTCTATCTTAAATAACTGAAAAGTTGATATTTTGAACCGTAGGACCACCAATAGATTGTCCAAAAAATATATCAAATATATACACCATTAACCTAAATCTGATGACTTGAGTGCAAACATGTATTGTCTTACTAAATACGCCTTTAGAATCATTGCACGATGGTCCAGGATGAAAATAAAACGGATGATTTTCAACAAACCAGTGACTGAAATTATTTCAACCTACTTTGCTAAAGAAACATATTTTATATCACGTTGTCTTCTTCTTCTTCTTCTTCTTCTTCTTCGCATTACAATCTTATTGCTTATCGCATGCTAGTTTATTGTGTGCTCTCAACTTAGTGTTCTATATGCAACTCCACAGTTATTAATTAAGCGCCTTCGATGCTTAATCTAATCTAATCTAATCTAATCTAATCTAATCTAATCTAATCTAATCTAATCTAATCTAATCTAATCTAATCTAATCTAATCTAATCTAATCTAATCTAATCTAATCTAATCTAATCTAATCTAATCTAATCTAATCTAATCTAATCTAATCTAATCTAATCTAATCTAATCTAACACCAACACAGCAAGTTCTTAAAAGCATCCTGGAAAATGATGGATATACCTCCATATTTTTTCTTATCTATTTGATCTATGTTTCACATCGAAGATGTGTCACACATATCAAAATGGCCAGGTCTACTGTGCTGCATTTAAGGGACAAGATGATTCAGAAAACATCGGGCCTGTTTAAATGGAAGATTTAAACACGATGCTTCAGAATCCAATAAATGGATGAAACGTGTACATCTCGTACCGTACGTTCCGATTTTGGTAATTATATAATTGGTTGGTTGTTGGAAGCATCAAAGCGTCTCCGGAGACGAACCAGCGTTCGGCTGAAAGTCTTCTTAATAAAGATTACTAACTAACTAGCATCAAAGCTAGAAAGGTTGAGCTCCATTTTCTTCTGACGGTTGGGACATGAGCACTAACTCTTGTCCTAGCATTTT
The DNA here is from genome assembly GCF_037179485.1 of Ochlerotatus camptorhynchus. Taxonomy (NCBI): domain Eukaryota; kingdom Metazoa; phylum Arthropoda; class Insecta; order Diptera; family Culicidae; genus Ochlerotatus; species Ochlerotatus camptorhynchus. The sequence continues at coordinate 9,460,232 of NW_027040818.1, read as the reverse complement.
ATGACTTATGGCTATGGCGCCATTACTCGCTTTCTGGAAAGAGAAGAGGGAAAGGAAAAGGAGAAGGACAAAGGGAGTAGGATTATGTAAACTCTATGAACATAAACAATATTTTTGATTTGAAATATACAATATAGAAATGCATAACGGCGGTGGTCGCTACCCGAGTCTTGTCACTATTATCAAGTCATAAAAAGTAACAAGGACTAAAATGTGATCCTTTGATAACTGGAAAATCCTGATTCCCTAGTTTGAAGTTGTCACGACTAGGGTTCGGTGGTAGATATTTTACCAGTAACGCACCACAAAAGGTGATCTCCCAACGTTACTGGTTTGAAAAGATAAAAATTTACAAAATGGAACGAACTCACCAAGTTTAGGCAATTGAACCTGAAGGCTGCCTGACATGTGTTGATGTAGAAGTCCGAATTGTAGACGAAGCTTGACGAAGATCAACATGAACTTGTCCGGTTTATGGTAGTTGCGTCGATTTGAGATAAACAAATGTTCGGATGTATGTAGTCGGTTTTGATGTGCATTGGCAAGCCTTTTCGTGGCCAATAGTCAGGTTCAACGCTGCAACTCAACGAATAATGGAACTAATGATGGGACGCCTCGTGGAGGTTCTACTTGGCTTTGGCGGCAACGTATTAGAAATTAAGGGAGCTTCATAGATCTTCATACAAATTCGTAGAAAAATTGAACTTGGAAAAGTTCTGAAAACTGCGTAGAAGTGGAACATTAATGTATACCCCGTACAGACTATGCCTTATATCATGTAATATGAGCTGTCTTGCAATGAGCACTCATACACCTAGTTTTCACTGGAAATTTTATGTATGAGTGCTCATTGCAAGACAGCCTATATTTCATGATATAAGCCATAGTCTGTACGGGGTATTAAGTTTGAGGAGCTTCATAGAAGTCAAGGGAACAATATTGTATTTCAGGGATGCACATTTTTGATCGGTAACCTCTATTTAATTTCAGAGCACTTTTTTTTCAGTTTCACGGACTTGAAATATGTGTGGAAATTACGTACAAATTCAAGAAATTTCGTTCGTCGAACTTCGCGGAAAATCAACGAGAAACGAAGAAATGCAGCAAACTTTGTAGAAGTTCAAGGATCCCCGCTTCAGTTAGCAATCTTCGTTACAGTTTGTCAGAAATCTTATCTCAAAAAATCTGCATGGACTTCTTGGAGGTTTTGGGAACTCCGTGCAAAGATGTTCAGAGATCTTCATAGAATTAAGAGAGATGGAACAAATGTGGAATTTGGAATATTGAAGGATATTTTGGCTGTTCAGGAAACGTTGCATAACTTACAGGATTTTCTTTCAGATATCCTTCCTAGACAGCAGAAAAAATATTCAAAAGATCTCAATATAGACGAAGATATTAGTAAATTTCCTTGTTTATTTTCCAAGAATTCAGGTTGATCAAGTTCTGAGGATCTCCAACTTTTTTTTAATTCACATTTTCTTTCAAGACTGTAGTTGTTCAGGAAGCATTGAAAACTTATCCAGCTAATTGAATCTGATGGAATCTTGAATGATGAAATTATATTTTATGGACATGTTTGTACAATATCTATAGGGAAGACCCATGTCTTGGTGATTTAGCTATTTTTTCAAGAATTAACGCTCCATTAATTAGCTGAATTCCGGACATAAATTTCAACGAAGAGATGGAGATTTCTACATATAGTCCAGTGGCGTCACGTCCACATGTGCAACCTGTGCACAAGTGTAAATAATTTAAAAAAAAATGCGTTTAGATTTTTATAGATTTTATGGCCACATTATAGCTGTACTTCTTAACTCCACACCACAATTGACCATGAATACACTATTTTATAGTGTGGCTCAATTGAATCCTCGGCCATTTGTTGCTTCAAACAGGATTAAATTCAGTTCGGAAGGTCTGTCTAATCCCTAATGCATTGATTTCTGAGCATGTTGATATCACTACCATGACAAAACTCATTAAAATGTGCACCTAAAGTGAGTTTTTTTGGGTGGCGGGTGGAAAGTTTGTGAATGGTCAAATGCCTGATGTAAGCCAAGCAGACCTTCTATGACCTCTTGAAACATACCACAAGTTTTCCACAAAAAATGGCGGTTTGCACCACTAGTTGTAATTGAAACTTTCAGAGGTCACGCGTGATGTATGGGTGCCTAAAGCGTGCATTTCTCGCTGTGCACTTGGATATCTGATTGCAGGCAAAGAGAGTAATGAAGAAGGAGAGCGGAAAAGCTCGCTCTCACTCTCTTGTCAGTTGTAAATCTCTCAATCAAATCTCTCCGATGGTTGCGCCTGTCAAAACTTATGAGCTTTCCTGGTCCATTATGATAGTGTTGTTCTGATGAATAAAGAGTAAATCAACTGTTGATTAATTCAAGTTTGCTACCCAGGCGACTTCATGAATTTTCCCTATATTTTGACACTGTTTTGTTACAAAAAATGTTTTCGGAAGTGTTTGACGGAAACTCTTCGACTTCCTTATGATAAAAACAAGAATTAGTTAAGTTTTGCAACTCCTCCTACTTCGGTTAACGTGAAAAGGGCCATACAAGTTTTGTTTACACAAGATGATAGGTTGAAGGGCCGTTAAGTTTGGTAGTTATTGATATAGTAATAGAGAATATGTCCTTCGAATTCATTGAAAAAAAAAACTAATATGTAGTGGTAAACTATAACGAACAAAGTTTGGTGAGGCACGTGACGCCATTGACATATGCTTGATGCAGTTGCCTTGACGCAATTTGATTGAATAGCATCTTTGCGAGTTTTTAATTAACCGTAGATTAGCAAAATTTAAAAAAAAATGCAACGGGCCCCCCTAGACTCCCTCCAGATACATTTTCTAGCTACGCCAATGTCTATATGCACTTCCACAGTTATTAATTAAGAGCTTTCGATGCCTATACCATTTGCCATTTACCATAGGCTTTTTTTCAATGCACCACTAATGTAGAGGGCACCAGGCGAGTTAGAGAGGAAACGTCAACCAAACCGTCTGTTTACATCAGAATTGGGAGATTGCCGCAAAAGCTCAACGCAGATACCGCCACTGCATGATGATGATAATGTTGACAGACTGCATATACAATTCGTGAAAATTAGCATTAAATCATAATTTTCATCAAGCCTGCGTAAAATCCTTCCAATATAACATTCGAATTGAAGAAGAAAACATTTTTACGATCAGACTGATGTGCATCTTTGACTTTTACAGATGAACTTTCATAAGATATATTCATTTCATTTCACGGCTCCATCAATGCTGCAACGTAAATATGATGTAAACAGAAGTAAATTGCTCAATTACTCAAAATAAAGATGATTTGTCATCTTGTTATTCTATAGTATGGTGCGTGTTGAATAAATCAAGTTCCGGTGCGTTTTCCGTCGAAAATTGTGAGTATCAATATGTTTGCTTAAAAAAGGCCAAAATGAACATTTATTGAATATTGGCGTCCTATATAACCAATTCTCTATTACCACCAGCATGATACAACCTTTCCTAAGTAAATTCACTTAATTTCCACTTTCATCTTAGTGAAAATTGCACATATTCACCATTTTCCGAAAAATGCAGCTGCGCAGCAGGTAACCTCTCTCGCAAACTTGTTATGCATAATTTGCCATGGAAACATCTCCGATCCATAGAGCGTACCATAAATACCTTACCAACATCACTTTTGCCCATAGCAACAAATCAAGAATACGTTATTTATTAGCTCCATTGTGAAGCCCCCCGTTTTCCATTTCCTAGCTAATGGTTGGCAAAAGTGATGTTGGCAAGGAAACATTTCAATTATTTATGGTACAAATTACTGTGTTACTCGGAAAAAAGAATTTTACTTTACCGCACTTTTTTCCCCATTAAGTGATCGTTTGTGCATTTTTACTGAACATTTCAGTTGATTTCATGGTACTTATTAACCTTTAAACAGCAGCTTTTCCGATGATATATGGTACAATTACACTTCAAAATGGTGCAAAGCGGTGCATACTAAGGAGCATTTCAAATGCTTAATGTACATTTTTTCTCTATTTTAGGGAGCGTACTTTAAATATTTACTGAGCATTTTAAGATTTTTAACGTATTTTGATCAATCATTTAAGGAGCAACCCGATCTGTTTTAAGGAGATTTTTTATACTTATTAAGGAACATCGTCATTGTTTAATGATTCATTCACCTTTTTACCAAAATGATTTGCGTCTCAACTATTCACAAACGAGAAATCCGGATGATCATTACCATTAAGGTAGTATTCTGATTTTTCATTGTTTCTCAACAAAATTATTCCTGAACACCGACAGGATCCTTGCATAAACGGTGTAGAATTAAATTGTTCAAATGTTGATCATTTTTTGGAGAATCTCAGATTAATCAATGTATCAGAAAAAATGAAAAAGTGGTCCGTTTCCTACGTCTCACGGTAAAATTTTTTGCTCACAACACTCTTTTTGACGTTCTCCGATTCACCACTAGAGACTGAAGCGATCGCTTAGTTTCTATTATAAAGGCGTATTTACCACTGTAATCATACTCTATGCCTAGGGAAGTCGAGACATTTACCAACCCGAAACATTCCTAGACCGGACCGGGAATAGGGCTGCTTGTGTACTATTTTCAAATTAACCAATCTTCCATGGAGTTGTTCTGTGTCATATCATTCGTATAGCATCCAGTTTCATTTTAACTAAATGTGACCGTAACATTTGAATTCAGCTCACAATGTTTCGATAACCTCATGAGTAGGCACCGTCAAACCAATCTAAACCTTACATCACGATCCAATAGCTGCTGGTGTAAAATTAACCCAGACATAATCCCGCTGTAAATCCCTTCATCAGACGCATCATAAACCAACCATCCCCGGTTCGCTTTGGTTCGGATTGCCTCCGCGTCTCGTCGAGGATCATAATCTGGGATAATCCCACCAGCGCATTTACCATTCAGCGTGTAATTGGATTGACCGAATTTGCTTGCGCACCAGCTCCAAATAACGGTACACCCTCAACTCTTCGTGGTTCATAACTTTTCGCTGGGTTCGGGAAATTAGGAGCGAAAGTTAAAAACTTGACAGTTTTCACTAGCTTCAAAAGGAACTCAAGCTCAGTGTGTCACAAAACGAGGGGATTTATGGGAGATAATGTCCATTTCGTTATCTCTTGCTCTACTGTGTCCCATTTTGAGTCGTTGCCTTAAGTGGCCGTCCAGGACTTTCTTACGGGCTGTTGTGGGAGTACATATACATATATTTTTAGCTGAAAGAAAAGGGTTTTCCTTTGGCAACTTTTTTTTTCGTGCAAACGAGCCAACGAGTTATGAGGATTACTTCCGGTATGATCCTGCCCTTCGCTCGCTCTGGTTGGCGGTTTTGGGACTTAATGTGGGTCGACTAGGGTTGACTGGGATTTGGATGGAGATTGCTGTCGTATTTCAGTGCAGATTGCTTGCCTTATTAAGTACAGCATAAAATATTTCAAATATAGCACATATCTGTCCGTCATCAAATCGGATGGAGCGGCTCGGTCAGCACACTTGCTTATATGTTTACGACCAGTCACGCCACGCCGTCACCCTCGTTGTTGCCATCCGCCAAAAATAGGATTATCTTGTCGCATGCCCAAGCTCTTGTTAATTTAGAAGCCCATGCTGTTCGGCATGCTGAAATAGTCTTCACCGTTGTATTTCATCCCGACTCCCATATCGCACACACTGCACTCGCTACGATAGACTTTGTTACTGATCCCGGAAACCACCGCCAAAGTCCCCGCTGTCACAAATGGAGACTGAAACGACATACATCCCGTCTCTCAGTGCGCACCAAGACCGTTAAAGTCCCCTCCGGTGCCAGCAATCGGTGGCCATAACTGCCAGCCCCGAGAAAGGAGAACAGGGAGACTAGGAAAGCCCACATGATTTAGAAACGTCCGCCGTTTGCCGGGAGAAGTCATCTAGGAGGACCCACTGCTGCATCGCTTCTTCTGGTTAGCGTAGGCAAAATGTGTGTGTGTGTGAAATGACTATAATGGGCCAATATGTGACAGGGTTAATAATCATAAAATTTTGGCAATAACATGGTACGAATAGGACTCAGCAGGAAATCATGCACACTGTTGCGGTGCCGGGGCTTATATGCGATGGTCCAATAAACGGGTCAATGAATGGGTTGGTGAAGTTTTCCAAGACGGACTAAACTTGAATGGAAATGAACTGCGGAAATTAATGATGTTTTAATATTTGCTGGTCTTATGCCCAAGGAAGCATGTTCCAATTTGAATACGCACAAACACGTTGCTTTTATGGTACCATTTGATTACCCTTGATTGGGTACCACCAAGCGTCTCCATTACAAAACATAAAGATTTCTAGGAAGGATACTTTTACTATACTAGTTTTAACAACTAAGTTGGGGTAACATTTTAAACGATTGACTTATCATGTTTTTATTACTTCATGCGTGAAGTTAACAGTTTACATAATTGGAGATGCCAAACTTCAAATATCAGACTTAAAGTAGACGTTTTATACGATATTCTTATATGATTAACTGGAATTAAAATTGCAGCCAATAGAAGGTCACATTTTTAAAGTCAGGTTGTGTACAACTTCTAGTGCATTTATTTTTAAACACGGACTAAAATTCAAATGACGTCCCTCAGAAACTCTTCCTTGAAAGTTTGTTGAGCAGTTAGTATGCAAAACAATTCCAGCTTGTTGAAGATTTCAATCAAGTATTCTGCATAAAACTGTTTGATTTCGGCGTATCAGTCAATTACTCTGATTTTTTTTCTTTTTGATTTGTTTTCCGTTGATCTTGTTTTCGGTGCTGAGCCCCAATGCTACCGACGCCAGGGAGGCAGCTCCCACACCTGAACCCTACCTATCGACCCATCAACTCATGAACCGGGGACCAACGGCGTTACTTCCCTTCCGAAAGAAGGCGAGATCAGAGATGTTATGCCTCAGAACATCCCGGCGGCGCCATGTGGGATTGAATCCAGGCATGCTGGGGTGAGAGGTAATCACGCTTACCACTACATCACCGACGCTGCTAATTACTCTGATGTAAAACGACACGTTTGAAATTCTTCCCTTTTTTATTCATCCTTACATATTAAGAAATGACTACTTTTACACGAGTCTTAATCTAAATTGGACGTTAATCATCGAACGTAAACAAAAATTTCATGTAAAATTAAGTGTTCTCAAACCAAAACATAAGCAAGTCGATGAAAAGAACCCTTGATTGAATTGACTTTCTCGTTTCTTTCAACTGCTTCTTATGTCAAAAGGGCCGTCGGTCTCAGGGAGCCGAAATTTACATGACTTTTTCGTGGTGTGTAGGATTCATATGTAATCTCGTGGTCCTCAGAATTACCTTGTATATCATATAAATTATGCCCGATTCAGTTCTCTTCGAAATTCCCGTTAAATTCCCCTTGGAATTTTACTTAATTCGACTTCTATTTTTCTTAGAAGTTTTCAAAATTCCCTCAAAATTATCATCAGAATAACTATGAAATTCTTGACAGATTTCGCTTGGGATTCTTTTCAGAAGATACTTGGAACTCTGTACAAAATTTTTATGAATATCACGTAACAAATTCTTTTGAACACTTCTGATTATTTATGAAATTATACCTCCACATTCCAATAGATTCATGCTTCGAATTACCTCATAAATTCCATAGGGTTCTCTTTAAAATTGCGTAGAATTACTCCCACCATTTTCAAGAAATTAACATTTGAATTCCCTACGAACTCTCTCCTTAAAACAAGCTTGAAACTAGCCTCAAAATTCATTAGGAGTTATCTTATCCGTAGAAATTTAATTCAATTCTTCTCAGGACTACCTTGTTATTAAGCTCAGAAGTTCTCACAATTTGCCTCGAATGCACCGTTTTTCGCCTAACCCGTGTCATGCTTCAATATGCCGACAGCTTGCGTGACATGCTTGGTTCTGTCACTGTCACCTGCCAAATATTGCCCCCGTCGTGGCTTTAAATATGTTAGTTTGGGCTACTTTTAACTTTTCGAAAGGGTCTAGTTTGTTCAAAATGTATCCATTTTTTCCCAAACGCTACAAACTTCATGTTGCTGGGTTTGGACGGTCGTCTTCGTAGCGATTAATTGAGATGGATAAAGCTCGGTGGCGTAGTAGCAACCATGTTTGCTTACTGAGCAGAAGGTTTGTTGCCAGACTCGTTCTTATAATACATGTTTTATTTTTGTAGAAAAAAACGTAGAAATCGCTACTTATAGATCTCAGTCGGAGCTGTGCGGAAAGAATATAATCACATGCTGTATCGGTGTTTGAATTCATAGCTTACGCCTTCAGTCCGTATCGTTCTCGCTTGCCGTGTGGATCTATTTTCTTTTTGCTGAAAGAAGTGTTACTGCTACCTGAAGGTACACCAAGCTTAAACAGCACTTTTCACAGTTCAACACTTATTCCTCTTCGATCCTTGTTCGGACTCAACCCGAGGTAATCATGCTTGGATATCGATTTGGAATGTTCCTCTTCGATCCTTCAGATTCTTATTGTAATCTGCTTGGAGGTCATTTGGGGAAAACGTTTAACTGCCGCCATGACGCCTAAGCGCGAAATAAATGGGCAATCTATTCAAAAGGACTGTATTGCAAAAAGAAGAAGTAAGAATGAGTATTACAACAAAATATTTGAAGACACATGTAGTGCCAAAGTATGGAAAATGAGTTTATATGTCGATAGGTAGGGTCCAAATGTGGGAATTGCCTCCCTGGCATCGGTAGCATTGGTGCTCAGAACGGAAAACAAGATCGACGAAAAACAAATCAAGGAAAAAAGGGCAAACCAGGTTTCTAATATTAAGCTCCAATGGATGTAAAACATCGATTAATTTAGAACTTGTGAAATGTTTTAGGATTTCTTTGTTAACAGTGGAGCAGAGCTCGCAGCTAATATTCCAAAGAATAATTTTAATTCACTAGGTACTGTAGCTCACCTTGCCCGAACTTTTTTCTTGAACCTAATGATGTCATTGAGGTATCGTCTTTAATAAATGATTTAAATTTTAAAAATGCGGTGGACGTGATAATCTACTAGCAAGTGTCATTAAACATAACCTGAGTGCATTTTCAAATATCTTTACAGAACTTTTCAATAGCATACTTAAGCAAGGGAGATACACTGGCTGTCTCAAAGTTGCAAAAGTGGTGCCTGTTTTTAAAGCTGGTGATGCATCTGACCCTTGCAGTTATCTTATTCCCACGCTGTCTATTATCAATGAAAATTTAGAGAAATTGATAGTTAATAGACTTGTTAAGTTCTTTAACAAATTTAACGTTCTGTATACATTCCAATACGGGTTTAGGAAAGGAAGTAGTACTTCTACTGCAATAGTTGAGCTTGTCGATTTTTTGTTGAATCAAATTGATCATAAATGTATCGTTGTAGGCCTCTTCGTTGATTTAAAGAAGACGTTCGATACTCTTAACCATAATATTATTTTGCCTAAATTAGATTGCTACGGCATACGTGGACTGGCAAATGACATTATTTGTAGTTATTTAAGTGATAGGCAACAGTTTGTGGTACTGAACGATGCACTGAGCTCGCACCGACCCGTAAACGTAGAAATTCCTCAAGGAAGTAATATTGGAACCCTCTTATTTCTGATCTACATCAACGATAATGGAAATTTACCTCTTAAAGAAATAGCCAAATTATTTGCGGACGATACAGCACTTTTTTTACCCTAATCATGATTCTTTATCTATTATTTCTTGCATAAACGATGATCCACAAGTTCTCATGAGATACTTTGATACAAATTTACTTTTGTTAAACTTATCCAAGACTAAATATATGGTGTTCCACTCACCAAGGAAAAAATTCTTCCTCACAATAGTCCTTCAATTGGATCTAATACCCCGTTCACATTACAGCCTATATCACGTAATTTAGGCTGTCTTGCAATGAGCACTCATACATAGGATTTCCAGTGAAAAGTAATAGACAAAGTATCTAGTTTTAAATACTTAGGTTTGGTGTTAGATCCTATGCTCTCTTGTTTAAAAAACGTTTTTAGCCTACCGCAATTGTATTCTTTTTCCAACTTTACACCAACATATCGCACAGTATTCTCCCATTACGTGGCTTGTGTGAATTTCAGTCTTGCTTGTTTATATACGACACGCTAAAAACCTCGAACATGCATCGGAACCTCATCGGTATGCAAATATTTTAATTCGTTCGTGGGCATTTACATGCCTTGATCAAATAAGAATCTCCTTTTATGGTCCATATGTATATAACGTACTTCCGAAACGCTGGAAAAATTTGAATAATTGATTGTTATTTAAAACCAGTTTAAAACAACATTACAAATCAAAGATTCATTGATAGAAATTCGGAGACTATATTATAAGAATTGCACTCATTATCATCATTGTATGACATTCACTATTAAGCTGTATATATTAATATTTTGAATCATTTATATTTATACGTAAGGGATCCCTTTAAAGAAACTTAGTTCCACTGGGAACATCCCAACATCATTAACTTTGCTTGTGTTACACCCCAAAATTTAATATATTATTATTAACTTATATTAATTTTTAAATTAAAACCTTAACGAGGAGAGCTCTTTTATGTGGGGGTGAGTTGGTGGGCCTAAAAAAAAGAATTGCTCACGGATGATGAGAACGATCCATCATCCAGGAAAATTTCTAGTAAACTTTTCCGACTTAATGCCAAGAAGAAAAATATTCTCCCTATTGTGATTACCACTTCCGATTTCCATCCTCTGCACGGAAATTTTGAACAAATATCTTACTGATTTACTTACGACACAAAAACTGAACGTGTGTTCAAGGTTGTCATGAAAGGACTGCCCTGTGGTGAATCCCTGGATCAGATCAAAGATGAACTGGCAAAATTGCTTGCAGTTGTGCCACTCCAAGTAATAAAAATGAAAATGAAATCCCGTCCTGGCGATTCGAGAAACGCGATTTCTAATTCTTTTTATTTAGTTCACTTCAAGTCTAGTGAAGTAAACAACCTTAAGGCCTTAGAAAAAGCTAGCCTTATGCTCCATGTCCGAGTGAAGTGGGAACACTTCAGGAAGACTGGAGGAAATTTCCAAAACCTCACTCAGTGCCGTAAGTGCCAGGGATGGGGTCACGGAACTAAAAATTGCTACATGCCAGCTAAATGCATGAATTGTGGTGATTCCTCTCACGCAAAGGACGACTGTCCTGTGAAGGAAGATCCTAAGAAATTTAAATGTTCAAATTGTGGTGAAAACCACAAATCCAATTTTTGGGAATGTAAGACTCGCAAAGTGATCCTGCAATCTCGTTCTAACCGACAGGAAGGAAACGTTCCACCTACCCGGACAGGTACAAATTCCTCTGCTGTTAACAACGGTCAGCGAGGAACAAATTCTACATTCGCTTCAAATTCTTCATGTATACCTACTTCCCACGCTGCTAACAATGTTCAGCGAGTAAATGGAGCTACCTATGCTGCTTTTGTAACGGGTAGAAATCAAAATACTTCCCAATGTAATTTTAACGGAAATTTTGAAATTTTTTACTTAGCATTACTGCTTCAAAAATGGATTTTTTACAGAAATCATTAATTGATATGATGCTATTCAAACTGGAGTAAATTCTGCAAACAAAATCGTCATGACTTTGAAATTCAGTAATGGATTTTAAATCAATGAATATTTTTAATTGGAATGCTCGATCCCCTAAAGATAATAAAGACGAGCTATTTAACTTTTTGAGAGTTCATAACGTGAATATTGCCGTTATAACTGAAATGTACCTTAAACTTAACCATAAGGTTAAAAGGGACGCAAATTATTTCATTTATAGCAATGCCCCAAGTAACAGATCAAGCTGAACAATAAGAACAGAAGCTGATTATTGGTTGATTTAAGGTGTAAAAGCTGAATAATAGCAGGTTAAATATATAGTTGATTAGAAGTGCGTGAAGCTAATTGTATCCCTATAATTCAACCTCAATAGGTTAGCTGATCTAAAGATTGCTGCAGTTATATAAATTATAAGTTTTTCCAAGCATTCAATAACAGTCTTTTCCAACCTTTGTTCAGCCTTCTAGTTTTACTTTAAAAAAATAATTGAAGACCGCTTTATATCTTATATATTTTTATGGGACTGCAACAAGGTGCTGACTAACCAATTGGATTTACATATTTATAATGTTATTATAAGTCTAAAAATGTCCTTTGCATTTCGGGATTCAAACCGGCAGTCGCTGATTCATACCTTCTGGACCACTTAAGCATATGTGTGGCAAAAGGTATGATCATTGACTTGAAACACGTCAAATTTAAGTTGAATAACAGCAACCGGAAGAGTATTATACCGCAATGCAGAATTGTAAACAACAACTGGTGACAGTAAAACATTCCTCTCATTTTCAAGTGCAGTTAACACAATGTGCGCGATCGTCATGTGGAAACTGTTTTAGTGCCATAGCTGAGTTATATTTTTGGATATCTGTCTGAAAATTCAATGCAATATAGCAGTCTAAACACAGAAATACAAATGTTAATGCTTCCGACGTCGTCGCAGCCCACTTTTACCTGCAGCTATTCCTAAAAAGCTTCACTTTCTTGTCTCTACTGCTGCCACTGCTTGGGATTAGAAAGGTAGGCAGTGAATATAGAAGAAGTAAAATGCCGGAAATGCAACGAGTGACACTGACTACGTTTAACAAATCAGGCTATCACAATATTTGTAGTGCATTGCTGATTTGTGGAGTAGTGTTAAGCTAAAATAAGGCTTGTTCAATTTTTAGATCAGCTAACCTATTGATGTTGAATTATGGGGATACAATTAGCTTCAGGCACTACTAATCAACTGTACATTCAGCCTGCTGTAATTCAGCTTTTTAAACCTTAAATCAACCAATAATAAGTTTATGTTCATACTGTTCAGCTTGACTTGTTACTTGGGTGTCAAGCTTTTGGCTGATTAAAATCACCAGATTTAGATGTTTAAAAGCTGATCGTCTTGATGAACCCTGTGGTGGCGTTGCCATCATTGCTCATAGACGAATCAAACATAAAATTCTTTCTTTGTTTGAAACCAACGTTTTTGAAACTTTGGGAGTTTCTGTTGAAACAAAATTTGAACATCTTACGTTTATAGCTGCCTATTTGCCATTGCAATGCATAGGCCAGCAAAAAAAATTTTCTCAAGGTGACCTTCAGAAACTTACCCGTCATAGGTCTAAATTCTTCATTATTGGTGATTTTAATGCAAAACACTGCTCATGGAATAATGTACAAAACAATTCTTATGGAAATATTCTGTTTGATGATTGTTCTGCAGGTTATTACACTATTCAATATCCAAACAGCCCAACATGCTTTTCTTCAGCAAGAATCCCTCAGATATTGATTTGGTCTTAACTGATTCATGTCAACTTTGTAGCCAATTGGTTACCCATGCTGACTTTTATCGTGGTTTTATAGCATTCTATAAGTCTAAATCATAGTCTACAGAACCCTCATAAAACCTAAATTGTTACTTGGGTTCGGTTCTGATCACCTTGCAGTAGCTTTTGAAATATCCCAAGAAATAATTTCAAATCCCAACAGCTCTACTACCACAGAGCTGATTGGGAGCAATATCGAACATTTATGGAATATAGCTTCGATCCAAACATTCCTTTGCAAACCAGAGATGAAATTAATCATGCTCTTAAATCTCAAACTACTTCTATAGTTGAAGCAAGAGCTGCATCAGTACCAAAATGCGAGATTAAATTCGATTCAATTATAATAGACGTCAATCTTCAACTCTTGATCCATCTGAAAAATGTCCGTAGGCGGTATATATTCAAAAAACACGTGATCCTGGCATGAACATTATCTGGTGGGATTTGCAAAAACAAATTGAAAAGCGATTCTCTGCCCTGCTGAACACAACTTTTGAAAGTAATGTTTTTAAATTAGACCTGAGTTCCAAACCCTTTTGGAAACTCACAAAAATTTTGAAAAAAAAAAAACAATATCAAAAGTCTATTCCAGCAATTCAGAAAAAGCGCAGAAACTTGCTAAGAAATTCGAGAGTTCCCATAATTTCAGTATGGGTCTTACTAGTCCTTTTGAGAATCAAGTTTCCTCGGGATTTTCTGAATAGTTTCTCTCGGGAAAATATTTTCGATAATTTTTAGGGGACTGATTTGGACAAAGTAAGATCTATAACTAAAAAGTTTCAAAATATGGAAGCTTCCGGTGATGATGGAATTTTCTATATCCTCATCAAAAAACGCCAAGAGAGTAGGGTATACGTCCCTAACCTCGGTCTAATATGCAGCCATAGATTACGTTTTTAATCATAACTCATCAATTAATTTACCTGCAAACGATATTCTACTGCTAAATGGTATGCTTAGATATGCTTATCATGTCGTTTGCTATCAGGAACCGCAAAAAGTTGAAAAACTTACTTTTTTTAAGACAAAAACTCACCAGGGAAATGTATGTAATATCGGTCTATTGTCCCCAAATTGGGTCTATTTATGGATGCAACTTCGTCCTATCCTGTTTGATTCTCAAAAAAAACGCTCTTGGTAACGTTTTCTTATGTATTTTTTTTTATCACTATCACTGTTAACTTAATACTCTTCATTCCTCAAAACATTTCTTAGAGAAAATTTTACGAAAACTACATTAAATCACTCAAGTTAAAAATTAAAAATTAAAAATTTCGCTTATCGTCTTTCGACCGCAGAATATCTAAATCAAAACATTGTGATGTTCATTATACAGATTTGGCAGAAAAAATCTCCCTTCCTGTTCGTTCCTTATCATCCAAATGCAAACCACATTGTTGACGTTACTCTTATTGCTATATGCTGTCAAATGAATTTCATGGGCCAAAGTTAGGAACATAGAAAAGAAATGTGTCCCTAAAGTTGGGTCCATGATTTACTTGTGAAAACGTTGTTAAACAATTAAAATAAACATAAAATATTCAAACAGTAACTGTGAGTTTTACGTCTAGTGTGTATTATCAGGTAATTCCATTCAATAAATGCCATAATCAGGCCATTTGATGATCGTCAGTGCAACCTTCCCATCTTAACCTTAGAAGTCATGGCGGCTAAAAACTCCGAACAGAGTGATATTCTCAACCAGTTTTATTACTTACGAGAGCTGAAAATGTATTGAAATGTTGTGATATAAATTGATTTGTGTGTGGTACACATTTATCAATCATCAGTGATCAATATTTTCCTTATTTTTTGTGTAATATTCCTTAATTAATTATTTATTTGCGTGATAGGCCGAATGAAAGGACTAGACCCACATTACATACCGTAACCCTACTTTGTTTTTCTGGGTAAAACTATCTAACAGATGTTTCCATTTGGCATACTTTCCTGATAAATGGAAAAATACAAAAGTTGTTCCTCTTTTGAAGTCGGATAAAAATCCAACTGACGCTTATAGCTACCGTCCAATAAGTTTGCTTTCTTTTTTGGGATAATTTTGGGTAGAATGATGCTTCACAGCAATACGAACTCAATTTTACAGGCTGAGCAGTTTGGATTTTGTCATGGGCATTCAACTATTCATCAACTCTTAAGAGTTGTTGTCGCACATAAGGGCGTCTGTTGGTTCGGTGCCGTGAAATGGTCAAGTTGGGGACGAATACCGAGACGGACGAAAACGGACGTTCCATCATTTCTTCACGGATACACAAACGGGAACACGGAATACAGTTTCTCATGGTTAGTTTATTTACATGCGGAACACTTATATATGGTCAGCAGGTACGTTTGATAGTTATATTTAAGGACCATTAATACGCCGATTACTATGAATAATGGCTAATTTATATGGCTGGAGTCTTATAGTATCTCGATACTGCCGTATTTTTGGCGGGAGAACCGATTTGGAGCCGAGGAGAAAAAACAAATAGCTTTTTATGTATATTCTACGTCTATTTGTTCAGCAGATTGTAGCTGCTCGATATATGTTGTCAATCAGTAAAGCTTCCCTAGGCTGATAAGTAATGTTGGGCCGTGTTTTGAGCGTACTGTATTGATGTCGTTCATTGTAATATTTGCAATAAGTTAACTATCAGTAATGGCCGAGCGATATGTTCTTTTGTGAATTGCAATTGTCGTTCAGTCACTACTCAGCACTCCCCGATAATCTATCACGGAAAGCTGAGGAATCACGGAACTTTACCGAAAAAATACAGAGGAATCGTGAATATCACCTGCGGACTCAGTTCATCAACCAACTTTTTGCGCAAGATGGAAAACAGTGATGACATTGAAAATGTCATAGTGAATGGAACTTAAAAAATTGACAGTGATCAATGTCTAAAGTGTGATATCTAGATCAGTGAAGTACAGTTGAGCAAATGGTTATCCAGAACAGTGAAAGTCCGAACACAATGAGCACGGTACAAAAGTCAATCAGTGCTACAAAAGAAAATTTAACATGGAGATGTTTTTAGATCTTAGAAAGCTCGGAAAATCAGCAATGAAGACTGATTATTAGACTGATGCAAATTTTGACATTTTCGCTCCAAATCGGGTCCTGATTGGTCTCCCAAAATTTGAACTCATTTGATAAGAAACTGACTGGGCACAAATCATTTGAAGTTTATATGGAAATTACTATGGAAAATCCAAACTTTTTGATCATTATCTTCTAGCCTTTTTCCATATTGCGTTGTTCAAAAGTTCCATAGCTATTTTCATGGAAAATTTTCTCAGCTACAACTTTGCACACTAAAGTTTTTCAGCCAAACTTCAATTAAAATAGTTATTAATTGTTTAAGAGATTGATAATCTTATGGCATGATCAAGCAGCTGTTTTGTAGGCAACACTGTATTTTGCAGTGTGACATAGTAGCCATGATTTTTGTGTCCTATTCAACGCTCCAGAAACACCAATGTTGCCTGCTGAACAGTTGATTGAGCATAATCATAAGACATTAGTGACTTGAATCATTAATAACTTTTGATGCTTGTATTATGTCGAAAAGTGGTTTTCAACAAAGTGGTAGCTGAGAAAGTATGCTACGAGCACAATTATCATTGTTTAAAATAAAGCGATATAGTGAATTGTTAGATGGATATGAATAAAACATTTGGTTTTCCCATAGTAATTTCCTTATAAACTTCAAACGGTTTGTGCCATATCAGTTTCTTACCAAATAAGTTCAAATTTTGGGAGGCTAATCAGGAACCGATTTGTCAAATTTTGCATCAGTCTACTGCTTATAATATCAGACGGGACTTTCGTGCTTAGTAAGATGGCTCGATGATCTGTAGGCGCAACAGTTCTAACCGCCATTTCAAATATACTGTGGGCAAAGAAGCGATACAGAGTGTGTGATAAGTGATCGCGTTGTACTAAAACTCAAACCGCCCCACAAATAAATCTGGCACTAAGTCAACCGAAGAGGAATACGGAACTCCAGAGCACACCAAACAGGCTCTATTGTCTGCGAGTTTTTTGTTGTTGCTATACTACCCAGGGGCCTCCCTTAGCTCAGTCAGTAAAGGTGCAGCTACAAAGCAAGACCATGCTGGAGGTGGCTGGGTTCGATTCCCGGTGCGGTCTAGGAATTTTTCGTGTTGGAAAATTTTTCGACTTCCCTGGGCATAGAAGTATGATTGGACTTGCCACACAATTATACTAATGCAAAAATTGTACAGGCATCGAAAGCTCTCAATTAATAACTGTGGAAGTGCATCTAGAACACTAAGTTGAGAGCACGCAATAAGATAATATGCGATATGCAATAAGCTTGAAATGCAAAGAAGAAGAAGATACCACCCAAGTAACCAAAAAGCCCGCTAATTCGCCTTTTTGCAATATAAGGCTGAAACACGACTAACATAGGGCATGCTAAGCTTTATGTTAGCCGCATATTAGCCTTCTATTGCAAAAAGGCGAAATAGCGGGCTTGTTGGTTAGTTGGGTACTACGGTTATATCTACTGACCTACTAATCGAAACTGGGTCAAATGAGTTAGCCTTGACCCAGTGTTTTCGTCATCAAGATGATTGTGCGGGGTATGGTTTCGGATGAATTTTTGCTGTACTGCAAGTTGATCACATCACCAAATCGAATGATTCTGGATGCGCGTCCGTTTCGACACTGGTGACTGAATTTTCCTTTGTCACCAGCTTGGCAACTTCCTGCTACCACAGTTTGGTCAGTGACAATGGAAGATCTTCGGAAAGGATCCGAGGGCTGGCCCAATTTTCAGGCAAGTCTCGTTATAATTTTAATTTATAAAATAAAAAGCTTCCCTAGGCCGATACGTAATGTTTAAACATTGGCGTAAACAAGAGTTATCCTAGTTGGAGATACTTAACATCAAATAACAGACTTAAAGTGGTCATTGGAGAAGAAAGCATATAGTTGATAGTTCGGTTTGAACACCAGCTGCAATTTCCAAGCCTATCGACAAGATGCTTACGTCACATGACGACTTGAGTGTGAAACAATCGATAGAACTGTTTCCGCACATCGAAGGTACGTGAGCAAATCGGCGATCATCTCTTTTGCCAGTGGTGGCGGGGAGAGATACTTCTCACCATCCCTCCCCAACAGGGGAGTTTGGTAAAGAGAGATGATCAACCCGATTCGTGGCTTACTCAAAAAGGTCCTTTGCTCGCTACTACTCTCTATGTTTCACACTGAAGTACTGCCGTAGACATAGAAAAAGCAATCGACAGTGTTTGGCATGAAGGTTTGATTGCTAAATTGAAAAAGTTTAATTTTCCATTGTATATTATGTTTCTTTTTATTTAGTTCAAAATTATTTAACTGACAGAACTCTGCAGACAAATTATCAAAATTCCAAATACGAACGACCACCTTTAAGAGAAAGAGTTCCTCAGGGTAGCATTCTTGGACCTATATTGTATAACATTTACACTTCGGACCTTCCTGATTTGCCTCAGGGTTGCCACAAATCATTGTTCGCTGATGACACAGGCATTTCCTTATGCTTGATATTAATGTAGAATGTCTACTCTCCTTTTGTTAAAACTACATGGGTATTAAAGGGCGAACACGAAATTATTGCGACACATTCAACAGGGCATAACTTTTTTACCATTGGGTAAAAATCAACCAAATTTTGCACCCTTTCTCATTGATGTGTATTGTGTACATGCTGTCAAACTCGAAGTCGTGTTTTTCGATTCAACGAAAATGGAGGTGAACCAACGCGAGTTGAGAGAACAAATTCTTTCCAAACACCTGGAATTTCCTGACCTGTCGCACCGGCAGTTGGGAAAAATGTTGAACATTCACCATTCAACCGTCTCCAGAGTGTTGAAGCGGTTCCAGGAGCGGTTGACGTTGGACCACGGCAAAGGAGCTGGAAGAAAACCGGGACCGGAGAACAAAAAGACGGAGGGAAAGGTGAAGCGGATGATTAAAGCAAATCCCAACGTCTCAAGCCGTGATTTGACTAAAAAGATCGGCATGTCGCAGAGCTACGTCCAGAATGCAAAGAAGAGAGCTGGACTACATACATACAAGGTACAGAACTTCCCAAACCGCGATGAGCGGCAACAATTGACGGCTAAAACTCGGGCACGGAAGCTCTACGAGAAGATGCTGACAAAATATGGCTGCTGTGTGATGGACGACGAAACGTATATAAAAGCCGATTTTAAGCAAATTCCGGGGTTGGAGTTTTTCACCGGCAAGAGCAAGTTCGATGTGGACGACAAATTTAAAAAGAAGAAAATGTCGAAGTTCGCCTCCAAATATCTCATTTGGCAGGCCATCTGCTCTTGCGGACTGAGGAGTGAGCCTTTCGTGACAAAGGGCACAGTAAATGGCAAGATCTACAAATCTGAGTGCCTCGAGAAGCGCCTTTTGCCGTTCTTGCAGCAGCACGACAAAGCTCCGCTATTTTGGCCAGATTCGGCATCATGCCACTATTCTAAAAGTGTCCTGGAGTGGTATGAGGCCAATTCTGTCCATTTTGTTCCAAAGGACATGAATCCGCCAAACTGTCCGGAGCTGCGCCCGGTGGAGCAGTACACGGCAATAATGAAGCGGGAACTTCGGAAGAGCAAGAAGACAGTCAAAGACGAGAAGGACATGTTAAGAAAATGAAAAAAAAACTGAGAAACTGGTACCGGATGACACTGTAAAGACTTTGATGGAGGGCATCAAGCGAAAATGCGTTCAATTTTACACTCAAGGCTCCATCGATTAACTTTTCTTTTGATTTTTGAAGTAAATATATGTATAAAACTACCCTAAAATTTTGGTT
Source organism: Ochlerotatus camptorhynchus (assembly GCF_037179485.1). NCBI lineage: Eukaryota > Metazoa > Arthropoda > Insecta > Diptera > Culicidae > Ochlerotatus > Ochlerotatus camptorhynchus. The sequence continues at coordinate 9,439,911 of NW_027040818.1, read as the reverse complement.
TGATTCTAAACATTATAAGAAAATTGGCATGACAATTTCGGTGTCGCAATAATTTCGTGTTCGCCCTTTATTTTCATAAAATTAATCAAAACCTCAATCTGCACAGCACCAAGGTACGTGAACCTTTCCACTAAAATTCAATGCGATGCCCACACCGTTACCATCTTCATTACATCATTCACTTCCCGGTTGTGCATTGTTCTATTCATGTTCCTTTGAAGCGCAAATAAAATAGAGAAGGGGTCCAGTTATGAGCTCCGGCGAAAAGAAAAGCAAATCCCCTGCCCTCTCTTCCGCAAGCAACTCACAATATGCCGATTCATCAAATTAGATTTTATTAGACTTTTCTTCACGTTCGAGTGCGAGAAGTGATGTAACAGAAAGGAACAAGCGCCAGTTGGCAGCCAAGCGAAATGTGCCGTCATTAAACGAACGAGAACAGCGTCCTCTAATGTGCGAGAAAAATGGAAAACGGTGGGACAAACATAACGAAAATTTGAGAATTCTCTGTCACACTTTGAAGCTGTTTGCAGAAAAGGTCTCGAGTCTCCATTTCCACGGCGAATGAGAACGAACCACATTTTAGTTTAGTTTACTCATCATTCAAATGAAGTGCAGGAACTCAGCGATGAGTAAATTTGCCTCATGTTTCTCTAGGTTTTCCAGGTTTGTACAGGATAAAATTCCTGGATATGAGCAAAGTAATGATTGGATTCACTCAGTCTATTGGTACTACTGCTAGACTGAGTAAAATTTTCGTCAATTTTTCCTCATTTTCCGGCAGATTTTTGAGGTTTTCCACAGGAGGCTAATTTACTTATCGATGACTTCCTGCACTTTTGGCGATTATGAGTAACCTAAACTAAAATTTGGGGCATTATCATTGGCCGTGCAGCAAATGCGTTGTATGGTGGAAATTTTTATTGAAGGCAATGAGAGCTTGTAGCATGAGTTTGTTAGGGCAGGAATGTAGGAAAATGTTCTGGAAAATGTAATAAAATTATAAATATACACGGGCGCTAAATTTCACTCGACTTTGAGATCTGTTTACTCATATGGGATGATGCATATATTATGACACGCTTTGAGAGGTGGTCTAAGATTTTTTGACAAACAATGCATTATGTATAGGAAAAACGTAACAATATGGGGAGGGGTTCCTCGATTTAGCGTGACATAATTAATGCATGGGCCCTATTCGAGTATACCACGGTCACTCATAGGCTGAGTAAAATGTTCCCAGCTGAGTAACATTTACTATAATTCGAGGAAAATTTTATTCAGTTTATGGTCGCTTATATCCGGATTTTGCTGATTTGAGTAAAGGGAACATACATTCAAGTGGCATTCAACGGCCGTGTAGAAAATATTATTTTTTACCCAGCATGATATGTTTGAGAATCTAAAGCGATTTTCAGCGAATGTGATAAAAGCACTTTCTGATCAATTTCGCCGATCAGCAGATTGAGAGAATTTCACTCTTCAATTAATTAAAATTGGAAAACGGGTTTATCTTTTTTCCCAGAACAATGCTCAAGAGTATCAACTTCAAGACCCACCCAGGTGGTAAGCTAATTGAACTCTTAGTCTCCATTCGATCGACCTATTTCCAACCCAGCCGGAATAATCCCTTTCGAAACACGGTAATCTACAATCCTATTGAATGCCTTCGATTGAACTCATCGGCCGACGGCAAAATCTCGACAACCCAGTCCATACCAGCAGCAACGAATCACTCGCACAGCGACAATTTTCAAGGGGAAGGCGAGGGGGTAGGCATTTTCAGGTTTCATGAACTTTCACATCGTTTTTCCTGTCTATTACCTAACCGACAACGTGTTTAGTTAATAAGTCCCGGCACGATCCGAATTATCTAGACTTTTGACGACCAGATTTGTATGTTCTCGCATTCGACACACACACACACACTATAATCCGATTACGCTTAGCTTCTCGTGCTGTTCCCCGTTCGTCGGTTAGTGTTTACAACCGTAATCGATACATCCGTTCGGTCTGTATTGGAAATGATCCCTCTATTCTGCAACATAAATGGCTGCGTGCTTTGAATTTCCCCCCAAAAAACGGCCGGCTGATGTGGATTCCAACGGTATCATATTACACCCACTTCTCGGAGCCCCACGGTCGCTATCGCCTACGTCACTTCCTGCAGCAGAAGGCCCAACTGGGAAGTGGGAAACGGTTGGTGAAGGGAGGGCATATGTGTTGTTTGTCTGTTGTCATGTCGTTGATTTTATGAGCCATTTGACTGTTTTATATCTTGTTTTTCACTCGCCCACTTTCTTTGAGCTGCCGCGCACTTGCCGACTTTCGACTCCTGATGCTTGGGCAGATGATGTTTGTTTTGGGGGCATACAAAAGGAACTGTGCCAGGATGGTGGTTTAGCTTTTTGTTTTCACTTTTTCATTTTTTGACAGAAATGTCAATGGGAAGTATCCTCGTAGGTATAATAATGAGAAAAAGCTTGGAAAGAGTTACTGTAATGCACCGAAATCCGAACACTTAGTCCATAAATCCGGACGCTTTTAAAAGTTAATTTTCAAAACCTACCATGCTCCAAATTTATAATGACTTTATGTCATCGTTAAGAATTATCAGATATGTTCATTATGTTGCAATTAATTAAAAATAAAAATGTCCAGATTGACGGACTGTCTATTGTAGAACCATAGAGGTAACTCTAAGACCAGAAGGTCCCAAAGAAACGTGCTCAACTTTTTAGCTCAGGTATGATACCAAAGAAGAATACTAAGATAAAACAGTCGGAAGACAAACTTTATATTTTAGGGTCCTTTTTCACGGTCCCTTTCATCAAATGAACATCCCTCGTATTCAAGGTAAATTTGTGGTTATGCTTCCCCTTGGTAGAATTGAAATGTTGCGCTTTTTAACGTAGGACTACATTTTGATTTCTATATGGGGGTACACTTTGTGAAAACCGAAAATGGAACATGTAACACAATTTTGAACGTCAATAACTCAGCTATCCCTGGACCAATTTCAATAATTTTATCAGCAATCGATTAGAAATATTCCTACGCATCTGCTGATTTGAGACTTTATCATTTTAAAATGCCACTTTTGAAAATTGCACGAGTGTGCAACTGTTGCTATGGTAATTAAGATTATCACCGATTGCCTGCGAAAAGCGATTTTCCAAACACAGATTTCAAAGTTGAATTCCATCTGGTCTCACCAAACGCTAGTTGTGACCTCCTGAAAGCAAAATTTTATATGTCATAAACATTGTTTACCACCTCTTCTTGCATCTTACATATACAAATTATCATTATAGTATCTCATTGTTTCATAATACCGAAAAATAGCATTTAAGCTGTAATGAGCAATTGCAAGCCTGCTTCTGAGGATGTTATCTTTGCAATCAAATTCTTTCAAAGCATTTTATCTTTGAGCAGCAGATGACTCGATTGTACCTGCCTCATAGCGTTCGTATGAGAAATGGAAGAGTTGCCAGTCTTCTTTATTTGTAAGCTTATATCGGCATGATATAACCGGTTACACATATTTTACTTTTCGGTTTGTTAATCGATGAATAGATTATTCAATTAAAAATCGGACATCACTAGATGAATGTAAAATGTCATTTCAACTATACGGGCCGTTCAAAAATAATGCGACAAATCAAAGGAACCGGGGATAATCACAAATAACGTCCCCACGGTAACTGAAATAAATATGAGTGACCGCTTGCTGATACTGTCTTCGGTCCCAAGCTAATCGATGCACCCCGCGAAACATAGGAAATTCCGGTACGTTCATCGTTTGCTTGGGACCAATAGCCTAGTTAAGTAGTGAGCCAATTTGAAATCGTTAGTTCCCACAGGTTGGTAGAACTCTTTTCAAAACTAAATTTGTTCGAGCCGTGGGCTCCGTATTTGCCGGGATTCGGAGGTATTTCTTCCCGTTCGTACCTCGAACGGCGCACAGAAAACAGAGAAGAACTTAAGCACCCGAAAGTATTGCTGCTATCCCACCTTCCCAGTAGAAGATGTGAATTAGCCTCTCAGTCACCTTCCACTAACGTTGTTGTTCGTGAATTTCATGTTATTCACGCACGGGCACACGATTGATCAAACACTGATCCCTTAACATTGACGCGATAAATATCAATTTCGGATCACACGCAATAAATTCGAAATTTAACACTTCACTTCCTTTTAATTTATTGCAACCGACGGATGGTTAAAGATCGAGGTATATTGAAAATAACACGACAATAGATTTGGTTGTGAACGCTCGGATATCTATTTGCTTCAACTTCAACCTTCAACTGCGCAATTGGAATATTTTTTAACAAATTATGCTAAATTGGACCCTTAAATCAAAGGATGGTGGTCAAAGGACAAAAGCTCACAATACAAAAGGTCGAATGGACAAAATTTTGAATTGGCAAAAGGTCTAAATGGAAAAAAAATAAATGTTCAATGGACAAAATATCAAAGGGACATAATGTTTAATGGACACAAATTCGAATGGACCCAATTTTGAATGGAAGCAAAGGTCAAATGGACAAAAGGTTGAACTGACACAGGTGAAATTAAATTTAAAGGAACAATAGTTCTAATTAAATTAAAAGGGGAAAAGGGTGCAATTGTCAAAAGTTCGATACGATCAAACTGTCGAATGGATAAAAGATTTAATTTGCAAAAGATTGAATTGAAAAAAAGGTTGAAATAGTCAAAAGTTGCAATGGACAGGTGGTCGAATGGATAAAAGCTTGAATGCACAAATGGTCGACTGGACAAAAGGTCAAATAGGTAAAAGTTCAAAATAGACAACAGATCGAAATGGATAATAAAGGTCCAATGGACAAAAGATCAAATGGACAAAATATAGAATGGAATAAAATTCTAATGGACAAACAGTCAAATGGATAAAAGGTCAAATGGACAAAAGGTTGAATGCAACATAAAGGGACAATAGGTCGACGAGACAAAGGTCAAATTAAATTTAAAGAATTAAAAGGTGAAATTGACCAACTGAATGTGGAATCGACTAAAGGTAGAATGGGCAATAGTTAGGATGACAAAAGGTCGAAATAGACACAAGGTTGGAATGAAAAAAAAAGGTCGAATGGACACAATGTTGAATGAAAAAAAGGTCGAATAGAACAAAGGTCGGCATTGAAATGACATTGAAATGAAAAAAAAAGTCAAATGGACAAAAGGTCGAATGGAATAAAATTCTAATGGACAAATTGTCAAATGGACAAAAGGTTGAATGCAACGTAAAGGGAAAATAGGTCGACAAGACAATGGTCAAATTAATTAATTTTATAGAATTAAGAGGTAAAATTAACCAAAATTTTAAATGAACATACTGTGGAATGGACTTAAGGTAGAATTGACAAAAATTAGGATGACAAAAGGTTGAAATGAAAAAAAGGTCGAATGAACGCAATGTCGAATAGACAAAAGATCGAATAGGAAAAAGTTTGGAATGGAAAAACAGTCGAATGGTCAAAAGGTCAAATGGAATAAAATTCTAATGGATAAATAGTCAAATGTACGAAAGGTGGAATGGAAAAAAAGGTTGAATGCAACTTAAAGGGACAATAGGTCGACGAGACAAAGGTCAAATAAAATTTAAAGAATTAAAATGTGAAATTGACCAAAATTTTAAACGACCAAACGGTGGAAGACTGTAACCGTCGATGAACGTCCTCTGTAAGAACTCCTGCAAACGCAGTGGTTTATGCGCCACTCTCGATAACGAGAGACCACTGGTCGTGTTTAATAACTTAGCTGCTAGAAGCATGAGCAAAATTCTCCAGGGATTCTCAACGGTTTTTCTATGAAGCTAACATATCTAGATGGCCACAAATTTCCTTATAATGGTCAGCTTTGTAAGCGGTCACGGTAGTCGACACATTTTCTATGATAATCGACTGCCTTTGCCTCCGAAATTTGCAAAACAAGCTATCAAATTACAGTACCAATCTAAAATGTCATATGATAGGCCCTGTCATATGACAATGTCGCCAAAGACCGTCACGAATGTATGTATTTTAGTTTTTCTCATAATAAGACCTGCTGATGTTGTTCTTGGGTAAATTCTGAAAATAACAAGCAATGATATCCTAGTGATAACATTTCTGATCAGAAATGGTTTTATTTACACCAAATTGAGGAATTAGAACGAAATCACACATGTCATATGAAAGTTATTTGATCATTTTCTTTTTGCTCGAATGTCATTCAACCGTTTGTGTTGTGTGAAAGAGACGACGGTAGAGCATGAGTGTATGAATACAAACAGACTGTCGCGCACGTCAACGAAGCGAGTGTATTAAAAAACGTCAACTGTTTCAACCCCTGCTCTTGGTTCAGAAATGAATTACAAGATTTATGTTAAATTCTTTTTCATGTATATTAATTCTTTTTTTTTTTTCTTTCAGCATAGACCAAAACCAAAACAATCTGGACGCTTCGAGTCGTTAGCGTCGTCGGGGGATGCTTCTTCGAACAGCGACCGAACTAAAGGTGTGGGGGAGGATGCCGGCAAGACTCATTCGTTTCCGAACGCAGGCAGGCCAGTCGATTTCTTTCGAACTCGTTTTACAACCAGCAATCTGGTGGGTCAAGCGAAGATCCACACCGGTCCTTCGCCACGCGCACTCAAGACAAAGATGGCGGAAAAAAGACGAGCCCTTAGGCCGTATATTAAAAACGCCCATTGGATGCTTTCAATTTTAAACTAAAATTCACGCAAGCAGTATGTTTGTCCTTTGTGATACACATAGTCACTACTGCTTACAAGCCGACTTGGGACTGAAATCCCCTATCCGATTATCAAAATCAGCGATAAAGCTTCAAATTCAATAGTCATCGTTTTTTTCCTTTTGACTTTACAAATACTTAATAAATTAAATTACACGAATTACCATAGTACACTGTGATTCTAAAATAAGTGGGCCATCTACGTTTAATCCTAACACTAATAATCTGTACACAATATACGCAAGAGCTTTTATACTAAATTTAATTAGCTTTTTTATGGCCAGAGAGGCAGGAAGCTAAATCTTTAGTTCATTAAATTTAATTACTGCTATAGAATTTTAGCATATATGTACATATATAAAAATGTGAATTTTTATTCATAATGTAATATTTTTTTTATCTAGCGTAGAAATTAACTTAAATAATCAATCAACATATTAACAACAAGCCGAAGAACGTTACAAGACGTCTTTCAATCTTTTATAATTTCTTATTCCTGCGCTCAAAAAAATCATTGTACACTTAGCTGAACTTACTTTATTGATAAAAGGCTTTTTCCTGATCTGGGAAGGGTCTGGATGAAATTAAACCACTTGGAATGAAATTCATTCCCTTTGATTTCATTCCGTGCAAATACGGTTCAGCTTTTGCTAAATTACTTTTATTATCTTTAAAGTTTTCATCATGGGAGTCGTCCAAACATTTAGATAAATGGTCTGTATTCTATTTAACATTTTTAAATTATTTTTAAAATGTTTACGGAATTTTTGTTTCAATGTAGCAATAACATTTTACATTTGACAGTCGAGTATTAGTACAAGACACTGAAGAAGTCTGCACATTGTAGACGAAATACACGTATCTGTCAAGGATAAGCAAACAAGGTAGTGAAATTAAATAGAAATTACTAATCCTTCTCTCTCTCATTAAACATTTTTTTTTATATATTTTATCATAAAATCTCAGTGTTCACTCTGCTGTCGACAAAAACAGGCAACTCTCGATGTGTGCCACGCGATCGTCTGTTTTCTCGGCAGCAACCATTGCTCTTCATCAGCAGTTCTTTCGGTCGATGCGTCGTCGACTTTGGAAAGCAACCGTTTCGTGATGAGTGTGTGAGTGCTGACCACGTTTTGCGTCCATTGCTGCAATGGTAGTGCTCTGACCCTCGTTGGCGTAACTGCCATACAATGAAACCACTGGAAGCAGCTCCAGTTCTGATGGAGGAGGCTTTTTGGATAGCGAAAGATAAAGTGTTTATTGAATAGTGACCAAGAATCCTCGGCTCTGTAAAGTTTATTCGTTTGAGCCTTATCAAATAAATCAATAAACAACAATCATACAATTTCATACAATTTCCTTCAAATCATTATTTAACAAATTGTTATAAGACTGATAAATTTTGAGTTATATTTTTTTGTAGAAAATATTCGAAAAAACGTTCCACCCTTTTCAAATGGTGGTCAAGATTTTTTAATGAAGTAAGCATACAAAGTTTGCTTGGTAAAATATATCTTTACATCGACAAACTTTCATTGATCTGAGACTTGGCGTGAAATTCGTCAAAATATTTTACAATATGAAATTTTCGATCGGATCTGTGTATATTTGACTGCGTCAAAAGTCAAAAATTCCTACCTTCAAATGCTTCAAAAAGCATGATTCACAGCACCCATCACACTCCAAGCTTCGTTTCTGAATTCACCCATTCATCAAGCTAGACTTTGACAAAGTTCCAGCCGCCACCATTCGATCCATCTCGAATAAGCCCAACAGAAGTACTCCATTCCTTCTAATCCTAGTCTGTTCATCAAAATCACATCTTATCAGGGGGAAAAGATCTACCTTCCCATAAAAAAAGAAGATGAAAAAGATGAAAATCACTCTCCCACCACTAGACCAACAGACCACCTGAGCATCGAAGGAAAGTGAAACTTTTGCAGCTTTGCCACCCAACCACCCAGCGCAACGTGACACCTTCGTTTGGTCCCATCAGCACAATCCCAAACCGAGATTTGGTCGGTAATATCTCTTCGGCAAACACACACAATCCCAGACGGGCGGCGGTCTGATCCCCCTTGACAAAAGTTTCCCCCATTGCTGGTGCTGCTGTGGAAGAAGCGGAGGACAAGTTTTCTTTTCTTTCGATAAGGCAAATCGCAAGAAAAATTGCAATCAGTAACTCACTCAATGTCTCCCGTGGCACTCATTTTCACCCTGCTTGATTTCCTAAATGGGGGAGGTGATTTCAGCCGGTGGTGTTCTGTTCTGGCTTCCCGCATTCTTCGTGATGGTCTATCGTTAGTATGGCTGTTGGATTCGATTGGGATCCACGGTGTGCCGGCGCTGCAGGTGAATGGTATTAAATTGTTATAAGTATCTGCACGCGTGAGCTGGTTTTTCGAGGGCTTAGACACTGCTGGGAGCCGACGCAGCATGGCGAGGGAATAAAGAGTTTGTTACATCGAAGCTTATGTGAGTAACCGGTAAGAAGCTTTCAAGTCGGATTAAAGGCGGGGAGGTAGGTTTATTGGAAATCAGTCAACGCCCGGGTCTAAGGGATTGGAAAGCCATTATGGCGCGGGATGCGGAGTGGAACATGGTTAAATTTTATGCTATTTCGGTGGAAATGTTACCCGAGTGGGTGGGCATTTCTGGAAGGTTGTGTCGCGATTTGCAAAGGTGTTGTCGCAGGACGACATTTCATTACCCGCAATGGGATAGGGAGTCATCCACAAATTATGTAAGGGAATAGGGGTGGTTGATGTTTTCTTACATGAGCTTCAGTAGTTAGAAGACAACGATGTTTTCTCAATCGTTCTATGCCAAAAACCTGAACATACACTGAAAAAAAAACGCAGTAGGCTCTGCTCGCGAACGGTTGGTTTGTTTTTGCTGGCGCACGCTATGTCTGAAGGCACTTTTTTTGCAACATTCATGTACCTTAGATTTTATTTCACAGGATATTAATATTGATCCTAACAATATGTGATGGTTTTAAAATATTTCATCTTGGGTTTTTTGAGAACAAGTGTTTTGAAGTTTACAAAGCCGATTATGAAGGCGTATATGGACTATTGACCAAACAACTATTACGAATTGAACAAATGCAGTAAAATAAGGTTCAAAAGTTGATTGCATTAATCCAAATGGCATTAAAGAAGTTTTCTTTGACTCCTGAGTAAGATCCATATTGATTTTGTCCACTTTGTGATAAATCAATTCAGAGTTGCGACCTATCACAATCACCATCTTCAAACAGCTGATAGTAGTAACGCTTTGTACATTCCTATCAATGTACTCGTCGAAGCTCTCTCCATGACCATCCATCAAGTTAACGAAAGAAGTAAAAAGCAACTGTTGAATGTCGTCTTCTGTTGTGATCCATCACCGATCTGGTCATTCCTGACAATCACGACACTCATCTGTGCTCGTTTTGAAGCAGTTGCTGCTTTGCTTGCTTATGTGAGTGTGTTGGTGAGTGAGCCCACCAGCTTCCGTTTAATGTTGCCTGCTTTGTTTGTAACTCACACACTCGCGCCTGCCGAGACGAACTTGGAATGCGAAGGCATTGTTTTCATTTTCTTCTGTCGTTTCGCTTTTTCTCATGATCGTACTGCAGAAGTCTCCACTGTTTTCGTTGTGCTTTTCGTTATCAGCAGCGAGTGTAACGTTTTGCTTGTGAGCAGGGACCATTACTGGTGATTGTTGTTTGCCATGGCTCTAACTCTCACTGCGTGACAAAACGATCTGTCAGCGATAGTCGGTTGATGCGTAGACGAGTGTCACGTGAGTGTCATGATATTTTGCATCACTGAATCAATTAATATTTGTTCGTAGTACACTATCTTGCTTAATTTTTTTTCCCTCATAAAAGTTAAAGAGAAAGAAGTGAGCAGGACAGCCACGTTATCATGATAGGCATTAATTTTCGTCCTATTTCGAGTGTTTTTTTGTAGATGTATCGTGTAGAAAATTAAAAAAAATCTCATGCGGAAAATAGAGAGCTCGCTTGTCATGCTTCAAAAAGCGACTCTGTTAAAAAATGAAGTCGCTTTAGTAGCGACGATCGTTGAAAGATTTTTACAGGAGTTCAATAAAGGAGATATTGGTTCTCCGAAAGTTTTGTGTCTTATACTCAGCAGCTGGCGAAGGTGGTATTTATCACTCAATCATCCTGAGGGACGGAAAATTTGCTTGGACTTTTAAAAATAAATAGAAATGTTTGACTCGTTAATACAGGATTTCATACACATATGAGGTTAGTTACTCTTGCCCAATGAGTTTAGGTAGCCCTCACCTTGAATTACTACAGAGTTGCTAGAGCTTCATTGCAGTTCCCATATTTTGTCCATGGACATTTTCAGGAAGATTCAGTGACCTGCTAGGAAATTCTGCGAACTATAGGGAACTGGTGGGAATTTTAGGAAAGTACTGCAAACTTTAAATAATTTCCTCCAATGAAGCAGAAAAATTCAACAACTTTCAGATAGGTGCATTGAACTTCAGAGAAGTTCTAAAAACTTCAGGAAAATTATTCAAACTCTAAAGATGTGCTTCGATTGTCAGAGAAGCTCTATAAACTTCAGGAAAATTATGCCAACTTCAGGGACGTTTTGTGAGCTTCTGGGGAGTTCAATGTCGTTCTGGTAAGTGCTATGAACTTCAAGAGAGCTTTGTGAACTGAAGCAACATTATATGAATTTCAATGATGCTCTGCAAAAAGTTCTTTAAACGTGAAGAAATTTTGGCAAACTTTAGGATGGTATGTCAACCACAGGGAAAATTAATAACATTAGGAAAGTACTGTGAAGTTTAAGAAATATCTGAGAATTTCAACTAAAAAATGCCAAACTCAGAGACGTTCAAATAACATCAAGAAAGTTTGAAGAATTCCATCGAAGTTCAAATCAAGAAAAAACAGGGCTTTGAATTTGGATGCAACTTCTATAAGCTGTTTCATCGGGTCGTTGGTGGAACAACTCCAACTCTATGTCTTAGAAAACAGGTATAGTAGAAAGAATTGCTTGTGATATCTCTTTCGTTTTTACGCTGCACATGAGCAGGGTAAAAATGAGAGTTCGTCACCTAAAAAAATATCGTGAGTACGACCCATACATTGCCGTTTACCGGTATAAGAGGGTTTATAAAAAATGAAGTTCACAAATATCCAGAAGCAAGATGTTAACAAGAAGTTCAAACCAAACTCGACAGTGAAAGATGGGTGGGTTTGTAGATATTTGTTAGAAAAAATCACCACAGAAAAAAAAATCATAAAAATATGCAAATTATGTCTGACGCCAATAGCAGGCAAAAAACTAGCCGAGGTTATTTTTGTAAACGTCGCAGGAAGACCATTGGGTTTAAAACAGTCGGGAAAAAATTCTAAGATTTCTCACGAAGATTTACTCAGCTTTAAGAAAGATCTTAATTTGAGTGCTAGTAGGGTCAGTGTGTAACAGTTATCTTTATTACTTTATATTTTACATATCTTTACACTATACTTTTGTTATATTACAGACGCTAAAAATAGGCTAAACGTATGAGACATACCGGCTGCCAAACAATCCAGCCCGGCCTCAAATCAGCTATGAGGGAAGACAACACAATTGGGTAGCTATCGATTAGCTATCGACTCGGCATACGCAATTTGGATTCGCTGGTTGCCATTGTAGGTGCTTGATAAACGCAAATGCCTGATAATCGTGCAGTTTTTCAAGCATGCAATTTTTAACATCACCTAACGAAAAACAACACATCGCTGATTTTTTTATATGTTGTGTAAAAAAGCCTAATCTTTTAAGGAATAATATAAAAACATATTGAAACCTCTATCTGTAAACCATGAAATATGAGAACCACTATATCGTTTTGCAATGAATAATAGTAGATTTAGCGACTAAACCATTGTTTAATTATTTGATTAATTTAAACATTATAAGATCATGACAAAGCTACGATATTTTACGGTACCGAAGAGGGAATCTTACTGTACCAGCATTTTGATAACTTAAGTCTCATTTTGAATCATTTTCAGCTGAATTTGTTTCGATCCGTAACAGTTTTGTATCATCAATAGTTCGTATACACCTTTGTAAACGACTAAGTATACTTCAAAACACTTTTTCTCTAAAAACCCAAGATGAAATATTTTAAAACCATCACAGATTTGATTGTTAGGATCAATGCTAACATCTTGTGAAAAAAATATGAGGTTCATGTATGTTGCCAAAAAAGTTCCTTCAGACAAAGCGTGTGGCGCTGCTTTCATCTGTTTTCCGCTGATTTTTAATTGTAGCAGGTAAAAAAAAAACATTAGTTTTCGCGTGAGCATAAGTGTAATTTAAGATCTTTCACGTTTTAAGAAGCTTTTTATTGATATTTTAAATAACGTGGAAACGTAATATGAATTTGTTTCGAGTAGCTGTGTCGCTGTGCATTTAAGAGGCAAGATGATTCAGAAAACATCGGGCCTGTTTAAATCTAAGATTTAAACACGATGCTTCAGAATCCAAAAAATCAGCAATCATACTCAATGTGTAAAACCTGGTGATCTCGAATTAGGCTATACCAGCGCCAGCCGCGCCTGAACGCAGGTCAAGAAAGGAATGGGTAGAAATGTGTTGACGTGACACTCGCTTTGATGGAAGCCGAGGAGTCCTCTGCACTTCCACGAGGAATCACAGGGATGTTGGGTAAGAGGGTTGGGTTTGCAGCAGGGTTCGTTTTTAGAAAACGATAAGCTGAATTGATGTCCTAACGATCGTATAACGCGAAGGAGCTTGGGATTCAACCAACGGTCTTCTGCTCAGTAAGCAAAAACGTTTACTACTAGGCAAACGAGCTCATTCTTAATCATCGAGTTGCTGTTATTACCGTGTAGTCATGTTAACAAATAAAACGATTGACGAATCTTGATGTGGATGGGCTTGAGATTAGACTCAGGATGTTCTGCTCAGTAAGCAAAAACGGTTGCTCTAAGGCCACCGAGCCCCTCTGTAGACGAAGCTTGACAAAGATCAACATGAGCTAGTTCGGCTTATGGTAGTTGCGTGGAATGTCTTTCCTCGATTTGAGGTAAACAAATGTTCGGATGTATGTAGTCGATTTTTGATATTTTCTATTTTTTTTCTTCTTTTTTTCCTATTTTTTTGGAACCAATTACATCAAACTTTAATTTCATTAGGTTTTGTAGGAGAACACGACCACGTAAATGTTGAAATAAGTGCTTACATTTTGAAGTCCAGAGAGAAGCAGCAAAATTTTAAACAAGTGTTAGAAGTCCCATTGAAAAATATGCAGTGTTTGAGCTGAATTTGCATCGTTTCATTCGCAAGAATTTTGCAAGCAGGACGATAAATGATATCGAGCGCGTATCAACACTCGCTATGTTTCTCAATTACCGTCAATTGAAAATTTCTTCAAAAAAAAAAAACGTTGATCCTTGTTGATCGAAAAGGCAAAGGAGGAGCTACAGACAATCATAACAAAAACATTTCGACCACTATGGCTAAGGTGGAACACCCAGATAGATGTATCAAAGTTACGCAATATTTACTAATGAAAATCGTTAATATGCATTAACTGGATATTTCGTGCTGTAATCATAAGTTGACTCACTAAAAAACTTACACCCCTTCCCGTCTAACCAACTCATATTGATAATTGATGATTTGAATCGATAATTCAAATGCATCACTGGACCAAATAGTGACTTTCAAATAATAATTGAGGGGATTAGAATGAAAGGGGTGTAAGTGACTTTGATCGATTCTCTTCATCGACTTTCTCTTTCGTCTATAATTCAGCTACAAACACATTCCTTGATTCGTGTGTCATTCTGGATGCTAGGATGAGAACCCCCTTTATCAAACTATGTGGCAGAAATAACGCAAAATCTGTTTATAAAGCTGTGGCTAACAAAAGAGAAAGTCGATGAAGAGAATCGATCAAAGTCACTTACACCCCTTTCCTTCGAACCCTCTCAATCAAGTTACCTTATCATCTTAGGTTTGAAAAAATGCATGATTTTCTGAATAAATTTTCCCAAAAATACACAAGAGAGCGCAAAATGTCAGTGATTTTCCAAAATGAACATCAAATAGACTACAATTTCTCATTATATCTCAGAGATATATTGAGTTATATTTGAGATATTTGGATTTGAATCAAGCAATATATTTTATTTAAACGAATACAGCTTATACTATTCTATAATTTACATTAGGTTGGGTTAAGTTTGTATGGCAGATCACAACTCCATACTTCCAATGCACTTTCGATCTGTGTTGAGGTTCCCAGCAACCATATTTGAACGAACATTACTTCAGAGCGCCAGATGATCTATTCGGTGCGGATCGTGCGAACGGATTAGGTGATGTGCTGTACGCCAATGCTTCTTGCATCGAGTTCTTTGCTTCGCGACTCTTCTTCGTCGCTATCTGATATCGGACTAACTCCGAACGTGACCCCATTTCAGTCGCAGCATGGCCAATAGCGGGCCGTTTCTGCAGATGTGCGTGATCAGTAACGTTCCGGGGAGCATTTGACTAACTTCTGACTACAGTACCATGGGGCACGTTTATTCTGGCACTTCAGACACAGTCCGCGATGCTCCGCGGAGATAAGGACTATCGCTCTCCTAGACTTAAACGATCAAATCTAACCACCCGTTCACAACGACACTTTCGAAAGACGCTTCCTTGCCGGCCTAGAATTGCTTAACCAGACAAACCAACTATAGGCAATGATCCAGACTGAACTACGATAAACGACCCTGTCCTCAAAATGAATACCGACAATAACATGAATAAACGACACTGACGCTGTTTTCTGAACCAAGTTTTGGCATATTGATAGGTAACCCTGCATTAACCTGTAATACTTCCACTGTATTATTTTATAGATATGTTGTACTGAAGGCCAAGGGGCTCCGTGAACCAGCCCAAGGCTATTAATTTCTATAGTAAAGATAGGATAAGACAAGATGTGCGATAAGATGAATTCAAACGATTCGCATCCCTACTAAACAAATACCAAAAAAAAAACTAACGGTAGAACAGGGTATTCCTTCAATCGTTTGGATGATTCCCCGCACACATCGTTAAGCGCTTTTTATGGTTTTCTATTAGGGATACCTGCCAGTACCTGGTACAACTAGTAAGCAAACTAAACCAATCTTCCTTCTCTTCCAGTCAACATGTCCTCCACGGTAGCCGCCCCGAAGACCAAGGAGCTTCAGAATGGACCTGGCCCGGCATCACAGGACGAGTTCGGAGCTCACAACTATCACTCGATTCCAGTGGCGCTGGAACATGCCGAGGGAGCCTACGTATACTCCGCGGTGAACCAGGGTCACTGCCATCCGAAGATCGTGAAAGGCCTCACCAAACAGGCACAGGTGTTGGCACTGACCTCAAGGTAATTGTTTGCGTTTTTTTTTTTTTCATCAACTTAAACCACAAATGCCATTTCATCATTTTGCAGAGCTTTCTACTCGAACGTCCTTGGAGAGTACGAAGAGTACATCACTCATCTGTTCGGGTACTACAAAGTCCTTCCGATGAACACCGGTGTCGAAGGAGGGGAAACAGCATGCAAACTTGCCCGCAAGTGGGCCTACACGGTCAAGAAGGTCCCCGATAACAAGGCCAAGATCATCTTTGCCGAAGGAAACTTCTGGGGTCGAACTTTGGCAGCCATTTCCTCGTCAAACGATCCATCCAGTTACGAAAGCTTTGGTCCATTCATGCCAGGATTCGAACTTGTTCCTTACAATGACGCTGCTGCGCTGGAGAAGGCCCTGCAAGATCCGAACGTTTGCGCTTTCATGGTTGAACCAATCCAGGGTGAGGCCGGCGTGGTTGTTCCGGATGAAGGCTATCTCAGAAAAGTTCGCGAACTTTGCACAAAGTACAACAAAGTACGGGACTTGCACGAACGGGTCGCATGCTAGCCATTGATCACGACGAAGTCAAACCGGACATTCTGATCCTGGGAAAGGCCCTCTCCGGTGGAATGTACCCGGTGTCGGCAGTGTTGGCAAACGATGAAGTGATGCTCTGCATCAAGCCCGCTGAGCACGGATCGACCTATGGTGGAAACCCTCTCGGCTGCAAAGTGGCTATGGCTGCTCTGAAAGTATTGGTTGATGAAAAATTGGCGGAAAATGCCGAACGCATGGGACGCAAGCTGCGGGAATCGCTCTCGGAACTGCCAAAGGATGTGGTTTCCGTGGCTCGGGGCAAGGGTCTGCTGAATGCTATTGTGATCAATTCCAAGTACGATGCCTGGGAGGTTTGCCTAAGGCTGAAGGAGAACGGATTGATTGCTAAGCCAACGCATGGTGACATCATTCGGTTTGCGCCTCCATCGGTTTTACCTAATAAGAATATCACTAGTTGTACCCCCGGTTGGCCGAATCCAAATTGCGGGGCCTTTCGTTAAACTCCTGCCATCAAATTTTGTACAGCCACCTCGTCCACTTGGTTTGCCGCAAAACGCCAGTTTGGCTTAAACTAATGTTTGGTTCCAACAGTTTTTTTTTGTGGGTCTTCTTCAGGTTCCACTCGACGATGGCCCAATATTTTTCGATTGGGCAGAACTCTGGCTTGTTGGGAGGTTTATTGTCCTTGGGCATCTAATGCACGTTGTTGGCTCCATGGCCTTTTTTCCGTAATCGCAGGATGTTAAATCCGACCAAATCAGCACGGAACAATCGTGTTGCTTCAAGAAAGGCAGCAGACGTTTCTACACACACTCGTTCACGTAAATTTCCTGGTTGACGGTTCCGGTTGCAATGAAAATGTCGCTTTTCAAGCCACAGGTACAGATTGCATGGCTTATTCCCCTTCCGGTTACCGAATAAACGCAATCGAACTTCGTCAGCATCGTCCAGGATCGTGTTTTGGCCGTCTTGTTTTGTTTATCGTCGCGATTTAGAGTCACTACCTTCTTATAAGTCGACAGTCCGGCTCGTTTTTTAGCTCGAAGCACGGTTGTAGACGGCACTCTCATCTTGTGTGCGACTTCTCGGACGGAAAGGTTGGGATTCCGCTTGAAACCACTGGCCATTCTTTTTATCGTCGCTTTCGATTCCCCCCCGATCCAGACTGTCGACAAACGTTCCCTTGACACTTTTATTACGTTGATGACAGTTGATTTCGCCACTTCCTAACGGTTTCACGTACCCAGCGAGCAAGTAGTTCGGATTTTCACGATGTGCGTGCAATATTTTGATGCGTTGCTCCTCTTGTTGCAGAATTTGGTGAGATCCATCTGATTATACATTAATCATAAATGCATAATTCCATACATTACTAAATACACGCCAAATTTCGAAACATCACATTTCGAAATCTGGAAGTGTGTTTGCAGTACCATTATTCATATGATAACGGTAGTGTTTACATGCGAAGCTTATTGTATGTGAAAGTAATCTCGCAATGGATGTGAATTACCAGGCATTCGGAAATGGGTTGCTGAATCTGCAGTAGAGCTATCGCTTTCTAACTCCCGGATTCAACTTGCTTTAAATTATTACAAATTTCTTCCATAATACCACTGCCAGCCAGTGCGAGCTAGATTGAATACACACACAAACACACACACACACACACACACACACACACACAAACGTGAACATACACTGAATGAGCGATTTATTTACTGATTTATTTTTGCCAACTCAATTAAAACGATTTTCTAAAAAAATCTTACTAAGATTTTAGGGGCGATGGGGCTTAACTTAAATTCATACACTGTCTTACGAACGGGGATGTGGGGTCTTATTATAACTCAAAACACATACACAATTAGTGGATGACCCCTTGTAGTCAATGGGAGTGTAGATTGGCATTTGAATAGAATTTTTAGATTCGTGGTACCAAGAAAAGCCTGACGTACATGATGTCATGTATGAGCGGTAATGATACGTAAATCACAGCTACAAGCTTGATAATCTACAGAAATTGAAGATTCCAACCCATTCCATTCAATAAGCCGTCAAAATCCTCGTGCTCTACCTCATCAGAAAGCAAACTCCATCCGGAAAACCACCTTTCACGCTCAGATTAGCATCCAATCACGATAAATCCAACAACACACCCCTCCTCCGCTGAAATGGGCAAACTTGACGAAAGACTCGTACTAATACATTCCCGGTAAACGGCCCGTCTGCCAAAATGAATACATAGTTATAATCCCACACGGGGAGGCAGACGGTAAACTTTCCTCCAGACAGAATGTCGATTTCCTTTCCCGAAACAGTTATTTCACTACTTTACTGCCACTTCAGGACTTGTAGGTTCCATACATGCCTACTGACGACGGCGGACGACTGGCCGGAGCACTACTGCAAATAGAAATAAATCTCACCCGGATTACCGGGCGAATTAGGGCGGGCAAAACACTATTATGCGAGTTTTATGTGGCTTTCGTCGACGGCTGTGGTGGCGGGGGAGGTCGCCGTCATCGTTACCCTGCTTGCTCTTTCTAATGCCCGGATATCGTTCAGGGTTTTCTTCGGTTTTCCTTATTAGAGTTTCGATGAAATGAATGGCTGATGTTATTTTTTTCCCTCTTACGGCGGAAATAACTAGATGGCGGAATGGTGAGTTTTCCGTTGAAAATGCTTGTTAGCCACACCGAAAACTGCGAAACACAAAGGGTGAGTTGGTCTTCCACGAGCATAGTCCAGGTTTCCTGGCCACAGAGGACTACCGGTCGCAGCGTTGCTGGATTTTTTTCATGCTTACCAGTATCAAATGTTAAAAAAAAATCTGTATTTATCGGTATTTACATACTGTTTTAATTAATTTTATGTTCAGCCTTCGAAAATTCAAACTTTTGGACTAAAAACGGAAAATTTACTCTCCATAAGATGTCCAAACAAATTTCCGGGGATTTTTTTTTTTCTGAAGGAAGTCGATTGAAGAATCAAAGTGACAATTGCCTCACAGATGGCCAGTAGGTGAAATGGCATAATTTTTTTTAGGACATCATCATTTTAGTAATTGCGTATCTTAAAACTAGGTGTCGCATGACCAGTTTTGGCTTTGCTTTGATTAGCCAATAAAACTTCCAAAGAAAAAATAAAGTAACTTTTCTGGATGAAGTTTGAAGAAAGTTCTTTGAAAAGTCGGAAACACATCCAAGGAACTTCCAAGACGATTATTGAAGAGCTTCTGGTGAAAATTTAACGAACCATTCGGAAAAAAAATCCAGAGGAAGCCAGAAAAGCTTCGGAAATCCAAAGCAAATTCCAGGAGTAGTTATTTCCAGGGGATGAGTTGGAAAAAAACCAACAGGGAATTGCTTATGGAGAAACTTCCAGAGGAAGACGATAGAAATTTCTTGGAGAATTCAATTGAGAAGACGGAAGAAACTTCCTGGAAGGTAGATTGGAAGAAACTTATGGATGCCAGAGGGCTTACGGAACAATCGTAAGAAACTTAAAGGAGAAGTTGGGGAAACATTCCGGAAGATAGAGATTTCTGGGGGCAACACTCCCTGAAGTCTCTTACATGTTCTAATGATCCAGCAGTTTTTCTGATAGTCATAAAATATCGCTGAAGACCTCGCAATGTCTCTGAAGTTTTCGAAAGATTCCTGAAATGCACTCCCATAATTCCTCGCAAACTCCTTGAAAGTTCTTGCAATTTTCCTGAAGTTAGTTGGATTGTTTATAAGTTCTCTAATCATTCTCGAAGTATTCGGAGCTTCAATAAAACTTCGGCAAAATATCAAATCTTCTTTGAAGGTCTTTGGTCTTTCTTGATGATTTCGGAACTGTCCTAGCAGCACACTTCAAGCAACTTTTATGTGAGTTTCTGCCACAGCTTTGTGCTGCTTGGGTTCTGAAGTTCACTCACAATTTTCATGACATTAATGGAACATCAGCATTGAAAATCTCTGATCTTCCCGATTATTTTAAATGTAGAAAAGTTCTTCAAACTGCCATTACAAGCACGGATCTTCCTTAAATTGTTTTCTCCATTACATGAGTTATTAATGTTACTTACCTTACGTTTCCAAAATTTTCATGAAGTTCTTGGAACTTTGCTGAAGTTTTCAGAAATTCCTTGAGTTTCTTGGAAGTTCTTTAAAGTTTCAGTAATATTTTTGAACTTAATTGATCTGTTCTGATTTTCTCTGAGCTTTTCTTAATTAATCTTTATTCATCTGAAACGAATGGAACTGTGCTGAAAACCATTCAATTTTCTTGAAGTTTTTTGGACATGTGAAGTTTCCAAAATATCTATGATGTTTCCTCAAGTTAACTGGAGTTCTCTAGACGTTTTCTGAAATTTCTGATTTCTTGAATTTTAACAGAACCTAATGTAACTGTCTTTAATTTATAGAAAAAAATCGGTATTCTGATAAACCTTATCTGTATATCGGTATCAAGTTTGCAAATCGGTATAAATACCGATAAATCGGAGTATCTGGCAACGCTGACCGGTCGCTTGTTCGTGGCAAATGAACGCCCCTAAACACATACATCTCCTGAAATATCTCATCAACGAGTGAAATATTTCGTAGATAAATGGACGTATGTCTGTTCTTTCTGAAAATACAACCTTTGTTTACACGGCGAATGAGAACAACCCAAATTTGAGTTTAGTTCACTCATAATCGCCAAAAGTGCAGGAACTCAGCGATGAGTAAGTAAGCCTCATGTTTTCCCAGGTTTTTCCAGGATTTTCCAGGGAAAAATTCCCGAATTTGAGAAAAGTAAAGATTGGATTCACTCAGTTTATTGGTACTACTCTGAGACTGAATAAAATTTTCGACATTTTCCGGCACATTTTTTAGGTTTTCCACTGGAAACCATGAGACAAATTTTACTCATCGCTGAGTTCCTGCACTTTTGGCGATTATGAGTGAACTAAACTCAAATTTGGGTCGTTCTCATTCGCCGTGTATGCATTAGCAGTAAGTCCGAAAAGCAATTGTATGCGGCTGCATTTAAAATCCGGACCTTCTTACTCGGAAAAAAATCCGTTCCCGAAAACGGGAACGGACCGTGAACTAAAAATCACGGCCAACTATCCAGAACAAAATTTTCTCAAATATACACCGTGAACTATGGTTCACGGCTGTGGTTCACGAATATGGGAACTCTTTTTTTCCCGTGTACCTTACCAATCAGGCTAAGGCCTTGTTGTCCTCTGCTGTCCGAAGAAGTCGTCTCCATTCTACTCGATCCATGGCCACAGTTCGCCAGCATCGTAGTCTGCGAAGGGTCCGCAGGTCACCTTCTTCTTGGTCGATCCACCTTGCCCGCTGCGCGCCTCTTCTTCTTGTTCCTGTTGGGTCGCTTTCTAGAACCATTTTGACTGGGTCGTCGTGCGGCATTCTTACGACGTGCCCAGCCCACCGTAGTCGCCCAATTTTTGCAATGTGGACGATGGATGGTTCTCCCAGCAGCTGGTGCAATTCGTGGTTCATTCGCCTCCTCCACGTTCCGTCATCCATCTGCACTCCACCGTAGATGGTACGCAACACCTTCCGTTCGAAAATACCAAGGGCGCGTTGGTCCTCCACGAGCATAGTCCAGGTCTCGTGGCCGTAAAGGACCACTGCTCTAATCAGCGTCTTGTAGACAGTCAACTTCGTGCGGCGGAGAATTTTATTCGACCGGAGCGTCCTCCGGAGTCCAAAGTAGGCACGATTCCCTGCCATAATGCGTCTTTGAATTTCTCTGCTGGTATCATTTTCGGCGGTCACCAGTGAGCCCAAATACACGAACTCATCGACCACCTCGATTTCGTCACCGTCAATCTGAACTCGGGGTGGGAGGCTAACATTGTCTTCCCTAGAACCTCTTGCTTTCATGTATTTTGTCTTTGATGCGTTGATGGCAAGTCCAATCCGTCTAGCTTCAGCCTTCAGTCTGATGTACGTTTCCGCCATCATCTCAAAGTTCCGTGCCATAATGTCAATGTCATCGGCGAAACCAAGGAGCTGGATGGACTTCCTGAATATTGTGCCACTCGTGTCTATCCCAGCTCTTCTGATCACACCTTCTAACGTGATGTTGAACAGCAGGCACGAAAGTCGATCACCTTGTCGTAACCCCCTTCGAGATTCAAAGGGACTCGACAGTGTCCCCGATACACGAACAACGCACATCACTCGATCCATCGTCGCCTTGACCAATCGCGTCAGTTTGTCCGGAAATCCGTACTCGTGCATAATCTGCCATAGCTGATCTCGATCGATTGTGTCGTATGCGGATTTGAAATCGATGAACAAATGATGTGTGGGCACGTTGTATTCGCGGCATTTCTGCAGAACCTGCCAAATCGCGAAAATTTGGTCCGTGGTAGCGCGGGCACCCATGAATCCCGCCTGGTATTGCCCCACGAACTCTCTTGCATATGGTGACAGGCGGCGACATAGAATTTGGGAGAGTACCTTGTAGGCGGCGCTCAGCAGTGTGATCGCGCGGTAGTTGCAGCAATCCAACTTGTCGCCCTTTTTGTAGATTGGTCATACGACACCTTCCATCCACTCCTCCGGTAATATCTCCTCCTCCCAAATATTGGCAATTACCCAGTGCAGCGCTCTAGCCAGTGCTTCACCACCATATTTCAATAGCTCACTTGGTAGTTGATCTACACCAGTTGCTTTTTGTTATTCAGCCGACCGATCTCCTCCTCAACTTCTTGTAGATCAGGGGCCGGTAGTCTGTCGTCTTCTGCGCGTGCTCCAAGGTCTGTTGCCGTGCCACCTTCGTTTTCTGCTGCTTCACCGTTGAGGTGCTCGTCATAGTACTGCTTCCACCTCTCAATCACCTCACACTCGTTCGTGAGAAGGTTACCGTCCAAGTCCTTGCACATATCGGCTTGCGGCACGTAGCCTTTGCGCGAACTATTTAGCTTCTCATAGGACTTCCGTGTGTCGTTTACGCGGTACAGATTTTCCATCGTCTCACGATCTCGGTCTTCCTGCTGACGCTTCTTCCTTCGGAAAACCGAGTTTTGTCTGTTCCGCGCTTGCCTGTATCGCTCCACATTCAATCGCGTGCGGTGTTGCAGCATTCTCGCCCGTGCTGCATTCTTCTCCTCTACTAACATTTTGCATTCACCGTTAAACCAGTCATTTCTTCGGTCGGGGATTGCACACGCAAAAAAAACCGTTCCTTTATTCGTGAAGAAAAAATCATGATTCCGTGAACTGCTAGTTCATCTGAATTCATGACTTTATTCCCGTAAACGTGATCACTTAATTCGGATTTTCAAGAATGTAATCACAAATCCATGAACATAGTTCACACCTATTCAGTGCAACCAAAAAAACGTAACGCCATATAAAATTCAAAGTGAAATCATGATTTCGTGAACCATGAACCCATAAGCGTGATTTCGTTCCTGCTATCGTGAATTTGGATCACGAGCAGTTGTTTATGGCCAGTTGTTTGGCAGGCAAGGTGTCCCGGGGCAAGGTTCGAGTTCACTTATATCAGCTAGATATGAACTATTCCGGCGGTGGCAGTAGATTTGGTAAATCAACGAGTGCTGAATTCACCAATCAATATATTTTATACGGCGAATGATCGTCTTGTTTACGGGCACTGGTACAGCAGCAATTTCGTCTACCTTCGGAGTGAACAGTGGAGCCGGCTCCAGTGCAGGTGGTTTGGGCGCTAGCTGCTTTGAAGAGTTGTCTGGATTTTTTCCCCGGGACTGGCTTTGTCCTACGCTTCTTCTTCTGTATGGCAGGTTCTAGGTTTTCGTGGTCGTAATTTAACTGCAGATTTTTCGGTGGTTCTAACGGTAGATCTTGGTAAACTACCGGCAGTGGTGCACCGATTATTTCATGGTCAAAACATTGACAATAATATTATTGTTTACATTTTGAAGCTCATGAACCGTGCTTCCGTTTTCTAGAACAGGTTCACGATATCAAGCACAACTCATGAACATAAATCACGTTTACCAGAACAAAAAATCATGATTTTCAAAACAGAGTTCACGTTTCTATGACTTATATTACCATTGCTGGTGGCCGGTGCACCGTAACGCAGGCGTTACGATTATTTTGTGGAACAATGTTCACGATTCCATGAATTTTATTCATGGTGTATATTCGTAAACGAAATTTTTACTTGTTCCGAAAATCGTGACTTGAGGTTGACGGCAGTACTACCTATGGCGGAACGGATGTCCCTCCAGCCATCTTCAAGAGAAGCTGCGCCAAGCTGCTCTTCCGTGGGTAGTGCAACTTCCAGCTGCTGCGCGTAGTCCTGGGCAACTCCGGCGTCCCGTAGTTGCTCAATGTTGGGTCGCGGCGTTCGACTTCGACGTGTGTTATGCACCGTTGAGAGTTTTGAGCGCATGCATACTGCAACTAGGTAGTGGTCCGAATCTATGATCGCACTGCGGTACGTGCGGACGTTGATAATGTCGGAGAAGAATTTCCCGTCGATTAGAACGTGATCGATTTGGTTTTCTGTGTATTGGTCAGGTGATCTCCAGGTGGCTTTGGGGATATCCTTGCGAGGGAAAAAGGTACTTCGAACTACCATACCTCGAGAGGCTGCAAAGTTCACGCATCGTTGGCAGTTGTCGTTCTATACGGCACGCAGGCTGTTTGGCCCGATTGCCGGTCTATACATTGCCTCCCCGTCCTACCTGAGCGTTCATGTCGCAGATGACGATTTTGACGTCCCGTTGCGAACAGCCGTCGTACACCTGCTCCAGCTGCGCATAGAACGCTTCTTTCTCGTCGTCGGGTCTCCCTTCGTGTGGGCAGGGCACGTTGATGATGCTGTAGTTGAAGAAACGGCCCTTAATCCTCAACTTGCACATCCTCGCGTTGATCGGCTGCCAACCAATCACGCATTGGCGCATCTTACCCAGCACTACAAAGCCGGTTCTCAGCTCGTTGGTGGTGCCACAGCTCTAGTAGAAAGTAGCCGCTCTATGCCCGCTTTTCCATACCTGTCCAGCAAAGTTCCTGCAGTGCTACGACTTCGAAGTTGCGTGGTTGAAGTTCGTCATAGATTAACCTATCGCAGCCCGGGAAACCGAGCGATTTCCAGTTCCATGTTCCGAGTTTCCAATCGTAGTCCTTATTTCGTCGCGTAGGTCTGTGCCAATTGTTCTGATCCGTAATTCTTATTTCAATATTTGCAACTTTATGTTTTTTCCACGGTGGCTTGTTGGGCCTACCCCAAACCCCTACCTCACGGTCAGAAAACTTGCCAAAAAGCTTTGTTTTCCTGCAAGAACTGCTCACAGCGCCTCTTCCATATTCTATGTAATTGCAAAAGTGTCTCATATCCTGGTTGACCAAAAATTATTGGAAAAAGTTGTTATTTCGAATTTGTGTGATAATTTGATTTTATAACCATACAAAATTTTGTGTTTATTTTACAAAATAACACAAGAAAAAACATAAAAAATCAATTAGTATCAATCTTAGGGAAAATCTTCAATACACCTTTCTCTTATTTTCTACTTCGATTGCTTTCTTCCGATTCCAGCCTTGTCAACTTACGATGTCTCTTCAATGGTTAAACTTACGTTCTCCAAAAACTCCATTTACTCTTCTTCTGTTTCGGCATGTTTTATGTAATATGAAACAGCTGCGTCATCGTCGCGATGTTTAGATGAAAATGTTTTTCGGTTAAGAGAAACAATAGGGTCCGAATTCAACAGCAAAAATCTCATCAAGTCTTCGTTTGTATTGACTCTTGATGTTTCCTTTTGTGGTTTAGTCGATTTTTCCTGATAATTTTAGGGGTAGCTTCGCCAATGGGTAACTCGAACATTGAAATAATGTTGGCGCTATGTATCAACAGTTTATGATCCGTCACAGGCATGTAATAGGGAAATTTACGTATTCTCGTCAATCTAAGCAGCGTCCGAACTTCTATTAGCGATTTCTCAGCGTCACACACATACGTCACAGGTTTGTTTGTTGACATTTATCTGCTGCTTGCTGTTCTACCAATTCCAATCAATTGGAGGCGAACCAGCCTAAGGCTGAAAGCCTCCTAAATAAAGCTAAATAATAATAATAATAATTCCAATCAACCGAATTGATCAAAACGGGTTGAACATGTTTTTACAACGCTCCAAACTTCTCAGGTGAGTGTGACTATTGTCGGCAGTCTCTTTTTCTTCGGCACCCTTTCCATTTGAACTGCGTGTTAATCAGCTGTTCTATTATCGGCAACTCGAAATCAGCCGTATTTTCTAGTGTGTATATTTCATTTAAAGAAAAATATGGCAGAACATGATTGCACAGTCGTAAAAATGTAATCAGATTGAAGCTGAAAAGGTAAGGAATCGGCTTAATACATTCAGCGAAGAGTTTTGATAGGAAAATACAGTGAAATTAACGTTTCAATTTCGGTTGCCGAAAACAGTCAATGGGTGCCGAAGCCATAATTTACCCTACCAACTGTAATGAGCTAAGTATTGATCCCTTGTTTCTTGTAATAATATTTGATATTTGGGTATATCAATTGGTTTTCCGCTGGCTACTACTCTCAAAATCGTACCAATTTTTCGATGAGAGTTTCGTCAATTCTCGTGATAGCAGCACTTGTAACAGGATCAGACAAAAAATTACGCGCAGTGTTGCCATCATTAGAAGTACACGCTATGTCAAAACTTTCCAAATTTGGGTATAATCCACCCAGATCGGTCAAAACTGAACCTACCCTGGGGCCGACTGCGAGTAGAATTTTCATTGGAATCATCGTCAACATTTGTATCGTAAGCAGGCAATTGAATTGATGACTTCAACCAAGCATTATATTTTTTAATAAAATACTTATTTACTCGATGACCTCCAAGAGGGTTAGGAGTTCAATTTTGAGCAATACACGATGCAAAATTTGTGCAAATTCTTCAAAACGTGCTCAGGAGGGTCATCCGATAAGCAATAGCGGAAAATACATGGCGTTCTTTTGCTTTCCTCACATGTGACCCATTTTTCAAAAATCTTCTGATTTAAAAGCAATTTGCGTTGTTCTACAAAAGGTTAAAAATCTGGTAGAGTGGTGAAAAGTTGCATCTAAATCATACATGGTCTTGTAAAGGACACTTTTACCAATAATTCTATGAAAAGTTTGGGGTGAAACTTCATGGAACTTTTTTTGAATCGTTAATTAAAGTTTGAATAGTGTTTTTAAGAAGATCAAATTCTACACAAGCTATTCGTTCCGGTGTATCCGAACTGAGACCAAAATTAATCCAATCGGTAATTGTAACACTCTCTACTGACCTTGACTGTTATTGCCCACTTTACTGGAATTGATTTTACGCATGCGATAGGAAACTCTGAGGAGCAAACCACCAATTTACTGAATTTTCAACGTCAAACTGAACTGTACCCAAAAATTTTAAGGATACAAAGAAAAGAAGGAGGAACAGCCGTAACCCGGTGTAGCTGAAAGAAGCTGAATCAGATAACAGAGCAAGGAAATAAAGAATAATTAATAGAAGAAGGGGTGACATGCAGGTTTAAAAACCCTGTTTAAAATACTGAATTGCCAAAGCAGGAACAATGTAAAAACTCTTAGATACATATCATAACAATTAGGTAAGTTACTGTAGTAGCTGGAGTACCTAAGTTAAAATGAAATGTAGTTTATTTTGAATTTGGAACAAATAAAGAGTTGCCAAAAAAATAAAAATAGAAGAAGTAGCAGCCGAAACCCGATATAGCGGCAAGAAGGTTAGGCAGATAACGGAGTAAGGAAGAATGTGAAGTAGGAAAACATGTAACAGAAAACGAAGCCCAAAAGATGAGGAAGATCAAGAAGATAAAGCAGAAAATAGCAAAATGAAGAAGACGACATCGAAGGATAATTAGAGAAATTCTTAAGACGTAGAAAAGGAAAACAAGGCAATGGAAATAAAGTAGGATGAAAAAGGAATATGATGAAGAAGTAAAAAAACAAACAGAATTACGGAGAGAACAAAGAAGAAGATGGATTAAAGAGTGAATGAAGAAGAATATCAACAAGCAACAAATGATCACATAGCAGAAGAAGTGAAAAATATATAAGAAGATGACGCAGTCGATTCAGCAAAACAAAGAGATGAAGGAGACCCATCAACAGGATGTCAAGATAAGTGAACACACAACGAATAAATTAATATGACATGACTGCATGGAAATTTTCTCGACTTCCCTGGGCATAGAGTATCACTGTGCTTTTCACACTATATTCAAATTCATGCCTTCATACATTAAATTAATAACTGTGGAAGTTGAGAGACGGCAAAACGCTCGCCACAGAAGCGTTAAAATCCTAGATGAATAAGAAGTCTCCAATGATAAAACTCAGAGGAAAAAGAATCCGGGAAACGCGAAACAGACAACGACGCAGGTGGTGTAGTGGTAAGCGTGAGTGCCTCTCACTCCAAAGGGCCTGGATTCAATCGCAGTCAGCACAGCCGGGATTTTCTGAAGCATAGAATCTCTGATCATGGCTTCCATCGGAAAGGGAGTAAAGCCCCCGGTCCATGGGGTGATGGATCTATAGGTAGGGCCCAGGTGTGGAAGCTGCCTCCCTGGCGTCGGTAGCATTGGTACTTAGTATGGAATACAAAATCGACGGAAATCAAACCAAGGAAAAAAATAAACAGAACTCATCAGTTTGTATCCAATTTAACTGAACCATTTCCACTTCTCCCAGAATCTAAATCCTACTGAATATGGACGAAAACAGTACCCTGTAGGACGTGGAAAAATGATTGTAAACAAACACATTCCGTCCGTCCTACGATGGTGCTTTTACCGACCGACCAACCGCATTGTGAAGCCTTCCACGTGTGCCACATCGGAGAGCTTCCTCCGGCCAATCTATGATCGAACGACGAATGACAAACCACCTTGCAGCACCCTAAGCCTGGGGTGGAATATTTAGAGGGTGGCAACTACAATCATAACGCAGCAAACCCTCTCACGCGCTGGATAGGAAGACATAACCATTTTTCGAACGAGAAGGCCTTTCCTGATAGCGTCCGCTGTTGGCGTCGTCTTACGTGGGTAGTATTATTGCGGCTACGAGTGGAGTGTCATCGACGTCGGTGTCGGCGCCATTAAGGAAAATGGCTAATGACCTGGAAAGTTCCGCTAGCAGATCCCAAGTGGACCGATGAAAAACTCAACCCCTCTATGCGGGACGGCCGAAGACCGACGGCGACGTTAGGCATTGTTGTCGCTTCTTGTACCGGTTAGTAGGTGAGGTTTAATCCGCTTGAAGTGAAGCAAAGTGGCATTAAATGGCAAAGCGTTCGTCTACAGGGACCACCGTCTTTTAATTATTGATGGCTAATTCGCTCACAGCCGGTGGTAAGTGCTGTGGAATAAATCAATTTTATGAGTTTCCCAATAATTCTTCGTTCGAGAAAAGTTTCAATGTTTCCTGGAAGTTTCATATGAAGCAAGGGGAGTTTGGGTCGTGAATCATTTTCCGATTCAAGACAGGTCTTCCCAGAAAGCCAGCAACAGCAGCTCGATCTTGAGAAACATACGTCACTCTCTTTAGTGCATCAGCTTGAAAATAGAATTCTGATTCACTTCATTATTCTCCTTCTGATGTGACTAGGTCAGATGACAAATTGGATGGATTGCAGCATTCCAATTTTTCTACCTCATGTAGCACAAAATTTGCATATTTAATAGCACCAGCCTGCCCCTCTAGGCGATTAATCCAAAGTGTGAACAGACGCTCATATAAAGGCAATATGTATGATGATTGCATCCGAATGATCAGAAAACCGTGAACAAGAGTGAGAGCCCCTGATTGCGCACTTGACTCAGCAGGGCGACCGATGAATGCCGAGATATTGCTCAACTTATGACGAAATCCTCTCCTCTATTCAAAGCACGCAAATCGCTCTATCAATGGAACCAGTCAACCAGCCCGACGACGCGGGCAAACAACTGTGCGGAGGAGGGGTGAGAGTTCCTTTCCTTTTCCTTGTAGCAGCACCATCGTGGTAATCGCGTGTAAATGGGTCGTAAAATCACTGCAAGCTGATACGCTCTTGAAGTCTTTTGAGCTTGGAACAGGTTGGGATTCTTCTGAAGTGCTGGTTCGCCGGTCGTTCGGTGGCATGGGAGCAGTATTTGGACGATTGAAGCAGCGAGTTGTCAATTTGAGAGCCACTTGAAAAATGTCCATGGGTTGAAAGTGGCCACCTGGGGGGTTATGGTTTCAAAGCTGTTGGATGTCGAGTTTAAAATAAAAAAAGGAAAAGTCTGAAAATCTGAATATCTGATGAATCAAAAACTCAGATTGACAGTTGAAGGTAATCAAACACAGTTTGATTGTGATGTTTTCTCTTTTCTAATCAGTGTGGGGTTTTTGTATTTCAAATCCGGCAAGTTGGGGTCTTATTCCAATAATTGGCCTTAGTGGGTGAATCATTTAAAATATACGATGCTACACAGATATACATTTTCTAATGAGTAAAATTTCAATGTTTTACAATTAATCATATCATCAGGCTATTTTCCATAGAGATATGGTGCTGTTCCGCTGATAGGAAGTGATAAAAATTCCTATATATAAATATAGAGAAGTGGGAAGAATTCGCTTGCGGTGCATATTCAGGTTAAAAAAGTGAACGACAGCCTAAAGATATCAGACAGGGACTGGGTTGTTCAGTTGATTGATCAGTATTTTCCCATACATTTTTTAACCGCTTTCCTACCAGTCCTAAAAGAGCCAAAAATCTAAGAGCGAAAATTTTCTCTCAATCTCTCAACATGCCATGTATATTGATTTCACAGACTACAAAATATAGTACCTAGCTATGAAAAAAGGTTGGAACTTATGTGCGGCACTAGAATCGATCCATCGATTTAAATGGGTACAAAAGAATCGATATTTGCAGGATCAATATTTTATTCATAATGCCGAATGCAGCGAATACTGAACGGCCGGTCAACCCGGACATTTAAAATATAATTAAATATTACGTTTACTTTGCAAGATAACTAATATGTGTGATTCAGAACGATACTAAAGGACTATGACAAAAGTTATGTGATTTTTGGAGCATAGTAGGCCGTGATAATAATCTTGACAGTGTCCGGATTTATGGTTCAAGTATACGGATTTTGAGTCCTTACGGTGTATTTTGAAAATTGAAATTAAATATCAAAGATAACATCAAGCTGAACATTCCAATAGGTCCTAAGGAACATAAACAGATTATCTTCGTCAACTTTCTCTTTGTATCCCCACGGCCATGTAAAGACATTCCCAGGTATTTTCAGTACACAGATCGATAACAGAAGCTTTTATCTAGCATCTAATAAGACAAACACATCAAGAAACGGTTCTGTGCTCAAGTCATTTACGAAAGAGAAAGTCGACGAAGAGAATCGATCAATGTTACTTAGGACCTAATGCAATGTTCAGCTTGACATGTTTGAATTTTCATTTACTCATGTTTTTCGAGAGATTTGTTTATTTATTAGAATAATTGATTTAGAAATCTTTAAATGGTGTGCCTGTAGTCTTTGTTGTAAACCAAGATTCGTCGATTCATTTAGCATAAAAATATCATAATAACAATGATATTTTGTATTTTTAGGTTGTTTACAATAAGAGATTATAAGGAACGGGGTGTTCACTTAAAACCTGCCAATTTTGCTTCCAAAGAGTCACAATCAACGATGTTCGGATTAGAGATAGAATTAGAGATAGAAAATAGAGGAAATAGAGAAGATGTAGCGATAGAAAATGTTATACAACATTAGGAACAATTATGCTGATGCTAATTTTGAGGGTATGTATGTGAAAGAAAATCAGTTTTTCTATGAACAAAAGTTACATTCATTTGCTTCTTTTCATGATTGAAAAGATCGAACGGAAAGATCGATTTTAACGATTTTTTAATTAATAAAAAATTGGTTCTAAAAATCGAAAATGGAGATCAAAAACATCCATCTCCTATAGATTGATTTAAGATCGCTCAATACTAGTTGGAACCCTTATTTCTCGATGAAGGTCCTATCTGCTCTGATCTATTCTCTTCATCGACTTTCTCTTTTGATAATCACTGCTATGCAAACAGATTTCGTGCTATTTTACCCACATAGCTTGATAAAGGAGGATCTTATCTATCATCCAAAACGTAAATACAACAGGAAAATGTTTTGCTTGTGAGTTATCAACAAAAGAAAAAGTCGATGAAGAGAATCAATCAATGCAGATAGCCCAAGTAACATTGCAGGTTTTATCGCGGTTTTATAGCATTCTACTTGCTGAAGGAAGTGTTACTACTACCTAAAGCTACAACAAATTTAAACAGCACTTCTCAGTGCTCAACCTGTAAAAATGTTCTACCTTGTTAAACTCAAGGTAATCCTTCTTGGATATCCAATTGGAAAATTCCTCTTCGATCATTCAGATTCTTATAGTAATCTGCTTGGAAGTCGATTTGGATAAAAATTTACTGCCGCCATGGCGCCTAAGGGGCAAACTCTTGATCCTCCTTGTGATGAAATTAATTTGAGTAACCAATTTGATTTGCTCACGGATGATGAGAATGATCCATCATCCAAGAAAAATTCTAGTAAACTTTCCCGGCTTAATGCCAAGAAGGAAAAGATTCCCCCTATTGTGATAACCACTTCCGATTTCCATGCTCTTCGCATGGAACTTTTGAATTTCGTGAAAGTTAAGTTTTCACTACAAATTGGACGTCGGGATGAAACCTTGGACGGATTTAAATGTCTTCTCAAGTATCTTACTGAGAAGAAGCACATTTTTTTTACTTACGACACCAAAACTTAACGTGTGTTCAAGGTTGTCATGAAAGGACTGCCCAGTGGTGAATCCCTGGATCAGATCAAAGATGAACTGGCAAAATTACTTGGGCACAACTCCACTACAAGTAATCAAAATAAAAATGAAATCCCGTATAGGCGATTCGCGCAACGTGATTTCTAATGATTTCAAATGTTCAAATTGTGGTGCAAACCACAAATCCAATTTTTGGGAATGTAAGACTCGCAAAGCGATCCTACAATCTCGTTCTAAGCGACAGGTAGGAAACGCTCCACGTTTCCGACCAGGTACAAATTCCTCTGCTGTTAACAACGGTCAGCGAGGAACAAATTCTACATTCGTACCCGTAGATACAATTATCACCCCTGCTTCAAATTCTTCATCTATACCTACTTCGCAGCGGATAGGAATCAAAATACTAACCAACGTTTAGTTCTGCTTCATTACTGCTCCTAAAATGAAATTTTTACAGAAATCATTAATTGACATGATTTCTGATATGCTTAAATCTAACTCCATGTTTGATGGTATTCAAACTGGAGTAAAATTTGAAAACAATATTGTCATGACTTTGAAACTCAGTAATGGATTTTAAAGCATTAAATATTTTAAATTGGAATGCTCGTGCTTTTAAAGATAATGAAGACGAGCTATTTAACTTTTTGAGAGTTCATAACGTGCATATTGCCGTTATAACTGAAACGTTTCTTAAACCTGACCATCAGGTTAAGAGGGATGCAAATAATTTTATGTTTAGAAATGATCGTCTTCATTCCACTGCGTCCTAGCAAGAAGTACGGTCGACTTAGTTCGCGCTCCGCTATTTTGGAAGTTTTCTCGCTATTCGCTTGATTAAAATTGTCAGTTTTTTCTCGCTTAGAGTTCCCAGCTAAATAATTAACTAAAAGTGAGTTTTTTTTTTCTGAGAAGAAAGTGTGTTTTCGGCATCATCGGAAGGAAAATTGTTTTTACGATTGCCAATTCGCCAACCATTTTGCGCACCATCGGTGCGTGGTAACGCATACCTGCACACGGATCATCGTCATCGAGTGTCAGCATCTGCCTCCGCATTTACACCGCTCATCTATCATCGTGTGTTCAGCTGAGTGCCGACCCTCACATAAGCACACACCAACGAAGACCGCCCGCACACGCTGATCGAAGATCATCCACGCTGCGCGTCGCTCCGCTGCTGCCGTTTAAACGCTCGGTGGTAGTAGTATAGGATTATCAGATAAGTTTTTGTTCTTGTTTCTCTCTTTTGCCCACAGTTAAATTTTAAGTTTGTGTTCTGTGTTTGTAGTTTTTTTTTTTTTTTGTGTATTGTGTCCGAGTGATTATCGTTTCAGTGGTAGAGCGTTTTTCGCTCCTACTAGTACGGCAAAATGGACATTTTGTCGCAAGACGAAATGGACCTTTTGTCGGAAGATGACACCACTTTGCCACGCGATGGCAAGAAGGGTCGAAAACGTACGTCATCTCTCTCTGGTTCATCGTCTCAGTCTGGCAAAGGACAGGCTCAGATAAACCCCCGATCGCGAGCCTATCCAGATGACTCGACTGGCCCATGGGTTGTCTACTTTCAGCCCAGAAACAAACCTTTGAATGTAATGCAAATTACTAATGATCTGACGAAGCGATACTCGGCCGTGACTGAAATCACGAAGGTTAGGCACAATAAACTTCGTGTCTCCGTCTCTAACCTGAAGCAGGCTAACGAGATTGCTGCCTCCCAGCTCTTCACGCTCGAGTACAGAGTTTACATCCCAGCTCGTGATGTGGAGATCGAAGGTGTGGTCACCGAAGCGAGTCTGACCCCCGAGATCTTGGAGAAGCAGGCGGTTGGCCGTTTCAAGAACCGTTTGCTTCCCCCGGTGAAGATACTGGATGTCCAAAAACTGGGCTCAGTATCTGTCAGCGAGGGTAAAAAGAGTTTTACCCCCACAGACTCGTTCCGTGTGACCTTTTCTGGTTCAGCCCTTCCTCACTACATCGAGCTGGGAAAACTTCGACTACCTGTGCGTTTGTTCGTTCCCCGGGTCATGAACTGCCAAAACTGTAAGCAGTTGGGACATACGGCCTCCCACTGTGGCAGCAAGGCACGCTGTTCCAAATGCGGAGAGAAGCATGGGGATGACACCTGTGCAGCTACCGCACCAAAATGCGTGTACTGTAAGGGAACTCCTCATGGTATCTCGTCATGCCCGGTGTACAAACAACGCGGGGAGAAATTACAACGCTCACTTAAGGAACGTTCCCGGCAGTCTTTTGCAGAAATGCTTAAGACGGCCACGCCATCGACCAACGACAAAAATCCCTTTTCTCTTTTGTCAGATGACGAGACTGACTCTGACTTGGCTGAGGAGGGAACTTCTTTCTGTTTTTCAGCACGGAAACGAAAACGCATCCGTTCGCGGAAAGTTGAGAATGAAGAACCCCAAATCAGCTTGCCCAAATCAAGGAGTGGTGGAAAAAAGGAAGTTTCTACTCCTCCTGGATTCAGAAGAACTGGCTATACCCAGGATTTTCCACCTCTCCCGGGGACATCCAAAACCCCTGATGTCCCATTTTTAAGAACAGAAGCCCCTTCTTCATCTGGGTTGTTCTCATTTGATAAAATTGTGGACGATATTCTCAAGTACCTGAATATTTCTGATCCTCTCAAAAGCATTGTTCTGGCAATGCTTCCTACTGTGAAGACCCTCTTGAAGCAGTTGACATTAAAGTGGCCCCTCCTTGCAGCAATCATCTCCTTCGATGGATAATTTTCCAAACGAGGTCGGGGATTTGATCACTATTCTACAGTGGAATTGTCGAAGTCTTATTCCTAAATTAGACTCTTTTAAGTTTTTAGTTCACAATAATGATTGTGATGCATTTGCTCTTTGTGAAACTTGGCTCTCTTCAGATATAGATCTTCCTTTTTATGATTTTAACATTATTCGACTGGATCGTGAGGATTCGCGTGGAGGAGGGGTACTTTTGGGGATCAAAAAGTGCCATTCTTTCTATAGAGTGAATCTTCCACAATTTACAGGTATTGAAGTTGTCGCATGTCAGGCTATTCTTAAAGGTAAGAGCCTTTGTATTGCTTCTGTTTATATTCCTCCTAGAGCCGTTGTTAATCGAAAACAACTTTCAGATATATGTTCAGTACTTCCTGCTCCACGGTTGATTATGGGAGATTTTAATTCCCACGGTACAGGCTGGGGGGAACTGTATGATGACAACCGTTCTACTTTTATATATGACCTCTGTGATAACTTCAATATGACAATTCTTAACAATGGAGAAGTAACACGTTTGGCTGGACCATCCTCGAATGGAAGTAGATTAGACCTCACACTTTGCTCTAACTCATTATCGTTGGATTGCACGTGGAATGTGATCCAGGATCCCCACGGTAGTGATCACTTGCCGATCAAAATTTCGATTGCCAGTGGGTTCAATCCGTCGGAATCCGTTAACGTCGCGTACGACCTCACCCGTAATATCGATTGGACAACGTTCAAGACCGCGATAGAGGAAGCCGTGTCGTCGGTAGAAGGGCTTCCACCGTTGGAGGAATATAACTTCCTCTCCAATCTGATCTTGGACAGCGCGCTTCGAGCTCAAACTCGGCCGGTTCCTGGAACGTCTTTGCGTAGGAAACCTCCTTCCCCTTGGTGGGACCACCAATGCACTGAGGTTTATCGTAAAAAGTCCGACGCGTTTAAGCTTTTCCGGAAACGTGGAACACCCGTGTATTTCGAAGCGTACTCGGCTCTTGAACACGAACTCAAGAGCCTCATCAAAGCCAAGAAACGCGGATACTGGCGGCAATTCGTGGACGGATTATCACACGAAACGTCGATGAATACGCTTTGGAACGCGGCGCGAAGGATGCGTAACCGGTCTTCGAACAACGAGAGCGAGGAGTACTCAGATCGTTGGATTCTCAAGTTCGCGCGAAAAGTATGTCCTGATTCCGTGCCGGCACAGATGATTCCTCGCGAAACGACGAATTCTGTAGACGAGATCAGTCAGCCTTTTTCAATGCTGGAACTCTCACTCGCGCTCCTTTCGTGTGGCAATTCGGCTCCGGGGGCTGATAGAATCAAGTTCAACTTGTTGAAGAACCTCCCAGACGTCGCTAAGAGGCGCATGTTGAACTTGTTTTGTCAGTTCCTGGAGCTCAATATTGTTCCGGATGATTGGAGGCAAGTGAGAGTTATAGCCATTAAAAAGCCTGGAAAACCCGCGTCAGATCATAACTCGTATCGACCCATCGCGATGCTATCGTGCATTCGAAAATTGTTGGAGAAAATGATCCTTTTTCGCTTGGACAAATGGGTTGAGACGAACCACCTACTCTCAGATACTCAATTTGGATTCCGTAGGGGCAAGGGAACGAACGACTGTCTCGCGTTGCTTTCCACAGAAATTCAGTTGGCTTTTGCTAAAAAAGAGCAAATGGCTTCTGTATTCTTGGATATCAAGGGGGCTTTTGATTCAGTATCCGTTGAAGTCCTTTCAGACAAACTCCACGCTTGTGGCCTTTCTCCATTAATAAATAACTTTTTGTACAATTTGCTGTCAGAGAAACATATGAGCTTTTCTCATGGAAACTCTACAGCTTCTCGATTTAGTTACATGGGTCTCCCCCAGGGCTCATGTTTAAGCCCCCTTTTGTATAATTTCTACATCAGAGAAATTGACAATTGTCTAAGTGACAACTGCACGTTAAGACAACTTGCAGATGATGGCGTAGTGTCTATGACAGGGCCCAAAGGGGTCAACCTGCAAGGACCCTTACAGGATACCTTAGACAATTTGTCTACTTGGGCTATCCAGCTAGGTATCGAATTCTCCACGGAGAAAACTGAGTTGGTCGTTTTTTCTAGGAAGCATAGCCCAGCACAACCAAAGCTTCAACTTTTGGGTAAACCGATCACGCATTCTATGTCCTTCAAATATCTTGGGGTCTGGTTCGATTCAAAATGCACCTGGAGATCCCACATTGAGTATCTGAGACGAAAATGCCAACAAAGGATCAATTTTCTCCGAACAATTACCGGAACGTGGTGGGGAGCCCATCCGCAAGATCTTCTAACGTTGTACCGGACAACAATTTTATCGGTTTTAGAATACGGTAGTTTTTGTTTCCAGTCGGCGGCTAAAACTCACATCATCAAACTGGAACGTATCCAGTATCGTTGTCTTCGTATCGCGTTAGGATGCATGCACTCGACTCATACGATGAGTCTAGAAGTGTTGGCGGGCATGTTGCCACTATCGGATCGGTTTTCGGAATTGTCCCTCAGGCTCCTCACCCGTTGCGAAGTTATGAACCCACTGGTAATCGAAAATTTTGAAAAGCTTCTTGAGCTGAACCCTCAAACTCGTTTTATGTCATTGTACTACGTGTACATAACACAGGATATCAGCCCTTCACAGCATAATCCTCATCGTGTATGCTTCTCCGACTTCGGCAATTCAGTTAGTTTTGATTTATCTATGACGCGGGAGATTCGTGGGATCCCAGAACATCATCGTTCCATGATTGTTCCGTCAATTTACGCTGCAAAGTTTGGCCAAGTTGATTCCGCAAGATCGTTCTTCACAGATGGATCACTAATTGAGTCGTCCGCTGGTTTTGGTATTTATAACGAATTTCATAGCGCCTCTCGAATGCTTCAAGCTCCTTGTTCCGTATATGTTGCTGAACTGGCGGCAATACACTATACGCTAGAAACGATCGCCTCACTTGCACCAGATCACTATTTTATTTTTACGGATAGTCTCAGTTCTGTCGAGGCTATTCGCTCTATGAGGCCGGTAAAGCACTCCTCGTATTTTCTCATGAAAATACGAGAGCTTTTAAGTGCTTTATCTTTAAGATCTTTTGTCATCACCTTTGCATGGGTCCCATCTCATTGCTCGATTCCGGGCAATGAGATGGCTGACTCATTTGCTAAGGTGGGCGCTATGGAAGGCGATATTTACGATAGACAAATCGCCTACGATGAATTTTTCTTCATTTATCGTCAACAGTCACTCGTCAGCTGGCAGAATAAGTGGAGTGAAGGGAGTTTGGGACGATGGCTATATTCGATCATCCCTAAGGTGTCGAAGAGTTCTTGGTTCAAGGGGTTGGATGTGGGTCGAGACTTCATTCGTATGATGTCTCGCCTCATGTCCAATCACTATTCGTTAAACGCTCACTTGTTCCGTGTTGGGCTGAAGGACAGCAATCTCTGTGAATGTGGACAAGGTTACCAGGACGCTGATCACATCCTTTGGTCTTGTGCGGAGTATCGTGGAGTCAGATCACATTTTTATGATTCCCTTCGGGCTCGAGGTAGACAACCTAATGTTCCAGTTCGGGATATTTTGGCTAGACGCGATCTGGAGTTTATGAAACTCATATATGTTTACTTTAAGAATATTAACATTAGATTGTAAGTTTTATTAACCTTGTGTTTAGTTTGTATTTTGTACGTGTGGGTTTTTTTATGTTTGTTTTCAAGATGAATAGAAATTAGTTCATGTTTTAGGATTAATTAAATATTTGTATCGTAAACCACATTTCAAACCTTCCTCTCCCTTTTCCCATCCAAAAAAAATTGTAAATCCCCACTAACCTCGAGACAACCGCGAGTATCCGGTCCAGCTCTTTTAACTTTAAATATAAGAAATCAATAATGTATAACAAAAATGATAACTCGGCTCTGTAAAGTTTATTCGATTGAGCCTGTACAAATAAAGTAATTAATATAATATAAATGATCGTCTTGATGGAGCCTGTGGTGGCGTTGCCATCATTGTTCATAGACGAATCAAACATAAAATTCTTTCTTCATTAGAAACCAAAGTTATTGAAACTTTGGAAGTTTCTGTTGAAACAAAATTTGGACAACTTACATTTATAGCTGCCTATTTGCCATTCCAATTCGTAGGCCAGCAAAAGAATTTTCTCA
Organism: Ochlerotatus camptorhynchus; assembly: GCF_037179485.1. Lineage (NCBI taxonomy): Eukaryota > Metazoa > Arthropoda > Insecta > Diptera > Culicidae > Ochlerotatus > Ochlerotatus camptorhynchus. The sequence goes on along the minus strand of NW_027040818.1, from coordinate 9,399,417 downwards.
AGGGTGACCTTCAGAAACTTACCCGTCATAGATCTAAATTCTTCATTATTGGTGATTTTAATGCAAAACACCGCTCATGGAATAATGCTCAAAGCAATTCCAATTGTAATATTCTGTTTGATGATTGTTCTGCAGGTTATTATGCTATTTAATATCCAAACAGCCCAACATGCTTTTCTTCAGCAAGAAATACCTCAACTATTGATTTGGTCTTAACTGATTCATGTCAACTTTGTATCCAATTGGTTACTCATGCTGACTTCGGTTCTGATCACCTTCCGTTTGAAATATCTCATGAAATAATTTCTAATCCCAACATCTCTACTTTCAATTACCATAGAGCTGATTGGGAGCAATATCGAACATTTATGGAATATAACTTCGATCCAAAAATTCCTTTGCAAACCAAAGCACAGTGGTTGAAAAGTACATTTTGACGCTCTTAATTAATAGCACCATGGAGAGCGGATTTAGAGTAAGGACGTCTTCAACAAAGTTGATGAATATGACATGCTTCATATTTTAAATGCATGGGTTTTGTGATTAATCCCCCTAAAAGTGAAATGAAAAATTTATTTTTTCACAATGTCGAGACAAATGGTTGACGTTTTCAGCAAAGTTGGAGCAAAAATGATTACAAACAACTTTGCCGAAGACATAAAAGTGCTAAATTTCACTCAAATCGAGATAGAGAGCGTTGTTTGAGGACGGACCCCCAAAAACACGTTTTTCATCAAAACACATATTTTCTTTAATTTTAGGTCCTCATTATATTCAACAAAGTTGATTGGTATACTAAAATACACATCGTTCTAGAACATACTATACCTGCATCATTTCAATAGGATGAGTTATTGATAAATTTTCTTCTATTTTCCTCATATTTTGGACTTGCGTATCTTTCTTAGGTGCAAAAAGATGCAGATGAAATCAAATGCATTTAAAATTACATTAAAAGAGCTTTCAAAAGGTGGTAAATTTGTCCATCCACGACCGTCTGCTGGAGAGTTATGATCAAAACAAACACCCGTAGATAGGCTTTATAGAAGTCATGTCAACAACAAGGGGATAGTGTGTTTTATACCGCGTAATAAATTCGTTTCCATAGTAACCGACTCAATAAACAAATTTCCTACTTCTCAAAGCTTATCAAATTCAAGAACGGCACATTTTCTTCCCAAAAATTGCCCAGAAGGCAAAACTGAAGCATCAAGAACGAAAAAAAAAAAACTGTCAAATTCAGTTAAACTTGTGAGTCGATAAGTGTTTTTCCATAGTGCTCATCACTGTTTTTCATCAAGCGTGAAGCAATTCTAGATAAACATTTCAAAAGCTCTTATCTGCATTGATCGATTCTCTTCATCGACTTTCTCTTCCGTTATTAACTCAGCTTCAAAACCTTTCGCTATTGTATTTCACGTTTTGGATGCTAGATAAGAATCTCCTTTATTAAACTATGTTGAATAATTAGTGCGAAATCTGTTTGCATAACAGTGGTTATCAAAAGAGAAAGTTGATGAAGAGAATCGATCAAAGCAGATAGGACCATTTGAAATGTTTATCGAGAATTGTGAAAGTACAGGGTGATTCAGAATAACTGTCACCGATTTCACAAATATGCAATTCTCAATGGGTAAAATGGGTATATGTTCAAGTATTTTTGTTTTAAGTGTGTACAAATATCAGCTTGTATTGATAGTAGGATTTGAAATTTCATTCGTTTGTGATTTCAAGCAGCCATTGACGTCAAAATAGAGAATGGCATAAATCTTTAAAAAAATCGTGTGTTATCTTTTAGAAACTGAAATCTCTTCGAAAGAATGTAACATTTATTTTTGCATCATTATAGAGGTACAAAGGAACCATGCTTGAAAAATCCGTTCAATATCAGAGCTTAAACGCATCACCAGGACTCAAAAAGTGCTGAAACTAAAGCGTGCGTGCCAGCTGTGGTTAATTTTCATGACAAATGTGGCTGATAATTAAGGTAAAGGGAGAGAGATTTGAAATAAACTATGCTTAGTTGAAGGTTATATATGTAGAATATCTGGAATATGATGATATCAAAAATTCATGCAAGCGTTCAATCGTTATGACCATTTTTAAAAGGGACAGTTATTCCGAATCACCCTGTAATTTCATTTTCCGTCATATACGTCATGAAACCTCTGTTGATGTGTTTCATGAAAGAGAAAAATATCAAAGTCGAGCGCTCTTTCGCTCATCTGTTTCACCGAAGCTTGAAAGGAAGACCAATGGAGCGACGGGAGAAAGAGAGACAAGCGATCGAACATTTCAAGAGCAAATTTTCATTATGTCGTAAGTAACATTCGCACCGATCCGAGAAAAATAAAGTTTTGTTTTGATGATCGAAAAGTTATTCCTATTTCCAATTAAACACATATAATCTCATAGTGATAGCAATGTTTAACATATTTAGCCAGGTTTTAATCATACAAAAGCAAATCGCTAGCTTTCATGCTAAGAAATACTGGTTTTTGAGTCAAAAGTTATTATACGTCGTTTGGTGGAGAATTATCAATTACGCCTCCTTACGTGCAGCCCATTCATCATTTTAGGACCACCGAAATCATCTTAGCAACAAACAGCTCGATTTATTCACTTTAATAATGAGAAAGCGAAACGACGAAAGTACACTTTTCACGGGTTTCTCAGTGCTGTTACTTAATGCAAACGGCATCTCCATAGAAATCGGATGACTTAAGTAACATCGAAAACTATTTTGATCGGAAGGTGATTACGTCAAAAAGCAATTCGACTGGTAAATAAATTTAAAAATGGGATGTGATCCTATATTCGGACAGTATATAGTGTAATAGCAGGAGCATCGATTGACACTGATAGCTCGACTTTGTTTACCTTTGTTACATTCGACGTAATGAAAATTTGCTCTTGATTTGTTTGTGCACGCCGACTGAGGTTCTAGAATGCTGCGAAGCTGTTCGATTTTAACAGAAAAAGAAGGCCAGCAGTCTCTTCGTCGCATGGATTTGGTCGATTGAAGCTGATATTGTGACGCCCTGGCTGTAAGCCACAACGATGGCCAACAGGAGTATACACTCCCACCCCTACGGCTTCGATTATCCAGCTGGAAGCTTGGCACTTCCGAATCGTGTTTCGAACAGCTCCGATGGTTACACCTTCCAATTTCGCTAATTGACTCGGAGAAATGTTGGGGATAGTACACCATTTGTGCACGATCTGTTTGAGCTTTTCTAACTTTCATCCACTCTTTCTTCAAATCCTTGCCGTTTTTGAAGACCTTCCCTGTTTTCCGAAGCTTGCACTTCATAATCGCCCAGAATTTTCTATTGAGCGAAGCTCTGGCAAGTTTGGCGGATTCGCCTTCTTCGGCAAGTTGGCTTCGTACCACTCCATCACATGTTTCGCATAATGGCACGATGCCAGATCCGGCCAAAACAGAGTGTCACCTTCGTGGAACCGAAGGAAGGACAGCAGGTGCTTCTGGAGGCATTCTTCTTTATATATTTGGCCGTTAATGGTGCCAGTCGTTATGTACGGCTAGCTGAATTTGCCGCACCCACAGATCGCATGCCACACTAAGTTCTTCTTGGCAAATTTGTCAGCCATCTTCTTCCGGAACTTCTCCTGAATATCCAGGCGAGACTTGCCGATGAAAAACCCCAGGTCAGGGATCTGCTTGGCGTCTTCTTTAATGTGCGTCTCGTCGTCTATTGCGATGCATTTTGGCTGCAGCAATCACTCGCGGTACAGCTTCCTGGCGTGGGATTTGGCCACCGTATTCTGTTTATCGGTTCGGTTAGACGCCTTCCTTACCTTGAAAACATGAATTCCGGCCCGCTTCATTGTCTGCTGGATAAACCAGACAGATGAATTGACCTTCTTGGCCACGTCCCGAATCGAAAGCACTTTTTACTTGGAAGCCATCTCGATAACCATTTGACAGATTGTGACGAGATATTGTACATGTAAACATTACACTCTAAACAAGTTTTAATCAAAATTTCATACATTCTTACCCCTGCAATAAAAAGTTATACAAAAAATAAAGCGCATTTTTTTTTCGAGTACAATCTTCAGTATTTTTACGCCAAACTATGCGCATAAGCTTGAATATTGTGGAAGAACCTGTGCTGGTGCCTGCTTACTACCAGCAAGCACTTACAGTTCCAGTCGGCTTTCAGCAGTTGTTCTCCCTCCTCAGCAGTCAGTCCCAGTTATAACTTCAAAAGGATCATCGCTGATCAAACAAGCTCTCGAAACAGCTATACTTGTAAACACCTGGAATTTCACCTATAATGCAACGATCCCATCAGCATCGATTGATCGAGTAGTCGTAACAGCAGTCCCATTGAAAATGGTAATAACTAACTCCGATCCCCTTCTCGTTAGCACAATGCACGTTAGCTACAGCGTGAAGATTCCATCACAGCACATCAAACATAGCGTGGTGAGCAATATTCCAACCGTGGCCCCTCCAATAAAATCCGCCGCTACAGTTTCCGATATAGAAAACATCTCCCCGGTGGGGCAACAACCGATTAACACCCAATTCCACCTCCAACCCCCAAGGAATATTCAGCCGCCGTCATTTCTGAAGCCGAAGAGGAGGAGGACGTTGAAGTAACCGGTACCAATGTTTCCGGTGAGTGCGATCCTCGTCCGGACTTCAAACCCATCAACGATCAACCGGACGAAATCGAAGTGAAAACCGGTCAGGAAGACGAAGAACAAATCAAGCTGACAAATTATCTTCGTCGACTTTCTCTTTGCAGTCCCACGGCCATGTTAAGACCAAGTACAGGATCGTCATGAGACGTAATCAAGTTCACAAGATCGCTACCAATCACGCTATGGCTTTATCCAACGAAAAACCGAAGAACACACGTATGTAGTGATGTTCAACTTCAAAGGAGACTGCCGTCGACGGCCGCAGCAAAATCACGGTGGTGTATCGCATAAACGGGACCGTATCTCGATCATCCGGAAGGCACAGCAGAAGCACCAAACGAGAAAGGATGGATGTCCACCGTCAGTAGAACGGCACAGTGGCAATTCATAGCTCGGTTCGCAGTTTCATCCAGTGGCAGTTTGCCAAACCATGGGCACGGGATTGCTTCGACGAGTATTGTAGTACTTGCGGGGTACGTAATTTGCCAGATTTTGAGTATTTGGTCAGGCAAATCGAGTTTTTCCACCATGTCAAGCCGGACAAGCATTCGCCCTTGGTAAGTGTAAGGCAGCTTGGCTTCACAGTTGGTAAGGGTTGAACGAAGGTTATTAAGCAGAGATGATGCAGGATGCAATCAATTTAACTGTCTCCGAGTTTTGCTGAGCTATTGAGTTCTGAAAACGTGTTTTCTTTTATTGTTGTTTTGTTTGACAGCAGCTTTTCGGCTTCGCATGAAGGTACACCTTCAAATGTTGCTGTGATGCGAAAATTGAGAAAGCAAATGACAGTGATCTTGCTCATTGAGCAATGTGAGTTACTGGAAGTGCCTCAAAAGCAACTCAGAAATTGCTCATGATTAGGAGCTGTCTTGCCCCTTGGCATAAACCTTCTCCAAAACGTGTGTTTGTTCGAATTAGCTTGTGTATGCGTTTTTCATCCTAAATGAACATGTGATTAATCATAAAATCCCATCGACCCACTTTTGGCTGTAAATATTTGTCAAATGGATATATTATTTGATGAAATGGTGGAAAATTGATCTGCTGAAAACAACAAAAACAAGTTGAAGATGCTAACTTTCAAATAACAGACTGTAGTGGTAATGTTTATACGATAGATGGAGTAGATGAAAGTATAGGGTTGATAGTTCCGTTAGAGTACGGCAGTGTGAAGATTGCATATAGATATTAGAATAGCGAGCTAGGACAACTTTAAAGGAAGGTACAAATCGGTTTTTTCATCTCTCTTTACCAAGCTCCCCATTTGGAGAGGGATGGTGAGGATTGTCCCCCTCGCCACCACTGGCAAAAAGAGATGAAAACCGACCGATAAAAATTCCAGTTCACATGAAAGTAATCCAAATGCAAACACAGCATGCTACCAAAAAAAACTCTCATAAGTCTTTTAATTTAAAAAAACATACCGATTTCAAAACTTTGCAATTACATTCAACTAATTGTAACCTCAGATAGCCTAGTTAGTAACGGCATTTTAGTTATTGACATTAAGATTCGATCAGAGGTCCAAAGTTTATAGATTATTTTTGCACGCTGAATGACCTAAATAACACCGCTGTCTATGATCGAATTAAATGATATTACAGATTGATATGTTGTTTACTTTTCGACATTCAGATATATGGAATGAGAGAAGATGCGAGATAAGGCGGATTACAACGAACACGGCGATCCCACCCGATGTAGTTCCAAATCATTCAGATCATCCAGCTCCGTTACCGTTAAACCATTATCAACCCATTTAAAAAAAAAAACTCCTTTCGCCACGAGTATCGTTTTATCTTTTTCTATACGGCTCTCCTGCTGAAGTAGTCATGATCTGTTTCTGGTATTCTCCTTCCAGCGGTGAAGCAGTTGTCTGTTTCCATATGATTTGTTTTCATAACAAAACGCACAGAAAAAAATGTACCCAACTTGAAATGACTCAACTCAGCATTGCAGAAAGCTTACAAATATCAAAAGTTTTCTGACTTCTATGCCTCAAGTACTTGCAATATATGTGATAAAAGGGCCAGAAACATTGCTTGACGGTACTTAATTAGTATAATGCTTGTTGGCATTTGTCATGCTGTCAAGATTTAAAGCAAAGTCATGATTTCACGTTCGTTTGATGATTATGACTTAAATGCTTCACTTTGAAATTAGTTTCCAAGCTGAGGTACTAGCTGAGTGTGCTCGGTCTTGCTCGCGATTCAATATTAGCTTGAGTTTATGCGCCAATTAAAAAAAGCAAACTATATTGTACGTAGCCCTCCTCATATCTAAGGGGTTACCCCCTATTACCTTCTCCTTATACCTCCACATGCCAAATTTGGTTCCATTTGCTTGATTAGTTCTCGAGTTATTCAGAAATTTCTGTTTCATTTGTATGGGATCCCCCCCCCCCCTTACAGAAAGGGGGAGGGGTCTCTAACCATCATAAGAACCTTTTCCGGCCCCAAAAACCCCTACATACAAATTTTTCACGCCGATCGGTTCAGTAGTTTCCGAGTCTGTAAGGGTCAGACAGACAGACAGAAATTCATTTTTATATACACTCCCGAGCATAAGGTCAGGAACACCCCCAAAAAAACATGACAAATTTGTTAGGTTCATATCTCTGTCATGTTACGTCCAATTTTCGTTCTCTTTGGATCATTTGAAAGTTCAATATATAATGAAAGTTCAAATTTTGTGCGCTAAAAGTTCACCTAAAGTTACAATATTTTTCAAAATTTACTCTGAAGAATCGTGACTGATTTTCTCAGAATTGAGTTGGCCAAATTTTGAAATAAAAGTAGTAGTAGAACACTTAGGGATCGTTTATTATTTATGTCACACTTTTAGGGGGAGGGGAGGGGTATTGGAAACTGTGACGAGCCTTACAAAAAACAAATAAGGTTCATATAAAAAATGTGACAAAGGGGGGAGGGGGTTGAAAATGGGCCAAATTTGCGTGACATAATTAATGGACCTTTCCTTATGCTCTATACCATTCATACCATTCAATTCATACAATTCGAAAATTGAACAAAATATATTTGCATGGTTTTTTGGGGTGTCCTTAAACTTATGATCGGTGGTGTATATAGATAGAAGATATGCTCCAACTACACTCACACGTTTCCACTATGTCGTCCAATAAAATTACGTATGGATATGTCACAATAGAAGCACGCCACAGTGGAAATCCCGAGCCATAGTTCAAAAACTCATCCCAAATCAAAATGAAGCACATGTAACGAATGCAAAAGTTTCAGGCATTCAGCAGCTTAAGCGCCACTCTCGTAAGTTGAGAGACTGCTGTTGCTGTTGGAGTGCTCGGCTAGAGACTCTATTTCAAGGCAGGTAGTTAACGCTCAAACACCCGAATCCAATTTAGCTTTCCCAATCCGCAGGCCGAAAAACTATATCCCTAACTCAATCTGAGAATAATGAGAGGATATTCTGTCCCCCGCAGCGGTGTGATCGAAACACAAATCAATTCCCCAGAACACCCTATGTGGCAACGTCAACTTGAAAATAAAGAACCTACATATTTGCTTTTAGGATTGCTACAGGTAAAATCATTGTATTAATCATTTCTCAATTTTGGGTTCCCTGCCTGAAAAGTGACGTCACTAGGTCCTGTTTTGTGGGTACAAAGTTCGCTTAATTCTACGCTAACCTGTGTACTGCTATGCTGGCTCACGATGGCTGGATACGCTGATCGACAACTTCGTACTGACCTGGAATCGGTCTCGGTAACCGGAAATCATTCACGTTCGGGTAACCGGGACGACGATCATGCGGTCACGCTCACCTTGCGTAAGCTACCAAGCGCACGTCGGTAAGTAGGTAATCGGCTCGATCGGGGCTCCCGCGTATGAGTTTAGTTAGGGCAGTCCTGTGCACGTTAGCGCACGTGCGATGTTTCGACGTCCGATGACGTAACGGCTCGTAACGAATGGTTCGGGCCGTTGATAGCTCACGTTACCTGAACGGTCGCCACAAACGACCACGTGGCAGCGATACTGTCGTCTTCGCTGTTTTCGTGCAGATTTTGTGTGGGGTGTCGGACCGTAGGGTGTTGGGCGGCCTAGCTTAGTCAAGCTCGGCGTTTACCGTATCTCGGTGCTACTTGGTTCACCACTGAGTCAGCACAAACCGACTGAAACAACCGATCAGCGAATGAGCCACTCCAAACAAACACCCACGTTGAGCGGTGGGTATTGTCCCTGTTCAACGTGTACAAGTTTGTAGAAAATCACAGCTTTCACCGAGCAATTTTTGTACGAGATCTTACCTGACTAGTTTTAAGTTTCAAATTCAGACAACTAGTCTAGTCTAACTTGACTACACAGGTTAACCACAATCCTAGGAACACATATAGTTTTAAATTTGACTATTTATTTAGGAATTTTTACAAGACTAAACTCACTGTTACGTTGATAATCAGGCCGCACTATCAACTTTTCACAAATTGAAGGTTACTTAATATCTAACTTTAAGCAGCGATACTTTTTTACGTGTTCTCAAGAGGACGCGGACCACCAAAGTAAAATTCAAAACCCCATATGGACCACTCGATTACTAAATGTCTTTTTAATCGCCTCAAACAATACGCTATTGTATTGGAGCTGCGGGAAATGAATTTCATCTCATTTTATCCTACGCTAAATGATGCTTTCTTCTTCCCACGAACATCGATCAGTGGGAGTTTTTTTGTTGACCAGTAGCTAGTATATTTTGGTCATCATATCTTTTTCGGAATCATCAACCAGCCCGGAGGGAAAGTAAATGAGATCCGTTGGATAGAACTCACATCAAATTTTAAATACACGGGCAAAGCAGTTTGTCATTTCACGTAGAGAGGGCGAAAAACTTGCATGAAAGTAACTGAAGCTTTGATTTGAAACATAAAGCTCCAATACTACAGATGAGTTCACAATGTAGCTTACACACATATAAGATTAGTTACAATACCATGTGCAAAAATTATGTTTAACATTGTTCCCTGAGTAATACCTGGGCACTTCCTGAAATATTTTAATGGTATAATTCCCATTCAAAACCCAAATAAATCTGTGTAAAAATAAATAAAATAAGAGTGATTTGTGGCAAACCCCGCCAGTATCGCATCCAACGTCAGTGCCTATACGTATGCGTACTACAACGCTGCTCTCAAACAAAGGAGTAACAAGTGTGATACTATCACTGCTGGACCAGATCTTTGGTTTTCTCATGCAGTGGTTCATCAGAGAGGGGATGCTTAGTAATCCCCATTGCCTGCCCATGGCACCATACTATCGTGGCATGAACCAGCATTCTTCTTCTTCCTCGCAATTCAAGCTTGTTGCATATGGCATATTAGCTTATTTCGTGCTCTCAACTTGGTATTCTAGATGCACTTCCACAGTTAATAATTGAGAGCTTTCGATGCCTGTACCATTTTTGCATTAGTATAATTAAGTGGCAAGTACAATCATACTCTGTGCCCAGGGAAGTCGAGATATTTTCCAACCCGGAAAATTCCTAGACCGGACCGGGAATCGAACCCAGCCACCTCTAGCATGGTCTTGCTTTCTAGCTGCACCTTTACTGACTGAGCAACGGGATGCCTGAGCCAGCAACGCCGGCCATAAATCTACCATCTCCAACACTCCACTATAAAGCATAAAATTAAGCCCGCCCACCAACAGCAAGGTGCAAAAACTAGCCAAGGGGAGGGAAAGCAAAGTCATAATTTCCCTGCTTGACACCAAACTAACCAGTTATCAGTTCATTCCCATTCAAAGTCCCACCGAGGGGCGCTGAGATGGTGATTTTTACTGATGTAATCGCATTCACTTAAAATAGTTCCAGTGTATCAAAATAGATAAAATTGTGGATTTCGGATCCATTTTTAATGCAGATTACCAATATGCATTTACCTCAATTGATAACTGTGGAAGTGCTTCATAGAACACTATGTTGAGAGCAGGCAAAAGCTCGTGTTAAAGCATCAAAGCCAGACATGGAGAGATTTGAAGTTTTTTAACAACTGATTAGATTTTATTTTTTTTCATATCACTGTTCTATACTGAAAATTTTAGTCGGTAGTGTGTTTTGAAAAACCCTAATAACCAAAAATAGTTGATTTAGTTTTTGATGTACCTGAATGTCAATCAAACGTTCCCTAAAGAAGTGCTTGTTGGCTTTCTGTTGTATTGTTTGTACCTATTAAATGTGAAAAATGTCGTTTCTCGTTGTTCAAAAACGGAAGTCTAAGAAATCCAAACCACGTTTAACAGTGGTTCCCGCAAAATGGGTTTATATGGGGGTTTATAAAATTCAAAGAATATTTTTTCACTAGATAACTTATGGATGCTGTTACAAAACATTTGCAGGCTGTGCAAAGTCTTTGTAATCGTCAATTATGTCTAACCTGCCAAACGAAATGTACCAAATTATTTAATACACATAGACTTTTATTTGTTTTGATGAAACATATTTCACCATACTTCTTATTTGTACGTTGAAACATAAAATACTAGATTTGTGTTAAGGGAAATGGATGCAATGTTGGCCTGAATGCCCCAAAAGCCAAAAATATCCATTAGTACCGTCCTAATGATGCGTTCATCTAGATAAAATTGATAAATAGCAGATTTTAGCTATGGGCCCAATCTTAGATCCATAGGCCAACATAAGAGCCATTTCCCCTATTTGTTAAACAAAATATGTAATCAAAATGTCATGCTTTTACAAACGTGTTTCCAAATACCTGAGCGATGCCAATTTAAAACAAACATATTTACAAGCCCAATGGATACGTGAGCTTATGTGTTCTATTGCATTTATCATACATTAGTATGACTCAATTAGTGAAATAGTACTGCTGTTGTGATTTTATATGACAAACTAAATATCATACCATTTGACATTATGTTTTTAGTAATACTGGGGTTCGCTCGGACTACCACAGTCCCCCTTTCCTTAAGCTTCCTGCGTATGTAATGGACAGCCCCTTATTGAAAATTTCTCGTTTCCATGTGTCTTATTTTCTGTGGTATAATTTTCAGTTGCCTAAATTTCAAGTGTTCTATTTACAACTGTACAGTACATTTTTTTCACCAAATCACCAAACCAGCATGTCTAAAATGACACAGTAAAGCTATAATCGACCGTTTTCCGGCAATCAAAAAAGATTTGCGAGCATTCCAACACAGCCGTCCGTTTTCTATTTTATACTCAATTTGACATTTATCACCCTCTTACGTCCGTACATAGATTTTCCCAAGCTACGTTTTTATTGCCATTTTTTCCCCCCAGAGTCGCTTACGAGATTAACGACTGAACATACAGTCACTTCTTGCTCGAAGCTGTGATTTTTATGACAAACGATCATAGAAACGAATACCGAGAAGACACTCTTGTACTGTTAGTTACTGCAATCACAAATAAATAAAAAAAAATAGCCGTCATGCTTGTACTTACTTCATTGCTGCTGCTGTTGCATTTACGTGGGCGCTTCCTCCCTCAATCAGACGGCAGATTAGTCAACTGGCGCCTCGAAAGAGTTCCCTCGCTCCCTCTTCGCTGCTGCGGTTGATTCCGATAAAGAACAAATCACGTTTCACTTCTCACTTTCTTCTGACAAATAAAACACTTATTTCCTTTTCGGCTTTTTTTTCACTCAGAATGATTGATGGTTTGTTCCCGCAGAGCCCGAAACTTTTGATTCCTATTTATTCCTAGCACTCACACTTCGCACTTTATCAATTTTCACGTGCTGCAATCAAAAGCGTCGTCGGCGGTGACCGTTTTCAATTTTCTTCTAATACCTAGGAAAAACATGATTCACTGCTCTGCGAACTGATTTTCCCCACCCTAATTCCGGTCCCACTTTTCCGCCGTGGTGCAGATCGGAGGGAAAATCAACACAGAAATATATAATCACTGCTCATTTCGGTGGAATGATACTTTTTTTTCTTCTTCTCTCCTCTGCATCACTTTTCTTTTCACAAGCGCGGCACTTTGTGCACAACTGTGATGCTAGGAGACTAGAGCTATTTTTCTTGCTCTTGTTGCATGTGGGTGTGTGTGTGTGTGTGTGTGTGTGCGAGTCACTGTTTGATATCAGAATGCCAAAGCAAAACGGTTCGGGAGCGGGGTATTAAAATAATAAATGACTTAGATTATTATCATGAAAGCAGCAAAATAAAATCAACATTCTGTGCGAATGGTAGAACGGTTCTGGGACCGTTTGATCAAAACAGTCGTTTGGTGACCTAATCGTCTGGTTTGCACCAGTCTAAGCACATCAGCATCAGCACAGTCACAGACTCGTCTACGAGCTCCGAGAGCGAAATCCTGCTCATTTTTTCACCACCTTGCAGCACAGAGCACGTGAAAATGGTGATGTGTGTATTTTTCCCAACCGGTAGAGGTGCTTTCGATGCTCTAATTATTTTTCGTTGCTCTCCCGTGACCCCAACCCTCCGTTGCCTTGGAGTTTGCCATACGTAGTAGGAGTTGGTTTGTACTGTGAGATGACACTTCACTTCGATTGAAACAAAAATAGGATCGTAAAACCCTCTGGAAGTATCGCACAAAACCAAATGGTCAACAACAACAGTGGATCACTATAATGGTGATGGTGAATATGTTTCGTGTTTGTTTACTCTGGCACGGCAATTCGACATGCCAATCATGATTACGACTCACCGTCGCATCGCTGCACTTGCCAGCAGCGCCCGGGAGATAAGTGCGAATAAGTGCGGAAAACAAGAACAACGATATTTTGAGAATTCTCGGGAAGAAGCATCATTGATTTGCTGCAGGTAGGGTAAATGATGGCTTGGGCACCAATTTATTGTTTTCGGCAACCAAAATGTTAACGTTAAACGTTTAAATTTACCAAAACACTTCGCTGAACGATTCCTTAGAATTTCAGCTTCAATTTGATTACATGTTTACGACTGAGTAAATCTGTTATCCCAGGTTTTTATTCAACTGAAATATGGGTCATTTCAGCTCAAGTGGGTACAGAATTTAAGAAAGTTGCGGTCGATGTCACCGATTATAGCCAAACTTGGCCAAAACGCTTATTTTAGCGTAAAAATTTCAACTGTCAGAAGAGATTGCTACACAACTAAGTAAGCTATTCGTGATCTTAGAATATCAATTTGAAGGTTTTTACACGTCTACACGTATAGATGTACCCGCATTTTGTTTTTGTTATAGTAACTATAGTAAACAGAAGGGTTCTGCATTTTCGAAACAAAGAAAAGAAAATGAACTCTCTGCATAATCGCTTTACTTCAAGCAATATCATTTTCGTGTAAGTCATTGTGTTTCTTGTTATCGAGTCACGGTGAACATTCCTCCTGTCAAACATTACTTGACTATTACTTGTTTCGTTCGTCAAGTGCGTCAGTTCATTTCATTTGGAGCAAACATTTGTTTCAATTGACGCAATGAATGACTCAAAAACTACTTCCTTCGTTGTTTCCACTTTCACTTCAATTCGGGGTTAAACGAAAATTAAGTTAGCTCCGAAAAAGTCTCAAATACCCTACAATACGGGTATTTTCGGAATGAAGACGACGCGTCGCGACGCGAAAGTGCTGACAATCGATGTCCGCCAACATTTTGGAATCCAATATGGCGGATATTGGGCTCAGAAAAAGTGTCAAATACCCTAAGATATGGATATTTTCCGAACGTGGACGTCGTGTAGATGCCGTAAATTAACATTCGACGCCATTTTGGAATCCAAGATGGCAGCCATCGGGTTTCATAAAAAGTTTCAAATATCCTAGATTATGGGTATGTATCGAACGGGGACAACACGTAAATGCTGAAAAACTATATGCAACGCCAATTTGCAATCCAATATGGTGGCCATCGGGTTTCAAAATCGGTTCAAAATCGATATTCTACGTTATCTTGAATTTCATCGGCATCGGACATCGATGTATGGCCTCTAGATGTCCCCCCGATTTCAAAAATACCCGCATTTATCGGTATTTGACCCAAAGCCACCATCTTATATTTTAAAATGACGTCAAACATCGGTTGCTGGTCTCTAGATATTACTGGGATTTTGAAAATAACCACATTGATAGCACATGACATATTCACCAGAAGACATATTCACCTGATTCTAAAAAAAAAACCCCATATGTATGGGTATTTGATAGAATTTCCCACTTTTTCTTAAACCGGAAACCTCCGCCATGGATTTAAAAATGGCGTCGGATATCGATTTTCCTTTTCTAGACGTCATCTCGATTCCAAATTTACTCATATTGAGAGTATTCTACAGTATTTTCCACTGTATGACATGGAGACCACCAGCTTGGATTTAAGAATGACGTCACATAACTATTTCCTATCTCTAGCCGTCACCTCGATTCCATACTAATGGGTTGGCTATAGTGTTTCCCTTCTTTTTCTCGTAAATCGGAAGCTGCCATCATGGATTTCAAAATGTCGTCGGATATCGATTTCCGGCCCCTAGACGTCACCCCGATTCCCAAAATACCCTTATTGATACATTTGGCATCCACGTGCACAGATCTATGTGCATGCGCTTAAATTAACCGAGTGAACTTCAATGCGAAAGTAAGTTCATTTGACAATGAAATACGAAATGAACACGAGTCTAGCCAAAACAAACAGGATGAAAACTGATCGAAATTGGTTCTGTTGATGTTGAAGGGGATCTGCTCGAAAAGAAGACAGAATGACTTTCAATTGAAAGTGATGGTTGACAGCTTCGTCGTCGCTTGACGATTTTCGATTGAAAGTGACTTTGTTGGGCCCTGGTAAACAGGCTGATTACCGGCAGGTACACAAATTATCAACAAAAAAAAGGCATAGTTATACCATGGACGGGAGTTTTTAGTTCTTAACCATTTGGGCTCAAATTTTCACCACAATTTGGGAAACTCTACTACTTGATGTGTTTCTAAGGGCAAATGATTTTGAGATTTTAGTTTTTGAGATAGGACCAGATGAGTAGTTTTGACCTTTTCTGGTAGAAAATCAATGATATTTATTTGTTTTTTATTTTTCTTGAATTCCTTCACATGTTCTGAGCAGGATTTTCAATATATGAAATCATAACTAGCTCATTTATTTACTTCTGTCCATAATTTATTTGTGTTCCCAAAAGTGAAAAATACTTTCCAATGGGACACAGCCAAAACGTTGTGCTTTAGAACTACGATGAAATCAGATAGATTAGCAGATATGTAAGATGTTATTGTGTGTCTCTAGAGACAGCCTTAATAAATCATTCATGAACTTTGTCGTTCGCTTCTTTCTAGGAAATTATTGTTAAACAAACAACATTTATTTAAAACTTATGTTTACCCATACAGCTTTACCCTCTTTACTACCATTTTCCAGATTGCCATGGAATTCAAATTTGAGAGAGAAAACTTGCTCTCACGAGCTCAATCTATCAACATGCCGTGTATTTTAATGACACTCCATCTGAGATTTCCCGCCCATAGGCTGCAAAATACAGTACCTGACACTACAAAATATGTTAGGTACCTTTATAAATGCATTTAGATAAACATCCAAAGTCCCTCCCTTTGACGTAGGACTTTGTGGAAACCGAAAATGGAACATGTTACACAATTATGAAAGATTTTGAACGTCAATAAATCAGCTGCCCCTGGACCAATTTCAATAATTTTATCACCAATCGATCAGCTACATTTCTACGCATCTGTTAAATTTAAGAACTTATCATTTTTCAAAATGTCACTATTGAAAATTGGACTAATGTGCAACTGTTGCTTTGATACTTAAAATGATCACCAATTGCCTGTGAAAAGCGATTTCCTAACACAGATTTCAAAGTTGGATTCTATCCGGTCTCACCAAACGGTGTTTATTCAATCACCACGTGGTGAATGGTGGTGTTCTCCAGTACACAACGAAAGGCTCCCGGCAAGCAGCTAGGACCAAGGCTGGCCTCAACCGCTGATTGGATTCAGTTTCAATCACCGCGTGTGTTGGTGTCGAGTCGTCGGCATCAGCAGTGCTTTCGGCGCGTGGCGTTGAACATTGTTCGCCAGTACACAACGAAAGGCTTTCTGCAAGCAGTGAGCTGCAGCCCACACAGTAGCTCTTCGTGAGTCGCTGTGGGCCATCTATGCCAAGTGCTTCATACAGAGAGAACCCAGTTCAAATTCCTATTCCTACACAAACCACAAACTCCTGCAGTTAACAAATAAGATTTATTATATAAGACTACGTAGTTCTACGTCACCATTGGTACCATACAGTTTTGACCGCACTGCCCTCTTTTAACACTTAACGGAACGAAATGTATGTGCAATTTCTTATAGATGTCACCTTTAACTACAGCAGTGACAATTGAAAGAAAATTATCGCAGAAGCATGGTAGCAACATGATTAATTATCTTACTATGACAATTTTTTAAATGAATCATATCGTCCGGCCATTTTCCACAAAGATGGCGCTGTTCCACTGGTTGGAAGTAATAATTATCCCCATATAAAAATTGAGAAAAGTGGGAACAATTCACTTTCGGTACACATTCAGGTCATAAAAAGTGAACGACAACCTGAATAAATTAGTTAGGGATTTGAGTAGTTCATTTTTTTCCCGGAAATTATTGTTAAACAAGCTACAATTAAATGAAAATGATTTTTCCCCATTAAACTTTAACTTCCTTTCCTATCAGTCCCCAGAGTGTCAAAAAATTCAAATTTAAGAGAGAAAATTTGCTCTCACTAGTTCAATTTCCCAACATGCCATGTATTTTGACAACACTCTATGTGTGATTTTCGTCTCACAGACGACAAAATAGAGTATCTGATACTGCAAAACATGTCTGGTACCTCTATGTATGCATTTTGGTTAATATCCGAAGTTCCTCCTTTTTCACATATTCTGCACAAAAGATACTTTCTGCCCCTCTCCATTCATAGAAATCGGCGGGAGCTTCGGATGTTAATCTAAATGCATATTTTAGAGGCGTTTTGCACTGCACTATCCTTTGTGAACAATTAACGTAAAACAGATTATGCGTAGTTTCCGATAGATGTCAACGCCAACAACAGCAATTGTTTTATCTCGTGATCCCAACTTGAAAATGAAATGAATTCAAATTAAAACGATTGGAATCGCTTAAATATTAAGTGCATCACACCTGAAAAACTTGAAATTACTTGAATATGAACTGAACCAGACATAAAAAGTTAGGAATCACTTGAAAACACTACCAGCCATAAGTATGGAATTGCTTAGAAAAGTATTGCAACACACACTAGCATGACCCAATTCAATAAAGTTCAAAACTACTTTGGAAAGTACTGAATCACTTCAGGAAAGTTCTGAACCGCTTGGGAAAAGATTGGAAATATTCGAGAATATTCTGAAGAGTTTCAAAGCACATCCTGATCACTTCGAAAAGAAATTAATCACTTCAGAAATGTTCAGAATCACTTCAGAAAGTACTGAATTATTTGAGAATTTTTTAAATCCCTTTAGGAAGTATTGAATTAATAAAAAAAAAGTTTGTTATCACTTCCGCAAATACTGCATCACCTTGGAAAGCACTGAATCACTTAAGAAGAGTTTGGAATCACTTCAGAAAGAACTGAATAACTTGAGAAAAGTTCGGCATCACTACGGAAGGTACTGAATCACTTCGTACAATTTCGTAATTACTCCGGAAAGTACTTATTCAATTCATAAAATATTTAAATCACTTCTGCAAGTATTGAATCACTTCAGAAAAAAATTGGAATCATTTCATTAAGTTCTGCAAATTTTCAACAAGCCCAGCTATAATTTTCTTTAGCTGAATGAACTGGTGAGTTTCGAGATAGATATGAACCAACATTTTGATTTTCCCATAGTGATTTCCTTATAAACTTCAAATGGTTTGTGCCAAGTCAGTTTCTTACTAAATAAGTTCAAATTTTGAGGCTAATCAGAACCCAATTTGGAACCGCTATGAGCACTGTAGAGCGCAAATTTCAAACTTTGCATCAGTCTAATGCACACTAGCACCACGCAGAGACAGACATCCTAACCAATGTCCACCTTCCGAACACCTTTGGTTTCCTGAACTAATTTGGTGAAGACTTGAACTTCCTAGGTGGCCAGGATTACGAGATAAAAAATCCAAAAATGCTAAATGTTACATGCGCCATGCAGTGACTGAATTCCGATCCAAACAGTTTCCCTTTCAGACGCCCTTGGCGTCTCAGCAACTTCATCCATTTTAATCTATCTTGAGCAGTTGGTTGTCATCATTGAAATAAATATCCTTAGGATTATTTCCAAACTTGGGAAAATCAATTTTCCAGACATCAAACTTGCAATACTTCTGGGGTTCATTCCATATGCCCTTAAATAGTTTGTAGAATTCATATTATTCTGGTTCCAATTTAGGCTTACTAAAAAATGAGATGACTTTCTACTCATAGTGCATTGGAAACTACATACACATAGTTCAAAAATTCACCGAACGTAAACATTACAGGAAACAGTTCAATGCATATCACAATCTTCACCAACGTAAGAGGTTCGTAATTCAAGATCTGCATGCAAGAAACGTATTGCTCCATCTTATTTCAACTACAAAGTATCGGAATCCTATACTCTCACCTATTTACGCAAAAAAAAGTGAAAACGCCTTTAATGCGGCCTACTTCTTGAAAATCAAAGGTCTTCACAACACTACCCAAGAAATCCTCGCCTTGGGACGCTCTATTAAAAATACGTATCGGGTTTGTTTCAGGCGGTGGGAGAAAGAACTAAACAGAAACCTTTAAAAGCAATATTGAGCTAAATATCGGAATTTTCTGAGGCATACAATCTCGTTTACGCTGGATCTCGATCGAACACGCCTTCCTAAAGGGAAGTAAAGCCGTTTGTTCCCGGTCCATGAGTTGATGGGTCCAGGTGTGGGAGCTGCTTCCCTGGCATCGGTAGCATTGGTGCTCAGCACGGAAAACAAGATCGACGGAAAACAAATCAAGGGAAAAAAAAACCAATACAAAACTAACCAAAGATTGATTTCATATTATTGAGTAGGATATGATTGATGTCTCTGAGCCGAAGGCCCCCTCCAAAGCCCACCATCGCCCTACCGTTAATACGGAACTGTGCCCAAAGCTGAAAATTTGCTAATAGAAGAACGGACGCTGCTTCGATTAACGAGAACACGTAAATTCCCTTCTACTTACAATTCATTTTTTAAATAGCTCGAATTCACAATGAACCATTCAAACTGACAGCACGATTAGCATTTACGCCTGAAGGCCATTATCAGAAATATTTCAATGAGGGGTAAAAAATGCTTTGGGGCTTCCACTGTCATTGTCATAATTAACAATCAATCTCACGAAAATGAAAACATTTCCTGTGTGCTGAAAATCAATTACGATTTCATACTGTGGGGCACGAAAATGGTTGTAACACATCCCCGGCAGCACTTAATTAATATTCGTCCATCAGCTGTCACCTGTGCCGAACCGAACGAAAAGGATGTCGAATAGATTACATTTCATAAAAGAGCCTTCCCAGTAAATTCGTTTCCCCCTTCGTTCCAATCATCCAGTTCAAAGGACAGACACGAGTTGAACAAAGAGCACAATTAGCTTTCCTGGAAAATACTTTTCACCTTAAATTGATATGAAACGGTGGTACCATTTATTGTAGCTGTCAATCATCTGACAAGCAGGGCACAAATACGAGTGGAATATTTGAATACATAGAATAAGCATGGTGGTTGAAACATTGTGGCAAACATTATTTAACGGTCCCCACCTAACTCAGCAAAAACAACATAATTTCATTCAAAGTGTTTTTATGTTACTTCATACGCGAAGTTAGTGATTTTCAGAGTTGGTTGGAAATGCTAACATGAAGCTTTAGTGTGATAACAACATAATTGTTAGTTCTTGGAAAATGCTCAAGCTTCAGGTTTGAATTCTTAATGTATCATAATAATGATTTTTTTAGCTCTCCGACCAAACAGCTAAGAACTGATTTTAACGCTCAGAAATCAATGAAACTTCGCATATTTGTTCGTAGGAGGGAATAAACCAAGTTTGTTCTGCAACTCAGCCATTTTGAATCACGCATATTTTTTTTCAAAATGGTGTATTCGATATTTTTCAATTAATCATAGCACGAAAACGAGTCATCTAACTGGGCTGCGTTTTCATTGAAAATACACACTGAAAAAATAAAGTACACATTTTTGTCAAATAAAGAAAAAAACAAAAACTGCTTGAAACTTCGACATAAAAAAGCAGAATTTTAAGATTTTCGAACTTAAGCTCATCAAAATGTAATTTTTCATAAATGTACACAATGGATGTTTTAAAATTAACCAACATCGTAGAACATAAAATTTTAGAATAATTTTGGAGCTTTTATTTCACGCAATATTTATAGAGCATTTCCAGCTCAAAATGTATAAAACTAAGCCACTTTTGTCCAGACCATTTCAGATTTTAATGAAACTTTGAACATACAGTTGTGTTCGATAAAATAGCAGCGCATGCCGATATTCGTACAAAATGGTCAATTTTCACATGATGTAACTTTGTTAACTTATGATCAATTGAGCTGAAACGTTCGCCAAAGAACTACAAATTTGTTCAATTTTACGATTACAAAATATTAAATTTTTGGAAGCACCTGCCGGAAAGTGAGACACCAGGTTAAATTGTTCTAAATAACAGCAGTTTTGTATTTAAAAATTTGGTGCTGCAAATATTCGAAACATTTTTAACTATTATGTACATTTGTATATTGGGTGGGGATTTTTAGAATTTTATGTTAAATTTAAAATCTCAAAATTAAGCTGACATGAACATTATTATTACTGCTATTATTTTGAACAATTTTACCTGGTGTCTCACTTTCCGGCAGACAGTGATGCAAAACATGATGACACTCACGTGACACTCGTCTACGCATCAACCGACTATCGCTGACAGAACGTTTTATCACGCAGTGAGAGTTAGAGCGATGGCAAACAACAATCACCAGTAGTGGTCGCTGCTCACAAACAAAACGTTACACTCGCTGCTGATGATGAAAAGCACAACGAAAACAGTGAAGACTTCTGCAGTACGATCATGAGAAAAACCGAAACGACAGAAGAAACTGAAAACAATGCCTACGCATTCCAAGTTCGTCTCGACACACGCGACTGTGTGAGTTACAAACAAAGCAGACAACATTAAACGGAAGCTGTTGGACTCACTCACCAACACTCTCACAAAATCAAGCAAAGCAGCAACTACTTCAAAACGAGCACATATGAGTGTCGTCATTATCGGGAATGACCAGATCGGTGATGGATCAACACCGAAGACGACATTCACCAGTCGCTTTTTACTTCTTTCGTCAACTTGATGGATGGTCTTCAACGAGCACATTGATGGGAATGTACAGAGCGTTACTACCATCAGCTGTTTGACGATCGTGATTGTGATAGGTCGCAACTCTGCCGGCAGGTGCTTCCAAAAATTTAATATTTCGTAACCGTAAAATTAAACATATCTGTAGTTCTTTGGAGAACTTTTCAGCTCAATTTACAAAGTTACATCATGTCAAAGTTGACCATCTTGTTTGAAAATCGGCATGCGCTGCTATTTTATCGAACACAACTGTACAGTGATGGCCTTTAAATTAGCTTCATAGGACGATTTTCATACAAACTAGCCAAATTTGGCTATGTTTTGATATGATCAATTGAGCTGAAATTTTGATACAGAACTACAATACACTGGCTTTAGTAAGGCCTTTGACAGAGTAAACATTCCCTTACTTCTTTTTAAATTAAAACGTTTAGGTATGATAAGTAGGGAAACAAGGGGCAAGTGTGCCATATGGGGCAAGAGTGCCCACAGCTATAAATTGGCTATACAGTTTTTTTTCGATCTTATTTTGGCAAAATGTTATTCAAAACACAGGAATCATATAATTATATTATTACTGGCTTGTTTTGTGATATATAATGGTCGAAAAAATAAAAATACAGAACGTTGCTTATTCTGCGAAAATTGTAATAAGAAAGCGTTCTCTTAAAATAACTGATTTATAGTTGTTTTGCTTCATTTAAATAACACACAAGAAGAAATGAAAATCTTGGATGTACTGTTGTTGATCTCCAACTACACTTTTAACATAAAATTTAAAAAAAAATAACATGAAAAATACATATTATTTACCGATCACACCAACGGGGCGAAATAATCAATTTTTTCTGGGGTAAAACTGCCACTGCAATTGTCAACCTAACCTCAAACTATCATCAGTCAAAAATCTAAACAGTGTAGTGCGGTTCCAGATATGGTTCGAAGATATAAGCGGATTTCTTCACGGAATCGGTGGCAATCCACCAGTATGATTGCCGCAGTGGAAGCCGTGCACATTCAAGGATTGTCGGTGAGGCGAGCAGCTTTAGAATATCGAGTTCCACGTAGAACTCTTGCCAAATACCTGTCGCAGGCGATTGAAGAGTTCGAAATGCAATCGAGAATGGGGAGGTTCGATACAGTGTTTTCAGCAAAGCTGGAGTAAGAGCTTGTAGAGCATATTCTCGAGATGGAAAAAAAGATTCTTCGGGCTCTCAGCACATGATTTTCGAAGTTTGGCTTATGAATTGGCCGAAAAACAAACAATTTGAATCATCCATTCAATCAAGCGACTAATGTAGATTGGCTGTGCGGTTTCCGAAATCGTCACAAGGAACTGACTCTACGGGAACTGGAAGCTACATCAGCAGCACGAGCGCAAGGCTTCAATAAAGTAGTCGTAGGAAAGTTCTTTGACATCCTGGATAGGGTTACCATATGGTATCCTAAAGGAGGACATGTTCTCCTTTTTCAATAATTTTTCTTCGCGTTCCTTTTGCCCAAAAATGGCCTCCTTTTTAATCCTTGCATATTTCCAGTAACAAATTAATTAAATTGTTTTCAAACAGCGTTGTTTGCAGAGCTGATTTGTTTAATTATGTCGCAACTTTATCTTATCTAGCCAATGCCATTCGATGATGGGACCATAGAGGTAACTCTAAGACCACTGGGTCCCGAAGAAAATCATTATTATTTTTGGCTCACTCAGTACCAGAACAACGGTCCCAAGCAGTCCCAAGCTATTTCACTCACCCCTGCATGTTCTGCATGAATCCACACACCCCTGATGTTATCTGTCAAACTTTCATAGCGAATCAAAACAAACATAGTGTAGTAATAGAATTTCAACTAGAATAGGGTACGTTAATCGTTTGCTTGGGACCAATAGGCTACTAAAGTGGTGTGCCAATTTAAAATCGTTAGTTTCGTATTGTTTGTTGGTGGGACTAGGAGTATACTACAGCTGTCAACTCCCCACATTTAGGTTGCGGTCAAGATTGCTGTCCATTTCGTGAATTCAATCTAAATTTGACGGATGGAATTTTTTTAAATAAACCTGAATATTTCAGACAAACCAGGAATCAATTTTGACAATCAATTTCTCGAAAATCGGACGATCAACAACAGAGGCATTTTCGAACATTATATATTATTTTCGAAGAATCAGTGAAAATTCATCAATTTTTTCTGTATTTTTACTTAAATTTGACATTTCGAAAATAAATTATAATGTTCGAAAAACTCTCTGGTAAATTTAACAGGTTGCTTAGATGTTCCATGTTGGTTTCAATCGCGATGACATGTATCCTGATTTTTGTACATGATAAAGGCTGGGATGGTTTTAAGGCTGTAAAGCTGCAGTGTTCATGCAAATCAGCTAGACGAGAGCATTTCCAAGTATCACACATGAATTATGAAGGCTAGTTTGATGCATTTTTCAGAAGTAAAACGAGAAGATGAATTAAATTGATATCTACCACAAGTTATGAACAATCTCAATTGAACCTTCGCAAATCATGAGTTTTGTGATAGCGCACATATTATTAAAACGTTTGATAAAAACTCATTGTCCTCCTTTAATGTTAAGAAAAAGAATCATTGTCCTCCTTAATCTCCAAACCTCAAATGAAATGTCCTCCTTTTCAAGTTTTTGATATGGTAAGCCTAATCCTGGAGGAAGCGAATGTCACCAAAAACTTCAACGCAAGTCGCATCTACAACGTCGATGAGACTTCCATTTTAACCACAAGTTATATTTTTATATTCAGTTTACGTTTTGTATACCTAATGGAATTTCACGTTTCAGGTTCAAACCAAAAATCAAGTGTTGGCTTTGAAAGGGCGTCGCCAGGTAGGCTGCCTTACATCAGCCGAAAGAGGGGTGCTAACGACCGCATGCATTTGCATGTCAGCAACTGGTCATTTTATACCACCCTTCCTCATCTTTCCAAAAAGCAGATTTAGCTGTAACGGAAGTGGCTGGATGACGACCAGCGAATCCAAACACATAAAGTAACCAACGATACAGACAAAACGGTTGCTACGACTACCATGACAAACTCGCTCTGTAACAAAGCTCGATCCGAGTGGTAGAAGGATAATGATATATTGCTTGCCTGCTTTGTTGCAATATACACGGATGAGGACATAGCTTGATATGAATCGGGAAAAGACATAACAAAAAAATTCCCATTAACACACGTGTATCATCTTCGGCTTTACTTCGTGAAGCAGCTTGCCAACAATTTGCTCGTTTCCTTCTACCGCCCCGATTGAGTTGGGTCGCACGAGCTGCTTGTCATGAAAAAGAACGGTGAAGAATTATATCATTAGTGTTTTCCACTTCTGACATAGCGTTATTAATCGGTTCGTTGATCGCTTGTTATTTTGTCATTTGGAGATATTTTTGATTCCTTGATGACGACGGACGAATTCATCATGTGGTTTGACAATTTTCTTGGTTATACAAGGCCAACTACTTCGAGTCCTGTCCTGCTTCTGCTAGATGGTCAAAGCACCCACACGAAAAATTTGGCCTTTGTGGAAAAAGCAAGAAACAACAATGTGACTGTCATTTCTTTTCCCCCTCACTGATCTCATCAGCTTCAACCACTGGATGTAAGTTTTATGGGACCTCTAAAGACTTACTAGTCGAAGGCTCAAGAACTATTTCTGAGAAGCAACCCTGGGAAGGTTGGCTCGCTAAATTATGTAGGGGAATTTACGTATTCTCGTCAATCTAAGCAGCGTCCGAACTTCTATTAGCGATTTCTCAGCGTCACACACATACATGACAGGTTTGTTTGTTGACATTTATCTGCTGCTTGCTGTTCTACCAATTTCAATCGACAGAATTGATCAAAACGGGTTGAACATGTTTTTACAACGCTCCAAACTTCTCAGGTGAATGTGACTATTGTCGGCAGTCTCTTTTTCTTCGGCACCCTTTCCATTTGAACTGCGTGTTAACCAGCTGTTCTATTATCGGCAACTCGAAATCAGCCGTATTTTGTAGTGTGTATATTTCATTTAAAGAAAAATATGGCAAAACAGGATTGCACAGTCGTAAAAATGTAATCAGATTGAAGCTGAAAAGGTAAGGAATCGGCTTAATATGTTCAGCGAAGAGTTCTGATGGGAAAATACAGTGAACTTAACGTTTCAATTTCGGTTGCCGAAAACAGTCAATGGGTGCCGAAGCCATAATTTACCCTAAGTGCTTTGTTTGGTAAGGCCTACATTCAAGCAGCAACCCCAACGGTTGCCATAAATTGATTTAGGAAAACCGGAATCGTCCCACTGAATCGAAATGTCTTTACGGAAGAGAATTTCGCTCCATCATTTGTGACCGACGTTCTGTTGGTCGAAGTGGATCATCGAAAACCGGATGACGACAATAAACCTTTCCTCGGTTTCAACGAAATGGAGATCATGAACCCTCAATTTGCTAGAGCACCCTTAGAATGCGATACAACGACCTCGGCAGTGCCTGGTGTTTCTAAGAAACAAAACCAAAGCAGTCCATTCGCGGTCAGTCCAACTGAAATTCAGCCATTCCCGAAACGGTCTGCAAGACAAACTAAAAGAGGAAGGAAGCGTGAGCAAACAGCAGAACTAACAACAACAACTTAACATAAAGCCCTTAAAGATGCCCAGGCCATGAGAGATATTCAAAATATGAAAAAAAGAGAAACGAAGTTCTGCTACAACATCCGATGTACCAACTAAACGACGACGTCAAGCGCCAGGGAAAAAAAAGTTCCATCATTAACTCTCCACCGGACACCCTTTGTGATCGATGTGGACTAAGCTTCAAGCTATCGGATAACGGTGAAAACTGCAATAAGTGCATGAATTGCAACACATGGTTCGACACATGCAACGGAAATGATTGTCCGTTTTGCCTAATTTGAATATCTGTAACTACCGCGATATCGCGATATGATTGGTAATGTTCAAATTACAAAAAATTAAATAATAAAAATATACGTTGATTTTCAAACCATAAATTTATTTTTATTATAATTCTCGAGAAATTCCACGTGGTTTAAAAATGCTCAGATTCAGCTTTCCTTCAAAATCTGTTAACTTGTGCAGGTGGGCACTTTTGCCCCGTACTAAAAAAAATCTGCTGAAAAAGTTACCACCCAAAAGGAATAAATTTTCCAAGTTATTGTATTTTTAATCATAATGAATCAATAGTAAATAACCATTGACTTATAAAAAATAAACGTACCAGCTGCTGATATATATATATTTTTTAAACAAAATGAATGTTTTCAGATTGAAAACGCTTAAGGTGGCAAACTTGCTCCTTGTTCCCCTACACTTTTAAAAAGGATTGGATCATACTTGACAGAAAGAACACAGACGGTCCGCTTTAAAGGAAAAATATCTTCGCAAGTTTATGTTACCTCGGAAGTTCCACAGGGATCTCATTTTGGTCCTTTTTGATTTATTTTATTTGTGGATGACGTGAAGTTTGTGTTAAATCGCTTAAATGTGCTCATGAATGCTGAAGATATGAAACGATACATGGAAATCTTAAACAATTCTGATTTGCTACATTTTCAAAATGAAATTGATGATTTCTACAATTGGTGCGTTAAAAGTCTGCTGGATATTAATGTTAAAATATTTTTTTTTTCCTTTGGTTTGTTTTTTTCCGTCGGTCTTGTTTTCCGTGCTAAGCACCAATACTACCGACGTGCCAGGAAGGCAGCTCCCACACCTGGACCCTACCTATCGACCCATCAACTCATGAACCGGGGACCCATCCGAAGGAAGGCGTGATCAGAAATGTTATGCCTCAGAACATCCCGGCGGCGCCGACTGGGATTGAACCCAGGCCTGCTGGGGTGAGAGGTAATCACGCTTACCACTACATCACCGGCGTCGTTAAATGTTAAAATATGAAATATTACATGTTATTCCAGAAAACACACTACTCTACATTTTACATGTACTCTAGGAAACCAACACTTTATATAGCTTACGTGAGATCAATTCTAGAATATTCCAGTGTGGTTTGGCTCAATACCATGAAACTAATATAAATCGTATAGAACCAGATCATAAACAGTTTCTGTTATTTACTCTTAGGAAACTAGGCTGGACCTCTTTTCTCCTTCCTTCTTATGAGTCCCGTTGCATGTTGATAAACATTGAAACACTTAAGAAACGAAGAGAAATTCCAATGATTTCCTTTGTTAATGATTTTGTCTCACAAAGCGTAAATTCAGAAAAAAATATGAGCAAGCTTAAATTTTTACGTACGCATTTTAAGAACTCGAAATGTATTTCAACTGTCCCCTCACAGAACGAATTATGGTAAAAATGGACCAATCAATAGAATGATGAGAGTGTATAATAATTATTGTGAGCGTATAGATCTAACGATGTCTAAAGATACAGTTAGGAGAACACTAACTGCTAGGCTTTCATCTCGTTGAGTTTAAAACAATTTTTATTTCTTAGATATTTGTATATGTAGTCACAAACGATCTACACTGATTGACGACAAATAAATAAACAAATAAACAAATGAACAAACTTGCCAGAAATTGACGGGTTGGTTGAGAATGGCCAACTAATTAGCACATTTATAATTCAAAATTTCCAAAGTCCATTATCTCGGAAATTTTTGACAATATCGTAAATAACTGTCATAAGCACGCCGTCGTTTATTGGAAATATGGTTGAACATTTTAAAACTAGATTTAAATTTTAATTATTTGGCCATTTTCAACCAGCTTGTCAATTTCCGGCAAGTGCTTCCAATAATTTGATATTACGTAAACGCAAAATTTGGCATTTTTGTAGTTCTGTGTCAAAGTTTCACCTCATTCGATCATAATAAAACATAGTTGCAACATGCGAAAGTTGACTAGTTTGTATGAAATTCGGTCTATTGTGTTTATTTAAAGACCACTACTATATGTTGGTTGCCAGCTGGACACTCTTCACAAAAGTTGATATAATTATATTTTTCGTAGTACCATAGCGTACCTTCAAGGATTTTGAACGTACCTAGCAAATTACTTGCTTTAGGGTGTCCTGCTGCATAAACGGGTGATTTTTCGAAAATCTTAATTAAACCTTCCACAACTTTCACCAATTTAATGTACCAATAGCGTACCTGTCGATGCTGAGGTTCATTTTTAACGTACCTTAAAATTTACCATACTTACTTATATAAAACTTTTTTAAATACAATATATGTGGACTCTGACCTCGGATTTTGATTCCTCGGAAATTTAAGGCCAATATGACCAAAATAATACATTACTTAAGTGTATTCTACGCTACTTTATAACCAAATAGGGGAAAAGGCTCTTATGTTGGCCTATGGATCTAAGGTTGGGCCCATCGCTAAAAATCTGCTATTTATCAATTTTATCTAGATGAACTTGTCATTGGGACGGTACTTATGGATATTTTTGGTCGCTATTGAAAATTTAGTCGATTGCTGAATTTATGTATGGGCCCAAATTAGGGGCATTTAGGCCGACATTACATCCATTCCCCCTATATCAAAATACCCTTGGATACCTACATTCAGCTAAGCATTATGATGTCGACAACCAAAAAACACGAAAAAGGGCATTTTTAAATATCTTTAAGTATACAGAATCAATCTGTATGGGTACAGATTGAACGGACCTCAAGGCAACTCAACTTTGGATGGGATGGTCATTGGATGGTGATGTGAGTCATTTAAAAACACCTGTCAAAAAATAAAATAAAAAGTGTGCTAACAAAAAGTCCAAAATATATACCAACAGTTCTTATTCTAAGATTTACATCAATTTTCATGTGTACAAAGTTCTGTTCGTTCCAAAAGTTCAAATATTTCAAAGTTTTGCATGCTTCATAAGTTTTTTTTTTTTCAATGAGAAATTAAACAAGGAAATTTTGAGATGTTTAAATTTCTAACACTCTTTTTGAAGAGTTGATTGGAATTGCTATCTAATATCAACATGAAGCTTTAGTGCAAGCTTGCAAATGCTCATTACAACTAAAATGCTATTTTTCAGATTTATCATGTTATGAGATATTTTAATGATAATTGTTATTTACAAGATGCAAGAAGAGAAGGTAAAGTGTGTGCTTTCAGAGGGTAACAATAGCAATTAGCTGTAACGATGAGCAACGCGATGAGCGAGCAATCAGCGATCATAAAATCTTATATGTCATATACAAACTTTTCCACCTCTTCTTGCTTCGTACAAATTAAAATTATCATTACAGTATCTCATAGTTTCATTATTACAAAAAAAAGCATTTTAGCAATTACAACCCTGCTATAGTGTGATAATTTATTAGCCAGAGAAAG
Organism: Ochlerotatus camptorhynchus; assembly: GCF_037179485.1. Classification (NCBI taxonomy): domain Eukaryota; kingdom Metazoa; phylum Arthropoda; class Insecta; order Diptera; family Culicidae; genus Ochlerotatus; species Ochlerotatus camptorhynchus. Next base: position 9,369,014 of record NW_027040818.1, on the reverse strand, counting down.
TTCTGAAGATGGTAGGTAGATAGTTCCACCAGAGTACGGCAGTGTGAAAATTGTATGGAAGTTTAAATGAGCGAAGGGCCATTAATGCAACAGTACTTGACCCAAAAGTCCTCTGGACTAGGCCCAAAAGTCTTCTGGACTTAGTCCAAAAGGCCTCTGGACCTGGCTCAGATGTCCTCTGAACTAAGACCAGAAATCTTCTGAACTTGTCCCAGAATACCTCTTGACTTGGCCCAGAAGTCCTATGGACTTGGTCCAGACGACCTCTGGCCTTGACTCAAAATTCCTCGAGACTTATCCTAGAATTGCTCTTGAATTGGCACAGAAGTCCTCTGGACTAGGCCAGAAGACCTCTGAATTTGGGCCTGAAGAACTCTAAATTTAGCCCAAAAGACCTCTGGACTTAGCCCAGAAGTCCTCTGGACTAGGCTCAAAAGACCTCTAAATTTGGCGCAAAAGTCTTCTGGCCCAGAGGTCATCTGGACTTAGTCCAAAAGTTCTCTGGACATGGCCCAGATGCCCTCTGAATTTCGCCCAGAAGCCTTCTGAACTTGGCTCACAAATCTTCTGGACGTGGCCCACAAGTCCAATGAAGCTTTACGGTCATTTCGGTGATTCTGTGGTAATTTTAAAATTTTCAAAGCAATTTTAAGGGATTAGGCCATTTATGTTATGAAGCTTTTCTGCTGAATTGGGCCTCCCTTAGCTCAGTCGGTAAAGGTGCAGCTACAAAGCAAGAGCATGCTGGAGGTGGCTGGGTTCGATTCCTGGTCTGGTCTAGGAATTTTTCGGGTTGGAAAATTTCTCGACTTCCCTGGGCATAGAAGTATGATTGGACTTGCGACACAATTAAACCGATGCAAAAATGGTACAGGCATCGAAAGCTCTCAATTAATAACTGTGGAAATGCATCTAGAACACTAAGTTGAGAACACGCAATAAGCTAATATGCGATATGCAATAAGCTTGAAATGCGAAGAAGAAGAAGAAGAAGAAGAAGAGAAGCTTTTCTGCTGGACTTGGTCCACAAGTCAACTGAATTGGGCCCAAAAACACCTTCCTCATTCCTTTATTTAACGTCACGGTCTCTGTTCCGCAATCTAGTGCCAGTCACCAACATACATCGATTTCCACCCATTGACGGCAATCGAATGTGCAGGGAGGCAGCTCAACTTTGGATGGGTAGGATGTCGCACCCATTCAAACACACATGGGCCGGGACGAACGGCTTTACTTCTCTTCCGAAGAAAGACGTTACCAGAGATTTTTATGCCTCAGAAAAATCCCACCGACCTCGGCTGGGATTGAATCCAGACCCATTGGGGTGAGGAAGCAGTCACGCTTACCACTACACCACCTGGACTTGGCTCATAATTTCTCTGGTCTAAGGTCAAGGCATTCAAATGAACATGGCTCAGAATTCCTCTGGACTTGACCCAGAAGAATTCTCAACATGGACCAAAAGTCCTTTGGAATTAAATAAAACTCAAATTGGAATCTTGTATTAATGATCACCTTTGCTGGAGGCATTAACAAACATATCTAACACGGCGTCACCAGTGATGTAGTGGTAAGCGTGATTGCCTCACACCCCAAAACCCCTGGGTTCAATCTAGTCGGCATAAGCCATAAAATCTCTGATCACGTCTTCCTTCAGAAGGGAAGTAAAGCCGTTGGTACCCGGTCCATGAGTTGATGGGTCATTATGAAGGGTCCAGGTGTGGGAGCTCAACATGGAAAACAAGATCAACGGAAAACAAATCAAAGAAAAAAAAATCTCTAACATCGAAACATCCCAGTTCATGTCAATATATTTTGCATAATTTGACCACTCCTCTCGAGAGGTCCGCCCCCAACGTTTGAGTAGCTTAGCAGGAGTGTAGATCTGAGTAGCTTCTCAGTAAAAAAAAAACCTTTTTCCAAGGTTTACGGAACAATTCATTGTTATCATGCCATTAGGCCGAGAGCTACTAGTCCTAACACCAATAGGCCGAATAGGTCATTATGCCGAATTTTGAAAATTAAAGTATTTCTTGTACCTTTGAGAATAAGAGCTCTGTCTAAGAAGGGATAAAACATTACATAACCTTAAATTTTATTTTGTGATGATTTTGCAGTTTTTCAGAGATATAAAATCGTAATCTTCTTTGTAAAAATTAAAATCGTGGAGTTTGGATCATTCAAATATTCTGTTTTATTCATTTTTATTCTCATTCTAAGAAATTCAAATTAAGATTGCATTCTTAATACCAATTTCAAGATTACAAGCATGGATACTTTTCTTAGTTTAGGCAATCAGATAAGTTTTAAGATCATGAGCGTAGAAAATATTTTTTAAACTGAGACTTGGTAAGAATTTTGAGATCTCGCATAAAAGAAGATCGTCTGCTGAAGAATTTTTAGACAATGGTTTCTCATAAGACATTTTTGCTTCTTTCGATCATGAGCAATTCTTTCAAGTTTTAAGATTAACTATTTGCTGCCACGTCTGTTTTTCTTTTCCTTGATTTGTTTTCTGTCGATCTTGTTTTCCGTGCTGAGCACCAATGCTACCGCCGCCAGAAAGGCAGCTACCACACCTGGACCCTACCTATCGACACATCAACTCACTCATAAACAGAGACCAACGGCTTTACTTCCCTTCCGAAGGAAGGCGTGATCAGAGATGTTATGCCTCAGAACATCCCGGCGGCGCCGACTGGGATTGAACCCAGGCCTGCTGGGGTGAGAGGTAATCACGCTACCCACTACACCGAAGTAAAGCCGTTGGTCCCGGTTCATGAGTTGATGGGTCGATAGGTAGGGTCCAGGTGTGGGAGCTGCCTTCCTGGCGTTGGTAGCATTGGTGCTCAGCACGGAAAACAAGATCAACGGAAAGCAAATCCAAGGAAAAAAAAAAACTATTAGACTGACGTTTGGCCAAATGGCATTTAGCCTAGTGGCATTCGATCTAATGATACATCACAAAAAATAAAAATCGATTTTGTCCGATTTTTCAAATTTTCTAAAATTTAGAGCAACTTGAGAATTTTTATTTGGTACTACAGTAATGAACTTATTTTGTCAGCCCTCTTTTAGAAAACATTTTCTAATGTTCTACGAAACCCATGCGATTTTTCAGTGGTCTTAATGCACCAAAGCATACCTTAAACATCGATCTTGAAGATGAGTGAGAAAGATTTGGAATTACGGTTATGTAAAATTATTGAAAAATAAAAGTCTGATGCGCGGAGCGGCTGACAAAATCGGGTCATTACTGTATACAGAACTCGAGGGCCATTTTAGATAATAAATACTACTAAGACATACTAAGACATTTTCCGAGTATTTGTTTGTCCACATTTTACTGAATCAAGCTAAGAGTATATAGAATCACAGCAGGCATTGGTTGTCAGGATAAGTTCATTTGTTTACAACATGGGTTCACCGGAGCAAGCACGTCGCGATTGGATCCTGCACACACTTGAAACGAAAATCCCGGTCTATCCGCTCCTGACAGTTTTCGATCAAATTCCTGGGCAGGAATGTCATACCTTGGTTGACCGGAAGAGTGCTCCGGAAGAGAATAAAATCAAAAAGAAGTTGAAATTCCCCAAAACAATCTGCAGTTGTGGGCTGAAAAGCGAAACTTTCGTTACTTCTGGAACCATAACCCAGCAAATTTACCCGGAGGAGTGCCTACGGAAGAGACTACAGCCTTTTATGGAGCAGCATGAGGGCCTATTCTGGCCGGACTTGGCAAGCTTCCACTACTCAAATTCCACCAAACAGTGGTACAGCGAAAATGGCGTCACAGTGCCAGTGGTTCCCAAGGAGATGAATCTGGTCAATACTCCGGAATTAAGGCTTATTGAGGAATACTGGTCGATTGTGAAGCATATACTGAAGAAAAAAGATTTCAGAAGGATTTCAGAAGGATTTCAAGCGGAAATGGAATTTGGAAACCAAAAAATTGGGAACAGGACTCGTGCAAAAGATGATGAACCGTGTACGAAGAACAGTTCGAGCAATGACCTATGGTAAGATGGAAGACTGAAATAATGTTCTAACAACAAGCATAATACCGAAGACAACATATCAAGAAGACTGGTAACTCTTCCATTTTCTCATACGTCCGGTATGAGACAGGCAGAATCGCGTCATCTGCCGCTCAAAGGTAAATGCTTCGAACGAATTGGATAGCAAAGGTTCTATTCTCGGGCAAAGTTGCCAGTCTTCTTGATATATTGTCTTCGATAATACCTTACAATGTATAGCTGTATATAAAACGCATTTTAAAACCCCAACAAGATTTTCGTGTCCAGATTTTTTCGTGTTCAACCTTTATGTTTATGAATCCAGATGACTGGTGGATCATTCACTAGTAGAAAAATAGAGTCAAGATTTCTTTAGTGTGGATTCGTTCTTGCCGGATTCCTATAGTACTGATGCCACTGGATTCGGAAATTTGAAGAGATAACTTCATGACGTCTTTGGAGAAGTTGTTAAGCAGATAGTTGGCCAACTTTTGGGAACAGTCAGTTTCCGGTAGGACACAAGTCTGGTCCTGTGGAAGATCCGAAACATCCGTAAAAGTGGCCAATTCATGAAACTGATCCTAGAGCAACGCGGTTTTTTTAGAAGCCACTCATAGACGTCTTATCACAATAAACTCGAAAGAATGACCAGCAAATTCATGCTGGGGACCACGGGATGGTCCACTAAAAGCTCCGGAACATCCGTAAAAGTGGTCAATTCATGAAACTGATTCGAAAGCTCCGCGATTTTTTCGAAACCACTCATAGAAGTCTTATCACAATAAAATCGATGTTTTGACCAGAAAATTTAAACTGGGGACCACGGAATGCACCTCCGCAAGATCCGGAACATCCGTAAAAGTGGTCAATTCATGAAACTGATCGTAGAGCTCCGCGGTTTTTTCAAAACCGCTCATAGACATCTTATCAGAATTAATTTGAAGTTGTTTTCGGATTATGGACTCTGGAGACTACAAATCCGGAACATTCGTAAAGTGATCAATTCATCAAATTGATCCTAGAGCTCCACGGTTTTTTTTTTTCAAAACCACTCAAAGACGTCTTATCACAACAAATTCGGAGCTTTGACCAGACAATGGAAGCTGGGGACCACGGTATGGTCCACTTATAGATCCAGAACATCCGTAAAAGTGGTCAATTCATGAAACTGATCCTAGAGCTCCGTGGTTTTTTTTTTTCGAAACTACTCAAAGACATCTTATCAGAATGAATTCGGAGTTGTGTATGGAATAAGGACTTTGGAGACTAGAGAACGGTTTACTAGAAGATCCGGAACATCCGTAAAGTGGTCAATTTATCAAATTCATCCTAAAGCTCCACGGTTTATGAGAAAGCACTCATAGATGTCTTATCACAATAAAATCGATGTTTTGACCAGAAAATTTAAACTGGGGAACACGGAACGGTCCTCCGCAAGATCCGGAACATCCATAAAAGTGGTCAATTCATGAAACTGATCCTAGAGCTCCGCGGTTTTTTCAAAACCACTCATAGATATCTTATCAGAATTAATTTGCAGATGTTTTCGGTTTATGGACTCTGGAGACTACAGGACAGTCCAGTAGAAGATCCGGAACATCCGTAAAGTGGTCAATTCATCAAATTGATCCTAGAAATCCACGTTTTTTTCAAAACCACTCAAAGACGTCTTATCACAACAAATTCGGAGTTTTGACCAGACAATGGAAGCTGGGGACCATGGGATGGTCCACTTATAGATCCAGAACATCCGTAAAAGTGGTCAATTCATGAAACTGATCCTAGAGCTCCGCGGTTTTTTCAAAACCACTCATAGATATCTTATCAGAATTAATTTGCAGATGTTTTCGGTTTATGGACTCTGGAGACTACAGGACAGTCCAGTAGAAGATCCGGAACATCCGTAAAGTGGTCAATTCATCAAATTGATCCTAGAAATCCACGTTTTTTTCAAAACCACTCAAAGACGTCTTATCACAACAAATTCGGAGTTTTGACCAGACAATGGAAGCTGGGGACCATGGGATGGTCCACTTATAGATCCAGAACATCCGTAAAAGTGGTCAATTCATGAAACTGATCCTAGAGCTACGCGGTTTTTTAGAAAGCACTCACAGACATTGTGTTTGGAATATGAACTCTGGAGACTACAGGGTTGGTTCACCGGAAGATCCGGAACATCGGTAAAAAATGGTCAATTCATGAAACTGATCCTAGATCTCCGCGGTTTTTTCGAAACCACTCATAGACGTCTTATCACAATAAATTCGGAGTTTTGACCAGAAAATTGATACTGGGGATCACGGGATGGTCCACTGAAAGATCCGGAACATCCATAAAAGTGCTCAATTAATGAAACTGATCATAGAGCTACGCGGTTTTTTCGAAACCACTCATTGACATCTTATCAAAATGAATTCTGGGTTGTGTTTGGAATATGAACTCTGGAGACTACGGGATAGTTCACTGGAAGATCCGGAACATCCGTAAAAGTGGTAAATTCATGGAACTGATCCTAGAGCGTCACGGTTTTTTTCAAAACCACTCAAAAATTACTATAAATAATAACTCAAATGGCTAATTCTTTCAATTTTCATGGGATGAATTAAAATATAGTCCCTCGTTAACTTGTAACTACAAAGAAAGATCTCCTAGAAGTTAAGAGAAAGAAATCCAAGAAATCCAAGGAAAAGTATTCAAAAAATCCGTTGAAAGCGCCTAGAAGTTATTAAATACTTAAATTTAACCTAGAAATCATTCACGATAATAAATAGAAAAACTATTTATGACCAGTTCTTTAAAAAACAGAGATCAGGTTTCTTCAACTATTCAGTTTAACGGTTGTTCTGGATATTCTGGAGGACCATCCAATGGACCCTGGGGTCCGTTTTCCAGTCACAAATCCAAGTTCATTCTGATGAGACGTCTTTTATCTTCCAAAGAAGCGTATATGATCTTGCAGAGGAGCATTCATGGTCTCCAGAATCTATCTTCCGATCATAGCTCCGAATTCATAGAGAGTTTTTGAAAAAAATACTGAGTTCTAGGATCAATTTCATGAATTGACCTCTTTTACGGATGTTTCGGATGTAGCCGTATTTAGGAAGACAAAAATGTTTGCACACAAACCGTCAGTTTTAGGTTCATAGTGTCTTGGGGAAAGTGTCAAATCGATTGTTCTATAACTTTTTTAAACAATGCATTGGGTTATCTCACATCAAAAAAAAAAATATTTGTATTTTCATTTTATCAATTTCTATGGACCACTAACATAAAAATATTGACCAAAAAATACGAAGAAACTTTGCACAAGACACCATATACCTAAACGTGATGGTTTGGGCGCTAATATTTGTGTCTTCCTAAATACGCCAGGGTCAATTTTCTGGTCATAACTCCAAATTCATTCTGATAAGACCCCAATGAGTGGTTTCGAAAAAAGCGGACCTCTTCAGTTTCAATAACTGAACAATTTTATGGATGTTCTGGATCTTCCTGGTGAACCATCTCGTGGGCTTTAGAGTCCATTTTCCGGTCACAACTCCCATTTTATTCTGATGAGCCGTCTGTGAGTGATTTCGAAAAATCAGAAGAGAGCTAGGATCAGTTTCATGAATTGAACACTTTTATGGATGTTCCGGGTCTTCCGGAGGACCAGCCTTCTGACTTTCTGGATGCAAAAGGAGGTCATCTATCGTGTTAATAACTTTTCACAAGACATCAAGAAGTAATCTCTTCAAAGTACCCTTCAATAAGTGTTTGTCCCCAATTAGCTCTAATCCCATATGCTACGTGTATTCGTTAATTTCGGTTCCTATTGTGCGGTCCCTATTAACCGAACTATAGGAATCTTGACTGAATTATCCTAGGACAGTAGAAACACTATTCTCAAGATTCAAAACGTCGTCTACAAAAATGAAATTGTTTGGGCTGCACGAAAAATTATAATCATTGCAAATCAGAACGACCACTTCTTGAATGTTATGGAATGGGAGAAACCATTGAAATGCACAAATAAGTACGATGTTTACAGATTTTGTTTCAAAATTATAACTGTGCTGAAAGATCCCTAAAATAAGCACAGCATAAATCATATGTTTAAACTTTTTCAGGATGTCTGCTCAACTATTGTATTCGGTTACTATTTGTTTAACCTTAATCAAATCTGTCTACCAAACTGTGAACAGTAATGCAAAAAAACTCAGGAAACAATTTTGTCCGGCTACTCAAACAAAAATCAAAGCACTTGAATCTTTCCCACCCCTCCACTTCTGACATACCAATCTCAGGTCCAAATCCCACTTTTCTGCTCTACTCCGATCCATCAGAACAGGCACACATACTCACACACACACAAACACTTTACCGGCCCAGTGAGAAGTTTTTACAAACAATTTCCGCAAACAAAACTCGAAGTGTAAAGATTGAAATCCGAGGGCATCAAAGTGAACACAATTCCATTTTCCGGAAAGCATTCTGATCCTACAAAGGCCGCTTCTACTGCCACTGGCTCCTTCAACCATCACATCAAAAATCATAAAAAACGACAACAATCCACCGCCCCCAGGGAGAACTGAATGCCGTCTTCGTCGTCCATTCCGGATCCATCAAGAATAAACATCCACACTTCACCACACCATGAGCCGGGTCCACTATTATGAGGAGGGCGGGTGGCAGTTTAACTTTCACTTTCACGCTTCGCACCCCTCAATAGGGATATCAATGCACTCGATCTAAATCACACACTTCATCTTCACTACTCCCTCGACCCCTTCACACCCTCCATAACCGAAAAAAAAATTGACCATGAACTGAAGCACCACCTCCTAGGAAGGAACTCGCACGACGTCGCTACCGACAACGAATCAAAAAATCATCACCAACAAACCTAGAAGACCAAACGCAGCGCTCTACAGACGGAGACAGCAAATTCGATGCGACCGTACCGAGGACACACTGTAGACTGAACGGGATGTCGATCGGTTGGGGATCCTGCCGTTGAGCGCTCTCCCCATGATGGCAGCAAGAGTTCCACAACCCCAACATGCTGCGCAACATGTTTCTTCCCACTGACTGCTGAGAGTGAGAGCGGGCGCGAGATTGAGAACCCCCTTTTCCCATAAATGTTGCAAAACAAATGTCATACCGGCTTTGTGAAATGAGCTCCACCGTGGTGAGCAGGGAGTCGGCGGACGACCGCGTGGTCGTTTGTTTTGAGTGCGTCCGCCGTCGACGGGGGTGGTGGTGGTGGTGGGTGGGAGAGCGAGAGTGTTTGTTTACACCATGGCATGCGGCCTAGAAATACGGTGATGGGACTGTTGGAAGCCGGCGTCTGTTTTCGATTCGCAGCCGCGCGAAATTTTTCGAAAGGACCGCGTGTTCACTCGCACGCTGCTGGATCGGAGATTGTTCTGCGGGGAGCTCACTCTCGGCGTTTGGTTGCGAGAATGAGTGGATTGGGGAGTTGACGATGCTGTTGCGGATGTTGCAGTGATTGGGGAAGCGATTTTGAAGATTGAAGAGTGTTGTCTTTTTTGTTTGTTTGAAAATTCATGACAATATTGTCGAGAAGTTATGGAAACGTTCAGAAGCGCCCAACAAAGAAGCTCTGGTAATTTCATACGAAAATTTCCTAAAGCTGCGCCCCGGAAGATTTCCGAAGCTCTGCGATTTTGAATCCAGAAGTTTTGGAATCTACCATTGGTAATTTATGTGAACTTTAGACAAATCACTCTAAGAGCTTTCATCTGTAAAATCAAGAAAGTTCCCATAACTTCAAACAAAATGTTCTGGAAACTTTCAATGGAATATTCTGAGAACTTCTTCAAACTATTTAAAAAGAAGTTCTGTGAATTTTTTACAAGCATCAGGAAACATCGAATTGCGAGTCATAGACATTTTCAATAAGAATTTCAGGTAACTTTTAAGAGAAGGTTCTAGATAAGCACTTTTGGAGAATCTCAGATGAAATTTGCTATCATCAATGGGGATCTTCTGAGAGCTTCCAAAGTGATTTATTTATGGCCTCCTGGTAAATAAGTTATGTTGAGATCTCAGAAAATGTGACTGAGTTTCAGAAAATGGTTCGTCAAATGCCAGCATCAAACGTTGTTTCTGTTGCTGGAAGGTTTGCTTGCAGAAATTCAACGAATCATTGTACTATTAGCAAACGACTTTTTTGCCGAGAAGGGAAAGCAAAACTAATTACACTCCCGACCATAAGTTTGGGGTCACTTACAAAACAAAATACGCAAATGCATTTTATTCAAATCTTTGTCATTTTACGTCAAATTTTCGGTCTCCCTTTGTCATTTGAGAGGCAATGAATAAATCTTCCTTTGTTCATAAATCGCTCAATTAAATGTTCACATAACCTCATGATGGATTTTCTCAGAATTGGATCGGCTAAATTTTGAAATTAAAGTGGTTATAAAACCTTTGTTCACTACCCATCGGGACCCAGTTGAGAAAATTTGGTGGAAAAATTTAGAAAATATTTGAGTCATAAAAATATGTAGGGGATGACGGAGTAAGACGGTCACCCTAGCTTGAAGTAAAATTTATCCAAAACTTTATTAAATGTCCTCGTAAAATTTGGTGAATATTGTTCATCTGAGTACTTTCCATAGTTACATTGATTTTCAGAAAATTTACGTTTCAATTGATTATGATTTAATATAAACCCAGAAAAGATCAAACAATGCACAGTGGTCCAGAATGCAGATTTAGGTGGAATGATATGTTTTGAGCCTTGAAACTTTAGACTAAAAGTCTCTTCTACAAAGTTGTTACTTATAGTTAGGTCCTAATTTTTATGACAATGAATTCTAGGGTGGTTCTTATTATCTTTAAAATCAAAAATCTAACTTTTTTGTTTGAATAAATTAAGGTATACATTCTTCGGCAAAGTCGCCTTAAAAAGTTTTAAAAGTCTCTAGAAGATGACTTTCATGAGAAATTTCAAATAATAAAACTAGCGCTAAAAAATTATTTTTCCAGGAACACCTTTGTTTTTCAACACCTTTGAAATAAGAAAACTAGAGCAAAATAACTGTTTTTTTTATAAAGCCACCCTAACTCAATTCAAGAAAATAGCTCTAAATCAGCCAATTCAAGGGATAAAACAAGTTGTTTTCAGCAATGTTGCTTAAAATTAGCTCAGCTATAACTTTGCTGAAGAATGTATACCTTATTATTCAAACAAAAAAGTTAGATTTTTGATTTTAATGATAATAAGAACCTCCCTAGAATTCATTGTCATAAAAAATAAGACCTAACTTTAAGGAACAACTTTGTAGAAGAGACTTCCAGTCTCAAGTTTCAATTTCAGGCTCAAAACATATCATTCCACCTAAATCTGCATTCTGGACCACTGTGCAATGGAAAAAAAATCATGCGGGGTAAGGTTTTCTCTAAAACATCACTTCAGATTGAAAAAAAAAACACTCTCGTCGTTTTGTGCGAAAAAAAAAGGAAAACAGCCACGAGAGCTTCTTGCAATCTGAGGTGAAGGCTCAGAGAAAACCATTTTTGAAATCTATATTCACTGCAGAAAGTGACCTCCTTAAATAGCTGAATTTTAGCAAAAATGCGAATGATTGTCCATAACAAATAATTATTCAAAGTTTCACACCAATCGTAGCAGGTCAAATTTTACCAATTCGTCATTTGGCGTCAAACTGCTCAATTCCTTTATCTAAGATGTAGAGACTAATCCCAAATTTTTATCTTACCACAACGGATGAAAGTGAGTATTTTCCTAAACAACAGCGCTTATGACCTTCAAATTTCTTCAATGTATATTATGTAGTCTATGATATACAATGGTTTTCTGTTACCAACGGCAAGCTTTAAGATTTCTGATGAATGTTGGCGTCCTCCAATCTCAAATTCGGGGAACTTTCTGCGGAAATATTGTTAGAAAGCAGTTATTGTGGAAACTAGACTCTGGGCTTAGCCCAAAAGTCTTCTGGACTAGGGTCAGAAGACCTCTCGACATGGCAAAGTCCTCTAGTCCTCTGAACTTGGCGCAGCAGACCTCTGGATTCCACCTAAAAGTATTTTGCACTTTGCCTAAAAGCCTTCTAAACGTGGCCCAAATATCCTCTGAACCTGGCCCAGAAGTCTTCTGAACTTGGCCTTACATTCAGCTGAACTTGGCCCAAAAGTCCTCTAAACTTGGCCCAAGAGCTGTGGACTTGGCCCAGAAGCATTCTGGGTTTTTTTCCAGAAGTCTTCTGAACTTTACACAGAAGTCCTCTGGACTTGGCCCAGAAGACCTCTGGACTTTTCCCAGTAGTCTCCTGACAATTTTGGCGAACTCTGAACTTAAATCAAAAGTTTTGTGGACATAGCCCAGATGACCTCTGAACATGGCCCAGAAGTCTTTTGCACTTGACCCAGAAATCTTTTGAACTTGGTGTTCAAGACCTCTGGACTTGGCTCAAAAGTCCTCAGGACTTGGCACAAATGACCTCTGCACTTGCCCCAAACGTCCTCTGGACTTGGTCCAAAAGTCCTCTGTACTTGGCCCAGAATTCTTCTGGACTTGGCCCAAAAGTCTTCTGGGCTTTACCCAAAAATCCTCTTTACTTGATTCAAAAGTCCTTAAGACTTGACCCAAAAGACCTCTGCACTTGGCCCAAACGTCCTTTGGACTTGGTCCAAACGTCCTCTGGACTTGGCGCAACAGTCCTCTGGACTTGGCGCAACAGTCCTCTGGACTTGGCCCAAAAATCCTCTGTACTTGGTCTAAAAGCCCTCTGGAGTTGGCCCAAAAGACCTCTGCACTAGGCCCGAAAGTCTTCTGGGTTTGGCCCAAAATTTTTCTGGACTTTGTCCAAATATTCACTAGACTTGGCCCAAAATTCCTTTGGACTTAGTGCAGAAGTTGTCTAGGCTTGGTGCAGAAGCTCTCTAACAGAAGTCCTGGATTTTTTCCAAGAAGTTCTCTGTGTTTTTTTAGATGTCCTCTGAACTTTACACAGAAGTTCTCTGAACTTGGTCCAGAAGACCTCTGCACTTTTCCCAGAAATCTCCTGACATTTTTGGTGAATCCTCTGGACTTGGCTCAAAATGTCTCTTGACTAGGCGCGAAAGTCCTCTGGACTTGGTTCAAAAGTTCTCTGAACTTGGCCAAAAAGTCCTCTAGACATGGTCCAAAAGACCTCTGGACTTGCTTGACAAGTTCTCATGATTTGGTCCAAAAATCCTCTTGACATGGCCCAAAATTCCTCTAGACTTGGCCCAAAAGTCCTCTGGACTTTGCCCAAAAGTCCTCTTTACTTGACTCAAAAGTCCTCAAGGCTTAACCCAAAAGACCACTGCACTAGGTCCAAACGTCCTCTGGACTTGGCACAACAGTTCTCTGGATTTGGCCCAAAAATCCTCTGTACTTGGTCTAAAAGCCCTCTGGAGTTGGCCCAAAATACCTCTGAACTTGGCCCAAAAGACCTCTGGACTAGGCCTGAAAGTCTTCTGGGTTTGGCCCAAAATTCTTCTGAACTTAGTTTAAATATTCACTAGACTTCGCCCAAAATTCCTTTAGACTTAGTGCAGAAGTTGTCTAGGCTTGGTGCAGAAGCCCTCTCAACTGGACTTATCACAGAAGTCCTGGATTTTTCCAAGAAGTTCTCTGTGTTTTTTTAGATGTCCTCTGAACTTTACACAGAAGTTCTCTGAACATGGTCCAGAAGATCTCTGCACTTTTCCCAGAAGTCTCCTGACATTTTTGGTGAATCCTCTGGACTTTGCGCAAAATGTCTCTTGACTTGGCGCAAAATTCCTCTGGACTTGGTTCAAAAGTTCTCTGAACTTGGCCCAAAAGTCCTCTAGACATGGTCCAAAAGACCTCTGGACTTGTTTAAAAAGTTCTCATGATTCGGCCCAAAAGTTCTCTGGAATTGGCCCAAAAGTCCTCTAGACTTGGCCCAAAAGTCTTCTGGGCTTTGCCCAAAAGTCCTCTTTACTTGACACAAAAGTCCTCAAGGCTTGACCCAAAAGATCTCTGCACTTGGTCCAAACGTCCTCTGGACTTGGCACAACAGTCCTCTGGACTTGACCCAAAAATCCTCTGTCCTTGATCTTAAAGCCCTCTGGAGTTGGCCCAAAAGACCTCTGGACTAGGCCCAAAATTCATATGGCCTTAGTCAAAATATTCACTAGACTTTGCCCAAAATTCCATTGGACTCATGCAGAAGTTATCTTGGCATGGTGCAGAAGCCCTCTCAACTGGACTTATCACAGAAGTCCTGGATTTTTCCTAGAAGTTCTCTGTGTTTTTTGTGTTCTCTAAACTTTGTGTGAATCCTCTGGACTTGGCTCAAAATGTCTCTTGACTTGGAGCAAAAGTCCTCTGGACTTGGTTCAAAAGTCCTCTTTACTTGGCCCAAAAGTCCTCTAGACATGGTCCAAAAGACCTCTGGACTTGCTTGACAAGTTCTCATGATTTGGTCCAAAAGTCCTCTTGACATGGCCCAAAATTCCTCTAGACTTGGCCCAAAAGTCCTCTGGACTTTGCCCAAAAGTCCTCTTTACTTGGCTCAAAAGTCCTCAAGGCTTAACCCAAAAGACCTCTGCACTTGGTCCAAACGTCCTCTGGACTTGGTCCAAACGTCCTCTGGACTTGGTCCAAACGTCCTCTGGACTTGGCACAACAGTCCTCTGGACTTGGCCCAAAAATCCTCTGTACTTGGTCTAAAAGCCCTCTGGAGTTGGCCCAAAAGACCTCTGAACTTAGCACAAAATTCTTCTGGACTTAGTCAAAATGTTCACTAGACTTTGCCCAAAATTCCATTGGACTTGGAATGCAGAAGTCATCTTGGCTTGGTGCAGAAGCCCTCTCAACTGGACTTATCACAGAAATCCTGGATTTTCCTAGAAGTTCTCTGTGTTTTTTGTGTTCTCTGAACTTTTCACAGAAGTTCTCTGGACTTTTCCCGGAAGTCTCCTGACATTTTTGGTGAATCCTCTGGACTTGGCTCAAAATTTTTCTTGACTTGGCCCAAAAGTCCTCTGGACTTAGCCCACATGACCCAAAAGTCTTCTGGATTTGGCTCAAACATTATCTGAACTTGGCTCAGAAGTCTTCTAGACTTAGCCCAAAAGTCCTCTGAACTTGGTCCAAAAGACTTCTGGACTTGTTTAAGGAGTCCTCATGACTTGACCCAAAAGTCCTCTAGTTTTGGCCCAAAATTCCTCTAGAATTGGCCCAAAAATCTTCTGTGGACTTTACCCAAATTTCCTCTGGACACGGCCCAAAAGTCCTCTGGACTTAGTCCAAAAATCTTCTGGGATTTGCCCAAAAGTCCTCTTTACTTGACTCAAAAGTCCTCAAAGCTTGACCTCTGCACTTGGTCCAAAAGTCCTCTGCACTTGGTCCAAACGTCCTCTGGACTTGGCACAACAGTCCTCTGGACTTGGCCCAAAAAACCTCTGTACTTGGTCTAAAAGCCCTCTGGAGTTGGCCCAAAAGACCTCTGAACTTGGCCCAAAATTCTTCTGGACTTAGTCAAAATGTTCACTAGACTTTGCCCAAAATTCCATTGGACTTGGAATGCAGAAGTTATCTTGGCTTGGTGCAGAAGCCCTCTCAACAGGACTTATCACAGAAATCCTGGATTTTTCCTAAAAGTTCTCTGTGTTTTTTTGTGTTCTCTGAACTTTTCACAGAAGTTCTCTGAACTTTTCCCGGAAGTCTCCTGACATTTTTGGTGAATCCTCTGGACTTGGCTCAAAATTTTTCTTGACTTGGCCCAAAAGTCCTCTGGACTTAGCCTACATGACCCAAAAGTCTTCTGTATTTGGCTCAAACATTCTCTGAACTTGGCTCAGAAGTCTTCTAGACTTTGCCCAAAAGTCCTCTGAAATTGGTCCAAAAGACTTCTGGACTTGTTTAAGGAGTCCTCATGACTTGACCCAAAAGTCCTCTAGTTTTGGCCCAAAATTCCTCTAGAATTGGCCCAAAAATCTTCTGTGGACTTAACCCAAATTTCCTCTGGACATGGCCCAAAAGTCCTCTGGACCTAGTCCAAAAATCTTCTGGGATTTGCCCACAAGTCCTCTTTACTTGACTCAAAAGTTCTCAAGGCTTGACCTCTGCACTTGGTCCAAACGTCCTCTGGACTTGGTCCAAACGTCCTCTGGACTTGACACAACAGTCCTCTGGACTTGGCCCAAAAATCCTCTGTACTTGGTCTAAAAGCCCTCTGGAGTCGGCCCAAAAGACCTCTGAACTTAGCCCAAAATTCTTCTGGACTTAGTCAAAATGTTCACTAGACTTTGCCCAAAATTCCATTGGACTTGGAATGCAGAAGTTATCTTGGCTTGGTGCAGAAGCCCTCTCAACTGGACTTATCACAGAAATCCTGGATTTTTTCTAGAAGTTCTCTGTGTTTTTTGTGTTCTCTAATCTTTTCGCAAAAGTTCTCTGGAATTGGACCTCTGGACTATTCCAGGAAGTCTCCTGACATTTTTGGTGAATCCTCTGGACTTGGCTCAAAATTTTTCTTGACTTGGCCCAAAAGTCCTCTGGACTTAGCCCACATGATCCAAAAGTCTTCTGGATTTGGCTCAAACATTCTCTGAACTTGGCTCAGAAGTCTTCTAGACTTAGCCCAAAAGTCCTCTGAAATTGGTCCAAAAGACTTCTGGACTTGTTTAAGGAGTCCTCATGACTTGACCCAAAAGTCCTCTAGTTTTGGCCCAAAATTCCTCTAGAATTGGCCCAAAAATCTTCTGTGTACTTTACCCAAATTTCCTCTGGTCATGGCCCAAAAGTCCTCTGGACTTAGTCCAAAAATCTTCTGTCCCACAAGTCCTCTTTACTTGACTCAAAAGTCCTCAAGGCTTGACCTCTGCACTTGGTCCAAACGTCCTCTGGACTTGGTCCAAACGTTCTCTGGACTTGACACAACAGTCCTCTGGACTTGGCCCAAAAATCCTCTGTACTTGGTCTAAAAGCCCTCTGGAGTTGGCCCAAAAGACCTCTGGACTAGGCCAAGAATTCTTCTGGACTTAGTCAAAATATTCACTGCCCGAAATTCCATTGGACTTGGAATGCAGAAGTTATCTTGGCTTGGTGCAGAAGCCCTCTCAACTGGACTTATCACAGAAGTCCTGGATTTTTCCTAGAAGTTCTCTGTGTTTTTTGTGTTCTCTGAACTTTTCACAGAAGTTCTCTGGACTTTTCCCGGAAGTCTCCTGACATTTTTGGTGGATCCTCTGGACTTGGCTCAAAATTTTTCTTGACCTGGCCCAAAAGTCCTCTGGACTTAGCCCAAAAATCCTCTAGACATGGCCCAAAAGTCCTCTGGACTTAGCCCAAAAATCCTCTGCACATGGCCCAAAAGTCTTCTGGATTTGACTCAAACATTCTCTGAACTTGGCTCAGAAGTCTTCTAGACTTAGCCCAAAAGTCCTCTGAACTCGGTCCAAAAGACTTCTGGACTTGTTGAAAGAGTCCTCATGACTTGACCCAAAAGTCCTCTAGACTTGGCCCAAAATTCCTCTAGAATTGGCACAAAAATCTTCTGTGAACTTTACCCAAAAGTCCTCTGGATATGATCCAAAAGTCCTCTGGACTTGGACCAAAAGTCCAAGCTTCTTTCAATTGGGGAAAATAAATTTACCTTCTAAACTAAACTAAATTGCATCGCAAACTAAATTAGATCCTTTCTTACAAAGAAGGATGTATAGATCATTGATCTAAAATCCATCATGCGACACCTCAAATCACTGGGTCCCCGTGGGGTAGTGGTCAGAATTTGAGCTATCATGCGATACCTCAAATCACATTAGAATCTGAAAATAGGATCATTGAGAGTAAGAAGGATTCGATCTTACCACAGGTGGATAAATTCAGGATTTTTATTTTATTTTATTTTTCATTTATATCCTACAGCCTAGCTGAACATGGCATTGTTTTCTTTCCATCCGCAGATTTCTTTCACCAGGATTCTGAAAAGTGCAATTATAGCATACACCTGCTACATCGCTACCTGAAGAGTGCTGCGAAAAAAAAGCGCAATCCTCCTACGCCGACAGTTTCCACTTCAAACCACCCACTCAAACGACAGCATAAACGAGCCAATATACTCTCACTAGCCGCAGGCCATAACAGCACACGTAGACACATTTAGCGAAGCACCCAAACTACGCAACCGACAAAACAAGCTACTTGCCGTGGAATGGAGCATAAAAGGCGAGGAGTCAGGAGCATTGCACATTTTCCAACTGTCGGAGAGGATACAAATACAACACACAGGTGGTTTTCACAAATGCCTCCGACTCGACTGGCTGTGGGTTTAACTGCAAAATAGGCTCCATTTCGTCGTTGCCATGATTTCCACTGCGGATGAAATGTAAATGGTTAGTAAAATTGCAAAACTTTGCTTCTGCTTACAGCATAAGATATGCGCGAATGTTGTCAACAGTTGCCAACGCTGACCATTGGACGACGACATTAGCAGCTAACAGTTGTAATCATGCTGCACTACGGTGCACCAGGGGCGTTGTAAAAACCGTAATCATATAAATTTTATATTTAACATCAGCCATTCGTATCCGTCCCAGTTCGCCGACTGTCGTTGGCGTTGGCATTGAACGCCCGAATGGCACACGTTAGGACTTGGTTCTGCTTGTTGTCGTCATCGTCGTTGTGGTTTGGGCTGGCATAAAAGAGTGACTGCTACTGCAGCAGCCTGGTGCAAGAACACCAAACCGGCAGCCAACCGCCAGACCGACAGTGATTTACCGAGGAACGGCGCACAAGTTTTTCAACAACCGCTCGCGTCAAGGTCTGGATTATCCTCGCGTTCGGTTGCCTTTTCACTAGGTGGAATCGACCCGATTTGGGTATTGACGGGTTTTGTTCCATTCGCAGGGGGAAAAAAGGATTAACTGTGGAAAGTGGTGGAACATGACACACTTCGGACGAGTGACGGTCCTTTTATCCGTTTGTCCGGATCGGTAGTTTGCGGTTACCGTACAAGGGTCTTACGTGTTAGGTAACAGAGCGTATTTGCATGCTGTGTGTGATGGCTTGGGGCCCCAGATAGCCTAGTCAGATAAGGTCCGGTATTACCAAGACGGAGATGACGGGTTCGATGGGTTGCCACGCCAAATGACGACTCGATTTGACTCGACCATTTCCGATTTGCTTGAAACCAGAGCCGAATTTGAGGGGAAGAGGGCCATTTTCCCGGGCCCCACGGCCATGGAGGCTGAGCAAATATTTGTTGTTTTTAATTTATCATATTTTTTTCTGCTAAAGCAAATAATTTTCAAGTTACGGTCAATCATAATGTTTAGGTCTGAACTTCTGTGTTAATTTTATATATTGCTCTGGGCTTGTTGATCAATTGTTGAGTCGATGTTACTGTTTATCTCGCAGCAAATTAGCTTTGAATAATTGCAAATTAATGTAATCAAGAACATCGGTAACTAATGAATGCCTGAGTTTTTTTTTGGCTGAACATCGAAAGCAATGTGTCCCACTAAATAAAATGCTATTTCAATCCACATTCTCCCGATAGCAACTATTCCGTAAGTGATCTGCCAACCACGTTCTTAGCAGCATACTATTATAATTGCTCTGAATAAATTCTACATCCCGTATCATCATGGAGCAGAGCCAGCACAGCCGGTGTCTGTTTCCATAGCAGTGATATAGCTCGAAACAGGTCTCATAAGGATGATGATGATGATGCTGATGGATTCCATTTCAAAATGAAACATTTCTATTCACTGACAGGTGAGAAGCTGAGTGGGAGTAAGCGTTGCTTCCTCCTTTGGAAATCAACCATGCGTTCCTTTTATGCTCGGTAGAAATTGTTTCCATAATGAATGGAACATTGACTCAACGCTTGGTTTTTGTGTCTGTAAAGGAAAGTGACTTAGTGGATGAAGCTCAGCTTGATCATACATATTTATAACAAACGGGGAAAAGTGTTGATATCCATATATAGGTTAAAGTTTTCGATCGAAACTGCGATGATGACAACCGAAACAACTATTTTCTCCACAAACGTGTAAATTCTGGAGAACAGAATAGGACATTTAAAGGTGGCACTGCCTAATAATTTGAACTTTTTGTTTGGTTCTCAACAGTTAACAGTGGGAAGTGTTTTCGGATACGTAAATTTAACGATTCCACAGATTTTTGCTCATACCAATGAGAATTTAATTCAAAAAATGTTGAGACAATCTTCCCCTTAAGAGACTGCAAACTCGTCTAATGACATGTTCTCTTTATCCTCTTCAAGCATATCATACAATATACAATTTCTGAGAAAAAAAAAATTAACACAGGAGACAAACCGGAACCACCTGAACTTCCCTTTTTTTCCGAAACAATCATCCCTTTTAATACTGCAAACGTCTTTGAGTCATCGTCAACTTCTTTGATCTTTCTCCAGCATTCTCTGTGTAAGATAAGAAATGAAAATAGCAACGCAGAAGTAGAAAACTGACAAACAAAGGAAATGTATCTCACATTATTATTCCCGTAAGCCTGGTGCTGGTGGTTTTTTAACTAGCTGCCTTTTGTTGTCAATAACATGCGAAAACGCCTGTCAGATGTCGAGCAAGAAAGTGAGACTTAAATTGACACACAACAAACGGAAGCACTCAATTAAAGATTGTACTCGAAAAAAATGCAACATTTTCTTCTGTGTATAACTTTTTATTGCATGGGTAAACATTAATGAAATTTTGAGTAAAACTAGTTTAGTGTGCAATGTTTACATGTGCAAAATCTCGTCACAACCTGATAAGTGGTTATCGAGATGGCTTCCAAGCAATAAGTGCTTCGACGAAAAATTATGGGAGCGGTCGTAGAAAATCCAGGCCAGTCCCACAGGTGGACCGCGAAACAGTTTGGAATCGACAATTCGATCGTGTCCCGTGTGATAAAATCGTTCAAGAAGATCCAGACGACCCAGCGGCAAGCTCGCAAAGGAATAAAAGCGAAGACGACTGACCAGAGCGGCACCGGTGGTGTAGTGGTAAGCGTGATAACCTCTCACCCCAGCTGGCCTGAGTTCAATCCCAGTCGGCGCCGCCGGGATGTTCTGAGGCATAACATCTCTGATCATCTGGCGTCGGTAGCATTGGTGCTCAGCACGGAAAACAAGATCGACGGAAAACAAATCAAGGAGAAAAAAAAGACGACTGACCCCGTGAACGCAAGGAAGGTAAGGGATTACTTCAAGCACAATCCTAACCTTTCGATTCGGGACGTTGCCAAGAAGGTTGATTCTTCAGTCTGGTTCGTCCAGCAGACAGTGAAGTGGGCCGGACATCATGTCTTCAAGGTAAGGAAGGCACCTAACCGAACCGATAAACACAATACGGTGGTGAAATCCCGCGCCAGGATGCTGTACCGCGAGTGGTTGTTGCAGCCGAAATGCATAGTAATGGACGACAAGACACACATTAAAGCGGACGCCAAGCAGATCCCCGGCCTGGAGCTACCAGCAGCCAGTAATCTCGACGGGAACGACGCGCAAAGTTCGAGGTGTAAAACTCGAACGCTGCGCACTTGATAGGAACCGTCTTCCTACTGCTGCTGCTGCTGCTGCTGCTGCTGCTACCTGCTTACTCGCCGTCTGAAGCGAAAATGAGTTGAGGCAGTTTTTTTAAATGATCTTTATTTCAGTTTAACTTGGATGATTACCATATACATTTTACTAAGTGATTTAATTGCTTTCTTCATCTTTAGGTGTGGGCAAAATTCAAAATTTGTTTTACAGAAATAGTCCTAGACTTAGTACACGGTCGACCACCTTGGTGGGATTGGTTTGTTTTGTTTTTAGAATTTGAAGAGAAACTAATTAATACTACTATTTACAGCTTAAAACTAACCTACTCTACTATATACACTTAACCTACTATGTACAAATTGCTTATTAAAGCATGTTCAGAAAGATTGCATTTTTGGATAAATTTGGTTGTCATATCCTCAATTTTGGAATCTACTTTGGGAATTTCTGCCTCTTGATGGAGGTCTGCTATTCTTGTGTCGAATGGACGATCTAGGATCATCCTCAACACTCTATTCTGTGCAACCTGGATTTTGTTCCTGTGGGTCTGAGCGCACGATTCCCACACCGGGGCGGGGCATAGAAGATCGCGGGGGCTATGATCTGTTTGTAGACAGCCAGTTTGTTTTGCCTTGAGAGGCGGGATCTGCGGCAAATGAGCGGATACAAACACCTAACCAAGGTGGAGCACTTAACTAGGGTTTTCTCTATGTGCGAGCGGAACAGGAGCTTCTCATCGAACAACATCCCGAGATAAGTAACATCAGCGGACCACTCAACCCTTGTACCATCCATTATTACGGTACAGGAGGGAGATGGTTTAAGTTTTGGCGATTGTCTGTGAAGGAACATGATCGCTTGGGTTTTCGAGGCGTTGATTTTGATTTTCCACGTGGTGGCATAATCAGTAAAGGTGTCAAGGCATCGTTGGAGCTTGTTCGTAATTTCACGAGGCATCCTACCCTTGACGGCTATCGCGGTGTCATCTGCAAACAGAAAGAACACGCAACCGTCTCCTAGAGGAGGGATGTCCGACGTGTAGATGCTGTAAAGCAGTGGTCCCAGCAGACTCCCTTGCGGAACACCTGCTGGGATCGGAAATTGTCCCGAAAGGGAACTATTCAAAGACACCCTGAACGACCTTTGCTGGAGATAGTTACGGGTGATTTTCACAAGGTATGGTGGAAAGTTGGAATTACAAAGCTTGTATATAAGTCCGTCGTGCCAGACATTGTCAAACGCCTTTTCGACGTCTAACATAGTCATGGCTGTGGACTTGGATACAGCTTTGTTACTTCGGATGTTATTCATCACCCGCACTAGCTGATGATTGGTGGAATGCCCCTTACGGAACCCGAACTGTTCCGGAAGAAGAATGTCATGTTCCTCCACAAACTTGTTCAGTCGGCTGAGGATCAATTTTTCGAACAGCTTGCTCAGCGCTGAGAGCAGGCTAATCGGTCTGTAGCTTGACGGTAGTGAAGGGTCTTTCCCAGGTTTGCGGATCGGGATGATTTTTGCCACCTTCCAGATGCTTGGAAAGTAGTGCAGCTCCAAGCATCTGTTGAGGATGGCAGCCAGCAGCGAGTGGACCCTCGGACTGAGATTTTTCAACGCTAGGTTGAATATTCCGTCAAATCTGGAAGCCTTCATGTTCTTACTGTATTTCAGTGCTGAGCAAATTTGCTCCTCTGTAATCCGTTCTTCTGGAGGGACGGCACAAGGGGAGGTATCTAACGTCTGGACGCACTGCGCAACCTGGTTCTCGAGTGGACTTGGGATTGTAGAGCCAAGCAAATGCGACTGGGCAATGTGCTCCCCAATCGTATTGGCCTTCTCTTCGTTGGTGATAAGCCGTTCGTCATTGACTCTAAGTGGTGGAATGGGCTTGGGGTGTGACTTCAGCACCTTGGCAACCTTCCAGAATGGTCTGGAACGGTCGTCCAGATTCTGAACGAGCCGCCCGAAACTCTCGTTCCAGATTGAGACCATTCTGGAAGCGATCTGCCGATTCAGATCGACCATTTCGTATTTACGCTGCAGATCCCCAGTCCGCTGAAACTGGCGTCTACGAACATTTCTGAGCCAAATCAAGAGTTTGGTGTGGGAATCAATTGCTTGAAACTACCCCTCACAGGAACTCGTCGAACGCACTCTTCGTTAGCCACGGATATGGCTTGATGGAGACCCTCCAGGGCCCGGTCGATGTCCTCCACTGTGTCGAGCGGTGGGTTGTCGTCGATGTGGCGGTCGACCACGCGCCGAAACTGGACCCAGTTGACTCGATGGTAGTCCTTCCGCAAGCACGGTGTAGGGGCCACGTTGCAGCCCAGCTCGGTCAGCACCGGTTGGTGGTCCGAACTCAGGTCGTTGACGGCAACCGGCTTGGATAATCCGGTGTTTGCCAAGAACAGGTCCAGTGTCGATGGGTTGCCCGCCGGTGATGTGAGGGTTGGTTTGTCCGGAAACCAGATGGAATAGAGACCATGCTGGGAATGGTCGAATAGCAGGTGGCCGTTCTGGTTCTGCTGGTAGTTCCGCCAGGCCTCGTGCCGGGCGTTCAAATCCCCTCCAATTACGAAGCGGGCATTGGTGCGGGTTATGATGGCAAGGTCGTTCTTGAACTGCTGTGCTGTACCATTGCTAACGGTACATTGCCGGGAGCAGTAGGCGGTGATGAACCGGACGTTTCCGGTCGATGTTTCCACCTCTACGCCGACGGCCTCGATGATGGAAGTGCGGTAGTGGGGTAGGGTGCAGTACTTGATGCCTTTCTTGATGATGACCGCGACACCGCCTCTCCTGGAGCTGGTGCGATCAAGCAGGACAATGCTGTGGTCGGGCAGCCAGAAGCTGTCACCGGTCTTGAGGTGGGTCTCGGTGAGAAGGCCCACGTCGATGTCGTGCTTGCGGAGGAAGTCTGCAAGCTCAATGTTTTTCGTCCCTACGGAGCGAGCGTTCCAGCTGGCGATCTTTATGGTTTCACGGTCCATAATTAGCGACGAAGGAGATGATAGCTTGGAGCTGTTGTGTTCTTGTAGCGCAGGTGCGCTTGATGATGATGGCCTGGGCCAACAATGTGACGATCTCATCCGTTGACAGCGGAGAATCATCTGTAGCTTCGCTGGTTGTACCGGCCAATCTCGGAGCAGGGGGTTCCGTCGATGGCCCGGAGGCTTAACCGGGTACTGCAGCGGCAGCCGACTGGGCAGCAGCCAACTGTTGGTTGAGCGGGAGCGGTGGCAACACTGGAATTGGCCGTGATTGGACCGGTGATAACGGAGGAAAGTTCTGCGCGTTGTTTTCCAGAACCTTCTTGCGACCGGGCTGGCTGTTGGACGAGGCCCTCTTCCGGATCTCAGCGTATTCGGCCCGCTTCGGACAGGCCTTACTCGTGGCCTTGTGGGCGGCACCGCAGTTGGCGCATGTGGGAGTGACTTCCTCGATGCTGTCGCAGTTGTCGATCTTGTGGTTTTTGCCGCATTTGATGCAGCGGCTGGCCATGCGGCAGTTCCTGGTGCCGTGCCCGAACAATAAACAGTTCGAGCACTGAGTGACGCCACGGTGGGTCGGCTTATACCGCTCCCACTTCACCTCGATGTGAAACAGTGTGCGTGTCGTCTGGAGATCCTTCACGGTTGTGGAGTTCTTCTCCAGATGGACCAGGTAGAGCTGGTCACGATACTTGATGGCCTTGCTGCGGGTCATCTTGTGGACTTCGACCAGCTTGAGGCCGTTCGCCTTAATCTCGTCCATTAAGGTGGTGGTGTCCATGTCGTGGAGCCCACGCAGCACCACTTTCAGTGGCTTGGTGACCTTGACGTCGTGGGAGAAGTACTCCAGCTTCATCGTGTCGACGAGGGCCTGGACTGTGTTGAAGTGTTTTGCGGCCGGGACCATCAGTTTGTAGCCTTCCGTGCACCGTTGAATGGTGCAGCGAAGGCCCTGCTTAATGTAGAAATCCAGCTGCTCCCATAGCCCGGGAGGGAAGCCCTTCACATAGAAGGGTGGCAACTTCACTTTTTTCGGCACCGTCTCAGGGTCCGACTGCGGCTGGGCTCCGTTCTGCAGGGTGGAGAACGGATTATTGCTCAGCAGCTTTTTTGCTGCCGATGCGGTGGCGCTGCTGTCTTCAGGTCTGGGTCGTTTAGTTCCGGGATGCCCCGGCTGCGGGTCCGCAACGCCCGTCGGGACGGGCAATGGGGTTTTCTTCTGCTTCTTCTGGGCTGGCTCGGTGGTCGCGCCGTCTCCTTGGAGAGTCTGTTTTCCCGGTAAACCGGCACTCGCGTTACCGCGCGATTTCTTACCCATGGCTGGGTCAGCGAGAGCGTCACTACACAACGCGGAGCTAATTCGATTTGTGAACGAACGAACGAACGAAACTAGAGAGAATAAAAATCGACTGAACTGCTCAACAGTCTGGCAGCGAATAAAATGATGATGAGTTGAGGCACATTAGCAGCGCTGTTTTATAGCTTTTCAGATTCAAGCAGTGCAACCAAATTGTACTTGATTATGAGGACTGGGTTTGGGGAGAACGTTTATTTCATGAAAACAGTGATAAAATTATCACTTTTGATTTGTCTATTTTTAAAACAATTTTTTTATGAAGAATTGAAAAAGCGTTTATTGCAGCAGCTTAAGAAAGGTATTTCCTATCGATTGGTGTACTTAGATTTTAATTTCATCTATAAATGACAAAGTTATAAGCGTTCAAAATCTTACATCTTTTCGTGACGGTCGCAATTTTAGTAAGTACCTTCCCGTAAGACGTAGTCTACGTCAAAACAATCCCATAACACATGTGTATCTTCTTTGGCTTTACTTAGTGAAGCAGCTTGCCAACAATTTGCTCGTTTCCTTCTACCACCCCGAGTGAGCTGTGTCGCACGGGTTGCTTTTCATGAAAAAAGGAAGAAGATTATATCATTATTGCTTTCCACTTCTGACATAGCGTTATCATTCGGTTCGTTGATCGCTTGTCATTTTGTCATTTGGAGATATTTTTGATTTCTTGCTAATGTTTTCTATTTTATTTTGTGAAAGTTTGAAAAGGATCGGTCAACTAGATAATTTCTATAGCGTTTTTTTCCGTGATCCAATTTGGTGTGGGACACTTTTTATTTTGCTGTCTTCGTAATGATTTATGCAACCTAGTGATCCTTATGGCACAATTGTATTCGGTTTAATGCTTAACTTAAATGTATATCGCACAACCGGGGAAGTTTCCAAAATTGAGCATGAGCATAAGATTGATTGAACCATCCACGGATGCTACTCCATTATTGCCAGATCAGCTGTAATTTCACAAAGAATCAATAGACGATGCTTGGGACTACACACTTAGCAATAACTACAATTACACGAGACGTAATCCATTTTGAACGATAAATCATGTAACGTAAACTCACTGTTCTTTTTAAATTAAGTGTTCTAAATCCGAAACTTAAGCAGCTCGTCGAAGAGAACGTTCGATTGAATTGATTTTCTCGTTTCTTTCAACTGATTCTTATGTCAAACGGCCCGCTTCCATATGTCACTCTCAAGGAACCGAAATTTACATGACTTTTTCGTAGTGTGTAGCATTCATCCTCAATGTGTATTAACTGGTGATCTTAAACTAGGCAATGCCAGTGCCAGCCACGTCCAAATGCGGGTCAAGAAAGGCATGAGTAGGAATATGTTGACGTGACACACGCTTCGACGGAAGCTGAGAAATTCTTTGCAATTCCACGAAAAATCTCTGGGATGTTTGATAAAAGGATTGGGTTTGCAGCAGGATTCGTTTTAGTAAACGATAAGCCGAATTGATATCTTAACGATCCTATAACGTGGAGTAGCTTGGAATCGAACTTTTGGTCTTCTGCTCACTATGCAAAAACGTATGCCACTTGGCAATTGTACTTCTTGTACTTACAGCACACTACTTGCGATCGATTTTTTGTTATTACCATGTACTTATATTAACAAATAAAGCGATTAACGGATCTTGAATGTCGGGAGGCTTGAGATTAAACTCATGATGTGCTGCTCAATAAGCAAAAACGGTCACTCTAAGGCCACCGAGCCCCTCATATCACATCATACCATGTATGATCGAGTTGTCATACCCGGTACCAACGGTGGCGTCGTAAAGTTTCGCAAAACTCATGATAAACAATTGATTTGAGTATAACTATCGATAATGTGAAAGGACCTGGGATTGATCCCACCGTTTTTTTGCTCAGTAAACAAAAACGGTTGTCCAAGGCAGCCAAGTCCGTCATATCACAAAACACCACTTGTGAACAAGTTGATGATATTACCATTCAAACCCGATGGTGGTGCCATTTACACATTAATCCGACGATCTTTCAAACCCGGTGACGCAAAAGTGGAAAAGCAAAAATTCTACTTTTACGCGACGTTCATTGTTTCTATTTGGTCCTTACGTAAGACAGGAGTAGAACCCATAAAAGTTTCAAACACAGGCTAGCATGCCTCTTAGATTACAAAAAATTACGACCATCACGACGATTGCTCAAGCGCTGGGAAAAGAAGCTAATTCAATAAAATCACGCCCCTGAAAGCGGTCAACAATGTTTCAGGGCAAATTACTAATAGGTATTTGAAAAATATGTCTAGACGTGTCGACGCCCATTCAACGGTACTAACAAGATTTTTTTTTAATGCGTTTATTTTTCCAGGCTCATTTGCCGTAGCTTTGCGGAGCCGATATTCATCGTTTGGGTTACAAAATTATTTAAAACTAACATTTAGTAAAGCGGGGGCCGATTACTTGCGGCTATCTCGAGGTTAGGGGTAACAAATTGTAACAAACTGGTGGCAGGGTACAGATTGAGAACACATGGTTTTTTAGAGCAATGTGCTCTTGATCTAGAACTAAGCGACATACTGGAGAAAAAGACAAACATGGGGGTACACCGATGGAGACCTAGCAACTTAAGAGAACACAAGATGACACTAACTACTAAATCCTCAGATCGGTCCGTTTTAAAAACACATAAATTAAATTAAAATATTCGAGATCTCGGCTCGCCAAGATGTCTCTAATGGGCCGCAAAGGTTGTTTTCCTCGGGCCCTGAGGGATGCGGATAACTCGGATGTAGGGTACATGACCAAAGCACGTGATCGATATCGTGATAGCCACTACCACAATAGTGAACTCGAGCAAAGTGAGAGGTCTGATCTGCTTATTTTTGCTGGAGGTTTGGCTACTCGTATTGCTTCCCCGGTGTTCAGAATTGTCATTTTGAAGAAGTCACACATGTCGTTTATCAAGGTTGAGCGGTAGTCGTCGTGCAGTTCCTCCTAGAATGTACCGTGAGAGTTAAAATCTCCCAAGATCAACCGTGGCTCCGGCATAGCCGTGCAGATATCCGAGAAACTTTGACGAGAAATCGCAGTTCTCGGTGGAAGATATACTGAGGCAATACTAAGGCATTTACCTCGAATGTTAACCTGACATGCAACAACTTCAATGCCTGTCACCGAAGGCAGATCGATTCTGTAGAAGGAATGGAGTTTGTTGATCCCCAGAAGCACCCCTCCATACGAATCTGCGCGGTTAAGGCGAATAATTTTGAAATCGTGGAAAGCAAGATCGTTGTCTGAAGAGAGCCAAAGGGCAAATGCATCAGAAAGTGAGTTGTTAACTAAAAATTTAAATATGTCAAGTTTTGGCATAAGACTTCTACAGTTCCACTGAAGAACAGAGATCATATCCCCGACCTCATTCAGGGAATTATCCATCAAAGGATATGATCGATGCAAGGACGGACCACCTAGAAGCTAGTTGCTTCAAAAGAGTTTTCACCATTGGCAGCTCTAAATATTAATGCTCCTCGTTGAGTCAGAGATATTGAATATACTGAAGAAGCTATCCACAATACCAGAAAACGTGAACATGGGGGCATGTTCTTGCTGATTAATCAGCTGCTTTTCTGGCCGAAAAACTGGGACATCTGGGGTTTTAGAAGATCCTGGAAGTGACGGAAAGTTCTTGTCATAATTACAAGGTTTAAAACCCGGTGGAATGGGTTTCGGTGGATTTTCCTTACCTCTTGATATTTCCAAGGTGGAAGGGTGGTCCGTACGAGTGGCCTTACGAGGCTTTTCGGTGGTGTGTTTTTTTGCTCGTTTTCTCGTATTGCCTAGACAAACGGACTACCCTCACCGACCTCTGAGTCAGAGTCTAAATCATCAACTGGCAAAATGGAGAACGTGTTAATGTTTTTTGGTGTGGTCTGAGAAGATGGAGCGGTATTCTTCAAGAGTTCTGCTATTGTTCTCTTGGAGCGAGCTTGCAGAGACCGCTTAATTTTTTCTCCCTGCTGTTTATACCTCGGGCAGTCAGTCAGGGTATGCAGGCTCTCCTTGCAGTACACGCATTTTGGAGGAGCACCGCAAGGGCCCTCTTGATGTTGCTCGCCACACTTATCGCAGCCTGGTTTGTTCGAGCAGTATTCCGATGTGTGACCAAGTAGTTTACATTACGAGCAGTTCATTACCCGAGGTACAAACAGACGTACAGGCAGCCGAACCTTGCCTTGAAACGAGTTCGACGAGGAATACGATTTTTAGAGCCTACGATGGATACTGACTGCATTTGAAGGCAGTCGAATATCTTCATCTTCGGCAGAGCACGGTTTTTAAAGATTCCGAAGGAATCGGAACCTAAGAAATCATCACTAGTCGCTTCGGTGACCACTTCTTCAATTTCTACCTCACTACTGGGTATGTAGACTCGGTATTCCAATGAAAAAAGCTCGCACGCAACAATTTGGTTAGCCTGCTTCCGGTCATCAACGGTAACGCGCAGTTTTATTGGTGTTACCTTGAAAATATCGGTAACGGCCGAAAAATGTGTTGTTAGATCCTTAGAGATCCTCGGAATGTTCAAAGGTTTTTGTTTGGGCCGGAAAAAAACAACCCATGGGCCTTTCGAGGCTTCTAGGTAAGCCTTTAGGCGGGGGAGCGCAGAGGTTTTCGGGGGAAATGGTGTGGGGGGTGCAGGTGGACGAGGAGGGGATGGTGGGGGAGAGGGTTGTGGGCGATACCGTTTCTTGGGATATGCTCCAGTATTTTTGCTGGAGAGCGAGTCAACTGGAACGTCAAGGGTTTCAATTTCAACAACTTCTTCGAGACTTTCGTGTGAGGTGGAATTAAGAGTTTTGTCGTCTGAGATGGAAAGCGATGCTGATGCCGACAACCGCACACAACCACACACGGTGATTGGACTGAATCCGATTAGCGGTTGAGGGCAGCCTTGATAGCTAGCTGCTAGTGGGGAACCTTTCGTTATGTACTGGAAAACACCACCACTCACACCACGGTGATTGAATAAACCGTTTAATGAGACCGGATGGAATTCAACTTTGAAATCTTTGTTAGGGAAATCACTTTTCGCAGGCAATCGGTGATAATTTTAATTATCGAATCAACAGTTGCACATTCGTGCAATTTTCAGTAGTGATATTTTTAAATGATAAAATCTTAACAGAATAGACGCGTGGAAATATTTCTGATCGATTGGTGATAAAATTATTGAAATTGGTCCAGGGGCAGCTGAGTTATCAACGTTCAATATCTTTCATAATTTTGTTACATGTTCCATTTTCGGTTTTTATAAAGTGTACCCCCATATAGAAATCACAGACGTACTCTTTCGTTAAAAAAAAGCTCAGGGCTGAAAGCCTCTAGCAAAAGGATATGAAGTACAAATACTGCCCGTTAAATTCACGATGCACTGAAGATTTAAGTGCTACGCGACGTAAAGTGAATAAAAAATAGCATCTAAAATTATCTCTCCTGCGCTTTATCCTCTTAGTTATTTCACGAGAACTCGTATTTCCTATCCATGATTAATGGTTAAATCAATTTCAATGTCAATAGAAGATTTTCAATTATGAATGATCGTCTCCATATGATAACCAGCATGTTGTTATCTAACCCTGCCTACAAGTAATAGTTTAGACACGAACAATTTATTGCACATAAATACGGCTTTTGACCAATTTTGCTAGAATATGCTATGCCTAGGAAAGTCTAGAAAATATTCCAACCCGAAATCTAGCCCGAGATCTAACCCGCCACTTCCAGTTTCGTTATAACCACGCCTTTATTGACTAGACTACGGAAGGTCTTATACATATTACCTGAATTTACCTCCGTAACTCACTATCAATATCAACAGTCGATACAGTATGTGAACGTAAATATTGTTCCTCAGCCCTCATGTAGCATCCCAAGCAACATTGCAAGTTTTATCGTGGTTTTATAGCAGTCTACAAGTCTAAATCGTGGTCTACAGAACCCTCATAAAACCCAAATTGTTACTTGGGATGTAATCCCTCCATTCCACCCACCACTGTTTATCGGCTGTCCTTCAACCAACTACGCTGATTTTTTTTAATGTGATTTGTGTGAACCCTAAATAAGTTATCTACATAAAACCAGCTCCATTGGTTGAAGGACAGCCGAGATATAGCGGTGGGTGGACGGTACCTACCAACGCATAAATGGAGGGATTACTGTATTTTCTCTTATGAAGCAAAAATGGTCTTTCATGATTTCTGTAGAGATTGGTATTTCCATCCAAGCAATATTTACCCTCATATTATTTCCCTGAAACAAAAACAAAACCCATGATCCCACCTCTTACTTCCAGCATCCACCATCTGTACCATTTCGTCGGCTTTTATTAACCTTGGCGCTATCGTCCGCCTGCTACCATCATCAACCATACCAGAACATCATTTTCCTTGTTTCACTTTCGGTGATTTTCCATCATTCCATTTTCTCGCACACCGTCCTCATCTTTGTCGTCGTCGACGGAAAATGCTTCCTCATCTGGTTGTCTGGTCATCCATCGAACGATGATGATGATGGCAATGATGGGACATTCCGGAATCTGAGTGATCTCCCTAGCTCGATTTTTTTTTTGCGCGTTCATTTTCCCGCCTTTTTTTTCGCAACACGACAGCCGTTTGTGGTGTCATAAATTTTGACTTGGACCGTTGCCCGGCTAGGTTCAGTTCTGGCGTCGATAAATTAAACGATACGACAAGGTTTCGGGAATTCCCATAACAATATTCATTAAAGTCAGATAAATAATTCATTCCACACAGCAGCAGCAGCAGCAGATGGAGAGAGAGAAAGCGATTTGAATGTTTCCCATATGTTTCGGAAGTTGCTGACTATTTAGCCGAGGGTTTTACAACGCATTGGAGACATTGCTGGTTCAGCGGGCTGGAAATTCTCACCCGGCCCCCCTCCGTTCTTTGGTAATCCAAACATATGGTAATCCAGGCACAATCTTATCAGCTCTCGCACCCAACCGGGTGTGCAAACCACATGTGTGTCTGTGTGAGGATGGCTGGGGACAAAGGCGATGGTCGTCCTAATTAAAACAGTTTCGGTTCATTAAATTAACATTAATCGCCTCGCTTGAAGACTTACAGCACTGAGTTTCCATCGACTAAATAGGTTCGTCTGCTGCTTGTTAAACGATAATGGCTTCCTCCGGTTGCTGCTGCCGCTTGGTAGAATACGGCTCCAACCCATAAAGCTCTTACGCTTTATGTCCTGAATTGTTTTTCGGTGGACCATTGCTGGACGACGGACGATGATGGGATTTCCCTTCTTGTTCCCATCAAGTGCACACAACCGGAGCAACATGGCGGGGAAAAATAGTTTTCCACAACAAATAATGGCGGCGTCTGCAGACAGCTGATGCCAAGGCGGAAGAGAGGAATTACTTTGATTTTAATTAAATTTATCTTCACGCTCGGCTGCAAACGTAAACAGAGCGTGGGAAACCTGGGATGGGAGATGCAACTCAAAATGGTTTGTCTGGGCGCTGCTGTCGGGAGCAAGGGGACGCCTCGCGATGCTAATAGAGTCTGATTGCATCTCGAATCTGGAGAGTGGTCGTTTCTGAGGGTTCGAGCTGATTCGAGTGATGCTGACAGCTCGTTCGGGGAATGATGATGATGATCCTTTTAAGAATGTGGAAGAAGTAGGTTTAAAACTGACACGTCAACTAGGCTACTCCAACTTTCTATTGTCATTAAAAAATATTGTCCAAAATGTTAGTATATCGTTGCCCAATTTTAGATTAACTTGTGTTCAGATTATTATTAAAGTCTCTTGACTTTTTCGGCGATGAGATTTCCACTCGTGACCTTCAGCGCGAAAAGCATGGTTGCCAAAAGTCAGACAGTATTGCATTATTTCATTCAAGACGTTGCACTTGGTTTTCGTTTTGTCAACCTGCTCTCTGAAAAGCAGCCCACTGCACAGTGGTCCAGAATGCAGATTTAGCTGGAATGATATGTTTTGAGCCTGAAATTGAAACTTTAGACTAAAAGTCTTTTCTACAAAGTTGTTCCTTATAGTTAGGCCCTCATTTTTATGACAATGAATTCTAGGGTGGTTCCTATTATCATTAAAATCAAATATCTAACTTTTTTGTTTGAATAAATTAAGGTATACATTTTTCGGCAAAGTTATAGCTGAGCTAATTTCAAGCAACTTTGTTGAAAACAACTTTTTTGTATCTCTTAAATTGGCCGATTTAGAGCTATTTTCTTGAATTGAGTTAGGGTGACTCTTAAAAAAACAGTTTTTTTGCTCTATTTTTCTTATTTCGAATTTCTCAGCAAATGTGTCTTCAGATAACTTTTAGATCTTAAGAAGGCGCAATTTTTTGCTGCACAAAGCTTGTCAATATCTTTCGCCGATCAAGAGTTATTGACGTTTGTATACTAAAAATATACACTTTTCAAATGTTAATATCTCTGGTTGGGGCAAACAAAAAAAAAGTTTTTTTGCAGCATTTGAAAGGGCGTATGTTATTCTTCATAATATGAAAAAATTGGAGGTATGTTATTTTTTAAACTCGTATAAAATCAATTTGAATTTATTCATATTTTTTACTATATTTGAGTATATCTTTTTTATTAGAAGAGATACAGGCAACAAATTCAGCTATAAAACATTCGTCTTAAAGAGTTTTAAAAGTCTCTAGAAGATGACTTTCATGATAAATTTCAAATAAAAAAGTTATTGGCAAAATATGGATTTCATAGGACCACTCTAATGACAAATTTATATAAAATGTGCTAGTACATTTGTTTCAATATTTGGACATTTAGTGTCTTCGAAGAAGTTTTTGTTCTTAAAAATTCCCTTCTTTTGGTTTTTGCAAACGTCAGGGTGGTCCTCAAATTAGGGAATTTTTAAAACTAACTTTTTTGTTCTACAAAATATAAACATGTGTTGTTCAACAAAGTTGTAGATAAGTTACTTGCAAGCAACTTAGTTGAAGAAATTGTTTTTCTATCTCTTAACGTTCTCATTTTAGAGTAATTTTTCGGAGTTGACTTAGGGTGTTCCTGGAAAAAATAGTTTTTTAGCAATAACTTTTTTATTTGAAAATTCGCATGAATGTTATCTTCTAGAGACTTTTAAAACTCTTTAAGAAGAATGTTTTATAGCTGAGTTTGTTGCCTGTATCTCTTCTAATAAAAAAGATATACTCAAATATAGTAAAAAATATGAATAAATTCAAATTGATTTTATACGAGTTTAAAAAATAACATACCTCCAATTTTTTCATATTATGGAGAATAACATACGCCCTTTCACATGCTACAAAAAAACTTTTTTTTTGTTTGCCCCAACCAGAGATATTAACATTTGAAAAGTGTATATTTTTAGTATACAAACGTCAATAACTCTTGATCGGCGAAAGATATTGACAAGCTTTGTGCAGCAAAAAATTGCGCCTTCTTAAGATCTAAAAGTTATCTAAAGACTCCTCTGCTGAGAAATTCGAAATAAGAAAAATAGAGCAAAAAACCTGTTTTTTTAAGAGCCACCCTAACTCAATTCAAGAAAATAGCTCTAAATCGGCCAATTTAAGAGATACAAAAAAATTGTTTTCAACAAAGTTGCTTGAAATTAGCTCAGCTATAACTTTGCCGAAGAATGTATACCTTAATTTATTCAAACAAAAAAGTTAGATATTTGATTTAAATGATAATAAGAACCACCCTAGAATTCATTGTCATAAAAATGAGGGCCTAACTACAAGGAACAACTTTGTAGAAGAGACTTTTAGTCTAAGGTTTCAATTTCAGGCTCAAAACATATCATTCCAGCTAAATCTGCATTCTGTACCACTGTGCACTGTCAAGAATTAGTCTGAGGTTGATATTCTCAGAAGGAACAAGTCTGGGAGATTTTGAGTGTGGAAAAATTATGACCTGGGCCTTCGCCACGTTGATACGGATCTTCCAACTGTTGAAATACTCAGACAGGACATCCAAACCTCTCTGGAGTTTGGTAGTTAGAGCTCCGATGACCCTACCCTTGTAGACAATGTGTCGTTTGCGAACAGAGACAACGATCCACCATCAGGGAGAGCCGGAATATCGGAGGTGAATAGATTGAACAGGATGGGTCCAGGGATACTTCCTTGGGGCACACCTGCACCGATGTTGAAGGCATCCGATGTGATGTCATTCAGAGAGACCTGGAACGTCCTGTCCGATAGATAATTATGTATGATCTTCACGCGGAAGATCGGAAGACCGTATCGCTGCAATTTACACGCCATCATGCCAGACATTATCAAACGCTTTTTCAACGTCCATAGCAGATGTTTTAGAAACAGTCTTGTTCCGTCTAAGAATGTTTGCTACTCGGGTCAGTTGGTGGACGGTCGATCGACCTTTTCGAAAACTAAACAGCTCTTCGAGTAAGATGTTGTTTTCTTCGGTAGATATTAGAAGCCGGCTGTAAACTGCCCTTTCGAACAGCTGAGAGAAGGCTGATTGGTCGGTAACTTGAAGGATAGACTGGATCCTTCCCAGATATAGTCGTAACCAGACCGAGGTTTCCAGCCTCAGCCACGGTTCCATGAATCTGCTGCTCCCTCTGTTGGTCCGCTACTGATGCTATTCCTTCTGCTGGTGTCCTTTGCCGGTCATCCGCTCTCTCCAAAGTCCATCATAAGAATACCGTCAACGACTTTTGACTTCTTTTTTTTAACTAGTTCGTTTATTTGGTAGGCTCAATCGCATTAGCTTTACGGAGCCGATAGTTCATTGTTCTTTGTTTGTTACAAAATTCACTTAATTCTATGTCTAGTAGGAGTTGGGCCGAATACTCGCGGCTTACTCGAGGTTAGAGAGGTACATTTTCGAAGGATAGTGACTTTTGACTTTAAATGTTCTTTATTTCTAGTATTTGTGTGGTTTTCATGTATGAGCTATCAGGTGACGCAGATGCGTCTTTTAAACTTTAGTTCTGTTGAAATTTCAATTATTATTAATTACAGTTCCAAGTCCTATCAGGCTTGTTTTAGAGAATGACCAGCTTGGTGGCATTAGTTTGTTTATGCCGTCAACGAGCTTTGGTATCTCATATTTTATACCTCTAGCTACATCAAAATTTCCGAACCAATGAGATCCCTACATACAGTCTATCACGCTTCACGCTCACTCGATCCTACTCATTTCTATTCCACACTAACTCTATCTACTACATTATTCCCCTCTCTTACTCTCATTAATTGAAGAATGGGGGCATATTATCAACCCTCTCGTGGAAATTTCATCTACCCTCTCGAGGGAATTTCATCTACCCTCTAGGGGGAATTTAATCTACCCTCTCGAGGGAATTTCATCTACCCTCTCGAAGAAATTTCATCTACCCTCTCGCGGAAATTTCAACTACCCTCTCGCGGAAATTTTATCTACCCTCTCGGAGGAATTTCATCTACCCTCTAGGGGGAATTTCATGTACCCTTTCGACGGAATTTCATCTACCCTCTCGAAGGAATTTCATCTACCCTCTCGCGGAAATTTCAACTACCCTCTCGCGGAAATTTTATCTACGCTCTCGGAGGAATTTCATCTACCCTCTTGGGGGAATTTCATCTACCTTCTCGGGGGAATTTCATTAACCCTCTTGAGAGAATTTCATCTACCCTATCGAGGGAATTTCATCTACCCTCTCGTGGGAATTTCATCTACCCTCTTGTGGGAATTTCATCTACCCTCTCGAGGGAATTTCATCTATTCTTTCGGGGGAAATGCATCTACCCTCTCGAGAAAATTTCATCTACCCTCTCGCGGAATTTTCATCTACTCTCTCGGGGGACTTTCATCTACCCTCTCGAGGGAGTTTCATCTACCCTCGCGAGGGAATTTCATCTACCCTCTCGCGGAAATTTCTTTTACTCTCTCGGGGGAATTTCATCTACACTCTCGAAGGAATTTCATCTACCCCCTCGCGGAAATTTCATCTACTCTCTCGGGGGAATTTCATCTACCCTCTCGCGGAAATTTCATCTACCCTCTCGGGGGAATTTCA
The DNA here is from genome assembly GCF_037179485.1 of Ochlerotatus camptorhynchus. Lineage (NCBI taxonomy): Eukaryota > Metazoa > Arthropoda > Insecta > Diptera > Culicidae > Ochlerotatus > Ochlerotatus camptorhynchus. Next base: position 9,331,074 of record NW_027040818.1, on the reverse strand, counting down.
TCTACCCTCTCGAAGGAATTTCATCTACCCTCTCGCAGAAATTTCATCTACCCTCTCGGGGGAATTTCCTCTACCCTCTCGAGGGAATTTCATCTACCCCCTCGAGGGAATTTCATCTACCCTCTCGAAGGAATTTCATCTACCCTCTCGCAGAAATTTCATCTACCCTCTCGGGGGAATTTCCTCTACCCTCTCGAGGGAATTTCATCTACCCCCTCGAGGGAATTTCATCTACCCTCTCGAAGGAATTTCATCTACCCTCTCGCGGAAATTTCATCTACCCTCTCGAGGGAATTTCATCTACCCTCTTGGGGGAATTTCATCTACCCTCTCGAAGGAATTTCATCTACCCTCTCGCGGAAATTTCATCTACCCTCTGGAGGGAACTTCATCTACCCTCTCCAGAGAATTCCATCTACCCTCTCGAGGGAATTTCATCTACCCTCTCGAAGGAATTTCATCCACCCTCTCGCGGAAATTTCATCTACCCTCTCGGGGGAATTTCCTCTACCCTCTCGAGGGAATTTCATCTACCCTCTCGCGGAAATTTCATCTACCCTCTCGGGGGAATTTCCTCTACCCTCTCGCGGAAATTTCATCTACCCTCTCGGGGGAATTTCCTCTACCCTCTCGAGGGAATTTCATCTACCCTCTCGAAGGAATTTCATCAACCCTCTCGCGGAAATTTCATCTACCCTCTCGAGGGAATTTCATCTACCCTCTTAGGGGAATTTCATCTACCCTCTCGAAGGAATTTCATCTACCCTCTCGCGGAAATTTCATCTACCCTCTGGAGGGAACTTCATCTACCTTCTCCAGAGAATTCCATCTACCCTCTCGAGGGAATTTCATCTACCCTCTCGAAGGAATTTCATCCACCCTCTCGCGGAAATTTCATCTACCTTCTCGGGGGAATTTCCTCTACCCTCTCGAGGGAATTTCATCTACCCTCTCGAAGGAATTTCATCAACCCTCTCGCGGAAATTTCATCTACCCTCTCGAGGGAATTTCATCTACGCTCTTGGGGGAATTTCATCTACCCTCTCGAAGGAATTTCATCAACCCTCTCGCGGAAATTTCATCTACCCTCTCGCGGAAATTTCATCTACCCTCTCGGGGGAATTTCCTCTACCCTCTCGAGGGAATTTCATCTACCCTCTCGCGGAAATTTCATCTACCCTCTCGAAGGAATTTCATCAACCCTCTCGCGGAAATTTCATCTACCTTCTCGGGGGAATTTCCTCTACCCTCTCGAGGGAATTTCATCTACCCTCTCGAGGGAATTTCATCTACCCTCTCGAAGGAATTTCATCTACTCTCTCGCGGAAATTTCATCTACCCTCTCGCGAAAATTTCATCTACCCTCTCGGGGGAATTTCCTCTACCCTCTCGAGGGAATTTCATCTACCCTCTCGCGGAAATTTCTTTTACTCTCTCGGGGGAATTTCATCTACACTCTCGAAGGAATTTCATCTACCCCCTCGCGAAAATTTCATCTACCCTCTCGTGGAAATTTCATCTACCCTCTCGCAGAAATTTCATCTACTCTCTCGGGGGAATTTAATCTACCCTCTCGAGGGAGTTTCATCTACCCTCTCGAGGGAGTTTCATCTACCCTCTCACGGAAATTTCATCTACTCTCTCGGGGGAATTTCATCTACCCTCTCGCGGAAATTTCATCTACCCTCTCGGGGGAATTTCATCTACCCTCTCGAAGGAATTTCATCTACCCTCTCGCGGAAATTTCATCTACCCTCTCGGGGGAATTTCCTCTACCCTCTCGAGGGAATTTCATCTACCCTCTCGCGGAAATTTCATCTACCCTCTCGAAGGAATTTCATCAACCCTCTCGCGGAAATTTCATCTACCCTCTCGCGGAAATTTCATCTACCCTCTGGAGGGAACTTCATCTACCCTCTCCAGAGAATTCCATCTACCCTCTCGAGGGAATTTCATCTACCCTCTCGAAGGAATTTCATCCACCCTCTCGCGGAAATTTCATCTACCCTCTCGCGGAAATTTCATCTACCCTCTGGAGGGAACTTCATCTACCCTCTCCAGAGAATTCCATCTACCCTCTCGAGGGAATTTCATCTACCCTCTCGAAGGAATTTCATCAACCCTCTCGCGGAAATTTCATCTACCCTCTCAGGGGAATTTCAGCTGCCCTCTCAGGGAGCACCAGTAGCATTCTCACAAGAAAGCTTTATTTGGTTCTCACTTACCGAGTTGCGCCAGTGTCGTGACTGGACCGAGGTTTCCAGCCTCAGTCACGGTTCGGCTACTGCTGCTATTCCTTCTGCTGGTGTCCTTTGCCGGTCGTCCGCTCTTTCCAAAGTCCGTCATAAGAATGCCGTCAACAAGTAGTAGTAAAATTTACGTTTATTTGCTGGTTTTTAAAGTTTCAACATTTGGTTTTACATTTCAATTGGCTAGCCTTTGGCTCTTCAACTTTGTTCTAGTTAATTGGTTATTCTAATGTGATGATTGCGTTTAGCGCTAATTTACAGGATACCCTTTTATGGGATTGTTTTCGTTTGATTTTAAAAATTCAATATCCTACCTACTTGAGCACAGGAACATACCTAACTACTTGAACTAGGTTACCAAATCACGAATGATCTGCTGGTTTGATCGCAGACAGGGGACTCCCTCCTCAATTATTTGTAGACCGGGTGAATCTCAGAATTACGAGTTCGTGGTGGACTGTACTGAGGATCATTCTGAGGATCTTGTTTTGGATCCTCTGAAGCTTTAAGTGGTGGCACTTAGCACAACTCTCCCAGATTTGCATACCATACTGACTCAATAGCCGGCAGAATGATCTGCTTGTGGACAGCAAGCTTGTTTTTGAGGGACAGGGTGGACTTCCTGTTTATCAGAGGGTAGAGCGACCTGATCAAGATGTTACACTTGGTGAATGTCTTGTCCACATGGGATCGGAATAGCAATTTGCTGTCGAGGGTGAGACCAAGGTAGACTACTTCACTCGACCATTCAATGGGAGTGCTATCAAGATGGACTTTGACGTTAGCAGACGGAACAAGCCGAGGTGAATACGAGTGTGGAAACAGAATAGCTTGTGTTTTAGTTGCATTGATACAAATCTTCCAGTTCTTGAAATATTCCGACAGAACATCCAGGCCTGACTGTAGTTTACTCGCCAGAGCACGGATCACTCGACCCTTATAGATGATGGAGGTTTCATCTGCGAACATTGACAGGATACCACCACCCGGCAGGGGAGGAACGTCTGACATGAAAATGTTGAATAGGATAGGCCCAAGCAGGCTACCCTGAGGGACCCCTGCATCAACGTTGAACGTATCAAAGGGGGCATTGTTCAAGTATACCTGGAATGATCTGCCCGACAAGTAGTTTTTGATGATCTTCACGAGGTAGATCGGAAAGTTGTATCGATGCAGCTTGTACACTAGACCATAATGGCAGACATTGTCGAACGACTTCTCAACGTCCAACAACGCAGATGTATTGGAAACTGACTTGTTCCGCTTGATGATGTTAGTAGCCCGTGCAAGTTGGGGGATGATAGAGTGGCCTTTCCTGAACCCAAATTGCTCTTTGAGAAAGATGTTATTATCATTTGAAAACACAAGCAACCGGCTGAGTATCTATCTACTTTTCGAATAGCTTCGAGATGGAGGACAAGAGGCTGATGGGGCGACAGCTTTTGGCACTGGTAGGATCTTTGCCAGGCTTGTGTGTTGGAATCACTTTGGCTAACTTCCAGCATGCAGGGAAGTAGCCAAGCTTCAAAAATTTGTTAAAGATAAGGGTAAGATGGTTGAAGAAGTCAATACTCAAGTTTTTCAACTCGAGGTTGACTACTCCATCCATACCCATGGTCTTCATGTTTTTAATGCTTCTAACAGCTGCTATCAGCTCATCAGCCGATATTTTACTATCATCATGCACTACTACGGAGATGTCAGCGACTCTAGACATTGCCTCCAGTACGGCAGGCTCATGGGGACTCACCATGGTGTGGCCAAGATTATGTGAAATCACAAAATTTTGGTCAAGAGCATTGGCCTTTTCAACTGGGGTTATGTGTAGGGATGGGTCCAAGTTCTGGTCAACAGAGGAAAGCGGAGGGATCGGCCTTGACTTATTTTTCAAAATTTTGGTCATCTTCCAAAATGGTTTTGCACAATCTGGGAGAGAGTGAATTTTTTTGGTAAAATCGTTATTTCTGAGTTCCACCATCCTGGCCTGGATAATTTTGGTTAGTCTATTGACATTGATCTTCAAGTGGGACAGCGCAGAACGCTGGAACTGCCTACGAGTGGTGTTACGGAGCCTGATAAGATCTTTGATCGGGCTGTCAAGGTTCAGAGTATGACTCACCTGTCTGGATGCTGGTACGTGTTGCTCCCTGGCAGGGGATATCGCCTCTTCGATGGTTTGCAGACACCAATTGACTTCTTCGAACGACTCCGGTAGGACGTCGTAGTCGATTGCGGTGTCCACACAGCGCTGGTACTGCTGCCAGTTGACACGATGGTAATTTCACTGGGAAACTTGAAATCTATTGGCCGCAGAACCTACTTCGGCCACCACCGGATAGTGGTCCAAGCGGTTGAGAGATGTTATCGCCCATGTTGCTGATTAAGATGTCGATGTTGCCATGAGCTCCGGATCGACTCAACTGGGTGGAAGTGTCCGGACACAGGATGTTGTAGTGGGCTTCCTGCAAATCGTTACCCCAGGCTTGATGCTTGGCGTTCATATCGCCAGCGATGATGAAATTTTGCCGCCGTCGTGTTAGCTTGATGATGTCTCTTCGGAGGTCTGCGGCCGAGCCGTCCCTAATGTTGGTTTGCTTGGGGCAGTAGACCGCGATGATGGTGATTGGACCAAGCGATGTGCTCACCTCATCCATGTCATCGACTTGCCCACAGGACGCAGTTGAGCCGCAGTTTGCCTTCATATGGCAGTTTTTGGTGCCATGGCCATAGGAGAGGCAGTTTATACACTGCGTAACATCACGATGTTGGGGTTTGTAATGCTCCCAACTGATGATGACCTGAAACAGGTCCCGGATTTTGGATCTCAGAGCCGCAAGACTGGTGGATCCCTTCGTGAAGTGCACCAGGAACAACTGGTTACGGAAGCTGGTGTTTTGGTTGGGACGCCGGTTCATCGGATACACTGCCTTGAGCCCAAGTCGCTCCAGCTCGGATTCACTGCAGCCGCCTCGAACGACGGTAATTCACGCAATACCACCTTCAGCGTCTTGCTCGATGGCAGATCATGCGTGAAGAAGTCCACGTTGTTGTCCTTCAGGAAACATTTGTTTGTACTCTTCCAGGCTGGAGCACATGACTTTGGTACCAATGCTGCAAAGCTTGAAGCGAGGCAGCAGCTTGTGTTTTGCCAGTTCGGCACCCAGCTTGGCAACATCCTTCACCGGCGTGAAAAGCGGGGGAATTCGCTCTCGTCTTGCAATGGGAACGGCGTCACCATCGCCATTTTCTTCCGGGAGTACTGCATACTGCTTGGCTTGCAGTACTCGTTTTCCGGCGTCATCCTGCGACGAGCTGGGCTTGATTAGCATCTTCTTTGAAGGGCCCGCTGCTGGCTCATTGGCACATTTTCGCACCATTTGTTTCGTGTTTGCAAGTTCAATTAAACTTGCCAGAACGTGAGAAGGTGGCGACACTTCCACGGCGCAACGCGACAGCACAAAACGAAACAAAATCGAATCGAGAACTCGGGCGAAAATACGGACTGAACAGCTCGACAGTCGAGCAAAGAATCTGCCGTCTCATATTTATACCTCTAGCTGTATCAAAATTTCGGAACCAATGAGATCACGTTTACCTACGGTCAATCACGCTTCACGCTCACTCAATTCTACTCATTTCTATGCCACACTAACTCTATCTTCTACAGATATGACTTTAGCTGACTTCCATTCCGAGGGGAAGTAGCCAAGTTGAAGGCACAGATTGAAAATCTGTGCCAGATGATTGAAGAATCTGGAACTCAAATGTTTGAGCAGATTGAGGATTTTGTCGAAACCTAGGGCCTTCGTATTTTTGGATGATTTGATATAGACCAGCTGTGATCTTGGATTCATCAGGAAAGATGTTGGGAATCTGATGCAGGTTGGCTGCGTTTTCAGCAACCGCAGCTTTGTCTAGACTTACCCAAGTAACAATTCTGGTTTTATGAGGGTTCTGTAGACCATGATTTAGACTTGTAGCATGCTTTAAAACCACTACAAAACTTGCAATGTTACTTGGGTTATGCTGTTCTGGCCAAGATTGTGGGAGCTGACGAAGTGTTAACCTATCGCTGTAGCCTTCTCTATAGGAGTTATCAGATGAACCACTGAATCATCGGAACGATTCAGCGGTATCAGTGGTAGAATGGGCCTAGGCTTGTTTTTAAGAAATTCAGAAAGTTTCCAGAACGGCTTAGCACAATCTGGGAGAGAGCGGATCTTACTAGCAAAGTCGTTATTTCTGAGATCCATATCTGTCAAGGTTCAGAGTAATGCTCACCTGTCTACAGGGTTACCCACTCGAAGTGTTACCTATTCAAACGACTATATTTTTTTTTGTGTGAAATATTTTTTATTGATTTCAATGACAGAAATGTTTGAAAATACTCAAAATTTCAGAATCCATTCACTTTAGCTCGATGTGGCCACCTTTTGCCTTGACTATGGCCTTCAAACGGTCAAAAAACGAGTTGCATGCTGCACGAATGTGAGCTTGTAGTATTTTGGTCCATTCACGTACAATCGATTTCTTCAGCGCATCCATACTGGCATATTTTTTAGTCCGCACCTTGCTCTCTAAAATGGACCAGATGGAAAAGTCCATCGGATTTGCGTCTGGCGAATTCGAAAGCCATTGTGTCGACGAAATGAAGCGTGGAATATGATTTTTTAACCATTCTTGGTTAATTTTTGCTTTATGTGACGGTGCCGAGTCTTGTTGGAACGTCCATGCTTTGCGACCGAAGTGTTTGCGTGCCCACGGCTCTAAAGCAGCTTCCAAAATATTTTCACGATAATAAGTCGCATTTACTTTGACACCAGGCTCGATGAAAACGCGCCCATCAGCGGTCACGGCTGCCCATACCATCACTTGCGATGGGAAATTGCTTCGGGTGGCCATTCGTTGGCTTATATTCTCGTACGTGCGTTCGGTCAAGTAAACACGATCGTTTTGAGAGTTTACGAATTGCTCGATAGGGAAATTTTTCTCATCATAAAACACAATGTTTGGAAATTCGCCACGTTCGTGCAAGCGCAACAACTCCTTTGCTCTTTCGAGTCTAACATTTTTTTGCTGTGGTGTAAGATCGTGTGCTTTTTGGAACTTGTAGGGCTTGACCTTTAGCTCAGTTTTCAACAGTCGTTGCATTGAACTTTGTGAAATTTTCAGCTCTTTAGCCATTTGATTGCCACTTCGACGTGGATTTCGTTCAAGTCGAGCCTTCACTTTTCGAATCATCTCAGGTGATGTTGCTATTTTTTTACGACCACCTCCATGGCGTTTTGCAATGCTGCCAGTACTATTGTAACGACTTATGGTGCGATACACGAACATTTTGTTTACTTTGAGATGTTTTAGCTGCCGAACAATTGCTGGTTGTGATTTTCCAGCCAAATATAAAGCAATCACACTATTTCTTTTAAATTCCATCACGAAAACTTTTTTCTAAAAGACGGAGAGAAAAATGCTTTTGTAAGCTTGTAAACAATAGAATGAACTGTCATTGGTATAAATTTGAGCGCGCTGTCATTAATAGTGTGGTAGTTATAGCAGTTTGAATCTGGTAACACTTCGAGTGGGTAACCCTGTAGATACTGGCACGTGTTGTTCCCTGGCTCGGGATGTCGCCTCTACGATGGAACGCAGACACTGGTCCCAACGACGCAATGTTGGGACTGACCCCAGTCGACACGATGGTAGTTCCGCCGAAAAGAATCAAATCGGTTCACGGAGGAACCAACTTTGACCACCACCGGATAGTGGTCCGAGCTCAATCGGGTGGATGTTGTAGCGAGTTTCTTGCAGATCGTTGTTTAGGATGGTTTCGTTTTGGTTGCGATGACTGTTGCCCCAAGCTTGATGTTTGGCGTTGAGGTCACCAGCAATGATGTATTTCTCGCTCCTCCGTAAGTTTTACATTTCATTATTACCTTACCATTTTCTATCAGTCTAGCTCCTGCCCTTGTACCTTCTTTTGCACCACTTAATTGTGCCATATTTCCTATTGCAAGGTTGCCCTGCAATCCTAGTTGCAAACAAAGTACTCCAATCACGCACAAATACCCGGATCAACGATGGGAAATAACGCTCGCAATTTACATCACGACAAACCGCTGATCGTCATTCATCCAAATGACATCATTGGCCTAGTATTCCAACGATATACCTCCCAACAAGCGGCCAGATCCGAGCCGACAATCAAAATTATTGTCACGTGCCTTGGGTGATTGTCTCGGAACAAGGGTGCGCTTAATTTTGAACACACATGCCGGATGACAGCACAGCCTGACTGCACTCCGTCGAAAAGTGTTTTGATCGGCCTATCGATTTTCATCCAAATAGACTAGACCGGTTGACATCACAGTGTGGTTGATTCATGCTCTTGTAATTTATGAGCGACAATCGAATCTGTTCGTGACCTGATTATTGCGAGTCTTTAATTTTAATAACACGATACCTGAGAATTCCGAAAAGACAATGGGTTAATATGAGGAAGACGATTCAGATGATTACAACCTGCGCATTTTGCTTTCCGGTTTTACAGCTGTCAATGAGTCAGTGACATTTAAGGTATTGTTACAACTATGTGGAAATCATTGAAATAATCTGTAAACATCAAAACTGGAAATACAGGATTTCAGCATTAATTTCCCGATAGATGAAGGGGTTCCCCGAGCTTCTTCCGATCGCTAATCAATGACACCCAATTCAATCTGAACGCTACCAACCATCATACAGTTAAGTAGCCACCTCATCAGCGACAACACTTTCAAGTTTGCCCACATCGTCACCAGCGACTAGCGGCTACATTTGATCGTTCACTGCTGCCTCCCACCATCATTATGTTTGACGAAGGAAAGGTAAAGCCAAACGGTTTCGCCTCTAGACCCGTCGGCAAGGGCGCATTTATCAACTTGTTGATAGACTCCCGTTCCATAAATCAATTCCGTCGCGAGTATCTATCTACCTACAGATGTGCATGCCCCTGAGCATAACCAATCGTTTCGTTTGTTGGGGCCCAGGGTTGGGTGCTGGATTGTCGGTCGCTCTGTTCTCCCCGCTGTTCAACGAAACGAAGTTGTCACTGTCACCCTATTTTGGCAAAAACCCTTTTCTCGGAAGGTACAGTACGTAGGTGGCATGCAGGGACAGGCTAGACAGACAGACAGACAGACAGACAGCGAAGTCGGCTTATCCCAATGTAATTACTACTGCTGAGGTGTCAATTCGTACACACACTTCCTGGTTGAGCACCACCCTTCACCTCTTCGTGATCCATAACGACGGCGACGACGCATGGAGTACATCACCGTCATTGTTCAAGCAACCCACCCGAAACAGTCGATCCGTTTTTGTATGCTTAAGCATGCCGAGTTCAAAAGGTGCGTACCGATTCATAAATAAATGTTTGAGCAGCAAAACTGCATCTTCTCGTCGTTGAAGTTTTCCTGGTGGTTGCACGATGAAGAAAGGTTCAAAGTGTTACAGCTTCATCACCTACACGCGAGAGCGTCAACAGCGTGCGTTGTTTCAAATGCGATGCGATAATGGAGGATGGCATGCAGCGCCGAAGTGTGACGAAAGCCTTTTTTTTACTTTTCCGAAAGGGTGCTGCTTGAAACTGGATTTACTTGTTACATAGAGGCATTCAATAAGCAGACTGTCTGTGGAAAGGTGTATCGTTTCAATCTGCGATGGTAGATCTACCAGTTGGGAGATGCGTTCTGGTGATGAGTGTGCAATTATCGTTTCGATTTGGTGGGATTCTACCGCAAAGGAGGTTTAATGAGATGATCTCTTCAAGATGCTAAAATTTAATTGGATGTTAAGACGGGAATGATGGAAAGATGTTGGAAGAATTAACATCATAGCGGCGCCGGTGGTGTAGTGGTAAGCGTGATTACCTCTCATCCCAGCAGGCCTGGGTTCAATCCCAGTCGGTGCCGCCAGGATGTTCTGAGGTATATCATCTCTGATCACGTTGCCGTTGGTCCCCGGTTCATGAGTTGATGGGTCGATAGGTAGGGTTAAGGTGTGGGAGCTGGCATCGGTAGCATTGGTGCTCAGCACGGAAAACAAGATCGACGGAAAACAAATCAAGGAAAATAAAAGAATTAACATCAAAGTCTCGACAAGAAAACTATATAAGATGACAAGGATTTTTTTCTTATTTCTAAATCATGCTCAGTCGAGGTAACCCGAGGACTTATCACTATTAATAAGGCATAGGGGCAGATGGTATTAGAACACCCAGTGGGGTAAGAGGGACCACAGCCAGTTCTGTATGAAATCCTCAACAATCTTACCAATACTCAATATAGAAAAGATTAACGACATGTTTTTATCATTTTGAAACACCTTGTTCGATGGGACTTGCACGATCTAATTTTGAAAGGAACAAATATAAGACTTTTTGATGAACAAACGATGTTTTCTGACGTTTGTTTGTACCTGTTTCCTTCAGTAGGCTGTACTGCTTCTGCAACTGTAGATAAAGGTATGTAAAAATGCAAGAAATATGTGAAAATATACCATATTGAAAAAAATGTAAACCAGCGGTAAGGCGGACCTTTTTTGACGGGGTAAAAGCGGCACCCTTAATGATTGCGAAATGATTGATTGAAACTCAAATAATGTTTCGCCAGATCACGTATTAAGTGACATTGATTTCACTTAGCTCATTCAGCCATCTCTGGTGAGATGTGACCATTCCTACTAATTTACATTCGTAAAATAAAATAAATTTTGATTTGCATCCGGAACATTTCCGTGGGTTGTCCATATTGATTCCAGTTCCATGCCCATGGTACCATATTAGCCACCAATTTGATCGGATAGGTGACCTCTTGGAAAATGAAGTTGGAAAATTGAGAATGTGACAGTTGAAAAATGACCAACTGAGAATTGAACAATTTAACAATTAAAAATTGGACATTTTTAAATTGAACAACTGGAATTTGGTAGAGATGAACTAGCCTAAGGCTAAAAATCTCTTTAATAAAGAATTAAATAAAAAACTGAAATTAGGAGGATTGAAAATTGAACATTTGAAAATAGGACATTTTAAAATTGGACAAATACAAATTAAACATTTTAAAATTGGACTTGATTCATTATTTGATTCGATTTAAAATTTTCCAAATGAAAATATGACATTTAGCAAGAAATATAGCACAATTGATATTTGGACTATTGAAAATTTCACAGTTTAAAATTGGACAATTTAAAATAAGACAACCGAAAATTATACAATCCAAAACTGGATTTGTATGAAAATTGGACAATTGAAAATTGAACAATTGAAAATGGAACTGCATTGAAAATTAGACAGTTGAAAATGGGACTTATTTGAAAATTGAGCAATTTAAAATGGAACTTAATTGGACAGTTGAAATTAGAACAATTGAAAATTGGATAATTGAAAATTGGATAGTTGAAAATTGAGCAATAAAAAAATATACATTTGAAACATGAACAATTGAAAGATGGATAATTGAAAATCAGACAATCCAAATTGGATATTTGAAAATTGGACAAATGAAATTTGCAATTGTCCAATTTGTATATGTTCAATACAAATTGGACAATTGCAAATTGGATTGATTAAATATTGGACTTGATTGAAAAGAGGACGATTTAAAATCCAACAATGAATTATAGACAGCTAAAAACAGGAAAATTTAAAATTGGACTATTGAAAATTTGACTATTGAGGATTGAACAATTAAACATTGGACGACTAAAATTTGGACAACTGTTAATTTGTCAACTTAAAATTGAACATTTTAAAATTAGACAGTTGAAAATTGTTCAATTGACAATAACACAATTTGAAATTGGACAATTGAAAAATGCACTTGGACGAAAATCGGAGTTGTTTGAACAATGTTTTTGATTTAAAATTGGATATGATTTAAAACTGGACAATTGATAACTGAGCAAGTGAAAATTTAACAATTGTATCTTGGACAATTCAAACTTGAAGTATTGTATATTGTACATCAGAAAAATTACCAACTGATAATTGCACTTGATTGAACAACTGGATATAACGGCGCCGGTGGTGTAGTGGTAAGCGTGATTACCTCTCACCCCAGCAGGCCTGGGTTCAATACCAGTCAGCGCCGCCGGGATGTTCTGAGGCATAACATCTCTGATCACGCCTTCCTTCGGAAGGGAAGTAAAGCCGTTGGTCCCCGGTTCATGAGTTGATGGGTCGATAGGTAGGGTCCAGGTGTAGAAGCTGCCTTCCTGGCACGTCGGTAGCATTGGTGCTCAGCACGGAAAACAAGATCGACGGAAAAAACAAACTAAAGGAAAAAAAATAAACAACTGGACAGTCGAATATTGGAAAATTTAAAATTTAAAATGGAGATAATTAAAAATAGAACAATTGAAAATTTTATATTTGAAAATTTTACAGTTGAAAATTGGACAGTTGAAATATGAACGATTGTAAATTGGACAATTGAAAATTGGATAAGTGAAATTTGGACGATTCAAAATGAGACTTTATTTAAAATAGGACAGTTTAAAGTTGGCAATTTGAGAATTTTTTGGAATTGGAATTGATTCAAGATTGGCCTTGCTTGAAAATTATATAATTGAAAATGGGACCGTTTTCAATTTGAAATTTTCAATTGTCCAAATTTAAATTGCTCAATTTAAAATTGTTTAGTTTTTAACTGTCCTGTTGAAAATTGTCAAATTTTTAGTTGTCAAATTTTTAATTGTCCAATTTTGAATTGTCCAATTTTAAACTGTCCAATTTTTAACTGTTCAAATTTATTCAAGTCCAATTTCCAATAATACATTTTTAAATTGCCCAATTACCAACTGTCCGCTTTAAAACTAATTAATATATTATTGCATAATTATAAATTGTCGAAATTTAATTCAAATCCAATTTTCAACTGTCCAATATTCAGTTGTATAATTTCCAATTCTTCATTTTCAGTTGTCCAATTGACCAAATTCCGACTACAAAATTTTCAATTTTACAATTAAACAATAAATTTCGATTTAAATTTTCCATGGTTTTTTATTTAATTGTCCAATTTTCAACTGTCTAAATTTCAATTGAACCATTTTTAAGTGTCCAATTTTCAGTCATCCAATTTTCATTTGTTAAATTTTCTATTGTTTTCAATCGAAACCAGTTTTCAATTGTTCAATTTTCAACTGTTCGATTTTCAATTGTTCAGTTTTCAATTTAACAAGTCTACAATAAGGTTCCATTTCCAATTGTCCAATTTTCAATTGCCAAATTTTCAATTATCAGATTCAATAATCTAATTATCAATTGTACTATTTTCTATTGTAAAATTTTCAACCAAATCCAGTTTTCAACTTTCCAATTTTCAATTGTCAAATAGTCAAATGTCCAATTTTTAATCATCCAATTTTTTAATGTAAAATTTTCTATTGTCAAATTTTCAATCAAATCCAGTTTTCTATTAACCAATTTAAGACTGTCCAATTTTCAATTGTTCAGTTTAAAATTTTTCAATTTAACAATTAGGTCACATTTCCAATTGTGCAATTTTCAATTGTCAAATGTTCAATTGCCCAATTTCAATTAATAAAATTTTAAATTAGACAACAATTAAGTTGTCCAATATTATATTAACGTAGTTTTAAATGTCAAATTTTCAATTGTCCAATTATCAACTGTCCAAATTATAAATGTCCAATTTTCAACGCTTCAATGTGTAATGGTCCAGTTTTAAATTATTCAGTTTTCAATTCGTTAATTTTACAATCATGTCTAATTTTTAATTGTTCAATGTTCAATTGGCTTATTTTCAATTATTCAATGTTCAATATAGTTCAATCTTCAATCAAATCCAATTTTCAATTGACATATTCTTAATTTTCTTATTATCAATTGTCAAATATGCAATGACAATTTTTCATTTTTCAATTTTAAACTTTTGAATTTTCAACAGTCCAAATATTCAGTTTTTCAATTTTCAATTTTCCGATGCTCCAAAAAAGTTTTATTTTCAACTAGCTGAGTGTGCATGGCCTTGAATATAAGCTTGAGTTTATGCGCGCCAATAAAAAAAAAGAATGTACGTAGCCCCCCCCCCCCCCCTCTTATCTAAGGGGCTATCTCCTATGACCTCCACATGCCAAATTTGGTTCCATTTGCTTGATTAGCTATCGAGTTATGCAGAAATTTCTGTTTCATTAATATGGGAGCCCCCCTTTAAAGAGAGGGGATGGGTCTCAAACCATCATAAAAACCTTTACCTGCCCCAAAAACTCCTGCTTACAAATTTTCACGACGATCGGTTCAATAGTTTCAAGTCTATAAGGGTCAGACAGACAGGCAGAAATTCATTTTTATATAGGAGAAATGGCTCTAATGTTGGCTATGGATCTAAGATTAAGCCCATCGCTAAAAATCTGCTGTTTATCAATTTAATCTAGATGAACGTGTCATTGGGACGGTGCTAATGTATATTTTTGGTTGCTATTGAAAATTTAGTCGATTGCTGAATTTATGTTTGGGCCCAAATTAGGGACACTTAGCCGACATTACATACATTTCCCCTGTATAGATTCTATAATTTTCAATGGTCAAATGTTCAATTGTGCAATTTTCAGTTTCAAATTTCAAATAAACAATTTTACAATCAAGTCTAATTTTAATTGTGCAATGTCCAATCGTCCAATTTTCAATAATCCAATAAAAAAAATCAATGAAAGTTTTCCATCTTTCAATTTTACAATTTGCAATGAAGCCAATTTTCAACTGTCCAAATTTCAACTGTCCAATTTTCAATTGCACGGTTTTCAATTGTCCAATTTTTAATTGAATTCAATTTTAATTTTCAATCATTCAATTGTTCAATCACAGTGGCACCGGTAGTGTAGGGGTAAGCGTAATTACCACTCTTCCCAAAAAGCCTGAGCTCAATCCCAGTCGGTGCCGCCGGGATTTTCTGAGGCATAAAATCTCTGATCATGCCTTTCCCTTTCGAAGGAGTAAAACCGTTGGTCCCCGGTCAATAAAACCGTTGAGTTGATGGGTCAATAGGTAGGGTCTAAATTGAGAGCTGCCTCCCTGGCATCGCATCGGTAGCATTGGTACTCAGTACGGAAAACAACAACGTCAGAAAACAAATCAAAGAAAAAAAAATGTAGCATCTCAGAAAATTCAGCTAAGATTTTAAAAGCCCAGTGAACTTTGTAGAAGTTCATTATGCTTTGTAGAACTTCAATGAAATTCAGTTGAACATCAAACTTCAGATTATTGCGAAGAACATTGAAAGTTTTGTAGAAGTTCAGGAAAATTTGTAAAACTTCTTCAACTATTGTGAGCAAATTTGTTATCTTTAAATAAATTTAACGAATTTTGTAGAAAATCAAGAAACTGTGCTGAAGTTGAGTACTTGCTTACTTAACGATCCTGCACACCTCCAGGGGTTCAAAGGGCCTTTGTGAAAGATTTCCATCCTGGACAAATTACTAGCTTTGGCCTTGACCTGTGCCCAAGTCAAATTTCGGTCAACGTTCTTAATTTCACTGATTAGGCTCCGCCGCCACGAGCCTCTGGCTCTGCCTCTGCTGCGATGTCCTGCTGGATTCCAGTCCAGTGCTTGCTTGCAGATTTCGTTTCCGCTCCGTCGTAGTGTGTGGCTGACCAACCTCCACTTCCGTTCACGAATTTCTGCCTCTATCGGCTTCTGATGGCACAAACGATGAAGCTTGGAATTTGAGATCCAATTGTGGGGTCACCAGGCATGAATGATGTACCGCAGTCGGTTGATAAACACTTGCAGCTTCTGAGTGTTCTCCGCTGATACACACCATGTTTCACTGGGGTATAACAGCACAGACTTCACGTTCTAGTCTAGTCTAGTCTAGTCTAGTCTAGTCTACACATACACAGCCAGTACTTGAAAGAATCCTGGAAAATGATACATCTATCATTTTTCTTGTCATTATTAATGCCTGCTGCACATCAAGGATGTGAAACAAACAATAAAGCGGCCAGGTCTACTGTGTAGCGTTAAGTTAATTTTTGTGGAAGTGAATGTTTACCATGTCTACTTAATAAGTATAGACAGTGGTTAACATTTAATCCACAGGTAATCAAAGAGCGGGGACATACCGTACCAACCGCTCCGTATGCAGGGCTATATAAATCGTTGGGAGTGACAGAGCTAAGAAAGTTAATGTACACTCCTTGATTGTCCGATCTCCTGGGATGGAACACAGGTATTTACCCCTTGTGTTCGAGCGTACAGTCCTCCCTCCGTACAAGCGTGGACGGCACCGCCAACCCACTGCCATCCCTCAATCGATCCAGCCGACCTCAGTCGAAGGACAACAGAGAGCGGTGTGCGGACGTAACCTATACGGAGGGAATGCTGTATTCGCCTAGGTTATAGCGCCTTTGCTCGCTACTATTTTCTTCTAGCGGTTGGGACCTGAGCACTAACTCTTGTCCTAGCCCTATATGGCATATGGTTATAGCGCCATTACTCGCTTTCTGAAAAGAGAAGAAGGGAAGGGAAGGAGAGGAAAAGGACTTGGGAAAAGGAAATGCGGAATTCCTTTCCTCATTAGTATTTGTATCGTCAACTTTTATGAAAACTATATAAATCATTCTTCCTTGGTCAGAGGTATTATTACGACATTTGAATAAGATTGTCTTATCATTTCCCTAATAAAAATAACCATAAAAGAGAGCTTAACGACGTGTTCGGGGTATCATCCAAACCCTATGTGGGATGGTTTACCTATCCGAGATACAGTTCGTTTATGGTATTTATTCGATTATCAAATATAAATCGGTAACACTGTCCTGCAACCGATGTAGGAAGCACCAAAGAATATATATAGACAAATCTCAAAAACACAGTTTTAACTGATAGTACTTTATAAACATCAAACTGTCCAATATTGGATCCTGCCAATTATTAGCACCAGAATAAATTGCAACGGACTCACCAAATTGATCCATGAACGATGTCTTGTTGCAGTGATCTCCATACTCAAGGGTTGGTTGACTGGGCTCGAAAATAGGTTTTCCTATTCTTAGTATCGGACAAGCGAACCAAAAATCCTGTATGGCCAATCAGTTGATTAGTCAGATGATGAAAGCACAATTGTGGCTGAATGGATTCAGGCTGCTAATCGGAGAATCTGACCCACTTGTAAGGAACACAAAGAGCCACAAAGAACAACCAATGGTGCTAGGTTCCGAGATGATCAGTGGTTTAAGAACTCTGGGGTGGCAAATAGTTGAAGGAACACTAATTACAACTTCACAAAAGTCTAGAAAAAACGGAGCAAAAATTGACGACTGAAAATTTTCTAAGTCTCTCTTCGAGCACCTAACAGCACAGACTTCACGTTCGAGTTAAAAATTCGGATTTTGGTACGTTGACTAATCTGATTCGCTCTCCATACATTTCGCAAACTGGCAAAATCATCCCTCGCCTTCTTAATGCATGCACCTATGTCGCTCTTGGTGCCGTCGTCCGACGCTATCTGGCTGCCAAGATATTGGAAGCTTGCGACTTTCTCCACTGCCTGCCCAGCCACCGCGAAATTGGAACGGTTTTCCGTGTTGACGTCCAACAATTTGGACTTGTTGACGTTGATGGTTAGACCTGCTTCAGGGGAGCGTTTCACAAGGCCGTCGAGCTTACTCTGCTTGCAGAGCGCCGTTGGGCTGCCAAATCGAAGTCGTTGAGATGCTCCATGGTAATAGGCTGCCACAGCAACCCACGGTTCGGTATACGGTCAACGGCTCCAACCATGATCTCGTCGATTACGATGAGGAACAGTAGCGGTGATAATGTACATCCTTGCCTCACACCCGCGATTACCCGAATCGGGTCAGACAAAGCTCCGTTGTGCAACACTCTGCATGAGAAAGACTCGTACTGCGCTTCGATGAGGTTGACTTATCAAGAACTCCCTTGCGTCTCAGAGCACCCCACAAGTTTTCGTGGTTTAGTCGGTCGAATGCTTTTTCGTAGTCAATGAATACCAAGTACAGGGACTCTTGGAACTCATTGACCTGCTCCAAGATGATGCGGTGCGTGACAATATGGTCCACACAGGACGGAATCCTGCCTGCTGTCGTTGAAGTGTCGCGTCGATCTTCTCCTGTATCCGATTGAGGATAACTTTCCACAGAACTTTGAGAACAATACACAGTAACATGATGCCCCACCAGTTGTCGCATACAGTTGGATCCTCCTTCTTACGAACTTTTACCAAGACGCCCTGCATCCAGTCGGCCGGAAAAGTCGTGGTTTCCCAGATATTGACGAATAGCTGATGCAACATTTGTGAGGATAGCATGGGGTTAGCTTTGAGCATCTCTGCTGATATGTGATCGACCCTCGGGGCTTTGTTGGACTTCATACTTCGGATGGCTGCTTCTATATCCTGCAATGATGGAGCTTCAGTGTTGACGCGAGTAACGCGCCTCACCCTTGGCGGATCATGCCGAGATGTTGATCGTTGGTTGACCGTTGAAACTTCGAGAAGTTGTTCAAAGTGCTCAAACCAACGTTTCAACTGTTCAGTGGGGTCGGTGAGCAACTGTCCAGTCGCGTCAATCACAAGTATCCTTGGGTTCATCCTTGCCCCGCTCAGGCGTCGTGAAACATCATAGAGAAGGCGGATATCGCCAGTTGCTGCGATTTTCTCCCCTTCATCAGCCAGGGAGTCCACCCACGCTCGATTGTCCCGTATACAGGAACGCTTAACTTCCCTCTCTAGAGCCGAATACCGCTGACGGGCCTCGTTCTTGGCTCCTCGGGTCCTTGCTCTCTCTATCGCGGCTTTTGCTTCTCTCCGTTCCTCGATCTTCCTCCAGGTTTCCTCGGTGATCCACTCCTTCCTCTGAGTGCGCAGCTCACCCAGGTTGTTCTTGCTTGTTTCAATAAAGGCATTATTGATGCTCGTCCACTGTTCTTCTACGCTGCCACCTTCCGGAATTTTAGCTGCGCGAGCCTCGAGTTCTTCGACGAACGAACTCCTCACTGCTGGGTCTTCCAGTCGGCGTGTGTTGAATCGCCGCCCGAGTCTCTCCTTCCGCCGTTGAACCCGCGCAATGCGTAGACGGATCTCACCGACCAGGAGATGATGGTCAGACGCGATGTCAGCGCTACGATTATTCCGAACATCAAGAAGACGTTTTCACCTCGCATACCAGAATATAAAAGTACCTGTCCCGAAGGCAGCTTGTGTTCTCCAAAGTTCGGCCAGCGGACTTCACTAAGTCCCAGGATTTCTAGCTTCATATGGTGGGCCTTACTGGCGAGTTGTGCTAGTTTCCCCTGTTGGGCTAGCGTCAGTACATTCCATGTTCCAATTTTTGTCCGTCGTTTAGCGCTAAAAGTCATTGCCATAAAATCAGTTCGTAATCTTTCACTATACACGAAACGAAAATCAATTATTTTATTCATATGTTTCACTTATACATTTTTGCCAAAACAACAACCTTATACATTCCATAAGACATACCACCAGATCCCTTGTACATTTCATTTGACACATGATCTTCATTAATTTTTTGCAAGGCGTCTGCTTATTAGTTGACTTATACATTTTATGAATAATCAGCAATAGAAATTTGCCAAAGGTATAAGGAGATTTCTATCCGTGTAGGTTTCTGTAACAATTTGAAGGTTTCAGAGACAGTAGATGGTTGGCCTAAGGTCACTTACCCGCCGTGATGGGACTGCCATCTTCGGTATAGCTTTCGGGGAGAAGCATTTCGTATTCAGCCGCTGGATGCCAGTCAGACGCTGTTTGAGCCGCCCCTAACATGGAGAACAGACGCTCGGGTTTTGTAAGCCACATCCGAAAATGATGCAGCTCCCCCTTCCCTGTCAGTATATGACCAAAGTTCCCAACCTTATAAAAGTTTGAGAAACTTCGGTTGCATTTAAGGGAATTTTATTATTTTGAAAGAACTTCATAAAAGATCATTTAGCTTTAGTGTTTTGAAAAGGTTAATGGACTTAAAATATCGTTTGGAAATTCCTTATAAATTTTGAAAATTTATAATTTGCTTTGTGAACTGTGGTATTCACATGATCTACAAATGTCAACTTCGAGTCAAGAATTACTCCTAAGTCCCTAATTTTATCGCACCTCACAACCAGCTTTTTTTCCTAGAGTACATGTAAAATCTAGAGTAGTGTGTTTTCTGGAATAAGATATAATATTGCATTTTTTAACATTAATGTCCAGCAGACTTTTAACGCACCAACTGTAGAAAACATCAATTTCATTTTGAAAATGTAGCAAATCAGAATTGTTAAAGATTTCCATGTACAGTTTCATATCGTCAGCATAAATGAGCACATTTAAACGATTTAACACAAACTTCACGTCATCCACAAATAAAATAAATAATAAAGGACCTAAATGAGATCCCTGTGGAACTCCCGAGGTAACATTCACTGGCGAAGATATTTTTCCTTTAAAGCGGACCATCTGTGTTCTTTCTGACAAGTATGATCCAATCCATTTTAAAAGTGTACTTGTCATACCTAAACGTTTTAATTTAAAAATAAGTAAGGGAATGTCTACTCTGTCAAAGGCCTTACTAAAATCAGTGTATAAGGTTTCAACCGTATTACCTCTATCCATTGCTTCAATAGAAAAGTTTACAAAATTCCAAAAGATTTGTAGACGTTGACCGACCTTTAAAAAAAAACATGTTGATTATTTGAAATGTGATGCTTAACCTGGTTCAATTTTTTTTTGGTTAATAATTGCTTCAAACATTTTAGGAATGCATGACATAATTGCAATACCTCTATAATTTTAATGTCAGACCGTTTGCCAGATTTAAATATTGGGACTAAAAATGATTTTTTCCAAATTTATGGAAAATCACCTGTTTTGAGAGATAAATTGTAAAGCCAAAACAATGGTTTAACAAAACTAGTTGCTAATTTTTTCAATAAAAATGGAGGTATTTTATCAGGACCAGGTCCTTTGCCGGCATCGAGACTTTCAAGAGTCATAAAAATTTCTTTAACAGTGATATTATTAACTGGATTTTTTAAATGTGATTTGGAAAAAAAAACGAGCAAATAGGTTACAAATATCCTCACTATCAGTGCTATCAAACTCTTCAAACTGCATGCGTGATGGGAATGTACATGACTTCATTTTTTCGTTCGCGAAGTTAAAGAACGTTTTGGGATCAGATTTTATATTGTTCTCTACTTTTGAATTGTAATTCGTATATGCTGACGATATTTCTGCCTCAAGTTCTCTGCAAATAACAACGTATGTTTCTAAATTTTGTGACGTTTTAAACTTGTTATACGACTTTTGTGCTTTCTGCTTCCTGTTTTTAATATTTCTGATTTCTTGTGTATACCATATAAGATATCGTCTTTTAGGAACGAATACTTCAATGATATTGAATAAGATAGTTTAAAATATGTCAACAGCCTTGTCCATGTCGTTTTCATCTTTAAAAGGTTTTGCCAATTTATGTTATTCTGTCTGCTATAAAATTCAGGAACATTTGCATTTTTAAAATCATAAACTAATTCAAAATCAACAACGCTTGGGCGTGACCGATGCGAGTCTATGAACACTGAGTATTCAATAGCCGTATGATTTTTTCCTTCCATAATGGAACTGCTGCTTCTACAATACAAAAATATTCTGTACAATTAGTAAACATAAGATCCAAATAGGAATTGAGCTGGTTACGAACATGGTTAATTTGATGAAGTCCCAAGTGGCTGCTTTTATCAAAGATGAATTGCAAAGTATCGTTTTCACCTACAACTGGTAACAACAGAGAATCATTATCACTATCCTGAATAAAATTAACAGTAAAATCTCCATAAATATGAATTTCGGTTCTTGGATCTTCTCTTTGAATTTTCAGTTCTGAAGTGAAAAACTTTTCGTAAGCTGGTTTTTTGGAAAAGTGTGGAGGAAAGTAGACATAAGGGAAAATATGTTCTTCACCATTTATTAAAATTTTAACCCACACATCTTCAAATTCTTTATGTTTGTCACTAGCAATTTGTGCAGCTTGGAATGTAGCATTCACAGCAATATGTACATCACCACCTGATTTTTTACCTGATAATGATAAATCGCGGTCACATAGAAACACACTGAATTTACTACCAAAGACCTCTTCGCTATTAATACTTTCAGACCAACTTGTTTCTGTTCCAATTATTATATCATTATTTATTTATTTATTTATTTCATTTATTTTATACGCACTACGCATACGGTTAAAATTTTGGCAATAGACTGTAGTTTCATTTAAAAAAGAGCTACTTGATAAACTAGCGACATGGTCACTTAAGTCGTGCTGGTCAGGGGGTGAAGTTGCTGCATACTGCCCGACATCCCTCAAGTTATGTGAGATGCCAGGATCCTCGGGCTCAGCTGTGTTGTCATATTCTACCTCAGATGAGTGCGTCAGTTGCGCCGAAAACACGCATGTCTACATGTGCACGGTTGACACGATGTAGAGGAAAAATTCCCCGGAGCCATACCATGTGAATTCGGAAGACCGCTTACTGGGTACGGGTTTATAGTTTCCCCTTTTTCAAAGTGCATCGTAGGTTGATAATTTTTTTTTTTTTTGTATATTAATTTATTTGATAAGGCTCAACCGAATTAACTTAACAGAGCCGAGGATTCATGGTCACTATACAATACATCTTAAAGCTATAGTCAAAAGGTACAACACAATAAACACTTTATCTTCCGCTATCCAAAAAGCCTCCTCCATCAGAACTGGAGCCGCTTCCAGTAGTTTCATTGTATGGCAAATTGTTGTACGCCAACGAGGGTCAGAGCGCGTCCATTGCAGCAATGGACGCAAAACGTGGTCAGCACTCACACACTCATCACGAAACGGTTGCTTTCCAAAGTCGACGACACATCGACCGAAAGAACTGCTGATGAAGAACAATGAGGAGAACCACACAATGGTTGCTGCCGAGTAAACAGACGATCGCGTAGCACACATCGAGAGTGGCCTGCTTTTGTCGACAGCCGAGTGAACACTGATCGGTTGATAATTAACCGGCAGTCTTTTGAAGACATTTTTTGTTGCTGAAAGAAGCTCTTGATCAGGTGGAAGAAAACAGGGGTTGCCATGATTTATGATGTGGAACTGATAGGAACTGTTATTTTTGCTATTGCTGTTAATGTTGTCCTGGTCGTTATGACGATTTATGCTCCGATGGCCGAAAATGTTGCTGTGATTGGTACTGTAACCGTTGTCGGAATTCATGTTTCGATGATTACGAGGATTTAAACTGTTGCTGTGTATGTTGTTCCTAGCGTTAGAATAATTTCGTGCTGTCTTTTGTTTTCTTTGTCTTCTAGCTTTTTCAGCATGCACTCGTACGTTGAAAGCAAAGATTTGCATAACAATCGAAATTCATCTACACTGGGTAGAAGCGATAGTCAGTGCGTGTGAGGGGAAATGATAAAAACAGACACTGCACTGGAGTGACAAAATTTTTACCGGTGGCGGTGGCATGGTATGGCGGCGCACAGGTCTAATATTAATGACCTTAAAATTATACATTTTGATATAAGACATTTGCAACATGCATAATTTTAAATATGACAGTTGATAAGACAAAAACTTAGTTTTTTTTTTTTTTTAACTGGACAATCGAAACGTTTAACAGAAAATTAATAAAATGAAAACAAATTATTGTTAGAATTTCCAAACTATGCCAACACCGTTAAAGCGCCTTATCCACTACTACCTGTAAATCCATGGAACGCCACAGTTTTATGAATGAAATATCTCCACCCGCATGTCTTTTGAGCATGAATATACGATGACTGTGCTGTGATTTGGCTGAGCACCAGAGCGAAAGCTACTTAGCCGCGTAGCCGGGAGAGGAAAAATAGACTGCCACTCACACTCCCAGCATCCTCTCGACGCACAGTCAGAAATCTTTCTCACTCTCTGTTCGAGAGTCACTCACTCTCATCCACGTTTCTTTTTAAAACGCGCGCGAGATGGGGGAGGACGAAAACAATAACGGTCGCCACCCGCCCGGGGCAACACCACGTGTGTGGCTTCATGCTGTCTGGTGGTCCCAACCAGACCTATCCATAAGTCGATGCATTGCGATGATGCCCCGATGGATACGGACAGATGGGCGAAAATCGATTGAAGAGTGCACTGCCGACAACCGTTTGGTACCTACGCACATTCGACATCAGACGAGAAGGAAAAGTGAACGATCAAACAAGCTGGACCCATTTGTGCGAGTCTGTCTGCATCTGCGGTGAATGCTCGTTGTAGGAAATAGTAAATAGAAATTGCAATTTGTATGTTAATCGAAGGGGATTTGGCCGGCCGACGACGATCGATGACGGTGAGCGTTGTCGAGCCGGGCCAGTACGGTCTGCGTTCGGCAGATGATTTATGGCGAAGACTTGGCATTGGCTCATGGCGACATGTCTCATAGGATGGGCAGCACACCAACAGCGAACGAAGTTGGTTTGGCAGCTTGCTTTCAATTTGATTATGCTCGTTTGGATGGGTGGATGGGCACAATCGGATATTAAAATGCAGTGCGTTCTGGGAAAGGGCTACCAGTTGCAGAAAAAAACACTGGAATCATGTGAAGCAAGAGCCAGTTTGAAATGAAAATGAATGTTGGTAACCCTAACTCAAGTGTTGATTCAATTGACAAAAGGTAGTTGTACCAGGAGAAAAGTCTTCCCATGGCCAACGGACGATGAAACGCCGAATTGATTCTTTTTTATTTAGTACCCATTCTTCGTGCAGCAGTACATAAATTTAACGATCATGAATGAGTCAAACGTGCGCCAGTCTGCTGGACACACCTTCAGTTTTGCTTGAACACTGCTGCATCTACCAAAGTTCGGTTTCGGTGCGCCAACAACGCTTTATTCAATTACCCATCCAAATTCGTTGAAGTCGATATAATCAATTTGGCGCCGCTCAAGGTGAACAGTCTCCTTTCCCCATAGAAATCAATATATCAACTTTATATCTCCACCAAGCCAAATTTGACTGCCCTCAATAATTTCCAAAAGCCATCCGGAAAAAGTTTCAATAACCCAAAATTCGAAAGATATATTGACCGTAATAAAAGGATTTATAGGTCGCTCGCCAAGCTCAGCTCTGCACCGGAGTTCACTCACTGCCTGGTTCTGGCTTAGAGCAACTTTCGACCTCCCCCCCGGGCCAGGTCGTTTGGAACGGAACACAAAGTATCGCTTGCTTGTACATAAAACTTTTGTGTGTCGTATCAGCTGCAACCTGCTGCCAACAGCCACACTCTCTCGACTGTGAATAGTGTTGTTGCATATTTTCTTCCGCTCTCATGTGAAGATGCGGTACGTCTATTTTTGCCGTTGTGGGATGCCGAACTAGACCTGTTCGCCATCGCACCTGTTACCTGGTCAATCCATCCAGCTTTGAATTTGAATTTGCAGTAAACAACTAAATCGCATTTTCCATCGGCTCAGTGCTCTACCGTAGAAAGTGCACCTCTTGAGCGGGGACCGTACCTATCGGTCTACATTTCTAACGGAACTTCATCACCGCATTCTTCCTTTTGAGAGATGGTGAACTTGAATGTTTATATTCCATAAGTACGAGCTCACCCGATTGGACGGACGTCCTGCTAGATCAAGTATGTACCTTTAAGTGGAATCAAACCAGATGGGAAACAAATTGTATACATTGAGAAGTTCTGCTGAACGACAATAGAGCTGATCCCTGAGAAAAACCCCTATTTCTCATCACGTTCATAATCCGGATTAGAGTAAGCTCCGGTAGCGTCTGATAAATGGCATCCGCAAATGTTTCATCGGGGGGCCTTCCTTGGCTCAGTTGCTAAGGGCACAGCTACAAAGCAAAACCATGCTGGAGGTGGCTGGGTTCGATTCTCGGATCAGTCTATGAATTTTTCGGGTCAAAAAATGTCTCGACTTCCCTTGGTATAAGAGTATGATTGTTGCTGTTAAACAATTATGGCAAAAATGGTACTAGCTTAGAAAGCTCTCAATGAACAACTGTGGAAGGAACACTAAGTTGAAGGCCGGCGTGAAGTCCCAGTAGGGACGTTAATAATGCCAAAGAAGAAGAAATGTTTCATCGAGATTGAATGGTTAGGAGGAAAGAGTACACTGCATCTGAACTACAAAACAAGTGCAAACGTGTGAGGTGGACCTCATAAATAACGAGACCAGTCTCTTGGACGGAATCGATTAGGTAAGCAAATGTCTTCCGGGCGTGAATGCTTTTTATGCCCCAAGCGATTGAAATCAATCGAACCGAAATTTGAATCAGGAGCACCGGCTTTGTGTGTTTATATGCTTTCAAATGAGGGTCATAGAGTGCATGCTTCTGTAGTTACTATATAAACAAATGGGTTGTATACAGACCTAGCGTTGTGGTTAGCATCTATGCCGCTCATCACCAGACAAGTCACGAATGACCAAAAGTGTTAAAATGATCTGATTAGCACCAATTAGACTGCGAGGAAAAAAGGAAAAGAAAGTTACATAACAACAAACTGAGGTCACTACAATACTATTTGAATTACACAACACAACAGAGAGACCATAAATCATACAGTTCAGTTAACACAGCTGTGGTTCAATCCTTCGAAGCTTTTGTGGTAAACCGCTCGACGCAGCAGTTCTCAGAAGAACAATTGACACTTATCAATAAGGGATTAGGATATGCGATCTCCTCAAAACCTGACGTGGAAGAGACCATCGTTCACATGGAGACTGCAGTCACTCACACACTTCCTAATCAATTACATGAGACTGACAGGAATATTATTTCAGAGACAATACAAAACGGAAAGAGACATTGACTTAGTAAAACCGAAAAAGAGGAAATTCGAATTATCAAAGAATTAAAAACAAGGCCGGTATTCTATACAAAAGTGGACAAAGGTAATGCAGTGATGATTTTGGACAAAGAGGACTATGACAATCGGATGACGGAAAAAATTACTAATGGCCCGTAGAGACAGTTGAGGATTTTAAGTACCTATTGATTAGCATTTAACTCGTAGATAAAAGATTGATTCTTCAGTGGTGTTGAGTACTTGGCACTAATGAAGTCTGCAAGTAGTAGACGAAATACGTGTATCTGTCAAAATATAAGCAATTATAACGGAATTTAAAGGAAATAAACCAACCCACTCAAAGCTCTTCATGAAATATCTCAAAAAGTATATTTTCAATATTTATTATTTACTTTAACAATAAAAAGCAATATGTATTATTTACATTAACAATATTTTTTTTACGTAGGACTACGTCTTTGATTTCTATATGGGGTACACTTTGTGAAAACCGAAAATGGAACATGTAACAAATTAAGAAAGATTTTGAACGTTTATAACTCAGCTGCCCCTGGTCCAATTTCAATAATTTTATCACCAATCGATCAGAAATATGGCTACACATCGATAACAATGCTTCCGAATGTTGATTTTCAACAAGAAACTATTGAAAAACTGGTAAATGTCCAGCATTGTCCAAAAGCGTCAAATTAACTAACAAATCCACCAATTACCTACATGCATATGCTGCTTCCCCAGCACAGTCGTCAGAGAGTAGTAAGTAGACGAAACAAGTCGAATTGGCATTCGCCTCCGATCCTCGGGCGCGTGCGAATAGGGAGGATGGAGTTGCGTAATATTTTGCACACTCATCGCCATATTCAGAACCAAACGCAAATTCTTCGAGATAACCACCATCCGTCGTCTGGCTCACCGTGGCGGTGTCTGACGTATCTCCGGTCTGATTTACGAGGTATGCTGAAGGTGTTCCTGAGGAATGAGATCCGTGATGCTGTCACCTACACTAAACACGCCAAGCGTAAGCGGCCATGGATGTCATCTACGTTTTTGAAGTGACATAGACGCACTCTGTTTGGTTTCGGAGGTTAAATCATCACCAACATTGGAAACAAAACGGCTCTTTTCAGGGCCACCAAGCTTTTTACAGTAAAGAGTAGGAATAGAATTCATCTGCCTGTTTGTCCATATTGAGAACCACCGACCACACAAAATGCTCATGTAATCAAACTGGAAGCAGGGATACAAATTATTTTGATCAACCTTGATCAACTTTGAATCGCCACGGCCGGATATTTTCCATGGAAGAAGCAACAATCTAGCATCTAATTCGACGAAGACGGCAGGAAACATTTCTTGATCAACAATAGAATAGGGCCCATCAGCATTTGTAAACAAACCGTTCCAAAGCCTCACAAATCGAAGGCCGCTCACACAAACCAACACCATCATCTTGTAGGTAGAAGTTTTCCCCTATCCAATGATGGTGTTGGTTTGTGTGGGTGGCCTTCGCTTTGTGAGTAAAGGGCTTTGGAACGGTTTGTTTACAAATGCTGATGGGCTCTTTTCTATTGTTGATCCAGATTTGTGAAGCCGAGTTATTTACGAAAGAGAGTGTCGATGAAGAGAATCGATCAATGTAGATAGGACCTATTGAAACCTATTGAGGCAGCTCCAAGAGATGTTATGCCTTAGAACGTGCCGGTGGCGCCGACTGAGATTGGACCCAGGCCTGCTGGAGTGAGAGGTAATCACGCTAACCACCGGCGCTGATATCTATCACGGCGAATGAGGACGACCCAAATTTGAGTTTAGTTATCTCAGAAATAAGAAATAAAGTGCAGGAACTCAGCGATGAGTAAATTTGCCTCATGTTTTCCCAGGTTTTTCCAGGATTTTCCAGGGAAAAATTCCCGAATTTGAGAAAAGTAAAGATTGGATTCACTCAGTCTATTGGTACTACTCCGAGACTGTGGTCAATTTCCTCATTTTCTGGCAGATCTTTTAGGTTTTCCACAGGAAACCATGAGACAAATTTACTCATCGCTGAGTTCCTACACTTTTGGCGATTATGAGTGAACTAATCTCAAATTTGGGTTGTTCTCATTCACAGTGTACGCAAAAAGAAAATAGCCAGTGTCGCTACTTGATAGCAAACTACTCATAATGGGAGGAGTCTTTGTAGCTTTTATACCACTTGGTTGTACATCATTCTGCTTTAACCTAAAAAGATATAAAGCAGCGCTGCTGTCTGGTATCAGCGCATTCGCTGCCAGACTGTTGAGCAGTTCAGTCGATTTGAATTCTCTCTAGTTTCGTTCGTTCGTTCGCAAGTCGAATTAGCTCCGCGTTGTGTAGTGACGCTCTCGCTGACCCAGCCATGGGTAAGAAATCGCGCGGTAACGCGAGTGCCGGTTTACCGGGAAAACAGACTCTCCCAGGAGACGGCGCGACCACCGAGCCAGCCCAGAAGAAGCAGAAGAAAACCCCATTGCCCATCCCGACAGGCGTTGCGGACCCGCAGCCGGGGCCTCCCGGAACTAAACGACCCAGACCTGAAGACAGCAGCGCCACCGTATCAGCAGCAAAAAAGCTGCTGAGCAACAATCCGTTCTCCGCCCTGCAGAACGGAGCCCAGCCGCAGTCGGACCCTGAGACGGTGCCGAAAAAAGTTAAGTTGCCACCCTTCTATGTGAAAGGCTTCCCTCCCGGGCTATGGGAGCAGCTGGATTTCTACATTAAGCAGGGCCTTCGCTGCACCATTCAACGGTGCACGGAAGGCTACAAACTGATGGTCCCGGCCGAAAAACACTTCAACGCAGTTCAGGCCCTCTTGGACAGAATGAAGCTGGAGTACTTCTCCAACGACATCGAGGCCACCAAGCCGCTGAAAGTGGTGCTGCGCGGGCTCCACGACATGGACACCACCACCTTAATGGACGAGATTAAGGCGAACGGCCTCAAGCCGGTCGAAGTCCACAAGATGACCCGCAGCAAGGCCATCAAGTATCGTGACCAGCTCTACCTGGTCCATCTGGAGAAGAACTCCACAACCGTGAAGGATCTCCAGACGACACGCACACTGTTCCACATCGTAGTGAAGTGGGAGCGGTATAAACCCACCCACCGTGGCGTCACTCAGTGCTCGAACTGCCTATTGTTCGGGCACGGCACCAGGAATTGCCGCATGGCCAGCCGCTGCATCAAATGCGGCAAAAACCACAAGATCGACGACTGCGACAGCATCGAGGAAGCCGCTCCCACATGCGCCAACTGCGGTGCTGCCCACAAGGCCACGAGTAAGGCCTGTCCGAAGCGGGCCGAATACGCTGAGATCCGGAAGAAGGCCTCGTCCAACAGCCAGCCCGGTCGCAAGAAGGTTCCAGAAAACAACGCGCAGAACTTTCCTCCGTTATCACCGGTCCAATCACGGCCAATTCCAGTGTTGCCGCCGCTCCCGCTCAACCAACATTTATTTATTTATTTATTTCATCAACCGATGTAGACTAGTACAAATACATATACAAATTTGTTTTTCTTAAGAATATTAAAAAATATATTGTCAGCTATTATATTTTTACTTCCTACGAGTTATGATTCCGTATGGAGTTAAAATATTGTTTTAGTTTATGCCGAGACATTGAAAAGTCAATGGTTTCGCAGTATTGATTGTAAGACGCCATCATGCGATTTAATGGCCCAAATTTTGCATAATTTGTGCGATGATGGGTTACGGCAAATAAATTTCGATTTCTGAGTTGTCGAGTAGGTACATAAAAATTTAATTTTGATAAAAGTTCTGCTGAGTTAATGCGCTGCGAAACGATATCGTTTACAAACGAAACCATTGCATATTCACGACGCTCTTTTAATGTTTGTATGTTTATAAGCATGCAGCGTGCTTCATATGATGGAAGAGGAAATGATGTCCAACCTAATTTACGAAGGGCATATAATAGAAATTGCTTTTGTACTGATTCTAATCTTTCTTCGTGCGTGATTGAAAATGGAGACCATACAATGCTGCAATATTCCAGTATTGACCTCACATAGGCAATATATAGTGTTTTAATTGTGTATGGGTCCTGAAAGTTATAGCAAAAGCGCTTGATAAAGCCTAGCATGTTATTTGCCCTGTGAATAATTGTATTGTAATGGTCTATGAAAGTTAGTTTGGAGTCTAAGATAATCCCTAAATCCCTGACTCTTTCACATTTTTCTACATTCTGATTTCCTAATGCAATTGAAATGTTTGATGGTGTTCTTTTTCTGCTAAATGATATTAAGTTGCATTTTTTTACATTCAGTTCTAATAGGCTTTTTTTACACCATGTGTAGAATATGTGTATTTCACTCTGGAATATATTGATGTCTTCATCATTTTTTATTTCCAAAAAGAGCTTCATGTCGTCGGCATAGATTAGCAATTTTATTTTTTTGAGAATGAAGGAAATGTCGTTTACGTACAGAATAAAAAGAAGAGGTCCCAGATGAGAGCCTTGCGGGACTCCTGAGGTGACTTGAATTGGGGTCGATTTCTTTCCGTTGAATTTAATTATTTGTTGGCGGTTGGTTAAATATGATTCAAGCCATTTCAGGAGTCCTGGCTCAATTCCAATTTTTTTCAATTTGAAAAGAAGCATTGGTATGTCAATTCGGTCAAATGCCTTGCTAAAGTCTGTATAGAGAGCTTCTACGTGGTTTCCATTATCCATTGCATTTAATGAATAGTCTATAAATTCAAGTAATAACAACAGTTGGCTGCCGCTGCAGTACCCGGTCAAGCCTCCGGGCCATCGACGGATCCCCCTGCTCCGGGATTGGCCGGTACAACCGGTGAAGCTACAGACGATTCTCCGCTGTCAACGGATGAGATCGTCACACTGTTGGCCCAGGCCATCATCATCAAGCGCACCTGCGCTACAAGAACACAACAGCTCCAAGCTATCATCTCCTTCGTCGCTAATTATGGACCGTGAACCCATAAAGATCGCCAACTGGAACGCTCGCTCCGTAGGGGCGAAAAATATTGAGCTTGCAGACTTCCTCCGCAAGCACGACATCGACGTGGGCCTTCTCACCGAGACCCACCTCAAGACCGGTGACAGCTTCTGGCTGCCCGACCACAGCATTGTCCGGCTTGATCGCACCAGCTCCAGGGGGGGCGGTGTCGCGGTCATCATCAAGAAAGGCATCAAGTACTGCACCCTACCCCACTACCGCACTTCCATCATCGAGGCCGTCGGCGTTGAGGTGGAAACATCGACCGGAAACGTCCGGTTCATCGTTGTCTACTGCCCCCGGCAATGTACCGTTAGCAATGGTACAGCACAGCAGTTCAAGAACGACCTTGCCATCATAACCCACACCAATGCCCGCTTCGTAATCGGAGGGGACCTGAACGCCCGGCACGAGGGCTGGCGGAACTACCAGCAGAACCAGAACGGCCGCCTGCTATTCGACCATTCCCAGCATGGTCTCTATTCCGTCTGGTTTCCGGACGAACCAACCTTCACATCACCGACGGGCAACCCATCGACGCTGGACCTGTTCTTGGCAAACACCAGATTAGCCAAGCCGGTTGCCGTCAACGACCTGAGTTCGGACCACCAACCGGTGCTGACCGAGCTGGGCTACAACGTGGCCCCTGCACCGTGCCAGCGGAAGGACTACCATCGAGTCAACTGGGTCCAGTTTCGACGCGTGGTCGACCGCCACATCGACGACAACCCACCGCTCGACACAGTGGAGGACATCGACCGGGCCCTGGAGGGTCTCCATCAAGCCATATCCGTGGCTGACGAAGAGTGCGTTCGACGAGTTCCTGTGAGGGGTAAGTTTCAAGCAATTGATTCCCACACCAAACTCTTGATTCGGCTCAGAAATGTTCGTAGACGCCAGTTTCAGCGGACTGGGGATCTGCAGCGTAAATACGAAATGGTCGATCTGAATCGGCAGATCGCTTCCAGAATGGTCTCAATCCGGAACGAGAGTTTCGGGCGGCTCGTTCAGAACCTGGACGACCGTTCCAGACCATTCTGGAAGGTTGCCAAGGTGCTGAAGTCTCACCCCAAGCCCATTCCACCACTTAGAGTCAATGACGAACGGCTTATCACCAACGAAGAGAAGGCCAATGCAATTGGGGAGCACATTGCCCAGTCGCATTTGCTTGGCTCTACAATCCCAAGTCCACTCGAGAACCAGGTTGTGCAGTGCGTCCAGACGTTAGATGCCTCCCCTTGTGCCGTCCCTCCAGAAGAACGGATTACAGAGGAACAAATTTGCTCAGCGCTGAAACACAGTACGAACATGAAGGCTCCCGGGTTTGACGGAATATTCAACCTAGAGTTGAAAAATCTCAGCGCGAGGGTGCACTCGCTGCTGGATGCCATCCTCAACAGATGCTTGGAGCTGCACTACTTTCCAAGCATCTGGAAGGTGGCAAAAATCATCCCGATCCGCAAACCTGGGAAAGACCCTTCACTACCGTCAAGCTACAGACCGATTAGCCTGCTCTCAGCGCTGAGCAAGCTGTTCGAAAAATTGATCCTCAGCCGACTAAACAAGTTTGTGGAGGAACATGACATTCTTCTTCCGGAACAGTTCGGGTTCCGCAAGGGGCATTCCACCAATCATCAGCTAGTGCGGGTGATGAATAACATCCGAAGTAACAAAGCTGTATCCAAGTCCACAGCCATGGCCTTGTTAGACGTCGAAAAGGCGTTTGACAATGTCTGGCACGACGGACTTATATACAAGCTTTGTAACTCCAACTTTCCACCATACCTTGTGAAAATCACCCGTAACTATCTCCAGCAAAGGTCGTTCAGGGTGTCGTTGAATAGTTCCCTTTCGGGACAATTTCCGATCCCAGCAGGTGTTCCGCAAGGGAGTCTGCTGGGACCACTGCTTTACAGCATCTACACGTCGGACATCCCTCCTCTAGGAGACGGTTGCGTGTTCTTTCTGTTTGCAGATGACACCGCGATAGCCGTCAAGGGTAGGATGCCTCGTGAAATTACGAACAAGCTGCAACGATGCCTTGACACCTTTACTGATTATGCCACCTCGTGGAAAATCAAAATCAACGCCTCGAAAACCCAAGCGATCATGTTCCTTCACAGACAATCACCAAAACTTAAACCGTCTCCCTCCTGTACCGTAATAATGGATGGTACAAGGGTCGAGTGGTCCACTGATGTTACTTATCTCGGGATGTTGTTCGATGAGAAGCTCCTGTTCCGCTCGCACATAGAGAAAACCCTAGTTAAGTGCTCCGCCTTGGTTAGGTGTTTGTATCCGCTCATTTGCCGCAGATCCCGCCTCTCAAGGCAAAACAAACTGGCTGTTTACAAACAGATCATAGCCCCCGCGATCTTCTATGCCGCCCCGGTGTGGGAATCGTGCGCTCAGACCCACAGGAACAAAATCCAGGTTGCACAGAATAGAGTGTTGAGGATGATCCTAGATCGTCCATTCGACACAAGAATAGCAGACCTCCATCAAGAGGCAGAAATTCCCAAAGTAGATTCCAAAATTGATGATATGACAACTAAATTTATTCAAAAATGCAATCTTTCTGAACATGCTTTAATAAGCAATTTTTACATAGTAGGTTAAGTGTATATAGTAGAGTAGGTTAGTTTTAAGCTGTCAATAGTAGTATTAAGTAGTTTCTCTTCAAATTCTAAAAACAAAACAAACCAATCCCACCAAGGTGGTCGACCGTGTACTAAGTCTAGGACTAATTCTGTAAAACAAATTTTGAATTTTGCCCATACCTAAAGATGAAGAAAGCAATTAAATCACTTAGTAAAAATTTATATGGTAATCGTCCAAGTTAAACAAAATAAAGATCATTTAAACTAAACTGGTATCAGCTCATTTTCGCTTCGGACGGCGTGGTCAGCAATAGCAGCAGTAGGAAGGTGGCTAGCCCACTTTTCTATAACCAACAAGCAACACTTGACTGGTCGTGGCAAAGGAGGTGCCAATCGTCATCGCAAATTCTTCGTGATAACCACCATCCATCGTCTGGCTCGCCGTGGCAGTGTCTGACGTATCTCCGGTCTGATCTACGAGGTGTGCTGAAGGTGTTCGTAGAAAATGAGGTCCGTGATGCTGTCACCTACACTAAACACGCCAAGCGTAAATGGCAATGGATGTCCTCTTCAATAAAACGGCCCTTTTCAGGGCCATCAAGCTTACATCAGTAAAGAGTTGGAATAGAATTTATCTGTGCTTGTTTGTCCATATTCAGAACCGCAAGCCCCCAACGACCACACAAACTTGGAAGCAGGGGTGCAAGTGATTTTGATTGATTCTCGTAATCAACTTTTTTTTTGAAAAAGATCACTACAAATTTGGTACGCCTACAATTCAAAAACGGAAAGAGTTGAGATAATAGATATTTGATCAATTAAAAGAACTTAATGCTCTTCACATTTATTCTGTCCACTAGCGGTCCTACGTCAAGCTTCCGTTCGTGCCCCTAGGCACAGACCCTTCTACTTTTTATTATGGTAACGT
Source organism: Ochlerotatus camptorhynchus (assembly GCF_037179485.1). Taxonomy (NCBI): domain Eukaryota; kingdom Metazoa; phylum Arthropoda; class Insecta; order Diptera; family Culicidae; genus Ochlerotatus; species Ochlerotatus camptorhynchus. The sequence goes on along the minus strand of NW_027040818.1, from coordinate 9,295,436 downwards.
TTCCTATGACTTTGACAGACGATTGTTCAAATTTGACAAGTCGTCTCTTTATAAATCCAGGCCGAGGGGCACGCACTAGTTTTTATTATTATAGTCACTTTAACACTCTTGGGTCATTCGTGACTTGTCCGGGGGTGAGACTCACCTCAACAACCCACATCGTTTGCACCGAGCCATCGGAAAGTTGTTGGGAATCCAACAATCTACTATTTTTGGTGTCATAAAACGTTTTACTGTCCATCGGAAGCAAGCGAGTGCAAGAAAAAGTGTTCCATACTGCGTACTCACAAGCAAGTTGCTGCTGCCGTCAAACGCAAACCCAACTATTCCGTACGGGATGTCGCGAAAAAACTGCACCTGAAAAAAAGTTTCGTGCAGAAAGCCAAGAAACGAGCAAGAGTGCGTTCATTAAAGATTCAGAGAGCACCAAACCGCAATGAACGAGAGAATATCCAAGTAACCAAAAGTTCCGCATTCAACGATAAAACTCACTCCCAAGCTCCATAAAGTTCCAACAGAACTTTCAAGTTCCATAAAGTTAAAATTTCCGGAAGAACTTTAAAGTTCCATAAGTGCATATAAAGTTCTTACACAACATTCTTGCTACTTTAGAAGCTATGGAAAGCGCACGAGAAACTTAAGGCTCCAAAAAGTTCCGATGCGTACTCCTAGCAACTTGAAGTTCAAAAAAAAAATCCAAAAACTATTCAGAGTCACAAATAAGCATAAAGATTGAATAAATGCTTTATAACAGTGTACAATGCTGAATAAAACGGGTTGTCAAATTATGTGCTCCAAAAGACTCCTTGAGATCGATGATGCGCCTTTATTCCACTGATTGCTCTGATTTGATTAATATACTTATTAAAAGCTGTACAAATGATGACTGTCTTCCTGATTCAACACCAGAAGTTTGACCTAATAACATACTGTATAAGTGTTATTTGCACATACATTGACGCTTTAATTCGACTGTTTTAAATTGATTTAACAACATGCTTTATTTATACGTCTGATAATTGTTTTCAAGCTCCATTATTAGATTCCATTGCATTGCTTAACAATATTGCTGAATAAAGGTGAATACAATCAGCATAATACTTTTATACCACTATGCGTCCATGTTTTAATTTCATGTTTTGAAAATGCTTTACAAACGGTGTATTCATTCATTATTCCACAACACTGCTTCAGGCTAACAACCAAACGAAATTGGTAGCATAATGGCTACCGTTTCCGTTTTCCAAGTAGAAGGTCGTGAGTTCAATCCCAACCTCAACCTTTTTTTTTATTTATTTTCTACGCCTAATTAATTTAAATCGTAATCAAAGATCGTATCATTAACGACCACCAATTCATAGATTTATCGAAAAGAATAGCATCCTTTCCATCGAAATTAGAGAAATGGAGAGGTAGCGTTGGTCTCATGTTAAACAACTATGAATGAATTAATCATTCTAACATCTCCTTGAATCAGCTAGAATTACGGCTGGGAGTGCTGATATGTTTTCAGATTCAAGCTTTTATTACTTATTTAGCTTCCCATATTGTATTCTAGGATAGTAGAAGTCGGACGTAGTGTAGTGTTCCTTACGAGCTCGACTGTCCCATTTACACAAAAAAACACATATATTTTGTGTATCCCTGTTGCAATCCAGTCAGCATGGCAACCACTTTAAGATCGGAACAAATTTTCCAATTGTGTTGATTGTAATTTATCAAATTGAGCAATAGAGCCATTGATTCATACGTTTCCTTCATATTAACGGCATGAGCTAATGGAATAGAAGGTTTCTCATTCCCTTGATGCAGTAAAACGGCTTTCAAGCTCAACTTGCTGCTATCGATTAATAAACGCCATTCAGCAGCATCATATGGCTCACCAAACTCTTCAAACAAGCCTTTTACGTCATGGCAAAAACATGCCTTGTCCTTTGTAGAATAATATTTGTCAAATTTCTTGTGACGATTCCTGTGACAAGAAATTTTGACCTCCTTGCTCAGCATGTTGTGTTCTTTCAAGCGTGATGCCAGCAATTCGGATTTCTCCTTCGATAAGTCGAGATCTCGCACCAAATCATTAAATTCGGATTGTGTAAACAGTTTTGGGTTTCTTTCCAATTCCACCTCGAAGTCTTCCTCGCATTCCTCCTTGAATTCCTCCTCACTTTTTGTAACGGTCGATTCAGAAGAGGGCGCTCGTTTCCGCTTTGGATAAACAGGATACGGGACCGAACTTGAATGTGGAACAGGTTTTGTCATAGAAGCCACTTGTGGATACTCAACTGTTTTGTGACGTCCTTGTTGCTTAACTTTTGTCAAGCAGAAATAACAATCCGTTGCATGACAAAACGGTCGACGCCATGTCAAAGGACAAATAGCGACTGACAGATAACAAATAAGTGAGTTAGTAAGTAAGACATTAACACTTATCAAAAATAGATGAAGTAAGATAATGTCGATCAGGAAAGAACAAAGCACTACCATGCTGTACATAAATTGTTTATATGAAAGTTATTCAAAAAATCAATTTACCTTGCGCCTGACATCCACCTAGCCAAGCACGTTTTGCACGAACTACATAATACTTTTGGAATCCACGGTTCGTCAAAGTCTCCAGGATCAATTTTAAAATAAAGCCTGTATGCAGTTTGCAACGAAGCAGTGAAATTAACCGATTTTGTAAATATATAGTTGCCACACGCGTAACAAAACTTTTGAGGATCATTTTTACACTTGAATTCACGTTTTGTCGTATACATCGTTGAGCAATGTTAAAGAAAGAAAGCTGTCAAATTGAGTTGGTTGCGTTAGGTTCTCGCCGAGCGGTCTCACAAACATTAGCGTAAATTATATTGTTGAAAATATCCCATTTAATTTTGCGTGACAGCTGGTAGTGTTAGTGAAATGCACCGTATGCGTACACGTCTGCAGAAAGGCTTACTGGAAGTGGTGCATGAACCTAGGAGCGGGACAACGGCCAATCTTGGAACATTCAATTTCCATGATTTTACAAAAAATTTCATAACTTCGACAATTTCCAACCGATTTCATCCATTAAAGGCTCATTTTCTCCAGTTTTTAATGGACTTTAAGAATAAATTATGGAATGATTTTTTGAACCTTTTTATCCCATTAAAAATGTTGATTAAAACAAGATTTTTATGGAAAATTCGTGGGAAAAATGCGTGCTGTAAATTTTTAAATGACTTCAAAATTAAATTTTTAATTAAGACATAATATTCTAGTGAATCCACAGCCTGTGGACTTGGAGACATACTTCAAGTCCCCGCGTACATCGTACGGGCTAGGCAAAAATGTGCGTCTATCTTGAAAACTGTCGCTTTAATGGCCCTTCGCTCATTTTCAACTTCTATTCAATTTTCATACTGCCGTACTCTAACGGAACTATCCACCTACCCTCTTCTAAAGATCATTCTCTAGCTAATAAATCATCACACTAAAGCTTCATGTTAGCATTTCCAACCAACTAAGATGTGTTCCTTTGATTACTGAAAAATCCTGTTCCCCTACTTTGAAGTAGTAGGAATCGGTGGTAGATCTTACATCCCGTAACGTACCACGAAAAGGTGATCTACCCACGTTACGGGGCCAAGGGAGCGCTTATTTCACCACATCCGCAAATCGCCTGCCAGATCAGGAACTTTTTTGCAAATTTCGATAATTTCATCTTTCGAACATCCTCCGGAACATTGAACTTAGGCTTGGCAACGAAATATTCTTGCCCAGGAAGTTGACGGAAGTCGGCTTTGACGTAAATTTCGTCATCGATCATTCTGTACAAAACCGACTGACACTTTGGACTTTTTAGCGACATCGAATTAACATGTTTGGATGGTTCTTGAACTGTTACACCACTTTCCTGGCCATTTAATTGCCCATTTGACCACTTTTACGACCACTACTTTACTTCCTTCGGGCACTCAGAAGCTCCTTGCAGGTTGGGGGGGGGGGGGGGACGCTTCTGGATTTTGATTGTAATTGCTCAAAATTTGTCCAGGAACAATTTCTTGTTTCGACGACATGACTTGAACTTGTTTATGAATAACTGTGATACTTGACAGATGTTAACAATACACTATGAATAAGATTTACTCAAATTTTCATGTTTTTTACTCACACGGTTCAAAAGTTACAGAAGATGTTCGGTGTGCCATTTTTATCGAATACACCCTTTAGGTCACTCCGCACACCAATCTTGGGTCAACATTTTTTCAGTGTGCCGCAGATGTGCCGATTGTGCCAACAGTGCCGGTCATAGAGGAAGCTGGGTACCAACTAGTTGGACATGGGCTACCATGCGATTATCCAGCAATTACAACTTAAAGTTCAGTGCATTCAGCGACAAGAACTATCTGCACTTCGGATCGACCATCTGTGCTCTGGGTGCGCGTTACAAGTCCTACTGCTCCAATGTCATCCGAATGTTGCTGGTCAATCGGACGAAAACGATTCAGAATCACTGTCGTGAACTGGTCGAGGTTTCAATCCTCTTCCATTGTTTTCTGTCAAAGGCGACGCCAGCTTCCGCGATCCCCACCACCGACTGTCCGCTGTCGTTAACAGAATAACGAGCTAGTCAGAACGAGCTCAATTGACTAGTTCACACATCGTGTCGCACTCTTCCAACCCAAAGGCTAATTCCAATTCTTCATTTAAGCTTGGTTTAGACAGGGCAAGTCAATTGGTCAAGTCAGTTGAATTCAACTGACTTGAACGCGAATTGAACGTGTAAACCATGCCATTCAACTGACTTGATCAACTCACTTGAATTGAAAAAAGTTGAACCAGCCTCAACTTTTCAAGCCAATTGAATTCAACTGAGTTGATCATTTGACTTGCCTAGTCTAAACTCAGCATTAATCTCCTTCACTTCGCATCTTATGTATTCGTCGTTTCGAAGCCGATCTTCGATTGCCACTACACAGGCACGGATCATATTCGTGTATTCGGAGCTTCAATCCAATCTGTCAATAATCTATTCGTGTACGTCGACGCTCAGTGCTGCCAAATTCAATTTGCTGACTTCTAGACCAACAATTGAAATAGGCGGAACAACTAAACGTAAACAATGGCTTTAAACACAAAATTCTCGAAAATCAAAACACTACAACGTAAACTAACAATGCCATTCGATAGAGGAAGTTTACTCTATCAGATGATGGTGTTAGGTTGCTTGGATGTGCTTTGATTCTCTAGGAATTTGCGTTTAAAGCAAGGGGTAGGTCACTCCGCACCCCAATCTTGGGTCATTTTTTTTTGTTAGTGTGCCGCTATTGTGCCGCAGGTGTACAAATTGTGCCGGGCATAGAGCAAGCTGCTATTGTTTGTAAAATAACCATCCCGGCAACCCGGTATTTCTTACACCTTGAATGTTTTGGCAAGGATAAATCGGATTGAGAATGACGCGGGAAGTGGTGGGTGTGCGGAATGTTGGTGTTTTGTGTTCATAAAATAAAATCCTGTGTTTTAGGGTTTGATAATGCTCTCAAAGGCAAACCAGAAACCTAGCCTTTCGTGATGTGAAAATTAACGGTCTATCAGCGGCCGAAAAGAGTTGGAACCGGTGCGGAACATTGTTGGAGACTGACTATAGAGGATGATGAATATGACTTCTTTAGTTTGTTTTGTGTGAGTTGCAGCATTATTTGAATAAAGGGGTCTAATGGGGTCTGATTAACTGTCTCTTTCTATTGAGCCCACTCTAGAATCACCATTTCGTATTTAGATCTATAAGTGAAACGAGAAGTTAACTGCTGTTCTGAGTTTGTTCAACTTCACATGACAATTGTTCAACTTCATATGACAGTTGTCCAGCAGTGGTCCCATTATATTTACAACAATCCAATACCTAAGAGATTGTACCGAAGCTGTACCGATGGATGTGCCATCGGTTGTTTGGTTGTTCCGCCTATTTCAATTGTTGGTCTAGACTTCACACCAAATGAACGTTAATTGATTTTTCTACCATGTCACATATACTACAAAATCACTACACCTTTTTCTGCTCAATCTGGAAGAGTGCCTGCGGAAGGTTGATGATTCCGGGCAAAAAGCTCTCGAAGTTTTTCAACGTCGGAATGGATTATACCAAGAAGGAGGATCCCAAGCTAAGACGTTCGGTTTTGCCATCGGGTTGGAGTTCCAGGCAAATTCGATCGTAGTACCTCAACCAGTGAAATTCGGTTTAAAAATTGTAAATTAAATTAGGTAAATTTTATGTTGTGGCAACGGCTTGGGAGTGGCAGGATGTGCCCCTACTTTTCAGCAGAAAATCACCAGCACTCGGTTAATTGGTCTGGTAGATGAACCATACTCACTTGAACAATATCGAACTGCTTTTCACGGCACAATTACACGATATTTTTATTGTTTCCACTCAACTTAATTAACTTATAATTTTGTATTTTATGTTACAAAAATCTAAAACCACTTATTCCATCTTGTAAAAGATAACACATATCCAAAAATAAAGCTACTCTTTTACTTAATTCTAATTTAAACAGAAATCTCACTTCAAATTCACATATGTACGTCGCATCGGTGGTAAGGCCACAGTTGTTACTATTCACCGCCATCAAAGCATATATATCGTTGCCTTAGTAGTAGGACTAGGTGTTCTTGATTAGCCAGTAATCTTCTCCTTTAAGTTTTCCTTATCTATCCTTATCAGCACAGCCAAACCAAACTAGCCTTTTTCAAGGCTATTGTAATAAGACTTGTGATATCTTCCTTGACATCAACAATCTTGTTTGACGGTTCAATCTCGTCTCTTTATTCCTTTGCATTTCAGTTTACATGTCACTTAAATTCTACACATTTACATTTCTCTACACTTAGGTAGGAGGTGCCTGGAGTTGCTTCTAATCTTTGCTTAACCAATAAGGAATCGATTTGTCAAAGAGAAATCGACGCTAAAGCCAAACGAGAAAGAGAGTTCGGCGCCAACACGTGTAACATGATGCGCTTGGCGCTGGTCGTGCATATTCATGCGCACGCAATAATTTATTGATTGGGTAGAAGTGTCCTGTGTGGGAACTTTGTGTTATGATAGAGAAAGAGTCGTATTACGTTTGGTCTTGTTTTTTTGAAGTGGCAATAACATGGGTCGTTGTTCTACGTTTCCCACGTTACATGAGAAAAAGTGTTTGCAATAATTTAGCTTGGAGTGGAGGTTTATACTTGTACAACAAAGTCATCAATTATAAACCTTCACGAAGCTAATGGTCAGAAGTATGGGAACATACGATTCAAAAATGAAGGCTTGGTTAATATTTGTAGCATGCATGTTTCGTGTCATTTGCGCTCAACCTAATTTCAAGTCATTGGATATGCTACAACCAAATATGCTACACTATGTCTAGTTAATCAAAGTCGAGCTATTTAACCGAAGGGAATTTACATACCGTTTACCAGCTCCTGCTGAGCCAACCGAGGCTCATTCCAGGCACTCCTTCAGGTGAAGGAGCTGGCCGTTGTCGAGGGGATATTCCGACAGCCCGTTGGGTTCTTGCAAGTGTCCGAGACCGGACACTTCTAATTGATGCAATTTTACTGTGGACACCCTTTAGCAAAAAGTTCAAAAAATTTACCAAAAGTTCTTGTTTATCGAGATTTTTCGATTCGTCATTTGGCGTGGAACTGCTCCTCTATAGTATATCGCTCGTTTTCGATGGTACGATACATTTTGATACATAGGGAGTTGATTGTAGTCAATGCAAGTCCAAGTCAATTTTCTCAAACCACAGCTTCGATTCAACTTTCATTTAGAATGTTCAAACATTAAACGAGAACATATTTCCTAACTTTTATGAGCATTGAAACTGAAGTCAACTTAAAAGCTTTGTCAGAAACTATTGAAAGCATAAAATGTACATTCAAGAGCAGACACATTAGAATGCATTCTTTTTTCAGTGAATCTGTGATACATAGAGAACCGACGACGACGCGACGACAGGCTCTTTTTCCAACTGTCAAAGGCAAGCACGCATTCAACGATTGTTGTTGGCGTTGCTGTTGGTCGTCTGTTGGGTGCAATATTTTATCACATCCGCACCCGAAGATTTTGTCCCATTCAGCATTCTTCCCGTAGACCGAACAATACACACCAATCCACACTTTCCGCTACGAGTTTCGCTGGAATTCGCGTTTTTCCCTCATTCATCTGTACAACACAACCATCATCTAGTTCCGCGAGAGGATCAGCATCAGCAAACTTTCAACACGTCGTCGTTGTCGTCGTTGGTTGTCTAGTTTCAGTTCGAAATCGTGAAATACAGTCCGGACTTACTACGCGACTTTCACAATTCACTACACTAGTACTGGGTACGGAACGGAACGGACGTACGTGTCTGGCTTTAGATGGGGATAACTCGTTTCCACCCCATTGCCTTCGAATGCCGACGACTGTTTGTTGGTGTTGCCGAGTGCCGTGGAAGTGGAGGACAATTTATTTGCTGATTTTCTATCCATTCCCTCCTGGTATGGATCCGTCCGTCGTCCTGTCTATTCATATAAAAACGAGGTGCAGCAGCAGTTTCCCTGCCATTTATCTTCCGGGTATGTCCCAAAAATAGCAAACTATCTACTACAAGTCGACAGAGTCAGCTGATCCTTACGGGCGGTGCCAGACCAGAACGAAAGAAAAGTTTTTGCCACGTCACGTAGAAGTTACCATTTGTGGAATAAGAATTGTTACTACAAATGCAAAAACACAATAAAAATCGTACTCAGCATCCTTTCTTTCGCATTTTATTGCCTTAGAAACGATTTTTTCTCCATATTTAAAGGATTTTTGGAGTCCAAATCCGAATGAACCAGAAATTGCAGCAGGTCACGCAATGGAACTAATCTTTTAAAAATATATAGTTTGTTGAAAATGTGAATGTGATGTGTGAAAATGTGTGATTTTTTGTAGCTGCAACCAGTTTTATTTTATTTTAATTGGAGGCTCAATCGCATTAGCTTTACGGAGCCGATAATTCTTTGCTCATTGTGTGAAACAAAATTCACTTACTTCTATGTCCAGTAGGAGTTGGGCCGAATAATCACGAGTTACCCGAGATTAGAAGGGTACATTTTTGAAGGATGGGATCAAGGGAGGAGCATGGGAGTGTGGTTTCGTTGTCTCATCAGAGCGATGTCGCCAGTATGAACGGTAGTGCGGTTCTAGATTCGTCTGGAGTTCGACCGGCTATGGTGACCAGTTGGTTACGATGACAAACATAAAACTAATAAAGAGAGACAAAAGACAAAGGAATTCAATTCTTATACTAGACATTTGCAGAAGCACATAAGTTGACTGCATGTAGTAGAGATCGCGGGTTCCCAACACGTCTCTGATATAGATAGTTGTCTTCCTTGATCCTTGAGGGTATTCAAAAGTCGCTCTCTGGTGGCGTCATTATCCGTACATTGTCAAACTGCGTGATTGACGGGTATGGTAACCGTTTCCACACCGACAGACACATAACCGACGGTATGTAGTGGTGGTAGATTATCATAAATCGAGAGTGCGTATTCAGCCCAAGAAGTTCTTCAAAATTTGCAATTATAAGTGTGTTGGTTACTCCGCATTTGATAAATATTCTGAGAGAGAGAGCACCCAGAAACAGTTCTGGAGAGCTGTTACTCCTGACAGAACCTCAAGACTCATGTTTTTTTTTGTTCTTTGTCTCGAATTTATAAAAACTCCACAGACTGATTCTCCACCTTAGATAGACACTCTGCACACTTATTTTGTGCCAACTTTTTTCTCAGTGTGCCTCAGTGTGCCACAGCCTGTATCGACAGGACCGAGAAGTAATTGAACTGACTTTTGTTTGCCTTGTATGGGAACCCGGTATTTTAACAGTTCCTGTTTTTGTTTTGTTTGTCAATGTTTTCAAAAACGACACGGACTCCGCCGGCGCCGGTGGTGTAGTGGTAAGCGTGACTGCTTTCTCACCCCAATGGGTCTGGGTTCAATCCCAGCCGAGGTCGGTGGGATTTTTCTGAGGCATAAAAATCTCTGGTCACGTCTTCCTTCGGAAGGGTAGTAAAGCCATTGAGCCCGGCCCATGTGTATTTGAATGGGTGCGATATCCTACACAGGAGTGGAAGCTGCCTTCCTGCACATTCGATTGCCGTCTATGGATGGCAATCGATGTCCGTCGGTGATAGGCACTAGATTGCGGAATAGAGACTGACATTAAATTAATGAAGGAAGAAGAAGAAGAAGAAAACGAAGAAGACGAAGAAGAAGAAGAAGAAGAAGAAGAAGAAGAAGAAGAAGAAGAAGAAGAAGAAGAAGACACAGTATTCAGTTGGGACTACACATTGGAAGCTTCTCCAAGGATGCCTGCAACGGACGAGCCCCGTTGCTACACGATCCTACCATCTTCGGCGGAAAGCCGACCCCGTATAACGTACAACCATGGTCCTAAAGCAGCCCTTCTGGGATCCGGCGGAGAAACGGATTTGCACCGAATATTTCACCGCCCGAGTTTCATCTGTCGACAAACTGGATGGAACACACGTCGGACTAGTGAAGGGTGCACCGCTGACCCGAAATGGACTATCCAAATTCATTCAACCGGCATAGCAACAGGGCGCAGTGATGATGGTCTACGGACTCGATAACAACACGGCCAACACCGATAAGATTCAATCTGTTCTGCCTGTACGGAAATTATAACACTACTTTATAAGCCCCGGAACCGCGGAGTTCCTGAAGGGAACCCCCCTAAACCCCAAACTACTGGTCTTAACCAACGGCAGCTACCAGTGTTGGCACTCAAGACCTTTGTGGGTTCCGGGTCTCAGGGCGTATAAGCGTGGGAGAATTTTCGGACACAGGAGAACCTAACCAACACTATGCAAACGGTTAAATACCTGTTTATTAGATTTGACGGTACATTGCGGGCAGTGGGCGGCGATGGCGATAGTTCGGAGGTGGCCCTGGTCCAGCGGACGCCGGTACAGTGCGGGCGGTGGGCGCCGATGGCAACGGTGCAGGTGAGACTTTGGGGTTGACGGTGGTCAATAGGACGACGTCCCTGCTGGTAGTGGCTTCGGAAGTGGAGATGAACGTGATGGTGGCCACTACATGAGCCGAGTCAATGGCCACGACCAGGGCGACCTCTTGATGCCGGTGAAGCTAGTAGGACTTCGCGGGGTGCTCGGTGACGCAGTGACCAGTGATATTTCTCGTCCGTAGCTCGGTAGCAACCCACACAAAGGCGGTGGCTCCGATCAAGGCGTGTTATTGTGGTGGCTGACCGGTAGGGACGCCACTGGACAGGGCTTGGCACTAGTAATAGCCAAGACAATGGCGGCGGCGATGAAGACTGACGTGTACGCGGATGACTGGTCGGACTGAGGCCAGAGGCGGGCCGGTTCCCCGGCAGCGTAGGTGCTCGTATGCTCGATCCCAACTGCCTTCGCACCGTTGTCGGTCTCTGTTCCCGATCGTGCGCTCACTGGCTCTCCCCTGAGAGAGTTTCCGCCCCAACTTCATTCAGGTTCAATGGATTCCATCCACCCGCCATTAGCACTCACTGATTAGCTGTTCGGTCACTCTTCTGATCTCAGCCGCCCGCGCATTCAAACTTGCCGTTACAAATCGGAATAAATCAATTCCATAATATAAACATTCTTACTCTTCCGTGTCATTTAATTTTTAAGGCAGCAATGTTACCCGCCGGTAACAAAATGTTGTCATGATAAAGTTCCTGAAGAGCAAAGATGGTACCGCCATGGTCCAGATGGGAGACGCCATCGTAGCCGAACCAGGCATTTTCCAAGCAGCAATACTTGTCAGAGTCCACCAACCCCTACACCCTACCGGACAATTCAATCAGCTTCAAGGACTACAGCGCCTTCAAGAACAATCGCTTCCTTTCGTTGCCCCATGCCAGCAAAAATATCCTTATCGCACCGAGCAAGATTCTCCACTTCTTCAATACCCACCCATTATATCCGAGGATCTGCTGCTGACTGCATTCACCACCAAGGACTGCCACTCCCGTTGAAATCAAAATGTTCCTCCTTCGGATTGGTCGAGTTCCCGAGTGTAGCCCTGGTGGGGAACGCCATCATGAAGTGCAACCACAGCGCGATCGATCACAAAGGCACACAATCCCCATTCATTATGAAGCTGTGTTTCTCCTCGTCTAAGACGATGAACGGTGCGTGGAGCAACAAAAAACATCGAAAACATGGGCATGGGCGTAGCACCAGCACCTGGCAACCCAATTTCGGCTGCGGTCGTGACAGCCTCCGTCGTTACAGCAGCGTCCGGTGGTGTGACGCCTATTTCGGTGGTGGACGCCTGCCTCAAATCCGAACACGATGAACGAATGTAAGATGGAGTCCATGTCCTTAGAAGGACGTTCGTCAGCTCTCACCCCACTATCAACGATCATGATCGTCATTGTCAGCACCATCCAAGGCCACCCATACAACCACCCCCATGTAATGTCCTTTCCAATTCGATTCGAGACTACATAGGTACACGGCGGAAGATCGATCTTGAAAGCATCCAGAAAACATTGAAACATTGAAACAAAGCTAAATTTAAGGCACAGTCCAACGTCCGTCAAGACATAACCTAAATAGTGTATTGCTAGAGCCACGGCTACACAAATTAGCGATGTAGCTCCCATGGCTGCGTCTACGTTGCTTTGGACGGGCCTCCTCTAAAATTCGTCAAAAGAATGTTGTAGGTGACGGACCAGCAGCAGCATTAGAAGCAGCCGCAGCCGTGGGAGCTGCATCGCTAGTTCATGTAGTCGTGGCCGGAAACCTCGGTCCGGTCACGATTCCGGTGTAAGCTGTTCTTCATCTGGGAGGAAATGTACCGTCACCGGTGTAACTATTTTGATAACGGAGTGTTGCTATGCAAGCGATTGCCCCGATTTATTCATGCTGGGTGATCGGAATGATTGTACTGACAATACGATTAAGGAGAATCCATGGCGAGACTTGGTGGAGATTCACGGTGGTGTTTTGAAACAAATTGATTATATTGTGGCAACATCAATAACAAATTTTGACACATGTACACTGCGCAGACGCAGACAAATCTCAGTGTTGCCAGTAACTTTAAAGATCAGAAAAATTGTAACGATGGGTGCCAAACAGAGCCAACGACTGTGGCCAGGTGTGCCCAAGCTTGTTTTTGGCACACTGTGCGGAGTGACCAACCCCTTGGATAAAAGTTAATATTCTGCAGCAGTGAAGGGCAATTCAGGTTACCCTTGACAAGATCGAATACCAATAACCTATGTTGTTTAATGCGTCTGTGAGCTAGAGTTTCCATATCGGCAACGGCTTGTATAGTCAGGAAGATTTACTGGATTATTCCACGGAAGTTGTCGTCAACATCGGCCTAAAGAGCACAGTAGTCGAGATGCGATGATATCACTTAGTATATTTTTAGATCGTCAGCGTAAAGCAGTAGGCTCGATTTCAGCCGAAAGCACAAATCATTCACGAACAATATAAAAATCAGTGGTCCCAGAATGCTTCCTTGTGGGACACCTAACGTGATGGAATAATCGCGGGAGTGAGTACCGTTTAATTTGACGAATGCGCTCCGACCGGATAGCTAAGGGCGCACCCGAGAAAAGTCCAGCATCAAAATGACAGCAAATTGAAATCAAATTTTGATATCAACATCAAACTGAAATCATAATTTGATTTCAGTTTACGCAATGGACAAATTTGATAGCAAATTTTGTTTTCATTTTGCTGTACATTTACTACTCAAAAATATGTTGTTGCGGGTTTGTTTTCATTGCCTTAGCATAATATCAAATTGAATACTAATTTTGCTATCAACATGAAAAAATGATATAAAATTGAGTTTTCAGTTTGCTCTCACTGATACTTACTTACTTACTTAAGGGTCCTGTGCACCACCAGCGGTGCGAAGGGCCAACGTGAAAGACTTCCATCCTGGGCGGCTGCTCGCTTTTGCCTTGACCTGGGCCCAGGTTAGATTCCTATCGACTTGCTTAATTTCCTTATTGAGGCTCCGCCGCCATGACCCCTTGGGTCTGCCTCTGCTGCGATGTCCTGCCGGATTCCAATCCAGCGCTTGCTTGCAGATTTCGTTCCCGCCCCATCGAAGTGTGTGGCCGACCCACCTCCACTTTCGCTCTCGAATTTCTATTGCTATCGGCTTCTGATGACATCGACGATGGAGCTCGGCATTCGAGATCCAGTTGTGATGCCACCAGGCACGAATTATATATTGCAGGTATCGGTTGATGAAGACCTGCAGCTTTTGAGTGTTCTCCGCTGATACACACGCTCGCTGGCGTATAACAACACAGGTTTCACGTTCGAGTTGAAAATTCGGATTTTGGTGCGATGACTTATCTGGTTGGATCTCCATACGTTTCGTAAACTCGCAAAGGCAGCCCTAGCCTTCTTGATTCGTGCACCTATGTCGCTCTTGGTCCCGCCGTCCGACGCTATTTGGCTGCCAAGATATTGGAAACTTTCGACCTTCTCCACTGCTTGCCCCGCTACCGTAAAGTTGGAAGGGTTGCCCGTGTTGATATCCAACGATTTGGTCTTGTTGACGTTGATGGTGAGACCCGCCGGAGAGGAGCGTTCGGCTAGGTCCTTGAGCTTACTCTGCATATCAGAGCGCCGTTGTGCTAGTAGAGCAACATCATCAGCCAAATCGAAGTCGTTGAGATGCTCCATGGTGATAGGCTGTCAAAGCAGCCCACGGTTCGGTACACGGTCAATTGCACCTACCATGATCTCGTCGATTACGATGAGAAACAGTAGCGGTGATAGTATACATCCTTGTCTCACACCAGCGACTACCCGGATAGGGTCGGACAAGGCTCCGTTATGCAGAACTCTGCACGTGAAAGCCTCATACTGCGCTTCGATGAGGTTGACGATTTTATCCGGGACTCCCTTCCGTCTCAGGGCGCCCCACAGATTCTCGTGATTGAGACGGTCGAAAGCTTTTTCGTAGTCAATTAATACCAAATAAAGGGACTCTTGGAATTCATTGACCTGCTCCAGGATGATGCGGAGCGTGACAATATGATCCACACAAGATCTTCCGGCACGGAATCCTGCCTGCTGCCGTGGGAGAGTCGCGTGGATCTTCTCTTGTATCCGATTCAGGATAATTTGCACAGAACTTTGAGAACAATACACAGTAACATGATGCCTCGCCAATTGTCGCACACAGTCAGATCCTCCTTCTTTGGGACCTTCACTAAGATGCCCTGCATCCAGTCGACCGGAAAAGTCGCGGTGTCCCAGGTATTACAGAATAGTTGATGCAACATTTGTGCGGATAGCATGGGGTCAACTTTGAGCATCTTCGCTGATATGCGATCGACCCCTGGAGCCTTGTTGGATTTCATACTTCGGATAGCTGCTTCAATCTCCTGCAGTGATGAGGCCTCGGAATTGACGCGAGTGATGCGCCGCACCCTAGGCGGATCATGCCGAGATGTTGATGGCTGGTTGGCCGTCGAAACTTGAAGAAGTTGTTCGAAGTGCTCAAACCAGCGTTTCAGCTGGTCAGTGGGGTCGGTAAGCAATTGTCCAGTCGTGTCCTTCACTGGCATCCTCGGGTTCATCCTTGCTCCACTCAGGCGTCGTGAGATATCATAGAGGAGGCGTATATCGCCAGTGTTTGCGGCTTTCTCCCCTTCGTCGGCCAGGGAGTTCACCCACGCTTGCTGACTTCCTTCTCTAGAGCCGTTGACGGGCTTCGTTCTTGGCTCCTCTGGTTCTCGCTCGCTCTATCGCGGCTTTTGCTTCTCTACGCTCCTCAATCTTCCGCCAGGTTTCATCTGTGATCCACTCTTTCCTCTGGGTGCGCAGCTCACCCAAGTTATTCTCGCTTGTTTCTATAAAGGCATTCTTGATGGCCGTCCATTGTTCTTCTACTCTGCCACCTTCTGGAACGTTCGAGCTGCGTACTCAAGTTCTTCAACAAAAGACCTTTTTACCGCTGGATCTTCAAGTCGGCGTGTGTTGAACCACCGCCTGAGTCTCTCCTCCCGTCGCTGGATCCGCGCCATGCGTAGGCGGATTTCGCCGATTAGAAGGTGATGGTCAGACGTGATGTCGGCGCTGCGTTTATTCTGGACATCAAGAAGCCTCCGTCTCCATTTTCGGATGATGCAGATGTGGTCGATCTGATTTTCGGTACGTCCATCACGGGAAACCCACGTGACTTTGTGCACTGGTCGATGGGGGAAGATCGAGCCCCCGATCACCATGTTGCTATTGCCACAAAATTCTGCAAACAGCTCACCGTTCTCGCTCATTTCGCCGAGATCATGGCGTCCCATGACACGCTCATACACGCCGTGTTGTCGGAGCCGATGTTCGCATTGAAGTCGCCAGTGTAGATCTTGATGTCACCCTTTGGAACCTTATCCACGACGGCATTCAGTTGACTGTAAAAATTCTCCTTGTCCTGTAGCTCGGCAGCATCGGTTGGCGCATAACATTGGATTATGGTAAGGTTACGAACCCGTGTTCTAAATCTGGCAACGATTTCCTCTCATTAACAGGCTCCCACTTGATGAGCGCAGCACTTGCCTGGACGCTAAGTAGGAGACCAACTCCACGATGGCGGGGAGCGTTTTCACCTCGAATACCAGACGGCAGTTTGTGTTCTCAAAAGTTTGGCCAACGAACTTCACTCAGTCCCAGGATTTCTAGCTTCATGCGTCGCGCCTCGTTGGCGAGTTGTGCCAGTTTACCCTGCTGGGCTAACGTCAATACATTCCATGATCCAATTCGTGTCCGTTGTTTTGCGCTAAAAGTCGTTGCCGTTATATCAGTTCGATATCTTTCTCTGTTGGTTTTTGTAACAATTGTAAAGGTTTCAGAGACAGTAGGTGGTTGGCCTAAGGTCTCCTATCCGCCGTGATGGGGCTGCCATCTTAGGTGTAGCTTCCGGGGAAGAGCATTCCTTATTCAGCCGCTGGATGCCAATCAGACGCTATTTGAGCCGCACCTCCATGATGAACAGACGCTCGGGTTGGCGAAGCATTTCCTCTATCACCGTGCTATGGTTACCGCAACAGTGTTCACGTCGCACCTCCTCACTCTGCTATTGTCGGATTGACAACATTGCACAGGCTACGCCAACCAGCTGTGTCCATGTCTTACTAATAGCAGAATTAGTTTTCAATGTGATGTCACAGGAAGATTTTTTTTGCTCTCAATTTTGATATTTTAACCGTTAAAACGACCAAAATGACAGCAACATGAGTGATCATTATAAGCGAAATCACAACATCAAATTTAGATTTCAATTTGATCTCAGGCTTTGCTCGGGCAGCCATTCGGTGATCCAATTAGGAAAGCCCAGATGCTTGAATTTGTCAATTGCGAGGTCATGAGGAACCTTGTCAAACGCCTTCGAGAAATCGAAGTATATGGCATCAACTTGGTGCTGATTCTCGATTTTTGAAGACAGAAAGCTTACGTAGCACATCAGGTTCATCGTCGTAGATCGCTTCTTAACAAATGTTGAAAGTCCGATATCACCGGTTATACGTTGAGTGCAGAGGAATACGCAGTCAACGATATTGAATTCGTTCCAATTTGATTAGGTGACATTTTCTTGCCGTGTGAAAGGAGAAAGAGTCGTACTCTAGAACAGAGAGAATTGTTGTTTTATTAAGCGTTATGAGGCCTCCTGGATGAGCACCCGCCGGCGCCGGGGGTGTAGTGGTAAGCGTGACTGCTTTCTAACACCCCGATGGGTCTGGGTTCAATCCCAGCCGAGGTCGGTGGAATTTTTCTGAGGCATGAAAATCTCTGGTCACGTCTTCCTTCGGAAGGGAAGTAAAGCCGTTGGTCCCGGCCCATCTGTGTTGAATGGGTGCGATATCCTACGCATGTGTGGAAGCTGCTTTCCTTGCACATTCGATTGCCGTCAATGGATGGCAATCGATGTCCGTCGGTGATTAGCACTAGATTGCGGAACAGAGACCGACGTTAAATAAAGGAAAGAAGAAGAAGGATGAGCACCCTACCATGTGTCACAACATGATAGGAGAAAGTTGATCCTCTTTTGATGTTTTTGCTTCAAATACGTTGTATGGGTATTCCAAGTGCACTGTGAATCAACCAAAACCCAAGGTACTTGAAAGACAATGATTGAGTATTGTTTCTGCCCAAAATATTAAGCTGTATTTGGGCTGGGTACCGTTTTCGAGTAAACATTACCATTTTAGGTTTCTTAGACGAGAATTTGATCGCTAGATTTCTAGCCCATGAAATAAAATTGTCTAAGAAACTTTGCAATTGTCCACACCAGTGTTGTGAAAATATCAAAAGATCTAATCTCACCAATGTGCATAATCTCATTTGAGTATCGTAGACTAAAAACTCAACACGCAAACAACAGCAGATGATATTACAAGCTGTGATACGGTTGCTATGATATCATGCTAACAAAACTCCCCGGCTACAATTCTAACCAAACTGTGTTGAGTTTGAGCTTCAAGATTTGTGCTGTACATCCGAACACGAAACGAAACTTCCATCACTGCTGGCAGCAGTAACTTCGTGTCTGCCATCTGTGAAGCGTAAAGATAGATAGCAAACTATGCTTTCTCTTTCTAAGAAAACGATATGCAAAGGAATCATTTTGTGGTAAGTCAACTCGTGGCTGCAATTTTACATGTTCTGAATAGTCTCGCAATATCAAAGGAGCTTGTAAAAACAATATCATGCTTGATATTTTATTCCAATATCATGCGTGATATTGGGAGCCCTTGAGAGCGAAACAAAATCATTTGAGTGAGGATTATGCCATCACTGGTCCACACCGTCATCTGCAAGTTGTCTTCGAGCATTGTTCTGTCTGAAAGAATTTCAATGAAAACTGAGTCGAAAGCCCCCTTAATGTCCAAGAATAATGAAGCCAATTGCTTTTTGTGCGCAAAGGCCAGTTGAATATCTGTGGAAAGCAGCGCCAGACAATCGTTTGTTCCTTTGCTTTTGCGGAACCCAAACTTTGTATTTGAAATTCGTCATGGTCAGCTATGCATACTTCAAAACACCTTTTCTCAAAAAAACCAAGATTAAATATTTTAAAACCTTCATAGATTTGATTTTTGCCTTCAAACATAGCGTGCACTTTGGTGAAGTGAATATCATCAATAAACACTGTAACACTGTTCCATAAATATCTGCGAAACAGCTGGTGCTGAAGCAAAACTGTACATGAGTCTTGCGGGTTACGACTGCAACATCTGTTTGATATTTTCGATGAATTATCGTCGTTTTATCAATTTGAACAGTCCATACTTAGAAATGCCATAATTTAATTAGTCATGGAGTACTGCACGATCGGAAACCACAGAAGAACCATTGGCTCCGCATGTCGTCCAAAATTGAGCAATATGTCATCTTATATTTCACACAACCTAACATAATTTCCATTTCGCATTTTACGGCAAACCATTAGCATGCATTTCCAGCCAACTGAGGCCATCTAGCCCGATAAATGAGTTCTGCAAAATTTATCCCACCCAGAAAGTCACCGTAGTGCCAATTAGACCCCATTAGCGATATACATTTTCCACCAATTTGCGCTCATATCGGAAATCGTAAACATTGCACTCTGCACGTATTCGCCCGAACATCGTCGTCGTCGTACTCATGCTTTGTAATTGAAGCATAACAACGTTAGCCATTCGAAGCTCGTAACAACGAGCGTGTATTCCTGGAACCTGGCAGCTCCAGCATCAACACCGCATCTGCTTCAGGAGGCTCTCCGGGGGTGCATCCGGGCGATACAAATATTTGCACTTTGCATTCAAGTTCGAATCAATTTATAGCGACCTTAAAAAAAAAAAGAAACAGGTGAAACGAAACCGAGCCCATATGGTTCGCTACAGTATGCGCTAGAACAGAATAAACCTAACATGTAGGTACTCTGGTTCTGGTTGATACCGACAACATGACGAAGGTTGAATTTCTAGTGAATATGGATCGGTGTTCAGTTTTAGCGAAGCGATGATGGATCTGAATGGGAAATCTAATAGTCGTGTCCACCTGAAGGAAACAACGTTTGGAACAGCTGTTGCTCGTTGAGTGACTGACGTTGATGATGATGAGGACGGCAACAACATTTTCGATTGTACAGGAACTCCAACTGGTGATGTGAGCAGTCGAAATTTGCATCCAATGCAACATCATTTCAAAAGGCAGTTAGGCATGTCTGTAACACTTCGAAATTTTGAATTCCACGGAGACGCATGGTTGATTATTGTTGAAACCAGAGATTCTATTCAATGATTTAGCAGCTTTCGAGGCAATTGACTTCCATCCAGCTACTCTAGCAAACGGCCAATGAGATCGACTCAAAATTGAGTTGTTTTTCCCTCAACTTCGCTAAAACGTAGGTCACTCATAGAAATTTTCCTAGCTTTTCCTCAAAAATCTGCTCGAATATGAAAAAAAAAAATCGACGAAAATTAAACTCAGTCTAAGAGTATACTAACAGGCTGAGTAGAATCCCTCCCGATTTTCGTTATATTCAAAATGGTTTTCCTGGAAAATCGAGAAAATATATATGCAGTCTATGAGTAAACTTAACGGTAAGAAAAAAGTACACTTTTACCTACACAGATAAAAATACTGAATTTTAATTGTGATGTAAACATTCATTCACGTAAACATAAATTTAATTTCACATAACCGAGCAACTTGTAACCAATGTTGTTTACAAAGATGGGCTTTTGTATACAATATTTGCTACATTGCATGAATTGTGCTAGAACTTTACATGATATATAATGTAAACTTATATGATATATGATGCTCCATTTGTGTGCATCATATTGAACAGAAATTTACACTACTTTTCGAACTGTGTACTGTTGACTAGTGTGTCTACTTTTCTGCTTCTAATGTTGTCAAAAACGGAGGAGCGAAACCACCCAACAGGGGGGGGGGGGGTAGTAAAGTGTGGGAACCCAACGTTGAGTAGAATCATATTTACCTACTTTTGGGTACAACTAACTTACTTTTGGGTGGTGAAAAATTCCATGTAAATTGCACACAAGTAAATGAAAACTAGTTTGACCCACTTTACCTACTTTTGGCTTCCTGCACTATAGTGCAATATATATAGAGTGAAATACTGTTGATTAACTTTTTCTTACCGTGTACGTTTTTGCGGACTTGAGTGAACGAATCTTAAATTTGAGTTGGTTTAATCGGTCGTGCACATAGAAGCATATCCCATCCCATTTCATAGTTTCCTTCATCTTTCAGTGCAAATCCTTTGAAGTAAAACCTCCTATCGCCCTTTAAAGATGAGCTCAACGAAAACAATGACGTCACTATTTCACCTAGCTGAAGCCTTTTTATCGAACAGCTTTTCCAGATTGTCTCGAGTTTGCTAGGATTTCCCACCATACCGAATGCATTTTCAGCGCAGAATGTATGTGTGCGTGTTCTATTCACGTGAAAGCTTTCCATAATTTCCCCTCCCAGCAGGGGAAATTCGGGTCGGGGAAGTTTAGCAACCGAGCAAGGTGAACGTGGGATTATGACGTTTGCTGACGTTTCCCCTCAATTTCATTGATTTTCTCTTGCGTGATTGCGGCGACATTAGGCTATGGAGCGGAGCTTTGGTCAAACTAAGCTTCAGGAGTTCATCCGTGCCGGATGGTTGGATATCGTATGTCGGTATTTCAAGTGGCAGCATAGCGAAATCAGTCCATCGGTGGATGTCGATTGATTGTGTCGTTTGAAGGAGATGATTGCTTCGAGATTATTATTTTTTTAGTTATTTTGGTCGACAGGGAAAAGTAATGTTAATAGTGAATAAAGTTGCATTTGGCGCTTCCTTTGCGTGTGTGCGTCAATGTGTATATGTGTGTGCGGGGTTCAAATTTGAAGACTATTTCAATTTGTCGTATTGGGTTCAAATCGAGTCCTAGTTGATTTTATCGAGATCCAGGTTTTGGCAATTAAAAACAGTTTTTGCCTTTTCTGTGTCCAATTTTGGCATTTTAAAGACAGTTTCAATGTTTGTATGATGTGTTTTTTCGATGTGTTTTAGCGTTTTTAAATATAGTTTGGCATTTATAGTAAGAGGACAGTCAAAACGACACACTTACACTGTGAATAACACATTGCACTGTGGGTCAGAAATGTAATCAAGCAAGAAAAAAATAATAACGCCACCTAAGATTGCTTCCAGTTGAAATGACGTATGTAGTAAAGTTTCTGTGCATACACACTTAGAAATAACTAATTTTACACGAGACGTAATTCATATTGGACGTAAATCGTGGAACGTAAACAAACATTTCATGTAAAATTAAGTGTTCTCAAACCGAAACATAAGCAAATCGACGAAGAGAACGTTTCATTGAATTGATTTTCAACTGATTCTTATGTCAGAAGGACCGCTTACATGTGTCGGTCTCAGGGAACCGAAATTTACATGACTTTTTTTGTAGTGTGTGTAGTTAAGACTCTTGTTTTGGTCGCAAAGATGGTGCAGAGATACAAACCTTTTTATTTCACTAGCTAGAAGTTTGCTATCTGCGGCAAAGTTGCAGAACGTAAAATTTTATGAAATCTGGCTGAAGACATAGAAGCTGTACACCTCCAAATTACTTAGATAAACGAAATCTTGTAAATGTTGTCTGAAACTCACGTTTTAAGCATTATATTTTAAAAATTCGTTCGAAAGATGGCTTTAATCATTTTTTGATCAATTCAATCTATACTATTACTTTTGAAGTACAGAAAACAAATAGGGGATATGGGTGTTATGTCGGCCTAAATGCCCCTGATTTGGGCCCATATATAAATTCAGCAATCGACTAAATTTCCAATGATGCGGTCATCTAGGTAAAATTGATAAATAGCAAATTTATAGCGATGGGCCCAATCTTAGATCCATAGGCCAACATTAGAGACATTTCCCCAATCACATGACAATTGAAAAAATATACAGTCGACGCTCTTTATAGCGATATCGCAGGGGACTGTCGTTATAAAAAATAGTCGTTCTATATAATT
Source organism: Ochlerotatus camptorhynchus (assembly GCF_037179485.1). Taxonomy (NCBI): domain Eukaryota; kingdom Metazoa; phylum Arthropoda; class Insecta; order Diptera; family Culicidae; genus Ochlerotatus; species Ochlerotatus camptorhynchus. The sequence continues at coordinate 9,272,378 of NW_027040818.1, read as the reverse complement.
TCAATGTCGTTATAGAGAGAGAAACGCTACGCTTTGCTAAACAATCAAAGTAAATTTTTAGATGATTCTAATCGATTTTTAACAATACAATATATATTGTTTAAGATTAATCCCAAACAAATTGAAAAATTCATGTACATTTCTGAGAGATATAGCGCACATAAAATTAACGCTTTATTTGGCGTAAATTTACACGATATTTCGAGTAAATTTAAGTGCAATAACGCTTAAATTAGCAATGTTGTATGCAAGCTTGCAAACGATTTCGTTGTTTGTGCCAACTGTAGCTCAAAATTAAACGAGGGGAGATTTTACGCGATAGTTAAAATTCAGATTTTTTTCTGTGTATAACCTGTTTTTTAATTCAAAAAAATTGCTGAAACTGTCCTTTGTCAGATCTTCCGTAGTTAATATACCAGCATACATAGTATTGTTTGTAAAGCATTTGAAAGTTGATTGTTAGAAGGCGCGCTGGTTAGTTCATTGTCAACAGTTTCATCAGGCGCTGAGTGATTTTGATCATCGATACTGCTGCTGATCATGAACGATTCTGACTATGTTTGTCATCGTCAGTCAAAAGTTCTCCTTCACAAAGGCCGTCGTCAAAAGTTACGCAGTCTGGAATTCACAAATTTCATAAAAAATAATATTGAAACATTGCATACATGTTTATACCTCCAAATGAATCAAACCCTTTCTGAATGAGCAATTTTGATTGAAATAAACTTTCTTCAGTAATATCAGTTTCTATGTTACTCTCATTAATACATATTAAATTGTTTGGATTGACAAAACCAGCTTTGACTAAGCAATTAACAATTGTGAATTGTTTGAAGTTCAGCTATCAGCTATCATGTTAATGCACTGTAGTAAATCAATTTTCAGTGATTCACCGTTTTCAATAGCATTCAGTTGATATTTCAATAGCTTGTTGCCGTAGTGCACTTTCAAAGACTTGATTATGCCAAGATCAAGTGGTTGGAGCACAAAGGTCATTTTTGGAAGAACATATGCCAGTTTTATGCTTCTTTTGCTGAATGTTTGGATGGCTGGGACAGTTATCGATAATCAAAATTATTCGCCTTCCTTCAATCATCATTCTTTACTCAAGTTTAAGCACCCATTCTTCGAACATGGTAAGCTATCCATACACTATTGTTGCTTCTATAGATGACTGGCAGGCTCTTGATATTTTTAAAGCATCAAAGGTTTAGCACTTTTACCAATGATCAGACGCTCAAACTTTTCTGATCCGTCCATATATGTGGCAACAGCAATCGTAATTTGCTCTTTAGAGTATTTTCCTCCATTTCTCACTTTTTAGACAGTATGTTTTATTGGGTAAGCATTTGGAAAATAGACCCATCTCATCCATATTAAACATATCTTGTAGACTGTAGTCAGCAATCAACAGTGGCACTGTATCGGATATGAATCGCTCAGCATCATCAACATTTACAGCTCCACTTTCAGCAATTATGAACGACAATCCATTCCTCTTAACAAATTTTTGAAGTCATTCGTTGCTCGTTTTAAAAGAATCGTGGTTAATTTTCTTTACCAGTTCATTTCAAGAGCCACATGTGAAAAGGGCATCAATATTTTTGTAAACAAACCTTTGTAGGCCCTCTTCTCACCAACCGAGGGTCCCCCACGCAAACTAATAACATCATCGGGAAGGGGAAAGCTTTCCCTATCCGGTGATGTTGATGGTTTGCGATGGTGTCATATGGGTTTCGAGAAAAGGGCATAAGAAGGTTTGTTTACAAAAATCTTGTATGCCCTTTTCATATGTTGTTCTTGATTTGCTTTTTCTTTTATAATTGCGCCAGATAGGGTAGAGCACTACTTCGTCCTAATCACCCATTTTGGGCCTATCGAGCAGAAAACTTCAAATAAATCCATGATTTCAGAGTTAACAAGTCAATTATGCATTTGGTACGATACTTTAGTTAATAAGCTACGGAACGAAGTCAATGAGAACACGTGATATGAAGGTTTGCACCCATTATTCCCAAAAACAAAAGAAGCGCTCCGACCGAATCAATTTTTATCTTCATCCGATAGGCCGACGTGAATTCATTGGCGTTTCAATGCTTTAAGCCGAGTTTAGAATCCATAGGCCGAGTTTGGCGTCAAGAAGCAGTGTTAGATTTTTGACAATATCTCAACGGAAAGGTAAATACATTTGGAAGCCATCAGTAATAATAAAATTCCGTTTGGTGCTAAACTGCGCTAGATTAAGAAAGACTAAGTACGGGTTGTGCTTAATAGGCCGAAAATGGGGTAGTTAACCCTATTGGAATTTTGAACGAAATTGCTTATTGGCAATGGATGGAACACACTGAACCGAGCAAGTTTTTTGTTAAGCAGTGAAAACAAACGTAGCACTTTCAATCAATATCCTTACCTTTTGCTGAATCTGTTCTTTATTTTTTATGATGGATGAAAAAGCATTGCTTTTCTAGTTTTTGAACTCATTTTTGATCGTGAACTGTTAGCGAAAGCAATCCACTTTTACTTGACATGAACTTTAATGCAACCCATAACGTTTTAATGCTTATGCGTTCAGGTGGTCAAAATTCAGTTTAAATGTAGGAAAATTTGGTATATGTGGTATAACTTTTGTTTATAGATGAGTTCCATACCGTAGGAATTTAAGTAAAATAAACTATACCGATGGACAAATTGTTGAACATGAAAAAAATCTACGACTAAAACAAACATCTTTTATTAAACCTTCAAATTTAATGTTGTCCACGACTATAAAACCACTCTGAGATGCAAATAGATGAGATGAAGAATGTCGCAATAAATAATGACAAGTACGGGTAAAAAGCAACGATGACTTGTCGTTATGGAGAAAGGTCTTTATAGCGAAATGTCGCAATACAGAAGAGAATTTCTATGATAATTTGAAAGGACCTCTGGAAATGTCGTAATAGATAGATTTGTCACTATACAGATGGTCTTTATAAGGAGCATCTACTGTATGTTTTTTCTGAATGAATTTACCTAAAGATGCGCAAGTGAGCGCAACATGTCATTAAATATTTAAATTTAATATCAATAGACCATAATTCCTTAAAATAATAATTATATTAAATAAAGCATTTTTTTTTTATTTTGAAAATCAAATGAATAGTTTTGCTTTATATGTTTATTTAAAATATAATGGAGATGAAAAACTACCCAAAATTAAGTACTTTTCCCCCAATTCCGGGGTTCAGCAAAATAACCCAAATTCGAGTAAATTGCTGATAGTAGTTTCCATTTAACACCAGCAAAAAAAAGTAACTAATCTTTAGTATATTCTTCCCAAAACTAAGTTTAATTCACGTAAATTTGAGAATATGCAATTCACTCAAAAGCAACTTTTTAGCCTTAACTATATCGTTGGGTCAAATCTCTATTTGTAGTATTTTTTTCTCCATGTAAGCTATTTAAACAAATACAGAGATTACTATTGAAAAAACTATGCAGAACAACTTTATTCAAGACCACAAATCATTTCGACTTCTGTTCGAAAAGTTATAAACCATTTACGATTGACCTAGTGCACCACGCAGACCTACAGGTGTGTATATGAGCTTGTAGGTATACGTGGAGCACTTGGCATAAAGATAAAAGTTAATAACGTTTTGCGCTCTTGCACAAAGTTCTTCGGCATATTTTTTCCAATGTAATGCCGCGGTTACTCTTGTATGACCAACTATAAGCATAAGCATTATTTGTATAATCAATTCTGAGCATATCCATGGTCACACTTGTATAGTTTTTGGATTTGCTCTTATTTTATTATACGAATAATGCTCATGTTCATAGATTGTCATGCAAGTGTATCCGCGGCATAAGTCTCAGGTTAGGTAAAAATTGAGCAATTTTGAATTTTTGACTAGCAAATTACTTGTTTTGTTCCGTTTCCCAAACATTTCTCCCATACCACTTTCCCCCGAAGAACGCATTACCCATTGAGTTCAAATTCAGCAAACTCAGATCATAACAAAATTGGTTCAAATTTGGCACAGCTGTATTTGAAAATAAAATATATTGTTTGCACTTTAACTATTTGTTTTGTATTACTTCTGTGTGAAGTCAACGATTTACATAGTTGAAGATGCTAATTTCAAATAACAGACTAAAGTGGTAATTTTTATACGATAGATGGGGAGATGAACGTATAGAATTGATAGTTCCGTTTAAAGTACGGCATTTTGAAAATTGCATATAGAGAGTAGAAAGCGTACTAGCTTATAGCAGTACAACCATAGAGGTAACTCTAAGACCAGAAGGTCCCGAAGAAATGTGCTCAACTTTTGTAGGCGTACCAAATTTGTAGTAATTTTTTTCAAAGAGAAAGTTGATTAAGAGAATCAATCAAAATCACTTGCACCCCTGCTTCCAAGTTTGGTTACAAGATTACAACTCTGGAGAGCATTTTGTGTAGTCGTTGGGGGCTTGTGGTTCTGAATATGTACAAACAAGCACAGATAAATTCTATTCCAACTCTTTACTGATGTAAGCTTGATGGCCCTGAAAAGGGCCGTTTTATTGAACAGGACATCCATCGCCAGTTACGCTTGGCGTGTTTAGTGTAGGTGACAGCATGACGGACCTCATTTTCCAGGAACACCTTCAGCACAACTCGTAGATCAGACCGGAGATACGTTTGACACCACCACGGCGAGCCAGACGACCGATGGCGGTTATCTCGAAGAACTTTGCGATGACGCTTGGCGCCTCCTTTCCCAGACCTTTTCCCCCTTTGCCACGACCAGTCAATTGTTGCTTGTTAGGTGTGAAGGAGTGGACTAGCCACCACCTTCCTACTGCTGCTATTGCTGTTCACCACGCCGTCCGAAGCGAAAATGAGCTAATGCCAGTTAGTTAGTTTAAATGATCTTTATTTTAGTTTAACTTGGACGATTACCATATAAATTTTTTACTAAGTGATTCAATTGCTTTCTTCATCTTTAGGTATGGGCAAAATTCAAAATTTGTTTTACAGAATTAGTCCTAGACTTAGTACACGGTCGACCACCTTGGTGGGATTGGTTTGTTTTGTTTTTAGAATTTGAAGAGAAACTACTTAATACTACTATTTACAGCTTAAAACTAACCTACTCTACTATATACACTTAACCTACTATGTACAAATTGCTTATTAAAGCATGTTCAGAAAGATTGCATTTTTGAATAAATTTAGTTGTCATATCATCAATTTTGGAATCTACTTTGGGAATTTCTGCCTCTTGATGGAGGTCTGCTATTCTTGTGTCGAATGGACGATCTAGGATCATCCTCAACACTCTATTCTGTGCAACCTGGATTTTGTTCCTGTGGGTCTGAGCGCACGATTCCCACACCGGGGCGGCATAGAAGATCGCGGGGGCTATGATCTGTTTGTAGACAGCCAGTTTGTTTTGCCTTGAGAGGCGGGATCTGCGGCAAATGAGCGGATACAAACACCTAACCAAGGCGAAGCACTTAACTAGGGTTTTCTCTATGTGCGAGCGGAACAGGAGCTTCTCATCGAACAACATCCCGAGATAAGTAACATCAGTGGACCACTCGACCCTTGTACCATCCATTATTACGGTACAGGAGGGAGACGGTTTAAGTTTTGGTGATTGTCTGTGAAGGAACATGATCGCTTGGGTTTTCGAGGCGTTGATTTTGATTTTCCACGAGGTGGCATAATCAGTAAAGGTGTCAAGGCATCGTTGCAGCTTGTTCGTAATTTCACGAGGCATCCTACCCTTGACGGCTATCGCGGTGTCATCTGCAAACAGAAAGAACACGCAACCGTCTCCTAGAGGAGGGATGTCCGACGTGTAGATGCTGTAAAGCAGTGGTCCCAGCAGACTCCCTTGCGGAACACCTGCTGGGATCGGAAATTGTCCCGAAAGGGAACTATTCAACGACACCCTGAACGACCTTTGCTGGAGATAGTTACGGGTGATTTTCACAAGGTATGGTGGAAAGTTGGAGTTACAAAGCTTGTATATAAGTCCGTCGTGCCAGACATTGTCAAACGCCTTTTCGACGTCTAACAAGGCCATGGCTGTGGACTTGGATACAGCTTTGTTACTTCGGATGTTATTCATCACCCGCACTAGCTGATGATTGGTGGAATGCCCCTTGCGGAACCCGAACTGTTCCGGAAGAAGAATGTCATGTTCCTCCACAAACTTGTTTAGTCGGCTGAGGATCAATTTTTCGAACAGCTTGCTCAGCGCTGAGAGCAGGCTAATCGGTCCGTAGCTTGACGGTAGTGAAGGGTCTTTCCCAGGTTTGCGGATCGGGATGATTTTTGCCACCTTCCAGATGCTTGGAAAGTAGTGCAGCTCCAAGCATCTGTTGAGGATGGCAGCCAGCAGCGAGTGGACCCTCGGGCTGATATTTTTCAACGCTAGGTTGAATATTCCGTCAAACCCGGGAGCCTTCATGTTTTTGCTATATTTCAGCGCTGAGCAAATTTGTTCCTCTGTAATCCGTTCTTCTGGAGGGACGGCACAAGGGGAGGTATCTAACGTCTGGACGCACTGCACAACCTGGTTCTCGAGTGGACTTGGGATTGTAGAGCCAAGCAAATGCGACTGGGCAATGTGCTCCCCAATTGCATTGGCCTTCTCTTCGTTGGTGATAAGCCGTTCGTCATTGACTCTAAGTGGTGGAATGGGCTTGGGGTGAGACTTCAGCACCTTGGCAACCTTCCAGAATGGTCTGGAACGGTCGTCCAGGTTCTGAACGAGCCGCCCGAAACTCTCGTTCCGGATTGAGACCATTCTGGAAGCGATCTGCCGATTCAGATCGACCATTTCGTATTTACGCTGCAGATCCCCAGTCCGCTGAAACTGGCGTCTACGAACATTTCTGAGCCGAATCAAGAGTTTGGTGTGGGAATCAATTGCTTGAAACTTACCCCTCACAGGAACTCGTCGAACGCACGCCTCGTCAGCCACGGATATGGCTTGATGGAGACCCTCCAGAGCCCGGTCGATGTCCTCCACTGTGTCGAGTGGTGGGTTGTCGTCGATGTGGCGGTCGACCACGCGTCGAAACTGGACCCAGTTGACTCGATGGTAGTCCTTCCGCTGGCACGGTGCAGGGGCCACGTTGTAGCCCAGCTCGGTCAGCACCGGTTGGTGGTCCGAACTCAGGTCGTTGACGGCAACCGGCTTGGCTAATCTGGTGTTTGCCAAGAACAGGTCCAGCGTCGATGGGTTGCCCGCCGGTGATGTGAAGGTTGGTTCGTCCGGAAACCAGACGGAATAGAGACCATGCTGGGAATGGTCGAATAGCAGGCGGCCGTTTTGGTTCTGCTGGTAGTTCCGCCAGGCCTCGTGCCGGGCGTTCAGGTCCCCTCCGATTACGAAGCGGGCATTGGTGCGGGTTATGATGGCAAGGTCGTTCTTGAACTGCTGTGCTGTACCTTTGCTAACGGTACATTGCCGGGGGCAGTAGACAACGATGAACCGGACGTTTCCGGTCGATGTTTCCACCTCAACGCCGACGGCCTCGATGATGGAAGTGCGGTAGTGGGGTAGGGTGCAGTACTTGATGCCTTTCTTGATGATGACCGCGACACCGCCCCCCCTGGAGCTGGTGCGATCAAGCCGGACAATGCTGTGGTCGGGCAGCCAGAAGCTGTCACCGGTCTTGAGGTGGGTCTCGGTGAGAAGGCCCACGTCGATGTCGTGCTTGCGGAGGAAGTCTGCAAGCTCAATGTTTTTCGCCCCTACGGAGCGAGCGTTCCAGTTGGCGATCTTTATGGGTTCACGGTCCATAATTAGCGACGAAGGAGATGATAGCTTGGAGCTGTTGTGTTCTTGTTGCACAGGTGCGCTTGATGATGATGGCCTGGGCCAACAGTGTGACGATCTCATCCGTTGACAGCGGAGAATCGTCTGTAGCTTCACCGGTTGTACCGGCCAATCCCGGAGCAGGGGGATCCGTCGATGGGCCGGAGGCTTGACTGGGTACTGCAGCGGCAGCCGACTGGGCAGCAGCCAACTGTTGGTTGAGCGGGAGCGGCGGCAACACTGGAATTGGCCGTGATTGGACCGGTGATAACGGAGGAAAGTTCTGCGCGTTGTTTTCTGGAACCTTCTTGCGACCGGGCTGGCTGTTGGACGAGGCCTTCTTCCGGATCTCGGCGTATTCGGCCCGCTTCGGACAGGCCTTACTCGTGGCTTTGTGGGCGGCACCGCAGTTGGCGCATGTGGGAGTGGCTTCCTCGATGCTGTCGCAGTTGTCGATCTTGTGGTTTTTGCCGCATTTGATGCAGCGGCTGGCCATGCGGCAATTCCTGGTGCCGTGCCCGAACAATAGGCAGTTCGAGCACTGAGTGACGCCACGGTGGGTCGGCTTATACCGCTCCCACTTCACTACGATGTGGAACAGTGTGCGTGTCGTCTGGAGATCCTTCACGGTTGTGGAGTTCTTCTCCAGATGGACCAGGTAGAGCTGGTCACGATACTTGATGGCCTTGCTGCGGGTCATCTTGTGGACTTCGACCGGCTTGAGGCCGTTCGCCTTAATCTCGTCCATTAAGGTGGTGGTGTCCATGTCGTGGAGCCCGCGCAGCACCACTTTCAGCGGCTTGGTGGCCTCGATGTCGTGGGAGAAGTACTCCAGCTTCATCCTGTCCAAGAGGGCCTGAACTGCGTTGAAGTGTTTTTCGGCCGGGACCATCAGTTTGTAGCCTTCCGTGCACCGTTGAATGGTGCAGCGAAGGCCCTATGAGCTAATGCCATACAGCAGCGCTCTTTTATATTTTTTCAGGTTAAAGCAGAATGCTGTGCAACCAAGTGGTTTAAAAGCTATAATGACTCCTCCCATTATGAGTAGTATGCTATCAAGTAGCGACACTGGCAGTGACTGGTTCTTTTCCTTTTGCGTACACGCCGAATGAGAACGACCCAAATTTGAGTTTAGTTCACTCATAATCGCCAAAAGTGCAGGAACTCAGCGATGAGTAAATTTGTCTCATGGTTTCCTGTGGAAAACCTAAAAAATCTGCCAGAAAATGAGGAAATTGACGAAAATTTTATTCAGTCTCGGAGTAGTACCAATAGACTGAGTGAATCCAATCTTTACTTTTCTCAAATTCAGGAATTTTTCCCTGGAAAATCCTGGGAAAACATGAGGCAAATTTACTCATAGCTGAGTTCCTGCACCTTATTTCTTATTTCTGAGATAACTAAACTCAAATTTGGGTCGATCTCATTCGCCGTGATATCACCTTGAAAGATATCGGCGCCGGTGGTTAGCGTGATTACCTCTCACCCCAGCGGGCCTGGGTCCAATCTCAGTCGGCGCCACCGACATGTTCTAAGGCATAACATCTCTGATCACGCCTTCCTTCGGGAAGTAAAATCGTTGGTTGAGTTGATGGGTCGATTGAAAGGGTCCAGGTGTAGGAGCTGCTTCCCTGGCGTCGGTAGCATTGGTACTCAGTACGGAAAACAAATCTCGCGTCACTTTTCAATAGGTTGATCGATTCTCTTCATCGACACTCTCTTTCGTAAATAACTCGGCTTCACAAATGTTTCTTGTCGTCTTCGTCGAATTAGATCCTAGATTGTTGCGTCTTATATCGAAAATATCCGGCCGTGGCGATTCAAAGTTGATCAAGGTTGATCAAAATAATTTGCACCCCTGCTTCCAGTTTGATTACATGAGCATTTTGTGTGACCGTTGGTTCTGAATATGGACAAACAGGCAGATGAATTCTATGCCTACTCTTTACTGTAATAAGCTTGGTGGCCCGGAAAAGAGCCGTTTTGTTGCCAAAGTTGGTGATGATTTAACCTCCGAAACCAAACAGAGTGCATCTCTGTCACTTCAAAACGTAGATGAAATCTATGGCCACTTGGCGTGTTTAGTGTAGGTGACAGCATCACGGATCTCATTTTTCAGGAACACCTTCAGCACACCTCGTAAATCAGACCGGAGACACGTCAGACACCGCCACGGCGAGCCAGACAACGGATGGTAGTTATCTCGAAGAATTTGCGTTTGGTTCTGAACATGGCGATGAGTGTGCAAAATATTACGCAATTCCATCCTCCCTATTCGCACGCGCCCGAGGATCGGAGGCGAATGCCACTTCGACTTGTTTCGTCTACTTACTACTCTCTGACGACTGTGCTGGGGAAGCAGCATATGCATGTAGGTAATTGGTGGATTTGTTAGTTAATTCGACGCTTTTGGACAATGCTGGACATTTACCAGTTTTTCAATAGTGTCTTGTTGAGAATCAACATTCGGAAGCATTGTTATCGATGCTTAGCCATATTTCTGATCGATTGGTGATACAATTATTGAAATTGGACCAGGGGCAGCTGAGTTATAAACGTTCAGAATCTTTCTTAATTTGTTACACGTTCCATTTTCGGTTTTCACAAAGTGTACCCCCATATAGAAATCAAAGACGTAGTCCTACGTCAAAAAACTGCAAGATCAAAAATGGAATTTTTGTAAAAATGTGAATGATTGCCATAACCTACAATTAAGTAACGTTTCATGGAAATCTGAGATGGTCGAGATTAATCGATCCATCATTTGGCATGGAACTGCTCTACTGTCCTATTTATACGACGCTGGACGTTTGTAGCATCTGTCCTATTTTTAGGACGCTGGTTGGATATGAATTTATATCACATATCCTTCATCGCATCTAGCACTTCTACTTTCTCTGGCTTTATTACGTTTCCACTGAGACTTTACGCCAGTTCTCAACATAGTGTTCTTTGAGCACTTCCACAGTTGTTAATTGAGAGCTTTCTAAGTCGGTACCATTTTTGCATTAGTATTATTGTGTGGGTCAAGTACAATCATACTCTTTACACTGGGAAGTCGAGAAATGTTCCAACCTGAAAAATTCGTCTGGTTTGGGAATCGAACTAAGCTGCCTCCTGCTGCGCCATTACCAACAGAGCCAAGGAAGGCCCCCACCTTGAACTTTGACATATTTTGATTAAAATAGTCTGCAAAAACCGTACCGCAAATCCTAAGTGAACAGCAAATCACAAGACCTCCTATGTGGCCTACAAAGTTGATTGCATGTTTAATCGATTCCAATATTAGCTTGGCTGCTATTGAAATTCATACCGTTGTTGAAGCCGCTCTGTTGCTACCAACATTCACGCTTTTAATAAGCTTTGGATTTTCGAGGAACCCCCGTGCTCTCCCTTCTTACTTATCACCAGACTAAAATCTCAAAAGTCATTTAATTTCATGTTTCCAAGAGCGGAGGCAGCCGACATACAAAGAACATACATGTACCTGGAACCGCAGATTAAAATTCACCAAATCACTGCCACTCGCTTACCCTTTCACCCCATTCCCCCACCGACCGAAGGATTTGCTCGTTACAAGTTAGGTACTGTGTAGCTGGTTTCCCATTTTCCATCGAACGAAAAGTTGACTCTATAATTATCCTCTCGACACGAACCGGCAGGCGGCCCAACCAGCCAACCTATGGCAGCTCATTTCAATATTGAATCTTACCATTATCGAAGAACGGCTTGCCGAACGAACAAACAACCACCCACCCACCCATCGCACCAGCGGCAGTACCCCTTTTTTCAAGAGATCGGCTCTGTCGGCTTGCAAACAAGTCGAAGTCCTCCAACACCACCACCAGTGCCAGCCCCATAATGGGTGAGGAAACTGCTGAACGGTGTGCTTTTGTACTTGTTAAAACACTTATTAACACGAATAACAGATCCTTTGCTCCCTCCTCGCAAAAATCGACTCCTTCTTCCATTTAAGAAACAACGACCCCCGTAAAGGGGCAAGCACGGCTCCTATAATAGTCATATTAACTACGAACGCGGTAGAAGTCCCCCTCCCCCCAAAGCTGAATATCAACATCGAACCTCGCTGCTTCACCACCTCACCGCACCACACCGCACCGGTGTGTAGTTAAGCGTTTCTTCTCACCATGATAGGCTGGTAGCAAAAAAGAAAACAGGAATCTCAGCTTATTCCCTGTAAATTTGCATAGTTAAATATGCATGCGAAGGGCAACCAAAGCGCAAAACCAACAACCAACGTGGGAGAGGGGCCAACTGCCACTGCCCGAAAAGCATTAGAAATATTTACCCATACAAAACGGTTCCTCGCTTCCATAGCTGCACCTCCTCCATCTATAGTGGCGATAGTGACTTCGTGCTCTAGCCCGAGGGACTTCTGATGCAAGGTGTCCTTTTGATCCTGATTACAGTCCATTCCTTCCCCCCAACCCCCTCCAACCTGTTCCTGCTTGAGGTCAGTGAGTGCGATAGCTATAAATACTTTTTTTCAATTTTCCCAACGTTCCGTCAGACGTTGCTTACACGCTGGACTTGACTCAACCAGTTTAGGACGACAACGGCGACGACGGTGCCCAGTGTTCTTTAAGCATCGCATGGCGTAAGGATATCAAATGGCGTGTGGCCAACGCTGCATATGTGTACTTCGTCTAAGGTACCGAAGGAGGTGGGTGCGATGGCAAAACAGGGACTGAGTGTCGCTTTCACTTTATTTAAGCGATGGTCACACCGCTGCTGGCGCTGCTACGGTGCGATTAGGGTTGAAAGCAGATTGAAACCTACTCTGAATATTACTTCTGGGGATAATGGAGACCTTGCAGCGAAAATGAGCTCATTTTAGATGAGGTGTTGGATAGCGAAATGAACTTTAGTTAGTGGAAACTTGGAAAAACCATGTTGATGATGTTTTGCTCAGCTGTCGCTGCATTTACGTTCCAGGTTCAATATTATCTACTCTTCGGCTAATTACACTCAATTCTGTTTTTAAGCGATTTTTTTTTTCACCTTTATTTTCGAACGCGTGATCTCAATTTTGGTCCTTTTTTTCAAGAAGTCTCAAAATTGAAAAAAAAAATCGCGTGAACAAGTAATTGAGTGCATATATTTTTTTATATAAATGCAGCTGGATTGGCCAGCATTGACATAACCTAGGATTCTATGCTTCCTCAAGGGTTGTGCAAATAAAAAATTATCAAGCTCTTGATGTTGTTAAGATTTTGAATTAAAAGCCATTTCTGAATTGTTCACTTGCACCCCTGCTTCCAAGTTTAGTTACAAGATTACAACTCAGGGGAGAATTTTGTGTGGTCGTTGGGGATAAATTCTATTCAACTCTTTACTGTAATAAGCTTGTTGGCCCTGAAAAAATCCGTTTTGTTGCCAAAATTGGTGATGATTTAACCTCCGAAACTGTACAGAGTGCGTCTCTGTCTCTTCAAAGCGTAGATAAAATCTATGGCCGCTTACGCTTGGCGTGTTCAGTGTAGGTGACAGCATCTCAGATCTCATTTTCCACGAACAGCTTCAGCACACCTTGTAGATCAGACCGGAGATACGTTTGACACCGCCACGGCGAACCAGACAACGGATGGCGGTTATCACGAAAAACCTTGCGATGACACTTGACGCCTTCTTTACCAAGACCTTTTCCTCCTTTGACACGACCAGTCATTGTTGCTTGTTAGGTAGAAGAGCGGACTACCTAACCTGCCACCACCTTCCTACTGCTGCTATTGCTGCTTCTGCTGCCTGATCACCACGCCATCCGATGCGAAAATGATTTGAGGCTACTACTAAAATTATGTTTATTTCTGTTGATTATGGTAGTACATTGATTTATTATTTTAATTGATTAGCCTACCTGGCTCTTCATCTTTGTTTGATTTGTTATTCTAATTTAATATTTGCGTTTTTCAACTAGTTTACAGAATACCCCTTTAGGGATGTGTTTTATTTGAATTGAAAAAAGTGATAACCTACCTAACTACGAGTATAACTTAACCTAACGTGCTAGATCACGTATGATCTGATGATTTGATCTCAAACAGGTGTCTGTGAACCTTTCCAGGATGAATACTCTCCGTTCTTCTATTGTCTGAATTCCAGCCAGGAGGTGGATCTCAGAATTTCTAGTTCGCGGGGGACTGTTTAGGACCATCCTAAGGATCTTGTTCTGGATCCTTTGGAGTTTAAGGTGATGGCATTTTGCGCAACTCTCCCAGATTGGCATACCGTACTCGATTACAGGAAGGATGATTTTTTTTGTAGACAGCAAGCTTATTTTTCAGGGACAGGGTTGACTTCCTGTTGATAAGTGGATACAACGATCTTATCAAGATGTTGCACTTGGTTTTTGTTTTGTCAACGTGCTCCCTGAAAAGAAGCTTGCTGTCTAGTGTTAGCCCGAAGTACACGACCTCTTTGGACCATTCCACCACTGTGCCGTTCAGGCAGATCTTGTTATTCTCCGACGGAACAAGTCTAGAAGATTTAAAGTGTGGAAAGATAATGACCTGGGTCTTTGCCGCGTTGATACGGATCTTCCAGCTGTTGAAATATTCAGACAGGACGTCCAGGCCACTCTGAAGTTTGGCAGTCAGAGCTCCGATGACCCTACCCTTGTAGACGATGGATGTGTCATCTGCAAACAGAGACAACGATCCACCATCAGGGAGAGCCGGCATATCGGAGGTGAACAGGTTGAATAGGATGGGGCCAAGGATGCTTCCTTGTGGAACCCCGGCACCGATGTTGAAAGCATCCGATGTGATGCCATTCAGAGAGACTCGGAACGTCCTGTCTGATAGATAGTTGTTTATGATCTTCACTAGGAAGATTGGAAGACCGTACTGCTGCAATTTGAACACCAAGCCATCATGCCAGACATTGTCGAACGCTTTTTCAACGTCCAACAACGCCATAGCAGATGTTTTCGAAACAGACTTGTTCCATCTGAGAATGTTTGTTACTCGAGTCAGCTGGTGGACGGTCGAACGACCATTCCGAAAACCAAACTGTTCCTCGAGTAACAAGTTGTTTTCATCGGCAGATGTTAGGAGCCGGTTGTACAGTGCTCTTTCGAACAGTTTTGATAACCCTGAGAGAAGGCTGATTGGTCGATAACTTGAAGGAGAGGACGGATCCTTCCCAGGTTTCCGGATGGGTATGACTTTAGCTGACTTCCAACACGAGAGGAAGTAGCCAAGTCTGAGGCACTGATTTTCAATGGTTGTAGAATCTGGAACTCCAGTGTTTGAGTTCCAGATTCAGGATGTTGTCGAATGATTTGATATAGGCCAACAGTTCGTCAGCCGTATCCCGGATTCCTCTGGAAAAATGTTAGGAGTCTGAAGAAGATTGGTTGCATTTTCAGCAACCTCAGATTCATGAGGGCTGCCGATGTTTTGTCCGCGATTATGGGAGCTGACGAAGTGTTGACCTATCGCAGCAGCCTTCTCTTCAGAAGTTATCAGATGAACCACTGGGTCGCCGGGACGATCCAGTGGGGTCAGTGGTGGAATGGGCCTAGGCTTGTTTTTAAGAATTTTTGTAAGTTTCCAGAAGGGCTTAGCACAATCTGGGAGAGAGCGGATCTTACTAGCAAAATCGTTATTTCTGAGATCCACCATTCTGGCCTGAACGATCTTTGTTAATCGATTACAATTGGTTTTCAAGTTAGGCAGGCCAGTACGCTGGTACTGCCTACGAATGGTGTTGCGGAGTCTAATGAGATCTTTGGTAGGGCTGTCAAGGTTCAGAGTGTTACTCACCTGTCTGGATACTGGCACGTGTTGTTCCCTGGCCCAGGAAATCGCCTCCTCGATGGTTTGTAGACACCGGTCAACATCTCCTGACGTCCCCGGTTAGACATCGTAGTCGATGGTTGTGTCGACGCAGTGTTGATATTGCGCCCAGTTGACTCGATGGTAGTTGCGCCGGGAAGCTTCGAATCGGTTTACCGAGGATCCAACTTCGGCCACCACCGGGTAGTGGTCCGAGCTCAGCTCCTGGAATGCCACAGGTTGCGAGACGTTGTGTCCCATGTTGCTTACGAAGATGTCGATGGTCGCATGGACCCCAGACCGACTCAACCGGGTGGGAGAGTCCGGGGCCAAGATGGTATAGTGGCCCTCTTGCAGGTCTTCATTGAGGATGATGCCGTTTCTATTGCTCCGACCGTTGCCCCAAGTTTGATGTTTTGCGTTCAGATCGCCAGCGATGATACAGTTCCCGCTCCTCCGGGTGAGTTTGATGATGTCTTTGCGGAGGGCCACTGACGACCCGTCCCTGATGTTGGTTTGCTTGGGGCAGTAGGCCGCGATGATTGTGATTGGGCCAAGTGATGTGCTCACCTCCACTCCGATGGCTTCAATTGTTTTCAGCTGGAAGTTTGGTAGCAGCCGGCAACTGATGTTCCGTCTCGCAGCGATGGCCACTCCTTCACCTCCAGAGCAGGTGCGATCAAGTCTGACGAGCCGGAAGTCGGGAAGAAATACGTTCAGTTCGGGCTTCAGATGCGTCTCGGTGATGATAGCAATGTCGACCTCCTTGGTGTTGAGGAAATCGAGTAGCTCTCTATGCTTGTTCGTCAGTGAGCAAGCGTTCCAATTTGCAATTTTTATAGCTTCACGGTCCATTTTTGGTGACGAGTGACAAGGCAGCATGAAGCTGTTCAGATCGAGTCTTGCAGGTGCGCAGAATGACGATCACCTCTGCAACCAGCGTTACTAGTTCCTTTGATGTTAACGGAGATTCGTCAACTAAGTCACCTGAGGCAACACGGGCATACGATAGTCCAGGCGCCGAGCCAGAAGCTAGATTTGGCAGAGCTGCAGCAACAGTGAGGCGATGCTGAGCTGAGGAGGCGGCCCGTTGAGTGTTGTTGAGAGGTAGCGGTGGAAGATTTGGGACCAGACGACGAGGATGGATTACCGGGTATTGTTCGTCCGTGATGGTGGTGCACGTTTATTTCGATGCCAGCCTGGCTGGTTGCTAGTAGCCACCTTCTTCCTCATGGTGATGAATTCCGTTCGCTTGGGACAGTCCCGAGTAGTGCCACGGTGAGTTCCACCGCAATTCACGCACTTCGGGTCGGTGTCATCAGCTTGAGCACAGGTCGCCGTCGAGTGGGCCATAGCACACTTGTCGCAGCGTGGTTTCATACGACAGTTCTTCGTGCCATGGCCGAAGGAGAGGCAACTTGTGCATTGGGTCACATCACGGTGTTGCGGCTTGTAGTATTCCCAGTCGATAATGACCTGAAACAGGTCACGTATGTTGCTCTTGAGCGCAGCAAGGGTGGTGGAGCCCTTCGTGAGGTGGACCAGGAACAGTTGGTCACGATAGTTGGTATTGGGCATAGGCCGTCGATTCATTGGGTGAACTGCCTCTGATTTCAATCCGAGCCTCACCAGCTCATCTTTTACGGTAGCCGCTTCGTACGACGGCAGACCTCGTAAAACAACCTTCAATGGTTTCATCGAAGGCAAATCGTGAGCGTAAAACTCCACTGTGCTGTTCTTCAACAGGTCACCGACCGACTTGTACTGCTGTACGCTGGAGCACAGGATCTTTGTTCCAACGCTACAGATTTTGAATCGCGGGAACAATTTGCGTTTTGCCAGCTCATCCCTAAGCTCGGCGACGTCCTTCATCGGGGTAAACAGCGGGGGAATCCGCTCCGCAATTTCAGCGGCGTCACCACCGCCATTTTCTATTTCGAGTACCGAGAATTGGTTGCTCTATAGCAGCCGATTTGTTGCGTCATCCGAAGCAGCGCTGGGATCCGTTTGGGCCTTCATGCTAGGGTTCTCCGATGCAGGAGCAGTAGTACGCTTGCGTACCATGCTTTGTTTATTGGCAAGTGCAATTAGACTTGCCAATGCGCCTGTCGATGACGGCACTTCCACGACGCGAACGTAGCAATAAAACGAACTAGAAAAAACTCGATAGCGAAGCGAACGAACGAACGAACTATACTGCTAGACGGTCTAGCAACGAATGATTTGAGGCTAGACAGCAGCGCTCTTTTATATCTTTTCAGGCTAAAGCAGCAACCAAGTGGTACTCGATTATGACGATTGGGTTTGAGAAGAACGTTTATTTCGTAAAAGCAGTGATAAAACTATCACTTTTTATTTGTACATTGAACAATGCTTAACATTACCACTTTTTCTAACGTTTCTTGTTGAAAATCATCAGTCGAAAGCATTTTAATTGATGCGTAGAAATATTTCTGATTGATTGGTTATAAAATTATTGAAATTGGTCCAGGGGCAGCTGAGTTAATAATGTTCAAAATCTTTCATAATTGTGTTACATCTTCCATTTTCGGTTTTCACAAGCTGTACCCGCATATAGAATTCACAGACGTTGTTCTAAGTAAAAAAAAGGGTTGTGTCCGAACTACGACCGCATTATTGGGCCGTGAAATTAACAAAACAATTCTATTGAATAAACAAAATAAATAAATTATATTTTTTCCAAATCAACAAAATTAGTTCTGTTAAAAATCAACAGTGTTTTGAAATTCACGGTACAAACTATCTTAAAATGGGGATTACATTTTTTAATCATTAAATTCAAATTCAATTCCATTCACAATTAGATTAAAAACATGTACACTCAACGTTCGGCAATATTGGATTATCACCTAGCGAATGGCATTTACTAATTGAAATTGATGTCATATAACAAACCGGTTTGAAATGTATAGAAATATTTATTACATTGTGATGATGTATAATTATGACAGACAAGGTTATGCTAACTGAGACTCATTTTCAGATGACTTTCAGTTAACGGTGTAATTCAATAAAAGGAATGCTTAGAGTAACATAGTACAAACAAATACGTATTTCTACTACAATGTGCAGTCAATCCCACTAAAAACTTATCTAAATCTAATCCCCTTAAGTACTCATCTCCTAGGTAAACATACCAAGATCACACATTTTTACCTAGGAGTGGGATTAACAGTGGGATTGACACTGATGAAAACTGAAAGTGGGGTATAGAACAGTTACAAACCAAATAGCAAAAAATGGAAGACACCTCAACAGTTTTGTCGCCTTTGCAACAGCAACACGGCAACCATGTTAAATTTATCTTACTCAGCTGAATGATACACTGAGAAAAATAGACTTACGAATTTCATAAGGCTCGTCTTATGAACAACAGATATGAATTTCATAAGTACGACTTATGAAAGATTTTTGTCTAACATAAGGTAGCTCTTATACGCATTTAGCCTTTCCATTGACATTGAGTTGACAGACATGTTGTTGGGGTATGGGTGACTCACCGGCGCTGGCTATACGGGAAGGGCTTCAACGGGACGGGTCAGCTTTCATTTTTCGTTCCTTTTCAGATGCAGAACCAGCGAGGACGATGGAACTTTGACGAAGGAGACGAACAGAACGGACGATGGCAATTCGCACAATCTGGGGTGCATCCAACAACGATTCCGAAGGACGCAATGTAGCACGGTTCAGGCCGAGTGAAAAATAAAACAAATCCGGAACTACAACGGGGAAAAACTCGAACTTCTCGCGGATAGACAGAAAACGCTTGCACTCCCTTTCAACCTTTTTACTTTGTGTTTTATTCAAAATGGGAAAACATGACATTTCTAGCTGTCAATGCGAACTAAGAGCGAAAACATAGCGAAAAGCGCTATGCTACCGAAATATTTCATTGTGCCGTTTCTAACTAGAGTAGTGATTCAATTTATTACCGGCCACCTTCGCAAATTATTTGCGAAACAAATTATACTAAATCAAACGGTAATTTACTCATTTCAATAAATGTGTTGTTGTTTGCAAATCTTACTCTTCTACGGCACACTCCAAATGGCAAATTTTGCAGACTGCTCTCTTCAAAATTCCAGTTGAAGTTCGAAGGCTAACCACTCGGGTAACTCCGTCAGATCCGGGGTGAAGCTCAAGGATGCGGGTCACCGGCCAGCGGGCAGGAGGAAGAGAATCATCTTTCACAATGACGACGTCACCGATGCTGAGCTGGTAACGCTTCGGGTTGATCCGGTACTGTAGGTTCAACTCCTTCAAATACTCATTTCGCCAACGGTGCCAAAACATTTGCGAGTGCTTCTGAAGCTTTTGGTACTGGCTAAGCCGGTTGAACGGCACATTTCGGTTATCTGCTTCGGGAAGAGGACGGATCATATTTCTCACCAAGAAATGCGCTGGGGTGAGGGTGATAAGATCATTCGGGTCGCTCGAAAAGGGCAACAGTGGACGAGAGTTCATGCACCATTCGATTTTAATAAGCACCGTGGACATCTCTTCGAAGGACAGCAAAGAAGAGCCGAGTTGACGAACGAGGTGAGTTTTGGCAACCTTCACTGCCGCCTCCCAGAGGCCACCGAAGTTAGGAGCACGAGGAGGGATCAAGTTCCACTGGATGCTGTCTTCGGCGAGGCGTTTGACGATCTTGTTGTTGTCGGGACCGGGTTGGAGCATAGTGTACAACGCGTGCAATTCATTTTTCGCCCCGATGAAGTTTGTGCCGTTGTCTGAATACAAGTGCTGGGGCTTATTCCTTCTCCAAACGAACCGATCAAGTGCCATCAGGAATGCGACTGTGCTCAGGTCACTCACGAGCTCCAGGTGGACCGCTTTTGTGCTCATACAAACGAAGATGCTAATGTAGGATTTGCGGGCAGCTGCTTTGCGATGTATTGGCTTGAGGAAAATGGGACCACAATAATCAACGCCGGTGCAGGCAAAGGCTTCGTTGGCGGTAACACGGGCGATGGGAAGTTAACCAATCGGTTGCTGGATGGGTTGCGGGTTTGCTCTGTTGCACTCGTAGCACTCTCGTATGACACTTCGAACTGTTTTTCGGCCATTCAGCGGCCAGAATTCATCACAGACGACTGACAGGGTCATCTCAATTCCACCATGGACGAACTTGCGGTGATGGTGCTTCAAAAGAAGATGTGTAAAGGGGTGGAAACCGGGGATGACAATCTGGTGTTTTACGTTATACGGTGCAATACGGACAGCCGCAACCGGCCACCCACACGGATCAAGCCATCAGCGTCGATGAACGGGCTCAGTAGGTGAAGAGAAGATTTGTTCGTGACCATCTGTCCTTTCTTCAAACGCTGCAGGTCTTCGGAGAATGCTCCAGCCTGAACTATGCGCACGAGAACTAATTTGGCGTTTTGTAATTCAGCAACGGAAAGAATCCTACTGGAATGTCGCTGCTTTTTGTTGCGAGCATTGTGGCAGAAACGAAGGCAATATCCAACTGTACCAAGCAGGGTCTGGAACGATGAAAATGTTTCGAATAGCGGGTTTGGTGTGAGCACTTGGGTAGTCAAGATCAAACTCTTCTTCAGCTCCAATTCTTCGTCGGTGAACTTGCTGTCTAGGCAGGCTTGAACAGGCCACTTTGATTTTTCTTCACGCAGCCACCTGGGTCCATATTTCCATAGCTCACTGGTGATCAAGTCTTCGGCGGAGACTCCTCGCGAGATCATACCAGCAGGATTTTCGTTCCCGGAAATATGCTGCCATTGTAAACCATGAGAAATGGTTTGGATTTCGGCGACACGATTCGCCACAAACGTCTTCCACGTTCGTGGGGGTGCTTTTAGCCACTGGATAACTATCGTTGAGTCAAACCAGAAGAAACATCCAGAGAACTTCATATCCAATGCGGCGTCGACCTTTTCAAACAGGCGGGAGGCAAGCAGCGCGGCACAAAGCTCTAGGCGCGGGATGCTGAGTGGCTTCAAGGGGGCAACCTTTGACTTCGAAGCAAGCAAGCTCACTTGTACACGCCCTTCAGAGGTTTCGGAGAGGACGCATATGCATGCGCCATAGCCTACTTCTGACGCGTCTGCGAAGCAGTGCACTTCCGCAATGCAATAGCCGGGAACGAACGCATACCTTTCGATACAAAAGTTGGAGAGGTTTGGAAGTTGTTCGCAGAATTGATTCCACTTACATTACAAGTCGGGTGATACTTCTTTGTCCCAATCCAATGCCGAAAGCCACAGTTGCTGCATGATCATTTTCGCCTGAACTACGACGGGTGCGAAGATCCCGAGTGGAACTGTGCGATAGCTGACAGAATGTTACGTTTTGTGGGCGTTTGGTTTTTCACGGCGATGGAGACATCAAGACGGAAAACATCTGCCTCAAGATCCCAGCGTATTCCAAGGGTCTTGATTATTTCTCCAGGATCGAATCTCAGCGACGAATAAGTCCCAAGAACATCAGGAGGGAGTCCAGATAAAACGGGAAGCGAATTGGACCACCTTTCTGCAATAGTTCAATTAGTTCTTCACGAAGGAGGATAGCCTCTTCGATGCTATCGGTTCCGGCGAGGATATCGTCCACGTAGGTGTTCTTCTTGATGGCCGTGCTTGCTTTCGGGAACGGGATCCCTTCATCTTCGACGAACTTCAAAAGTGTTCGTGTAGCCAGGAACGAGGACGGTGCGAGGCCGTAAGTGACAGTGCATAGTTCATATTCCTGAATCAGTTGTGAAGTGTTGAAGCGCCGCAGAATTCTTTGCAGGAGACGATCGTGTACATGCATCAGTATTTGGCGGTACATTTTCTCGATGTCAGCCACCAAAGCGATCAAGAATTTCCGGAAACGGAGAACGAGACTGAATAGCTCGTCCTGCACGACGGGTCCGACACACAAATGCACACAATGATTTACTGATCATTTCAGCTAATTTCATGGTACTTATTAACCTTTCTACAGCAGCTTTTCCGATGATATATGGTACAATAACACTTCAAAATGGTGCAAAGCGGTGCATACTAAGGAGCATTTTCAAATGCTTAATGTACAGTTTTCTCTATTTTAGGGAGCGTACTTTAAATATTCACTGAGCATTTTAAGATTTTTAACGTATTTTGATCAATAATTTAAGGAGCAACCCGATCTATTTTAAGGAGATTTTTTTTACTTATTAAGGAACATCGTCATTGTTTAATGATTAATTTACCTTTTTACCTACAAGGTACTCTCCCAAATTCTATGCCGCCGTCTGTCACCATATGCAAGAGAGTTCGTGGGGCAATACCAGGCGGGATTCATGGTTCTGCAGAAATGCCGTGAATACAACGTGCCCACACATCATTTGTTCATCGATTTCAAATCCGCATACGACACAATCGATCGAGATCAGCTATGGCAGATTATGCACGAGTACGGATTTCTGGATAAACTGACGCGATTGGTCGAGGCGACGATGGATCGAGTGATGTGCGTTGTTCGAGTATCGGGGACACTCTCGAGTCCCTTTGAATCTCGAAGGGGGTTACGGTAGGGTGATGGACTTTCGTGTCTGCTGTTCAACATCGCGTTAGAAGGTGTGATCAGAAGAGCTGGGATAGACACGAGTGGCACGATATTCAGGAAGTCCATCCAGCTCCTTGGCTTCGCCGATGACATTGACATTATGGCACGGAACTTTGAGATGATGGCGGAAACGTACATCAGACTGAAGGCTGAAGCTAGACGGATTGGACTTGCCATCAACGCATCAAAGACAAAATACATGAAAGGAAGAGGTTCTAGGGAAGACAATGTTAGCCTCCCACCCCGAGTTCAGATTGACGGTGACGAAATCGAGGTGGTCGATGAGTCCGTGTATTTGGGCTCACTGATGACCGCCGAAAATGATACCAGCAGAGAAATTCAAAGACGCATTATGGCAGGGAATCGTGCCTACTTTGGACTCCGGAGGACGCTCCGGTCGAATAAAATTCGCCGCCGCACGAAGTTGACTGTCTACAAGACGCTGATTAGACCGGTGGTCCTCTACGGCCACGAGACCTGGACTATTCTCGTGGAGGACCAACGCGCCCTTGGTGTTTTCGAACGGAAGGTGTTGCGTACCATCTACGGTGGAGTGCAGATGGATGACGGAACGTGGAGGAGGCGAATGAACCAGCTGCTGGGAGAACCATCCATCGTCCACATTGCAAAAATTGGAGGGCTGGGCACGTCGTAAGAATGCCGCACGACGACCCAGTGAAAATGGTTCTAGAAAGCGATCCAACAGGAACAAGAATTTTTAAAACGAGTACGAGGATCCAAGGGTCAATTCTTTAGTAATATGTTTAACGGAAATTAAAGCATTTGCACTATTTTTTTAGTTTTGTGACCGAACTTCAGTTTTCTGATTTGGGGTTACTTTGATAATGCTCGATGAATGTAGAAAAATAATGGGTGAAACTTAAACAATTTTGTTATTTAAATATAAAACTTTGAATGAGTATACAATCAGAAAACCTCATAAGCAATAAGAATTCAACATTGAATTTGTGATGGCTGTATCAGAAATACTTTTCATAAGAGATGGTTTGTGTGCTTTTTCAAACAGGCGAAAAACACGAAAATTTTTTTTTTTTTAATATTTTTGTAAAATGTGTAGCACTTTTTTTTTCTCCTTTGGTTTTGTTTTCCGTGCTGAGCACCAATGCTACTGACGCCAGGGAGGCAGCTCCCACACCTGGACCCTACCTATCGACCCATCAACTCATGAACCGGGGACCAACGGCTTTACTTCCCATCTGAAGGAAGGCGTGATCAGAGATGTAATGCCTCAGAACATCCCGGCGGCGCTGACTAGGATTGAACCCAGGCCTGCTGGGGTGAGAGGTAATCACGCTTACTACTACATCACCGGCGCCGCTGTGTAGCACATTCTATATAAAAACTATATCCGGAACTACTCTAAGCTACAATATGGAACCAATGTTTCTAATTTGGAAAAAGCGTAGCGAGTAAATTTAATCTTTACATTATACTATCAAAGTTACCCGCATTATCAATGATACCTCGTTTTACGGTACTCTATTTTGAGTAAGGTAAAACGTGTGTGTTGGAGTGTCGTCAACGCAAATGCTTTCACCACTATCAATATAAAGTTATCAAATAAATTACGTAGGCCTAATTACGTCCCTAAGGTTTGGCCCATAGTTGTAAAGTGCAAATAGCGTTTGTTCGAATATCAGCAGGCAGAACAGTGATTCTGTGCTCAATTCGATCACGGGGACTTTTACGCCCTTTTACGACCTTTGAATACCCTTGAGGCCAAAGGAAGACAACCCTATATCTCTATCAGAGTCATGTTGAGTACACGCATGCACGTATGCACTCCACAAGTTAGGTTGGACTGTATTTCCTCTGCCATCTTACACAGCTCATTCCGTATCGAGCGCTGAGCCGGTTAACACGGTCCCGGTCTCGTCACAAGACATTCAGTTTTTTTTCGCATCACAGTGCAGTGTCCAGGTGATAAGCGCGCGTGTATCGGAAGCACCGGAATTCGGCGAGCCCGATTATGTCGTGTGTTCACCTCTAAACTGGTGAAAGGTCATCATCACCATCATCGATCTCACCATCTGCAGCCACACACAAGCAGCAGCAAAGGAGTATGTACCGTCTGTATCAGCTGAAACGGTTATTGACTTAAGTATAATAGAATAGTTTTCTTTCGATAGCTACGCTATTGTATGGCAAAATTCTGCTTCGAGTCTGACACGTCAACGTGTGCTCGTTTTGTATTCGGCCGATAAGGGAGAATCGTGTACAGTGAGACAACCTTGATCAAGTAGTTAGAAGTTTTTTTAATTATTATTATTATTTTTGTATATTGTTGATTTGATTGTACACCGGGCAACAATATTTCATAATTTTTTTTGTTTTTTTTTCTGGGCTTTTTTTTTCTTTTTTTTTTTGCATTTTAAGTGGTTGCACACCGCTTTTGCGCAACACTTATGGCGTCTTTGGATGTCTACGTTGCGCGAACCAGGTACTACCAACCGTATTCGAAAGGACCATGGGTTGTCTTTTTTCGACCCAAAAATAAACCTTTGAAAACTCTCGACATTACCATTACGGGAATCTTGGTACATAAGGAAAGATTCAACAAACTGCGTGTAGAAGCACCGAATTATGATGTGGCAAATAAAATTGCTGACCACGAGCTTTTTAGTGTTGAGTATAACATCTACATCCCTTCTCGAGATGTGGAGATAGAAGGCGTGGTCTCCGACGCGAGTCTGACTGTCGAGGACTTGAAACGTGCCTCGGGTAGTTTTAAAAACTCGACATTCGCTACCGCGCTAGTGCAGATACTGGATGTAAGGCAACTGCACTCAGTATCCTTGCTAGACGGTAAAAAAGTTTATCGACATTCAGACTCGTTTAGGGTGACTTTCGCAGGTTCAGTTCTCCCAAACTATGTTAAAATTGATGGTGCTTTTTTTCCGGTGCGGTTTTTTGTACAGAGGGTATACAATTGTACCAACTGCAAAAGGCTGGGACACTCGGCCAGCTATTGCGGCAACAAAACTCGTTGTGGCAAATGTGGTGAAAACCATAAAGAGGATTCTTGCCACAAAGAATCAGTAAAATGCGCATATTGTGGCGAGAATCCTCACCCCTTGCAGGAGTGCCCAATGTACAAACAGCACTCCGATAAAGTGCAGCGTTCAATCTCTGGACGCTCCAAGCAGTCATATGCACAAATGGTAAAGGCTGCATCAGCCGTCCAAAATGAAAACCAATTTTCGATTTTGTCAGCTGAAGAATCGGACTCTGACTTATCCGATGAGGGTGATTCTACGGTGGTACACGCACCTTCAAAAATGGACGGATCACAAAAAAGAAAATGTCCTTCCCCGAAAGTGCGCCGTAAGAAAACTAAAGTCACCTCCAGAAGATTGCCAA
This sequence comes from Ochlerotatus camptorhynchus, assembly GCF_037179485.1. Classification (NCBI taxonomy): domain Eukaryota; kingdom Metazoa; phylum Arthropoda; class Insecta; order Diptera; family Culicidae; genus Ochlerotatus; species Ochlerotatus camptorhynchus. Next base: position 9,245,827 of record NW_027040818.1, on the reverse strand, counting down.
ATTCTCAGGGTAATGGGGATGTAGTCTAGTGCCTAAACTAGACTCGTTCAAATTTTTACTTCACAATTCTGATTGTGATATATTTGCTCTCTGTGAAACATGGCTTTCTTCCGATAAAGAACTCAACTTCCACGATTTTAACATTATACGCCTGGATAGAAACGATTGTTATGGAGGAGTACTTTTAGGGATCAAAAAGTGCTACCCTTTCTACAAAATTTCCCTTCCTGCTCTATTAGGCGTCGAAATCGTCGCTTGCCAAATAAATCTGAAGAACCTTTGCATAGCTTCAGTTTATGTTCTACCAAGAACCTCCATTAGCCGTAGTCAACTCTGGAATCTAGTTTCGATTCTTCCATCTCCAGCATTAATTCTGGGTGATATGAACTCCCATGGTACTAGGTGGGGCGATCTATATGACGACAATATAGCGGCTATTTTTTACGATTTATGCGACGATTTCAACTTGACTATTTTAAACACTGGTGAAGCGACACGTATAGCAAAACCTCCGGCTCGAGAAAGCCGACTCGACCTACCTCTGTGTTCAAGATCGCTATCATTGGATTGTCTGTGGAAGGTTATCAATGATCCCCATGGTAGTGATCATTTGCCAATCATCATTTCAATTAAGTGTGCCCCTCACTCTGTAGAACCATCTTGAGTTCCATTTGATCTTACAAGGAACATAGATTGGCAGAAATATGCAACGGCGGTGACAATCGGTGCCGAATCAATAGATACGCTTCCACCATTGAAAGAATATCGATTCCTCGCCGATTTGACTTACAAAAGTTCACTGGAAGCACAAAAAAGAAAAGTTCCAAGTGCACCCTTCAAAAGGAGACCAGCCACACCTGGATGGGACGAAGAATGCACAAAATTGTATGTAGAAAAATCTGATGCTTTCAAAGCTTTTCGTAGACACAAAACTTCCACATATTTCGAGGAATATTCAAAGCTTGAGACAAAGCTGAAACAATTAGTCAAAGAAAAGAAACGCGGTTATTGGCGCAATTTCGTCGAGGGACTCTCACGGGAAACCTCAATGAACACCTTGTGGAGGGTGGCTCGGAACATGCGTAACCACTCATCTTCTAATGAGAGTGAAGAATACTCCAACCGATGGATATTCGATTTCGCTAAAAAGGACTGTCCGGACTCAGCTCCAGCACAACACATTCTTCGAGAAGCGTCTCCGAGCGGCAGCTCACTGGATAGACCATTCACAATGCTGGAATTCTCTATGGCTCTTCTTTCATCGAACAACTCCTCACCGGGAAGCAATATGATTAAATTCAATCTTCTGAAAAATCTCCCAGATATCGCTAAAAGACGCTTGCTAGACTTATTCAATTCCTTACTAGAAAACAACATTATACCGCCTGAATGGAGACAGGTCAAAGTAATAGCCATTCGAAAACCTGGCAAACCAGCGTCTGACCATAACTCATACCGTCCGATTGCGATGCTTTCGTGCATTAGGAAATTGTTGGAGAAAATGATCCTTCGGAGACTCGATCAGTGGGTCGAAACAAATAACTTGCTATCAAATACACAGTTTGGGTTCCGCAAGAACAAAGGAACAAACGATTGTCTAGCGCTGCTTTCCACAGATATTCAACTGGCCTTTGCGCACAAGGAGCAATTGGCTTCAGTATTCTTGGACATTAAAGGGGCTTTTGATTCAGTTTCCATTGAAATTCTGTTAGACAATCTGCACAGATGTGGACTTTCCGGTATTTTAAATAATGTCTTGTACAATCTGTTGTCAGAAAAGCAAATGAACTTTTCCCTTGGACAACTGATAACTTCCAGAATTAGTTACATGGGCCTGCCCCAAGGCTCATGTCTCAGCCCTCTTCTTTATAACTTTTATGTCAAAGATATCGACAACTGTTTGGCAGAACAATGCACGCTAAGACAACTTGCAGATGACGGTGTGGTTTAGTAAGAGGTCCACATGCCGTGGACTTGCAAGGACCATTGCAAAGTTCCTTAGATAACTTGTCTTCTTGGGCTAGGAATCTAGGGCTCGAATTCTCGCAGAAAACTGAACTGGTAGTGTTTACTCGAAAGCGGTACCCAGCCCAAATGCAACTTAATCTTTTGGCCAGAAACATTACTCAATAATTGTCTGGGGTCTGGTTTGATTCAAAGTGCACTTGGAATACCCATATTACGTATTTGAAGGAAAAATGTCAGCAGAGGATCAACTTTCTCCGTTCAATTTGCGGCACATGGTGGGGTTCTCATCCGGGAGACCTCAAAACGCTTTATAAAACAACTATTCTCTCTGTTCTAGAGTACGGCTCTTTCTGCTTTCTCTCGGCAAGAAAAAGTCACCTAATAAAATTGGAACGAATTCAATATCGTTGTCTGCGTATTGCTCTAGACTGTATGCACTCAACGCATAACATGAGTCTCGAGGTTCTGGCAGGAGTAACACCCCTCCAGAACCGTTTCTGGGAGCTCTCTCTCAGAATACTAATCAAATGCGGAGTGACGAACACACTTATAATTGAAAATTTTGAAGAAATCCTTGGGCTGAACACACAATCTCGATTTATGAGAATCTACCACCACTACATATCGTCAGATATGTGTCTTCCTTGTTACACTCCAGACCGTGCTCACTTCACCAATCGCAGTTCCTCAATTGAATATGATCTGACCATGAAACAAGCAACTCATGGGCTTCCCGATCAACTTCGACCTATTATTATTCCGCGTATTTTTACTGAAAAGTACCAACAAGTCAATTGCATGAAAAGATATTTTACAGACGGGTCCCGTCTCAATGGATCCACTGGCTTCGGTGTCTTCAATGAAAACTCTAGCGCCTTCCGCAAACTTCAGGAACCTTGTTCCGTTTTTGTTGCTGAGCTGGCAGCAATCAACTTCGCATTGGGGATGATTTCCAACATGCCCGCAGACCATTACTTCGTCTTCTCGGATAGTCTCAGTTCGATTGAGGCTATTCGGTCGATGAAACCAAGTAGGCACTCATCTTATTTCCTTTTAAAGGTAAGGGAGCAGATGAGTGTACTGGTCGAAAGATCATATATGATTACCTTTGTATGGGTCCCATCACATTGCTCAATCCCAGGCAATGAGAAGGCGGACTCTCTCGCAAAGGTGGGCGCGCAGGAAGGCAAATTTTATGACAAGCAAATTTCACACGATGAATTTTACCATTTAGTGCGTCAGAGTACCCTTTCGAGTTGGCAAACCGATTGGGACAATGGAAATCTTGGACGGTGGTTACATTCAATTATTCCTAATGTTTCTTCGCGAGCGTGGTTTAAAGGTTTGGGCTTAAGTCGTGACTTTATTCGCGTGATGAGTAGACTTATGTCCAACCACTACTCGCTAGATGCTCATCTCAATAGAATAAACCTCATGGACAGCAACATCTGTTGGTGTGGAAACGGTTACGATGACATCGATCACGCAGTTTGGCCATGTACGGATAATGACGCCGCCAGAGAGCGACTTTTGAATACCCTTGAGGCAAAAGGAAGACAACCCTCTCGTTCGGCACGGATGGCAGAGGAGTTAAAACAAGCTGTCCCGAGCTTTGTTTAATCACGCGAAGGTTTACTTACCACGCCGAACGGTTTGGATGGTACGCCGTTGCCCTGTGGGAATGCTGGAGCGAGTGCCTTTTTTTCTCGACTCTATCAAAAAACTGTTCAAGACGCTAAGACAGTTACTCTACTAAATTAAGATACTGTTACCATAGTGTGGTTTAGATGTTCATAGAAAGAAAAGGAGTGCCTTTAGCATCAGGTGTTCGGACTTTGATTGTAGACTGAGGACTGAACTTCTCACTAAATTAGAGATTCTGGTATCATCAGTAATCTTAGTTTAAACCCTGATGAAGGTACTGGCTGGAAGGAATTCGGATCTTAACAGATCGACAGACGTTTTAAGACTAACGATAACACTCGATTTATTAAGTACAAAATTTGCCTTACATAGGGGTTTGAGCCTAGAAAGATTTGTCTCCTGCTAAGATCTTCCGAACGTTATGTTGATTGGAACGAAAGAGACAGAAAGTATTCCTAATCTAAACTTATCCATCGTTCTCCTTCAAGATCATGTGAGGCATTTCGGGACCAACGCAATCCTTCCAGAATAATCTCGTATGTATGCATACGTCTAGGATGCACTTGACTCCTATGCAGTGTTTATACCTAGGCTAAAATGGTGCAAGCGTATAGTTTCCCTATGCTGAGTTTTATTGCTTTGTTTTATGCTGCTTGCACCCGTTGGGTAAATCCTATGGTGTAAACGAGAGCGTACCGCTTATGCGTTCTCTTATTACATAGCATTGACCTGGAACTTTGTGTCATTTTCGATACTCTCGTATTTATTCAACCTGGCTAAGCAGAAGAATGATAAACAGAACAGCTGTTTATATTTGACTTTGAACTTTTACTTCATTGCATCGTCTTGGGTGATTCGAGAACGTTCTTCAATTATTGCTAATTTATTGCATTCACAACACCTATGTTCCTATCAGAGACGTGTTGGGAACTCGCGATATCTGCTATATGCAGTCGGTTTATGTGTTTCTTCAAATGTCTAGTATAAGAATTTAATTCCTCTGTCTTTTGTCTCTCTTTAATAGTTTTTGTTTGTCTTGTTCCCCCCATTTCGATGAGTCTTATCGTCGCCCACTGGTCACCATAGCCGGTCGAACCCCAGACGAAACTAGAACCGCACTACCGTTAATACTGGCGACTACGCGCTGATGAGACAACGAAACCCTACCCCAAGCTCCTCCTCTTTCCCTATCCTTCGACAATTTACCCCTCTAACTTCGGGTAAGCCACGAGTATTCGGCCCAACTCCTACTGGACATAGAATTAGGTGAATTTTGTAACAAACAAAGAACAAAGAATCATCGGCTCCGTACAGCTAACGCGATTGAGCCTTCCAAATAAATTACACAAAAATAACTTTTTCAAATTACATCAGCTCATTTTGTGGCAGTTCATACACAATTCCATTCACCAAGCACCAACATTCCAATTTGTGCCACCGGACAGTTCCCAAATGCAAATCTGCACTCAAGCTGTCTGTCAGTGACCTGTGTGGTGCTTCCGACGGTACTGACCAGCTCGAAGCTACAATATATTACCCTCACTAACTACTCCCAAGACAAACATCTTCGCTCAGCCAGAAGACGATTTGACTCCACTTTCCCTCGACCTCCGATCTCATCACCACCGCCGCCGCCGCCGCCGACCAGAGACGACTAGGACGACAATCTCGACAGTCATTTGCGGGGATATGGGCTGGCTGTTGCTGGAATGTTGATTTTCCCATGTTCATCCCATTTGTATAATGTCGGTGTGTGCCTTCTGTACATCCATATGTTCCGGTGCTTCGAGGCGCAAAATTGTAGTGTGTTGAATCCTTCTGTCGAGAATCCTTCACCTAACGAACGTGTGTGTCTTTTGAGGGCATGAAGAGCTGAAGATGCTGAGATACTGCCGGCGGCCGAATCAGATTCAGACGAAACGCAAATGGAACACACAACATAGTGTGGATTCTCAGCAGCATTCCTGCTAGGCATTTCTTTTTTTTTGCTTTCGTTTTTCGACGAAATGACACCGAAGACGCAATTTGCCAAATTGAACAAACTATAAGAGCTAGGGAGCTTCTCTTGTGCGAAAGAAGTCGAAGAACTGAAAGTGGGCCACAAAAAGTAGTCTAATGGAAAATGGGTGGTTCGGGCAGTGAGTGGTGGCGGTGGGTATGTTTGTACACAAATTAAAGTTGATTTTCAGCAATTCGGGAAATGTTTGTAATGTAAATGGGGCCATTTACTAGATCGCTCCTCCGCAAGTTGAAGGTGGCGAGGAAGGTGGCAAACATCAAGCTCCTGGAGGGGGGGGGGGGGAACGTCGTTCTGCTGCTTTGGTTGTTTACAGTACTAATGTTGGCACTGGCCGGAAAGGAATAAACGGTATGTTCACAAGTTTTACATTTTCATTACTTAAGGGGAAAGCATGCCCTGGCCTCATTCGGAGAAGGTAGCAATTACTCTCTGTGTGAATTGGAGTATGGCAAAATCAATTCAATGAACAAATACTTAATGGGAATGGAAGCTAAAAGTGATTGGTTGCAAATTTAAACTGACCATCTTTGATTCTTGCTAGATTGAAAGTTTGATCTTGGACCCTTTCTAAATATTAGAAAACGTGTTTCAATAGTCCAAGAAATTTCCAATTTTACAAACGATTACTCGGCGGAAATTGTAAAGAGATAGTTTCCCAGAGATATAAGCTTGCCCTGGGTAATCAAAGTGAACATACACACTCAAAACAGCTCCTTCCTCATGCCGAAGAGTCTAACAACTCCCTCAGGCGCTGTTTGCTAAAGCCAAACAAATTGGACATTTTGTGATTACTTGTAGAAGTTGTCGTCCTCTGTCCAGGTTCCGTTTTTTTTCCAAGTGGTAAGCCTACATAGTGACAAACCTTCATCCAAATCTGCATACGTACATTGTGAGACCAAAAACTAAAAACCGGAAGTAGATGCCAGACCAATCCCGGACGGTTGTCGGAAGAGAGACTGAGGGATGCGGCGTATAAATAAATCCCTGCTCCGATGACCGTCGTCGTCGTCGTCGTCGTCGACGTCCAGCTTCCATTTATTCTCATTCCGGGTTTTAACGACGAAGAAGAATTTCGGAATGACCTCCAATCTTTGCACTTGTGCGTAGTGTGTCGAAACAAGCATGTTTCAGATCATTTCCAAGTTCAGGACAAGAAAACAACCAACAACCGGTGATGCTGCTAGACGAGGGGAGGGGGAGGGGTGAGAAACTACACATCTCTGGTAATGTTATTGTGGTCCATACATCAGTCTTATTTATGGGACAATAAAAATTTGTCCTGAATGAGAATGGAAGGCTGAAAATGGGCGACGGTGAGTGGAATACGGAAGGCAGAAGGAGGTTGTGTCCTGTCTCGTAGTGCGACGCCTTTTGGAAGACAACATGGTGATGGGGCAGTCATACGTAGTGTCTCATTAACTTGATTGTTATTGTTACTTCGGGTTGTTGCTGGGGTAGTTTACGAGATTGAGGGTGGAAATGGAAAGATTGGATGGCATTTTTTTTTTCGTGGGAAGCAAAACTTGGGTAGTTTTATATTGGCCATTTTTGCATCAAGTTAATTACTCATGGTCGTTCCAAAGTTGAACCGATGACGTGGATCAGCAAAATGACGCACTGAAGCATTGCCCTTGGTGTTAGAACGACGATAATTCTACATACCCTTTCGTTTTCCATTTCCATTACCTTCCGGATTTCATTTCTGATTTGATTCAATTTTATTATCTTTGCATTCTCTGTGAGTATTTCCAGCTCTTGAAGTAATAGGAGGTTGGACGTTCAGGCAGGAAGAGCAGATATTACCGGAGGAGTGGATGGAAGGTGTAGTATGCCCAATCTACAAAAAGGGCGACAAGTTGGATTGCCGCAACTACCGCGCGATCACACTGCTGAGCGCCGCCTACAAGGTACTCTCCCAAATTCTCACCATTTGCAAAAGAGTTCGTGGGGCGGAATTCATGGGTGCCCGCGCTACCACGGACCAAATTTTCGCGATTCAGCAGGTTCTGCAGAAATGCCGCGAATACAACGTGCTCACACATCATTTGTTCATCGATTTCAAATCAGCATACGACACAATCGATCGAGATCAGCTATGGCAGATTATGCACGAGTACGGATTTCCGGATAAACTGACGCGATTGGTCAAGGCGACGATGGATCGAGTGATGTGCGTTGTTCGAGTATCGGGGACACTCTCGAGTCCCTTTGAATCTCGAAGGGGGTTACGGCAAGGTGATGGACTTTCGTGTCTGCTATTCAACATCGCGTTAGAAGGTGTGATCAGAAGAGCTGGGATAGACACGAGTGGCACGATCTTCAGGATGACATCAACATCATGGCACGGAACTTTGTGACGATGGCGGAAACGTACATCAGACTGAAGGCTGATGCTAGGCGGATTGGACTTGCCATCAACGCATCAAAGACAAAATACATGAAAGGAAGAGTTTCTAGGGAAGACAATGTTAGCCTCCCACCTCTAGTTCAGATTGACGGTGACGAAATCGAGGTGGTCGATGAGTTCGTGTATTTGGGCTCACTGGTGACCGCCGAAAATGATACCAGCAGAGAAATTCAAAGACGCATTATGGCAGGGAATCGTGCCTACTTTGGACTCCGGAGGACGCTCCGGTCGAATAAAATTCACCGCCGCACGAAGTTGACTGTCTACAAGACGCTGATTAGGCCGGTGGTCCTCTACGGCCACGAGACTTGGACTATGCTCGTGGAGGACCAACGCGCCCTTGGTGTTTTTGAACGAATTTTGAAAATTGAAGCAAACACTTTCAATTACCTACATTATGAATTGTGACACCAAGCGAATGAAAATTGAAATGCATAATTTCAAAATTTATACATCAGTGAGAGATGCCGAAAAACTGTATTTACAGATTCCATTGCTGAATAAATCATGCATTGGATCCACAGTAGAATTCTCAATTAAATGAAAAGACGGCGTCCTCACTAATGAGTATGTTGACCCCTGTCTTATTAATGGTGACTTTTCGAATAATTTTCGCTACAAAAAAATTTGACATAGCTTTGCCTTGTATGCGTCCAGTACCGTTTCCATCTTGAGTTTTGGCTCTAAATATTATAACGTTCCTTATGATTTTTTTTTTCAAATAAACACTCTTCCAACTTTCATAATAATGAAAACTGAGATGTCTTATATGCAACGCATAAGTGACTTATGAAAGTTTGTTTTGCTTCATTTTTGAGTTTACATAATGTTTGAATTTTGGTTTTCTTATACTCATTTCCCTGCGTGTAAGAATGCCGCACGACGACCCAGTAAAAATGGTTCTAGAAAGCGACCCAACAGGAACAAGAAGAAGAGGCGCGCATCGGGCAAGGTGGATCGACCAAGTAGAAGGTGACCTGCGGACCCTTCGCAGACTACGAGGCTGGCGAAGTGTGGTCATCGATCGAGTAGAGTGGAGACGACTTCTTCGGACAGCAGAGGACAACAAGGCCTTAGCCTGATTGTCTGATTGGTAAGGTAAGTACGTTCAGGCCGGATGTCACTACGATAAAAACCTTAAGGTCAAACGTGGTCAGTCCGAAAGGTGAAGGCGTCACTATTTCATATAGGTTATTAAATCGACATTTGAATCCATACTTATTAGGGTGGGACTAAATTCAAATTCCAGTTCCGATATGATTTTCAAGGGCCTTTTGGGTCCTAAAGTAACTGTGTAAAATTTCAGGTCGGTCGGTGGAACTTTACTTTAGCGCCAGCGGTTTTGATTTTACATAGGATTTGACTATGGAAAGACTAACTTTTTCAAATTAAAATCTGACAAGGTCACCCATTTTCATCTAAAAATAAGTAAACTCAATAACTCTCTAATAAATTTTACAAGGAAACTTTTCTTGCTAGACCGCAAATCAATCCGATACTTGTGGAAAAAGTTATTAAGCCATTACTGATTGCGAACCAAACGAACTGCTCATTATTCTTTTTTTTTTTGTAGCACCACTGCCAGCTGCCGCCTGCTGCTGTCTGTGCGAGACAGTCACGTTATGTGGGGGCAGCATAGACCAGTAGTGCACGGATAGATTTGAGTTCACTCTCTCGCAGGGTGGCCATACCTACCGATTTATCGGTAGTCCTACCGATTTTCGGGATGCCAGTACCGATTTTTCACTTTTCCTACCGAAATTCACAGATTTTAAATAATCTTGTAAAATGTTTAATACCTATGTTTTAGAGATTCCATTTCTTTTAACTTGGCAACAGCAGACTTCTACATCAACTTTAAATGACTTCTAGCTGTGGCTGTAGTAAATTATTATATCAGTGATTTTGTCAAGAGGTAGGTCACTCCGCACACCAATCTTGGGTCATCTTTTTTTACAGTGTACCGCGTGTGTGCCGCAGGTGTGCCAATTGTGCCGGTCATGACACCTGGGATGTTTTGGTTTGAAATCGCAAGGATAAATTGGATTGAGGATGACACGGGAAGTAGCGGGTGAGCGAAATTTGTTTGTGTTGTGTTCATAGAGAGTAAAAGTTCTTTGTTTTAGGGTATTATAATGTCCTCAGAGGTAGACCAGGAACCTAGCCTTTCGTGGTGTGAAAAGTAACGGTCTATCAGTGGCCGGAACCAGTGGGAACATTGTTGGAGACCGTCTATAGAGGATGATAAATAGACTTCTATAGTTTGTTTTGTGTGAGTTGCAGAATTATTTGAATTAAGGCTACTAATGGTGTCTGATTAACTGCCTCTTATTCTTGAGCTCACTCTAGAACCTTCATTTCGTATTTAGATCTGATTTCCTCTGGTATATTCAAAAACAGGATGTTCCTGAATAACACAGTCAAAAAGCACATAATGTTGTGAACAACTTCAATAACAGTTGTTCAGCAGTGCTCCCATTTTATTTACAACAATTCAATGCCTACGAGATTGTGCCCAAACTGTGCCGAATCTAATTTCGGCACAATGTGCTGAGTGACTTACCCCTTGGATTTTGTCAAATTATCTTAACAAAAAATAGTAGGAATTCTCATTACTGATCATTACCAAACGTATCACATGACAATTTAATGCTCACTACGTGTATATGATCATTTCTTCGAATATATTTTATATTTTATTGCAATACCTTCACAGCAAAAATATATTTTATTATTACTTGCAAGAGGATGCAATCATGTCAAAAGTCTCATGTAATTTTTATGGCCACAAAAATAAACAAATGCATTAAAAGCAGCGTAATGTCAGGTCATGATAATTTTGTCCTTTTGGCAAGTACTACCCAACAGACAATCGCCTATTGAAGAAACAACTTCTTGATGATTTTATTCAACTGCATGTTTAATAAAACTTGTACAATTTTTAATAATAACTTCTGTTCACACAAATCTGGAGAATTTATTCAACCAACCACAACTGTTGGCTAAGGTATGTTGAGAAGCTATTTTTCGACTTTCTTGAGTCGTAACAGAGTTTTTATTCGATCAATTGTTTTATTATTCAGTAATTATTAGACATCCTATCTTTTCCTCCTTAGATAGCGATGATATACGCTTCATTATCATTATTTTAAGTAACGTTTAAAATTAGACTCTATTATACATTTACTAAACGATTATTCAAACTGCGGGAAAATTAACCCGAAAAAAACGGTAGAGAACAACAGACAGCGTTGTCTTTCCTTTAGTGATTGTTTTCATTATTTCTGACGAGGCACGCACCACACAACAGATGCTAGAACATTTATTACATACATTTACATGTCCGTTGCATGGGTTCCGGACCATGTACCTTCCCGATCACCAGCCGCTTGCCTTGCCATCTGAGCTATCCTAGATTACATCATATGGGCTGCTCAATATTCAATAAAAGCTTGCTTGAAACTGAATACCTATCAGCATTCCCGAACGTCCCAAGTTCCAGTGGGAATCATTAATTCATTCATCGTTGTTTTACATGAGACCAATTCTACCCCTTCACCTCTCCAATTTCCAAGGAAAGGATGTTGGGTTATGTATTAAACTTAATCAACGAATGTGTTGTCGTGAGTGATGTGATCGATGTTTAAGATTCAGAACACAACTAAAAAAAGGATTGAGCATGGGATTGAACTCGCGACCTTCTACTTGGAAAGCGGAAACGGTAACCACTACTCTACTGATTGTTGTTAGACGGAACCAGTGTTGTGGAATAATGAATCTAATACGTCGTTTATAAAGCATTTCAAAGCATGAAATCAAAACATGGACGCATAGCGGTATAAGAGCTATTTTGCTGACTGTGTACACCTTTATACAGTAATATTATAAAGCAATGCAATGAAATCTAATAATGGAGCTAGAAAACATTTATAAGACGTCTTATAAGGCATGTTATTAAATCAATTGATAACAATCGATTTGAAGCGTCAATTTATGTGCAAATTACACTTATTCAGTTTGTTATTGGATTAAACTTCTGGTGTGGAATCAGGAAGACAGTCAACGTTTATAAAGCTTTAAAATAGTAAATAAATCAGATCAGAGCAAACAACGGAATAAAGGCGCATCTATCGCTCTCAATGAGGTTTTTTCAGCACATAGTTCGACACCCCGTTTTATTCAGCATTGTACACTTTTATACAGCATTTATTCAATATGTATGCTTATTTGTGACTCTGAATAGTTTGTTGGGTATCACATCATATTTTTGACACGTGTTCGGATCAAAGAAAAACAAAACCGTTTTTTTTTTTTTGTAAATCAACCGTAAATAAACTTGATCAAACTGCAAGAATTCGTTTAAAATATAGTTTTAGTGTTCACAGTTTGTGGTTTTAGTTAAAGTACTCACAATTCTAGTTGTTGTTCCTCCTTCAAACAATCTTTCCTCTACCTTGACCGCTCTGAAATGTTCTTTCGCCTATAACAAATTCAGTGTTTTAATTTAATTTATTTTTACAGTGTTTTTTTTTTCGTTTTACCTATCTGTGAGTCGTCTGCTTGTCGTTCCGTGTTTTGTAACCTCCACTGACCTAAATTCGTCCACAAACTTTCTACAAATTCCCAAAGAACAGAATACTAAAAAAAACTCACTTTAAGCACTTCTAACCGATACTGTATTGTTTGTGATTTTCTACCTTCCGTTCTTTGACAGATTATCTTCTATCTATCTATCTATCTATCCTCCTCTCTTCAATCCGTCACTTCATCTGTCATACTTACTACCCTATCGTCCAAATTCACTGCAGCGATGGAGGAGGGCAACGGCCAGTGTTGCCAGAAGTGAATCCACTTTGATGTGATGGATAGGTAGCTGGTTTGACAGTTCAATAGGTAAACTTGACTTCACTCTTGGCGTGACTCATTATACACCGACTCTAGATTAGACAATCCAATGTGTGAGGTTAAAGGACTGATGGCTCGGTTCGATAGTTCAAAATTGCGCGTGATTTGTTTTCGTCCTTGCCCCACTCACAAAGGTTTTAAGTTTCGGGAAGCCTTCTTAAGACGGCCTACCAATAACTACCGATAAAAGTTTTGAGAAGCTACCGATAGTGAAAAAAATAATCTGGCCACCCTGCTCTCTCGGCAAAAAATGACACAATAGTGGGGCCCACACATGAATAATACTCGCGTAACATTTGAAATATTTAAAAGATTATAGGCCCAACTTTTGTACACAAAACTAGTAAAGCCCATTTCGCGCGAACCGAATACGCCCACGCAAACTAACAACACCAACGGGTAGGGAAAATTCTCCCCTTCCCGATAGTACTCTTGGTTTGCGTGGGCGTACTTCGATTCTCGTGAAAAGGACCTTTCAAATTGTTTACAAAAGTTGATGGGCCCTTTTCAAATTTTACGCGAGAATTATTCATGTTTTCATTTTTAGTAAACAGGGCCCCGCTGTTGTGTCAATTTTGTTTCAGTAACTCCCGTCTATGCGCAAAGAATCTTCCATTTTGATGAAACTTTGCATAGGGTTTTTAGGAAACAAGCGTAATTTTTCACAAGGGCGTATTTATTTTGGCACACAATTTATTCAAACAATCCTACTTGGAAAAACTTCGAGTGTCGAGCAAAACCGTCTAGGAAAAAAATGGAGGCTGAACATAACGAAACAGATACGCAGCTACCATCTTTACTATTTCGTTGATTTCAACTTTTGAGTTGTAAATTTTAACACTAAACGTACACGTACACTCCACACTTGACGTAATGAAACCAAGAAAATTCCAGATGAGTCCGTGGATAAAGCGCAGAAGAGGTCGTTTCTGAAGAGGTTCCTGTACGTATTGCTCAAGTGGAATCTTTCGAGGCAGAACATCGCGAAGAACTTGGCGACTCTATGCAGTTTTTCAAGGCTGAAGGCGTGGATGAAGATGATCAGCAGAATGCTACAGAAATCACGATCGACGATCAACCCGACCGAACTATGGCGTTCCTCCGGTATGGTTAAGGGGTTCCATTCCATTTCCATTCCATTTCCATTCCATTTCCATTCCATTTCCATTCCATTTCCATTCCATTTCCAATCCATTTCCATTCCATTTCCATTCCATTTCCATTTCCATTCCATTTCCATTCCATTTCCATTCCATTTCCATTCCATTTCCATTCCATTTCCATTCCATTTTCATTTCATTTCCATTTCCATTCCATTTCGCATTCCATTTCGCATTCCATTTCGCATTCATTTCGCATTCCATTTCGCATTCCATTTCGCATTCCATTTCGCATTCCATTTCGCATTCCATTTCGCATTCCATTTCGCATTCCATTTCGCATTCCATTTCGCATTCCATTTCGCATTCCATTTCGCATTCCATTTCGCATTCCATTTCGCATTCCATTTCGCATTCCATTTCGCATTCCATTTCGCATTCCATTTCGCATTCCATTTCGCATTCCATTTCGCATTCCATTTCGCATTCCATTTCGCATTCCATTTCGCATTCCATTTCGCATTCCATTTCGCATTCCATTTCGCATTCCATTTCGCATTCCATTTCGCATTCCATTTCGCATTCCATTTCGCATTCCATTTCGCATTCCATTTCGCATTCCATTTCGCATTCCATTTCGCATTCCATTTCGCATTCCATTTCGCATTCCATTTCGCATTCCATTTCGCATTCCATTTCGCATTCCATTTCGCATTCCATTTCGCATTCCATTTCGCATTCCATTTCGCATTCCATTTCGCATTCCATTTCGCATTCCATTTCGCATTCCATTTCGCATTCCATTTCGCATTCCATTTCGCATTCCATTTCGCATTCCATTTCGCATTCCATTTTGCATTCCATTTCGCATTCCATTTCGCAATCCATTTTCGCATTCCATTTTCGCATTCCATTACGCATTTCATTTCGCATTCCATTTCGCATTCCATTTCGCATTCCCTTTCGCATTCCATTTCGCATTCCATTTCGCATTCCATTTCGCATTTCATTTCGCATTCCATTTCGCATTCCATTTCGCATTCCATTTCGCATTCCATTTCGCATTCCATTTCGCATTCCATTTCGCATTTCATTTCGCATTCCATTTTGCATTCCATTTCGCATTCCATTTCGCAATCCATTTTCGCATTCCATTTTCGCATTCCATTACGCATTTCATTTCGCATTCCATTTCGCATTCCATTTCGCATTCCCTTTCGCATTCCATTTCGCATTCCATTTCGCATTCCATTTCGCATTCCATTTTGCATTCCATTTCGCATTCCATTTCGCAATCCATTTTCGCATTCCATTTTCGCATTCCATTACGCATTTCATTTCGCATTCCATTTCGCATTCCATTTCGCATTCCCTTTCGCATTCCATTTCGCATTCCATTTCGCATTCCATTTCGCATTCCATTTCGCATTCCATTTCGCATTCCATTTCGCATTCCATTTCACATTCCATTTCGCATTCCATTTCGCATTGCATTTCGCATTCCATTACGCATTCCATTTCGCATTCCATTTCGCATTCCCTTTCGCATTCCATTTTTGCATTTCATTTTGCATTTCATTAAACTTTCCATTTCGCATTCCATTTCGCATTCCATTCCATTTTCTATTATTCTCTATTATTAAAACAGGGTGTTGATATTAAACAAATGTAACGGTACACACTGAACTTTTGGGCATGTTGCCATATCCCTTCTTATGAAGATTCCACTCTGTATATTCTTCAAAGTGCATCACATTCCTAAGCAAAAGATTTATGCAACTCGTACGGTATGTACATAGCCGTCTGCAACACAAACTTTCCACACGACGACGACGACGACGATCTAGGAAGTCAAATTTTGCCAGGAAGGAAAAGAAAGTTATGTCCTTTTGCTGTTGTTGTCGTTTCAGTTTCGTTATCGTATCATTAGTAAGGATTTATGCCGGTTGGGTCAACGAATCTAGGCCGGATGTTTGGGAAACTTCTTCGGTTGTGGCTTGGACAATTTGAGTTGACAAATGGACGACTGCTGCTGCTGCTGCTGGGTGGAAGATTCAAGTTCAGCTTCTATGCTGGTGAAGTTTGAATGTTTGTTCCTACTAAATCGTAAACCCAAACGTTATTCCAATTCGCACGTTGCGATCTTTTTCCACTAGCCGAGCACGCCATTCTTCACATTAAAGCCTATTGCTTTCGCTAGAGCACTTCCACCACTTACTTCGCGAACAGCAACTCTTGTGGCAATAAAGGCTGGCGAAAGCAACACATCCTTTGAACGACTCACGAACGCCTTCCATCTTGTGAATAAGTGCGGCACGTTCCATACAAATCCCCCGGCTCCTGGCGCTGCCCGGTATTCCGGAAACGATACCCAATTACAAGGCATTTCATTCGCGTTCGTTGTTTGGGCGTTCCTTGTCGATAACAATCATTTTATGTCGAAGCGGAGGACCTTGAGACGTTTCCTGCAAAGGCCGGGGTTTGCTCGCGCTAAAAACTGCTTCCCAGCTGCTCAACACCGCCACCGCCATCATCACCATCTTCTTCTTATTGAGAGGCACACGAACGACAACGGGAGCGCAATATTTTATGATCTCATAATCATAAATTTTGTGTGCTTTTTTGTTTGAGTATAAATTTTATATTACTCCACTTGATTAAGTGTATACATATAATGTATGGGGTTTGCTTTGAAGGAGGCAATGTGTATTATTCGAAGAGTACGTACAAGTACATAGCTCTTACTTTAGTATAAGAGTGGGTTAAAGAGGCCTTCTTTTTCACTCAATTTTATGCTGCCATATTTGCAAGAGCATTTTCGGAAATTGCGTGATATGGCATCATCTCGAGGATCTATTGAAGACAAAGGCATCTCGAAAACCAACCTATTTTTAGTCATTCAAAGAAAAATGGAATGGACACACGGACTGGAGTGCCAAGAGAAATGGAAGTAGATGCGAAGGGGAAATAAATAAAAATGGAAATTCAATAGAAACGCTATTGAAATGAAATAAAACCGAACTGGGAAATGGAATGGAAGTTTAATGTGAAATGTTATGGAAATGGAGTGTGAAATAGAATTCAAAATGGAATGAAATGAAAATGGTTGAAGAATGCTCAAAAATATAGAAGTGGAAAAGAAATGTAAAGAAAATGGAATTTGAAACGGAATGAAAATGTATTTCGAAATGAAATGGAAATGGGAATAGCAAAAGGATGGTAATGAAATAAAAAAAGTTTTATTAAGCTGGTTTGTTTATTTGCAAAGCTCAATCGCGTTAGCTTTACGGAGCCGATAATTCATTGTTCATTGTTTTTAACCACTCTTGGAGTCCCGTACACGTTTCAATCGTGAGCGTTATGAAACAGGCCTGCTTTGGCGATACGACGACATCCGTCTGCCCGATAGCCAAGAGATGGCACTACGTCGCCATCAGTCCTTAGAAAAACGTATGGCGAAGGATCCGCAGTTGTCGAAAGTACTACAGCTGAATCCTGATGAATGTGGGCGTCTTAGTGGAATACCTGTATAATGAGAGAGAGAAGGATTAGTATTTTCCATTTAATTCCACTACTTTATTTGCTTATCCTTGACAGATACGCGTATTTCGTCTACAATGTGCAGACTTCTTCAGTGTCTTGTACTAATACTCGACTGAAGAAAAACATCGCATTTACCGAATATATATTAACACAGGTACATTTTCACTTAGGAACTAGGTAAACTTAAATTTAATTTTCTATAGGAACAGGTACTCCGCTGCTTACTCGTGATGTGTCCTAGGTAGTAACTTGAAAAGCCATGTGTGTCCGTTTCCTTGATCCCTGTTGAGTAAAGTTGAATTACGTTGTTTGTTGATCTCGAGGCTTTCTGCAACATCCAATTTCCATGGTGTAGATACGGTTCGTAAAATCGTTATGTCCTCCGTCGATAGTTGGTGGTCCTCTGTGAAGATGTGTTCTGCAACCTTTGATTTGAAATCATATGTTAGGCCCTTTTCTTCTTGCTTTTTGGCCTTATTAACCTCCGCTATATGTTCTTTAAATCTAGTTGCTAAAGTTCTCTTGGTTTGTCCTACATATACTTTGTTACAATGATTACAGCTTATTTTATAAACACCTGCTTTACCTAAAACATTAACTGGGTCTTTAGTGGATCCTAACAATGATTTCAACTGGTTATGTCTACTGGTGAAAACTAAATCTAATCCGAATTGTTTTAACTGTGGTCTTAGTTTACAAGTAATATCTTGATCAAATGGAACGGACACTCGTTTCAATGGTTCAGGTGCTGTGGTGAGGGTTGTAAATAATCTCCTTTGTAGAATTCTCGCTTTTTTATCGATGATTGCCTGGATTGTGGTCTCCTTGTATCCGTTGAGTCTTGCTGTTTCGAAGATGTACTGTAATTCCTTAACCTTTCCTGTATCGCTGAGTGGAAGAGTCTGCATTCGGTGAATCATGTGGTGAAAGGCGGCCATTTTCTGCTGGAACGAATGGTTGGAAGTATAGGGGATAACTCTTTTAGTGCTTGTTGGTTTCCTGTAAATTTCGTATTCAAGCGAGGAAGATGATGACGATTCCCTGATGACTAGAAGATCGAGAAATGCGAGTTTCCCGTCTTTTTCTACCTCGTGAGTGAATTTGATATCCTTATGAATTCTGTTGATCTCATCTAAAATTTGTGGAAGGGCTTCCCGTTTAACTACGCTGAAGATATCGTCAACAAACCTCCACCAACGGTTTGGTAATAGTCCTTTCTCCTTCAGGATTGTCTCCAAGTTGGCCATGAAAAGTTCACACAAGAAGGGGGATAGGGGATTTCCCATTGGGGCTCCTTTCGTCTGTTTGTAGAAGTTACCTCGGAAAGAGAAGTAGTTTTCTTCCATACAAAGGCGGGTCAGCTTAAGGTACGTCCGAACCTTGTTTCTCCATGCTGCATCCTCTCGTTGTGTTAATAGCCAGTCCTCCAAATGGTTGATCGCTTCCTTGACCGGTACGCTGGGAAAAAGAGCTGTGACGTCGAAAGATACCATAATCTCGTCCTCGTTGATGTCTCCTGAAGATTGTAGTTGCTGGGTGAACTCCTGGGTGTTACTAACTGCTTTACTCTGGAACTGATTCGGCATACTCTGGAACTCTTTGACTAGCCACTTCGCTAGTTTGTGGGTGGGGGAACCAACTGCAGACACGATCTCTCGCATTTCATTTCCTGGTTTGTGGACTTTGGGAAGACCTTTGATCCTGGGTAGAATGGGATTGGGTTCCCGTATACGACCTGCTCCATCTCCTAATATCGATTTGCACTCCTTCAGTGCTTTCTCCACGCGTTTCACTATGTTCTGTAAGGGGTCTACTCGAAGCTGTCTATACGGTCCGTTGTTAATCTTCGTTATCATTTGATTATCGTAATCGTCCTTGTCCATGATAACGACCGCGTTTCCCTTGTCTGCCTTTACGTAGTATACTGCTTTACTTTTTAGCTCCTTTACAATCCGAATTTCTTTTTCGTTGGCGCGTCCGTCCTGTCCGTCCTTGATTATGTTCGATGTGATAGTCCTAACCGTATTCTGTGATGTTGTTGGAAGCGTCTTGGTAATCGCTGTTTCTACGTCAATGATGATCTGCTCCACGTCTGGCTTGGTTGTAACCGCGTATCCTAGCCCCTTGTTGAGGTGTGTCAATTGTTCTTCCGTGAATGCGGTCGTCGATCGGTTGACAACCAACCCATCAATGGAGTGAACCCTCGGCGTCGTGGTGATGGTTGATGGGATCTGCTCACCCGTTCGGTGTGTCGTCCGTCTCCGTTGAGACTCCTGCCGTAGTCTGTTTAGCTTCCTATCCTGCAGCTTCCGCTTCCTATCCGATTCGCACTCCTCTGCTACCTTGGCCCTAGACAGAAACTCCTGGAATTTAATTGGATACTCCTTGGCCAATTTGAGATGTAGATAATAACATTCCAAAACCTTCATGTCCAGTTTACTATATAGCCGTCTGATGCTATCCTTGATGAACTCTGCTTCCATCCTCTTTACTACGCTGGGTGGGGTGGGTGTCCGTACCTTAATCCTATGGCTTATAGGTATAACCTTATATTTTTGGCATTTCTTCAGAAATGCTACGTCCTTGTGAAGCGATGCGATGGTTTTCTTCAATCCGATGAATTTATTTGGCTCCGACGGCTTGGTTGCCATGATGAATCCTGATGAATGTGGGCGTCTTAGTGGAATACCTGTATAATGAGAGAGAGAAGGATTAGTATTTTCCATTTAATTCCACTACTTTATTTGCTTATCCTTGACAGATACGCGTATTTCGTCTACAATATGCAGACTTCTTCAGTGTCTTGTACTAATACTCGACTGAAGAAGTATTAGTACAAGACACTGAAGAACTCTGCACATTGTAGACGAAATACGCGTATCTGTCAAGGATAAGCAAATAAAGTAGTGGAATTAAATGGAAAATACTAATCCTTCTCTCTCTCATTACTACAGCTGAAGATTGCCGACTATACTGCAAAAGGATACGTTCGCAAGCTGTCCGATGATGAAGTTAAGCAGCAATCTGCTCACACATGGTTCCTACCAGTATTCCCAGTCACAAATCCAAACAAACCTGGAAAATGAGGATAGTGTGGGACGCGGCTACCAAAGTTCACGGAAAGTCTCTGAATTCTGCTCTACTGAAAGGACCGGATCTACTGTCTTCTCTTTTTGCGATTCTGCTTCGGTTTCGCCTGCATCCTATTGCAGTAACTGGAGATATTCGTGAAATGTTTCACCAGGTGCTAATCCGCGAGGAAGATCAACGATACCAGTGCTTCTTTTGGACGAATGAAAATGGAAACCTCGCAGTGTACGCAATGCGAGTCATGACCTTCGGGGCGTGCTGTTCTCCGAGTAGCGCTCAATACGTGAAGAACGTCAACGCGGAGCGGTTTAAGAATAAATACCCAGCCCCATACGGAGCCATCACAAAGTCACACTATGTAGATGACATGCTGATCAGCGTTGCCAACGAGGAAGATGCGATTCAGACTGCGAAGGACGTTAGGTACGTTCACTCACAAGGTGGGTTCGAGATCCGAAACTGGATCAGAAATTCCAGACAAGTGACATCAGCGCTGCAAGAAGGAAACACGGAGGTAAAGAGTCTCGATCTGTCGTCAAAGTTATCCACTGAGAAGGTCCTAGGCATGTGGTGGAAAACAACGTCTGACACATTCACCTACTAGGTCGGTTGGAATCGTTACGACGGAGCTCTGCTGAAAGGTGAACGACGGCCCACTAAGCGTGAAGTTCTACGAGTCCTCATGACTATATTTGACCCACTTGGACTGATCGCACACTTCCTAGCCTACCTGAAAGTATAGTTGCAAGAGATCTGGCGATCCGGTATTAGCTGGGACGAAGAAATTGGCGAAGATGCGTTCGCGAATTGGCTCACCTGGCTGAAAATTTTGCCCAAAGTCGAGAACGTTCAGATTGCTCGATGCTACAGTACCAGATATCCGTTCATCGAAGCCGATGAAGTACAGCTACACACGTTCGTAGATGCCGGAAAAATGGAATGGTAGCTGTATCATTTCTTCGATTTGTCAAGAATGGGACGATCCACTGCTCTCTCGTCACCTCTAAAGCCAGAGTAGCACCATTGAAGCTCACTTCGATTCCTCGACTGGAGCTGCAAGCAGCGGTGATAGGGACACGGCTTACTCATACGATCATTGAGACGCTGTCTATAATCATCACGAGAAAGTTCTACTGGTCGGACTCAAGGGATGTTTTGTGCTGGATCAACTCCGATCATCGACGGTACACTCAATTTGTCGGGTTTAGAGTCACGGAGATTCTGGAAGCTACAGAAGCGCACGAATGGCGATACGTACCAAGCAAGCTGAATGTAGTGGATGATGGTACAAAGTGGGACGTACAGCCTGATCTATCTCCTGAGAGCAGGTGGTTTAAAGGACCGGACTTTCTCTGGACAACTGAGGACAAGTGGCCACAGTCAGCAATCCGGAACGAACCGACAGACGCTGAACTCGTAGCAAATCTTTCAGTCCACTACGCTCTCCCAAAACCAATCGTTTGCGTCTTGGGCTACTCCAGCTGGGAACAATTGAGAAATGTTGTCGCACGTGTGCTACGGTTCACTACAAACTGCTGCTCCAAGCAACGGAAGCAGCCGATTAAAACGGGACCTCTCATCCAAAACGAACTCTACACAGCTGAAGTATACCTGATTCGGCTCGCACAGCAGGAAGGTTATCCTGAAGAATTTATCATCCTCCGAGGTACACCACAAAACGCAGGGGAACCAACAGCAGTGCTCCCGAGATCCAGTTCACTGTACAAGTTGACACCGTGGCTGGACGAACATGCAATACTGCGCATGAGAACTCGTATCGCCGCTTGCCAGTACACCACTGAAGATGCGAAGAAACCCATCATCTTACCACACAACCACGAAACAGTGATAAACGAACTGCGGCAAAAATACCAAATCGGCCGCCTACGCTCGTGCTTCAACCAAGCACGCAGAGATTGCCAAAAATGCAAGATCGAACAAGCAGCACCAAATCCTCCATTTATGGCCGACCTACCTCCTGGTCGTCTAGCAGCATTCTCACGCCCGTTCACACACACGGGAGTCGATTACTTCGGCCCAACTGAAGTCTTCGTTGGATGGAGGGTTGAGAAACGCTGGGGAATGCTAGCCACATGCTTGACCGTTCGAGCGATACATATTGAAGTAGTTCACTCGCTACCCCGTAAATTCTACAGTGACCGGGGAACTAACTTCGTCGGAGTGGATCGAGAGCTGAAGAAGCTTGAAGAAGTGATCAACCATGACGAGATAATGAAGGAGTTCACTAGTTCTGGCACCATACATGGGTGGAAGTTGGGAGCGGCTAATACGAACAGTAAAGAGCAACCTGATGGCTGTCTGCATAACTAAGAAACCGTCCGACGAAGTGCTGCGAAACACTCTAACCGAAATAGAGAACGTAGTAAACTCCCGGCCATTCACGCACGTACCAGCAGACGACGATTCTGCTCCGGCTCTCACCCCGAAGCATTGCCTACTCGGTTCATCCAACGGAACGAAACCACTGGTCAAGAGTGACGACTGACGTCTCGCCCTAAGGCAGAACTGGTGCACCTCTCAGATTCTGCCCAACCTGTTCTGGAAGTGGTGGGTAACTGGTTATCTTCCTGAAATCACTCGTCGGTCCAAATGGTTCCAGTCTGTTAAGCCGGTCGCTAATGGAGATGGTTGTAATTTTCGTCAACCCTAAGATGCCCCGGAGCTGCAGTACGATTTCCAGTAAGGACGGTCAAGTCCGATCCGCAATCGTACAAACATTCACCGGTGTCTACGAACGTCCAGCAGCCAAGTTAGCAGTGTTGGATGTTCAGCGCGTAGAGTAGTAAGCCCACCGGAAGTTGGCGTACTCTGGAGTGAGTGTTGGCCCACCCTGTTAGGCCAGCGCCAACACCTTCAGCCCGTAAACTGCGGTGGTGACAGCATCACGCGTAGCGCGCTGCTGCGGTGGTTCCGAGTACAGCGAAGTGACAGGTAATTGTCACGTCTGGTGAGTACAGTTGAGAGAACGGTAGAACAAAAGGGAAAATGTGTAAACACGATGGTTTCATGCCAAGAAGCATGCTAATTTCTACAGAGTGTTAATCTTAATTAATAGGTGTATTTATATTACTTAAAGCTAGTGTATAAACCTAGACTAGTGTAAAGTAACTACGATCAAATTGGTAAGGAGTTATACATAAGTTCAAACTTATAACTAAAAGATATCAACTATTAACATTTAGGACCTACAGCTAACCTTATACCTTTGTTATCACTACGTCTGAGCTACACCCGATGTACTGAAGTAGCTACCAGAATCGGTAAGAGTCATTTCTCTGAAAGCTCCTAGAGATGAAGACGATGAATTTATATGAAGAAAAACAAAAAAACAAAAACTATTGGCTAAAACTTATGATTACCAGGCCTTACTGCTAAAACTATCAGCTGCTCTATTGATTGGATTGAGGTTGAAATTTACAAAGGGAACTAAACGTTAGTAACCTAAAATTACATTAAACTTACAACAAGTTCGTACCATTGCCTAAGCTAATATGCAACTAAATCTATTATACGAATGGAATCTAATGAAAATTATGTATTCTACCTACTACTTAGGAAAATTATATTCTCGCTATATCAACAATTGGATTCTATTTATTCATTTGTATCCGGGCGGGAATAATAACTTTGGAAACGTCCCGTTGAATTAAATTCAACAATTCCTAAATTTCAATTCCCATTCTCCAACTCCTAATTCCCTGTTCTCAATTCCCAATTTGCTTATCCCAAATTCCCGATTTCCAATTCTTAATTCCTAATTTTGAATAACCAGTCTTTAATTTTTCAGATTATCTGGATTTATGATTTTCTGTGTCCTGATTTTCTGATTATCTGCTTTTTGTGCAAGTCTCTATAGTAAAGATTAACTAACTAACTAATTATCTGCTCTTTTGATTTTCTGCTTCAATGCATTTCTGAATTTCTGATTTTCAGATTTTCTGGTTTTTCAGATTTTTTATTTTCTGATTTCCTGAATTTTCTGATTTTAAGGTTTTCTGAGTCGTCGGATTTCTTGTGATGTCAAATTTTACGAATTTTTGATTTTCTGATTTTCTACAATTCTGGATTTCTCAATTAATCAATTTCTGATTTTCTAATTTTCTTATTTTCTAATTTTCTAACTTTCTAATATTCTAATTTCCTAATTTTATAATTTCCTAATTTTATAATTTTCTAATTTTTTAATTGTCTAATTTTCGAATTTTGTGATTTGTTTTTATTTTCTGATTTTCTGACTTTCTGATTGTGTGATATCCTGATGGTCTGATTTTATCTGATAATATCTGATTTTCTGAATTTGTATATTTATGATTATATGATCTTATGATTCACTGATTTTATGATTATTTGAATCTCTGTTTTTCTAATTTGATGATCTTCCGATTGTCTGATTTTCTGATTATATGATTTTATGATTTTGAAATTCACAGATTTTCTGGTTTTCTGTTTTGTTGATTTGTATTTTTTTTTCTTGATTTTCTGATTTTATGAATTTATGATTTTCTAATTTGAATTTCCAATTCATAATTTTTAGTTTCTTATTTCCTGTTGACTATTATCAATACCCAATTCTCTATTCCCAATTCTTAATTCTTAATTTGCCATACCTAATTCTCCATCCTCTTTCCTCTATTCCTAATTCCTTACTCCTAATTCCCTATACTGCTTATAATCGCATATCAGTCCCATATGTATTTTCGTCAATTTTGAAATAACAACGCTATCCACTACCAGTTGCCATCTTTTTTCATATTATGTGATAAAACTACGGACTTTGATCATGACAAATGTGAAAACAACATCAAGTTAGTTTGTCCCATCAAGCAAAGTAATCGCATATCAGTCACATTCTTAAATTCAATCGTCCAGAGGTGAGGTTACAGTTATGCTTCTCCAGTTGCCATATTTTTCGCTGATATAACACAACATGCGAGCTTCAATGCAACTGATTTAAACTTGAACAAAGAATTAATAAATTTACTATGATTTTTCAAATATTTACATAGAAATCGCACTTTGTAACTTCGACTCAAATTTTCTCAATGCCTACATTTTCCATATGGGACTGATATGAGATTATGGGCAGTATACCTATTTGCCTAATTCAGAATTCCCAATTCTCTGATTTTCTGATTTTCTGATTTTCTGATTTTCTGATTTTCTGATTTTCTGATTTTCTGATTTTCTGATTTTCTGATTTTCTGATTTTCTGATTTTCTGATTTTCTGATTTTCTGATTTTCTGATTTTCTGATTTTCTGATTTTCTGATTTTCTGATTTTCTGATTTTCTGATTTTCTGATTTTCTGATTTTCTGATTTTCTGATTTTCTGATTTTCTGATTTTCTGATTTTCTGATTTTCTGATTTTCTGATTTTCTGATTTTCTGATTTTCTGATTTTCTGATTTTCTGATTTTCTGATTTTCTGATTTTCTGATTTTCTGATTTTCTGATTTTCTGATTTTCTGATTTTCTGATTTTCTGATTTTCTGATTTTCTGATTTTCTGATTTTCTGATTTTCTGATTTTCTGATTTTCTGATTTTCTGATTTTCTGATTTTCTGATTTTCTGATTTTCTGATTTTCTGATTTTCTGATTTTCTGATTTTCTGATTTTCTGATTTTCTGATTTTCTGATTTTCTGATTTTCTGATTTTCTGATTTTCTGATTTTCTGATTTTCTGATTTTCTGATTTTCTGATTTTCTGATTTTCTGATTTTCTGATTTTCTGATTTTCTGATTTTCTGATTTTCTGATTTTCTGATTTTCTGATTTTCTGATTTTCTGATTTTCTGATTTTCTGATTTTCTGATTTTCTGATTTTCTGATTTTCTGATTTTCTGATTTTCTGATTTTCTGATTTTCTGATTTTCTGATTTTCTGATTTTCTGATTTTCTGATTTTCTGATTTTCTGATTTTCTGATTTTCTGATTTTCTGATTTTCTGATTTTCTGATTTTCTGATTTTCTGATTTTCTGATTTTCTGATTTTCTGATTTTCTGATTTTCTGATTTTCTGATTTTCTGATTTTCTGATTTTCTGATTTTCTGATTTTCTGATTTTCTGATTTTCTGATTTTCTGATTTTCTGATTTTCTGATTTTCTGATTTTCTGATTTTCTGATTTTCTGATTTTCTGATTTTCTGATTTTCTGATTTTCTGATTTTCTGATTTTCTGATTTTCTGATTTTCTGATTTTCTGATTTTCTGATTTTCTGATTTTCTGATTTTCTGATTTTCTGATTTTCTGATTTTCTGATTTTCTGATTTTCTGATTTTCTGATTTTCTGATTTTCTGATTTTCTGATTTTCTGATTTTCTGATTTTCTGATTTTCTGATTTTCTGATTTTCTGATTTTCTGATTTTCTGATTTTCTGATTTTCTGATTTTCTGATTTTCTGATTTTCTGATTTTCTGATTTTCTGATTTTCTGATTTTCTGATTTTCTGATTTTCTGATTTTCTGATTTTCTGATTTTCTGATTTTCTGATTTTCTGATTTTCTGATTTTCTGATTTTCTGATTTTCTGATTTTCTGATTTTCTGATTTTCTGATTTTCTGATTTTCTGATTTTCTGATTTTCTGATTTTCTGATTTTCTGATTTTCTGATTTTCTGATTTTCTGATTTTCTGATTTTCTGATTTTCTGATTTTCTGATTTTCTGATTTTCTGATTTTCTGATTTTCTGATTTTCTGATTTTCTGATTTTCTGATTTTCTGATTTTCTGATTTTCTGATTTTCTGATTTTCTGATTTTCTGATTTTCTGATTTTCTGATTTTCTGATTTTCTGATTTTCTGATTTTCTGATTTTCTGATTTTCTGATTTTCTGATTTTCTGATTTTCTGATTTTCTGATTTTCTGATTTTCTGATTTTCTGATTTTCTGATTTTCTGATTTTCTGATTTTCTGATTTTCTGATTTTCTGATTTTCTGATTTTCTGATTTTCTGATTTTCTGATTTTCTGATTTTCTGATTTTCTGATTTTCTGATTTTCTGATTTTCTGATTTTCTGATTTTCTGATTTTCTTATTTTCTGAATTTCTGATTCTCTGATTTTCTGATTTTCTGATTTTCTGATTTTCTGATTTTCCGATTTTCTGATTTTCTGATTTTCTGATTTTCTGATTTGCCGATTTTCTGATTACCTGACATGCAAATTTTCATATTTTCCGATTTTACAATTGTTTAACTCTCTGGCTAGTTGATTTTCTGATTTTCTAATTTTTTGACATCCTTTGCACTCAATTTTAAAACGTAACTTTCAAAAATCCTTCGCCAGCTAAATCGTCGTTATAATCAAAAACATCAAAGTAATATCACCATCACCATCATCATCGCCGTCTTCGTCGTCGTCGTCCCGGTTTCCACAGCAATACAACTCACCGGTCGATGTGTTGCACTTTGAAGCGTTTTGGCATTAATCGTCGTCAAGCAGCCAGTTCCAGTGCTTTTCATCTCGCAGTTTAATGAATCCGAACGGCAAAGGCGATGACGACGACGACAACGACGACAACGATGCGATAAGACGACCCTGCTCATAGGTTAACTAGCGTAAGGTTTTCCCGGTGTCAAAGAAAATTGGGGTAGAAGTTGGGTGAGGGGACCTTTCTCAAAACAAAAAGCGCTTTGATGAGCGAATCTATGCTCTCCTCTTCAGATGATGCGATGGGTGGATGGACGGTTGGATGGTCCTGCAATAGCAAAGAAAGCAGTCTTCCACTGTGGATGTAGTGAAGGACTCCGTGTAGCTGGTGCATCAAGTCAGTGTTGCAAGGAGTAATCCACCTAGTGCGGAAATAGTGGACATTATGAAAAGAACTCATCATCCCGGACAAAACTATCGCAACGATCTCGACAATTGTAAAGGATGCCATTCAGTGAACGCACGTTGTTGGCAAACAGTTTTGTAGCAATTTATCGTCGGCGCTTTTCGTGTGGAATCATCACATCTTGCACCCAATGGGAGACTTATTCGTCTATTCAGCACCCAATAGAAGCAACGGCAGCAGCAGCTACATGCCATCAGGTCACAATTTTCGTCGGGCAACGTTTGATCTAAACAACACCCGTTCCCGCTCTCAACTGTTTTGCTCTGTCATCCGAAAACTCCGCGAGATTGACTTTTGTACTTTTGGTACGTAACAGCAGAAGCTGCACCAGCAGCAGCAATTTTCTCATCACAATTCTTTACCCTTCCCCCATTGCCACGGCGTTCGTCGGTTTGTTGGAGTCCTTCAGGGTGGTTGGCAACTCCACTTTGCTCAGGCTGCCATCCATCCATGGCACTATCTGAAATTAAATCTGAAATCTTTGAATTATTATCCTGCCAGGGCTGGTCCGGATGATGCTGCCTTGGAAAATACGACTCGTGGTGCCTGGGGAAGTGAAAAGCAAATGATGAAAGAGGCTTTCCTGTGGTGTACTAGATGCAGCATGGATACACAGCAATTTTTAACAACACAGCAATTCGTCCCATTAAACGATTTGATTAGGTGGAAAAATACGCTACCTACCAATCGAAAGCTTTTGAGACAAGCAGCTTGATCTAAATCTAAATTGACGACCATCATGGAGACGCATGGTAATTCTTGATCCCATTTCCCTGATTCCTTTCAATTAGCTTTCCGGCCAATCAGTCAAAAATACGGATCACTGACAGGGTCCGGAAAACGACCGGAGACTTATCCGGAAGCACAACAACCTTCCACGGCACGTACATTCCTACGGTTCAAACATTCTTCGTTAGGCAAAAATTTAAACCGCGCCACATGCCACCGATGCTTCCTTCGCCCGAAACGTGCTCCCCGTAGACCCACACCCACATATGTCGAAAAAAAAGTCACTGGACCGTTTCGCAAAAAAACAAAGAAGACAAATTTGGATCGATTCGAGCTGTTCTCCCCGATTTGATGAAGGTCCATTTGTCCGGAATCGAAAATCGATTCGATTCGATTCGAATGCGTCCAATATGTTAACTAAAGTTAGTTATTTTTTGTGCAGCTCCCTCCGTTAGAGTCCAAATGAATAACGAGAACGAGAAGGAAACGGACGGGAAAAGTGCTTAGCATTCGAAAGTTTCCATTCTGGGTTCAAACAGCCATCGTTGGTTGGTTGGCTTGACTGCAGGCATGGACTTGGACTTGAACCTTGTCCTCGTGTGTTGCCGAAGGGAAGGAGAAGACCCAAAATTCCGAGAAAGTAAAATACCCGTACAATTTCAATCAATCGCATAGCTATGTAGGTCTTCTTGCATGCTTGATTGCCCCTCGATCAGTCATGCATATGCTTTATATAAATGTGAACTTTTGAGTGTAATGGGACGTGATGTTTAGTTTAGTTAAGCCATTTTAGCTCAATGCATTTAATTATTACGGCTGGACGCTGTTTGTTTATCGGCGCCGAAAGTCATTCTGTTTGAAGGGGGTTTTTGAACAGCTGATTAAATCGGTAGAATTCCAAATGACCGTTACAATTTTTTTTCCTTGGTTTGTTTTCCGTGCTGAGCACCAATGCGACCGACGCCAGGGAGGCAGTTCCCACACCTGGAAACTACCTATCGACCCATCAACTCATGAACCGGAGACCAACGGCTTTACTTCCCTTCCGAAGGAAGGTGTAGGTGTCCTACCGGATAAGTTTTCCTCCAACTATCCGGTTCGAAGGACCACTTACGGTATTCGGTTCGCCAATGCGGTATCAAAAAACCACATCTATTGTTACCTGAGGAAACGCCATCTTTTTTGAGAGCGTCGGTTGTGATTGCGCCAACCAAGGAGAATTAATTATCAACATTCAAGGCATATTACTTGCCTTAAATAGGTGAGTAAATGTCCAATCAAATTACTGCTCACCTCACAGTACTGCTCGCGGTCTTTCTATTGGATAAGATAAATCGTACCTATCGTACCTTGACGCTGGTGCTACATCCACGCTGCTACTACATCGGTTGCTTACTACAATTTCAACCGAGAGACCAACATCAATTTGACGGTAGAGAAACTTGCCAACTGGACGTGAACATCCCTATTTCGATTCGTCTGGAGGTTTTCCTACATCGGTTAAGGTTCATATGCTACCAGCTCTCGAAGTACGTTAATCCTCTCAAGCTTCGCTACTTGGTCTAATTTTTTGAGGGTACACCATGTCAAAAAGGAAATCGATTTCACTGCGGATGCTGCAGACAAGACTTCGTGGACTGCAGACGACGTTCACCAACTTGTATACCTATATGGAATATAACACGCCCCAGACGAAGCCGTTGGAAGATACCGTGCGATTGAATAAGCTGGATTGTGTGGAACCGATTCTTCACTCTGAAAACATTCCTGCTGGAGAAAAGTCAGCCTACTCAAAACAATCCGTCTACTTCCACTTCTTCCGCCAATGCTTCCTCTGGTTCTACACCTCACGTACGACTATTACAGATCACGCTCCCCAAGTTTAACGGCAAACTAGATGAATGAATGGCTCACGTTTCGAGATCTTTACACCTCGCTTATTCACTGGCAACCGGATCTCCCAGCGGTTAAAAAAGTTAAGGGTTGTGTCCAAAGCACGACCGCATTGTTGACGTAGAACTACAAGATTGTTTTTGATGTTCCATTCACTAATATATATATATATATATATATTGCTATATATTAATAGCAAAATAAATGGTTTAGAAACTTAACTCCATAATGAACAATTCATTATTCAAATTTTTGACATTACCTTCGGCCACTTTCTTGTTGGCTCGACACATTCGAATGCGTTCAGCAACGGTCCACGTCTGTTTCTCAGGTTTCCCTGCCTCTTGGTCTCTCACGCGCTTCCAATAATCGCGGAGATATTTAGCAGACTCTATCAAACGCGAAGTGTAAACACTAAAGAGCTTACTGTACCAATTGTAATTTACAGAGAATGCTACAATGCATAATCACGATGGTGTTTCAATATGATGTCTGTGTTTGGGAAACAATCACAAAACGAAATTTCGATTGCCTTTCTTTTTGCACACGCCAGTAAGCTAAACAGACTCCTCCCATCATGAGTAGTTTGCTATCAAGTAGCGACACTTTCCTTTTGCGTAGTTTGCCAATGTCAATACCTTTAAAGCAAAGGGCAATTAACGTGTTATTAACGATGGGAGCGTGTGGTTCTGAATATAGACAAACAGGCGCAGATAAATTCTATTCCAACTCTTTACTGTAATAAGCTTGTTGGCCCTGAAAAGGGCGTTTTATTGCCAAAGTTGGTGATGATTTAACCTCCGTAACCGTAAAGAGTGCGTATGTCGCTTTAAAGCGTAAACGACATCCATGGCCGCTTACGCTTGGCGTGTTCAGAGTAGGTGACAGCATCACGGATCACATTTTCCAGGAACACCTTCAGCACACCTCGTGTTTACTCGTAGATCAGACCGGAAATACGTTTGACACCGCCATGGCGAGCCAGACGACCGATGGCGGTTATCACGAAGGACCTTGCGATGACGCTTGGCGCCTCCTTTAACAAGACCTTTTCCTCATTTGCCACGACCAGTCATAGCTTGTTGGGTAAAAGAGTGGACTACCTAACCTGCCACCACCTTCATACTGCTGCTATTGATCCTTCTGCTGCCTGCTCACCACGCCGTCCGAAGCGAAAATGAGTTGATGCCAGACATCTGCGCACTTTTATATCTTTTCAGGTTAAAGCAAAATGATGTGCAACCAAGTGGTATTCGATTATGACGACTGGGTTTGGGAAGAACGTTTATTTTATGAAAACAGTGATAAAATTATTATTTGTGCATTGAAAAAATCTTGATATTACGATTTTTTCAATAATTTCTTGTTTAAAATCATCAGTCGGAAGCATTGTTATTGATGCATAGAAATATTTCTGATCGATTGGCCATAAAATTATTGAAATTGGTCCAGGGGAAGCTGAGTTATTAATGTTCAAAATCTTTCATAATTTTGTTACATGTTCCATTTTCGGTTTTCACAAAGTGTACCCCCATATAGAAATCACAGACGTAGTCCTACGTCAAAATTCCATTATCTTCGGAGTCAACTCGAAGGTGAAGCCTTAACAGTGATTGATTCGCTCTCCCTAACTGCCGGCAATTACACTATTGCGTGGGATCTGCTCACCAAACGGTACACCAACTCCAAGGCACTGCGTAAACGGCAAGTTCAGGTTCTTTTCGAACTACCAACGATTAAAAGGGAATCGGCATCGGATCTGCACGGTCTTCTGAACTCGTTCGAAAAGATTGTAAAAGGCCTCGATCAAGTCGTCTCCGATAAAGCCGATTATAAGGACATGTTGTTGCTTCACGTACTCACCTCTCGTTTAGATAGCATAACCAGGAGATGTTGGGAAGAAAATTCTTCTAGCGAGGAGAAAGACACCATAAAGGCCCTCACCGAATTTTTGCAACGCCGAATAAGAATATTGGAAGCACTTCCCAGCAAGGCATCGGAGAAAAGGGTAGATCCTGTTCAGTCAAAATTTCCGAAGAAGATCTCCTCGGTGAAATCCTGCAATGCTACGTTCCAGTCTTCGATGTCCAGCAAATATATGGTCTGTCCAGAAAGCCATATATTGTATCAATGCCCACAATTTCAAAGAATGACTGTGGCGGAAAGGAACGGTGTTCTTTGAACTAATTCGTTGTGTCAAAAATGCTTTCGACGTGGTCACCAAGCGAAAGAATGTTCGTCCAAATATTCGTGTCGCAACTGTAAGGCAAAACACCACACACTTGTCTGTTTAAAGGGAAAGGCCGAGTCAATTGGAACCAACTGTGGGACCAAACACTTCTAAGGTCGTTAACCTGGCAAAGACAGGCTCGAAGATCTGCCACTCAGCTACAGCATCCACAACGGGTGTGGTATTGCTCACTGCGCTAGTGGTGTTGGAAGACGACAGAGGTCCCAAGGTCATTATTGGACAGTGCTACAGAATGTAACTTGATCAGCAAACGGCTGAGGAAAATGCTCACGGTGAAGGAGCACAGCAGTAGGTAGAGGTCATTGGTATTCAAGGTGTGGCATCCAAGGTTCAAGGAAACATTACAGTCCTCGTACAATCCCGGATAACAGACTACAATCAGCCAATGGAAATCTATATTATGCCAAAAATTACAGCACAGGCATCCACAGCGGCAATTGATAGCAGCAGGTGGAACATACCCGACGGAGTTTAGTTGGCGGATCCAACCTTTTTGCAATGCGAACGAATTGATCTGCTATTAGGAGCGGAATCATTTTTCGAATTCTTTGTCTCTGATCGTCGCATTCGGGTGGGTGATAATTTACCATCGTTAGTCGACTCCGTCTTCGGATGGGTGGTAACAGGCAGATACTCGGTGAGTGGTCCTATCAAATCTGTCCTGTGTGAGCTTGTGGTTTCTAGTCGACTCGATGAGGTACTTGAACGATTCTGGAGATGCGAACAGGTTAGTTCTGAGACGACGGTTGTCCCGTGATGAGAAACTACGAAGTCA
This sequence comes from Ochlerotatus camptorhynchus, assembly GCF_037179485.1. NCBI lineage: Eukaryota > Metazoa > Arthropoda > Insecta > Diptera > Culicidae > Ochlerotatus > Ochlerotatus camptorhynchus. The sequence goes on along the minus strand of NW_027040818.1, from coordinate 9,211,644 downwards.
ATATTGCGCCTTTTTGGAGGAGTACGAAGCTTTAGGGCATATGCAGCTGGTTACGGACGGAGCAATGGAGCAAGGTCGGTGCTACCTCCCACACCACCCTGTTGTGAAGGAGGATAGTACAACCACAAAAGTGAGGGTCGTGTTTGATGCTTCAGCACAAACGACGTCAGGATTTTCCCTCAATGATGGGCTGCTCGCGGGTCCTGTTATTCAGGATAAAATGCGTCAAATTATGTTAGTGGCTGACGCAGAAGAAATGCTTAAGCAAATCGGTGTCCGCCCTAAAGATTGCCCTCTCCAGTCGATATTGTTTAGGCCAAGTCAAAACAAACCCATTGCTACCTATGAACTATGTACCGTAACCCATGGTACAAACCCTGCTGATTTCCTGGCTACCAGGACGTTACTACAACTTGCAATTGATGAAGCTAACAGAATCCCATTAGCCGCTAAAGCCGTAAAGGAAGATTTTTTATATGGACGATGCCATTAAGGGAGCGGATGACCCGGACACCGCCAAAAAGCTAAGGAGCCAGATGCAAGAGATGTTGCGGAGACGTGGATTTGAACTGCGGAAGTGAATCAGTCGTGGAAGACCTACCTAACGAAAGTCGAGCAATACAAACGGCGGATGGAATCCATTTGTGTCCGGATTCAACAGAGAAGACGCTAGGCTTGGTATGGATGCCTAACACGGATGTTTTTCGGTATCGGTTCCTGATCTCTCCATTGAAGGAAGACACTGTATTCAGCCAACGGAAGATTTTATCGGAAATCGCAGCCCTCTTCGATCCATTAGGGCTCATCGGAGCAGTAATCACCAAGGCCAAAATTTTCATGCAACGTCTATGGCGTCTACGGGATGCAAATAATAATCAATTGGCATGGGATGCTAAACTACCCGAGAAAATCGAAAGAGAATGGATTCGATTTCATCAACAACTTCCTGTTTTGAGTGATTTGTGCATCGAACGCTTGGTCTATACTGGAACTTCGGTCCAGTATATGTACGGATGGGCTATCGGCAGCGAGCGGTAAAGGCTTACGTGTCAGTCTTCGTGTGTTTTTCGACAAAGACGGTACACTTAGAACTGGTCACCGATTTGTCGACGGCGCGATCTATGCAGGCATTACGGAGGTTTGTGTCGCGACGTGAGAGGTATACCTGCCTCTATTCGGATAATGGTGCGAAGAACCAGATGATGGAGCTAATACGGAAATTGAAAACCAAAGTACATCACGAAACCATAGCAAGGGACTGTGCTGAAGAAGGTATGACGTGGCATTTTATCCCACCCGGCGGACCCCACTTTGGTGGGTTGTGGAGAGCCGCGGTGCGATCGGCGAAGGTACATCTGTTACGTGTGCTTGGAGATACAGTGGTTTCCTACGAGGATATGGTAACGCTCCTAACTCAAGTGGAGTACTGCCTTAATTCCAGGCCTTTGACACAGCTATCCAACGATCCCGGGGACCTACAACCATTGACCCCTGGACATGTTTTGGTAGGCTCTGCCTTACAAGCGCTACCGGATGAAGATTTTACCCAGTTATCGTACGGGAAATTGCAAGATCTGGAGGCCACCCAACGACGACGTCAAGATTTTTGGAAAAGGTGGAGGTCTGAATACCTTACTCACCTTCAGGTCCACAGTAAATAGTGGCAGCCACCTATCGACGTCACTGTTGGCAGCTTGGTTGTGATCCTAGACGACAACATCCCCCCTATTCAATGGAGGATTGGACGCATTGAGGAAACTCATCCAGGATCGGACGGTGTTGTAAGGGTCGTCACCTTGCGGACGACTAGCGGTTTCTGTAAGCGACAGGTGTCGAAAATCTGTGTTCTACCTGTACCAATTACCATGGAGGTAGAAACAGTTGAAGGCACTGTAACAAACTGAAACCCCGGATGTTTCAGGGAGGCAAGGATGTTGCAGTTGCAGATAAGTGGCATCGAGCATCCCCTCGAAGTACAGTTACCAATCGGTTATCAACAACAGCAGGAATTCACCTGCGAATAATTAAATGATGAGACAATTGACAAATCCAAGTTTATGCCGGCCACCGCGGCGCTGTCATCGTAGCGGTGATGAACTTGAGATCATCTGTCAAACTGCATATATTTTGAAGTTTGTGATAAGAAAACTATGTTTTACATGTTATTGTAATTGCTATATTCAATAACAGAAAACAAATATGAACAGAAAAGTAGCGCCGGTAAGAGTGGTAAGTAAATCCTAATTTTTAAATGCAAAATTATTGAGATTTCTTCAAAATGAAAAATATGTTGCTCCCAGCAAAACATCAACAAATAATGTTAACAATATTTTTACAGAATTCAAACTGAGAATGCAATCCTGCAGGATGAAGTAATCAAAACAATATATTGTTTCATCCGCAGGATCATCATCTTTTCTATAGCTGAACCGGAATCTTTCCTATAGCTAAAGGAATATAGCCGAACGGAAGCCCTTTCTTCTCTGGCAAAAATAGAATCTCTCTGGTAAGTAAAATTAGATATTTAAGTGCTAAATTATTGAAATAGCATTGAAATAACAAAAAATTGTAGAACAAACATGATAAAAGCAACTAAATCTCTGCATGCTCCGATCGATGGTTGCAAATCGTATCCGAATACAATCCTACCGTCTTAAACCAACAACCAGTATCGAGTGCCGAACGATAACCCAAATCATTGAACTATTCCACAAATGGTTTGGATGATACCTTGAACACGTCGGTAAGCAAATTATCCATAACATTTTTAATAGGGCGTCTCCATATCAACATTAATCGATGTGGTATGGCTGTTAACATAATCATTTGTTTATTTGTTTATTTGTTTATTTGTATTCCTCCATCTGACAAGGTTGTCTTAATGAAGTTGGACAGGGAAAAGCCAAATTGAGTCATGGTGAACTCAAATTGGCATAAAAACCCTGTTTCTTTTCTTAAATTAAGTACATAGAAACAGAAACTAAACATTAACAATTACACAGTTCACAGCAAAAACAATGCAAAATACAATAATTACTACAGTGTAAATTAAAAACGTTAAAATGCGGTCAGTGTCATAAAAGTGTGTCAGCAACAGTGCAGCATCGTCATTGATTGTCAAGTCCTCGTGGAAGGGTCGAAAGCAACCGGAAACAAAAATGAAAACAGGTAGCACAATTCATACAGTCATCAGGGGATGGACAGTCACTCACCTGCTCATAATCAATCCATGCACATAACAGCTTTACAATCGATTACTTAGGCGGCGTTGAAAAGTAGCTGCAGAAGCTTCAAAGTCGAAAAGCTCAGATACATCATTGAAGCGAGAGGCCATGAACCGTATTGGGTCGTGTTGCCCGTATCGACTGTTGCGGGATGCCAAATGCAGGAAGTTACGCCGACGAAGGGGGCGTTCAGGTACATAAACGTTGATATCGGCAAGAATGGCAGGTGCATCCACCTCACTAGTTAATACTTTGGCGACAAAAACCGCTTGCATGTCAGACCTTCGTTTCTCCAGTGTTTCAATTCCTAACAGCATGCATCGATGTTCGTAGGGAGGTAGATTTAGATGTTCACGCCAAGGTAGATAACGAAGAGCTAGGCGCACAAATTTTCTTTGAACCGATTCTATACGGTCAACCCATATACTGCTGTACGGACACCAAACTATTACAGCAGATTCAAGGATCGAGCGAACCAAGGCGCAGTACAGTGATTTCAGACACAGAGGGTCACGGAATCCATCGGCAAGTTTAAAGATAAATCCAAGCTGCCTATTCGCTTTTGAAATCACATCAGCATAATGTGTCCGGAGGTTAAGTTCAGAGTCCAATATCACACCAAGGTCTCTAACCTGATTCAGCCGTTCTAGATCATGACCAGCAAGACGATAGTGGAAGATGATCGGATGACGTTTTCTGGAAAACGAAATAGTGTTGCATTTCGTTACACACAGTTCCAGTAAGTTCCGTTTGCTCTAATCCTCAAAAGACTCCAACAAACTCTGCAGGTAGGCACAGTCCTCGATGCATGTGATTACCATGTAAATCTTAACATCATCGGCGTAGAAAACACGATTTCCAGATGGTAAAACAAACGATGCATCATTAATGAAAAGCGAAAACAATAGGGGGCCTAGGTTGCTCCCTTGTGGAACTCCGGATACAATCGGGAAGGCGGTTGAATGTGAGGAGCCTAATTTAACTTTCATAGACCGTCCTGACAGGTATGATTCGAACCAACGAACAAAGGCGACGGATACTCCAAATTTCTCGAGTTTTCGAAGCAGAATAGCATGGTTCACTCGGTTGAATGCAGCTTTGAAATCAGTGTATATAGCATCTACTTGCATGCCAGCGTCCATCGATCGAATGCACAATGAAGTGAATTGAGTGAGGTTCGTTGTCACAGATCTTTTTGGAAAAAATCCATGCTGGGCACTAGAGATGTAATTCTTGCTAGCTTCGAACAAGGCATCGTTCACGATTATCTCAAAGAGTTTGGAGCAAGCATTCAACGACGTTATCCCGCGGTAATTGGAAATATCACACTTGTCCCCCTTTTTGTGAATAGGAATCATGACCGAAGTCTTCCACGCGGATGGGAATGTCATTCGCTGTAATGAAATATTAAACAATTTCACTAGCGGCATCAATATGACACTTGAGCAATTCTTAAGAATGCATGCAGGAATACCATCCGAACCGTATGACGCAGAATGTTTAAGTTTACGTATCGCTTTTTGTACGTGCTCCTCAGTGATTTGGAAAATTCCAAAGTCGAGCCTATCTGATGGTGTGTCATGGATGGCTGCATTTAGATGCGAGGACGAAATCGACATGTCCGAGAAGGCACTCTTGAAGTGATCAGCAAACAGCTCACACTTGTGGGCATCTGTGCTAGCAGAGCGGGCACTGAGATACATAGACGAAGGTAACCCATTTTCCTTACGCTTCGACCGAACAAATGACCAGAAACGTTTGGGATGCAGGCGTAGATTTCTCTGCGTACGGTCTATATAACGAGCATACATTTCGCGGTTAAAGCTAGTGTATTTATTGCTGGCCAGAACAAAACGACGTTTCAGGTGTTGTGATCGATTACGTTTGAATTTCCGAAGAGCAGTACGTCGACGGCGCTTCAATCTACGAAGCCGATTGTTTGTCCATGGAGGTTTCAGAGTAGGACGCTGAAGTGGCACGTGAGCTTCGATAACACGACGTATCTCAGAGTTGAACGACTCAACGATGTCATCCAGATCTCGTTCGTCATCCAAAAATTGCCAATCAATCACAGAAAATGCTTCACTCATCAAGTCATAGTTGACACGACGGAAATCAAATTGCGGGTTCTCGTGTGGCTGATCAAATCTCACTGGTGACGGCAAAGAAACGGCAACCTCAATAGCGGGATGTGCAGTGTCGAGTTCTACAAGAGATTCAACCGCTTCAGAAATGCTGCAGTTAGGTAGTGCTGTATCGTTCACCAGTACTAAGTCAAGAGTACGAGAACTGGCATTTTTCACAGAGTTGATTTGCGTCAGACCATTGAAACAAAAGGCATCATATAGAGCACCATCCGAAGTTGAAAAACGGGATATACTGGAATCTATATGAAGTCCGCCATCCTCTGAAGCAGTCCAATGCATGTTGGGGTGATTGTAGTCACCGAACTGAAGCGCAAAATCATGAGGTTTCAAGCATGATATTACTGAACTAATATAATATACCAATACTCCAATACTGACTGAACACGTTTGCAATTTGATTTTTACCCACAGCTGTTCCAAAGCATCACTAACTGGAGCTGGGTCGACACAGCAGCACAATCTGGTAGACACTGCAATCAAAACTCCACCGCCGCGCAGCTTTCTACTGTTCAGTGGATTGCGATCAGTCCGAAAAACAGTGAATGATCCACCAAATAGCTGAGTTGATAGGATGCAAGTGTCGAGCCACGTCTCGGTTAGAACTATCACATCATACTCCGAATCTGCCGCAGCGAGATAGAAGGCATCGATCTTCGTTCGGAGTCCACGGACATTTTGATAGAAGATACGAAGTTGAGAAGAAGAATTTGAGGGAGGCATGCCAGTAATCTGTTGAGTCTGAGCGCAGACTGGGTGGATCACAGGACTACCACTTTCAATCTCAGGAACGAGTCGGTTGCGATGAACAAAAACAGCATCTTGCAGGACAAGGTCAGAGGGCCTCGATGCTTCTGGAGAATTACCTGCGACGTGCAGCGGCAACTGGATTGAACATGGTGAGGCTGGTGTGCTGTTATTGTCAATATTAGACCACAATTGTCGTGGAGCAGAGACGTAAGATGGTACTCTGGAAACCAAGATATTTACAGGCAGAGAAGTTGTTGTTTGCTGACTGTACTTGCCTACGGTTTGATTTTGGAAGACCCCCTCTCTCAACTCATGCGCAGAGCTGGGACGACTGTTGAACGCTGGCAGCTTAGGCTCGACTGCGATGAGAGGACTAGGGGCTTCCACAAGGCTGGCGGCAAGTGTGCGTCCCAGTGGCATGTTGAAGACAACAGGATGTGATTTGTTTTGCAATAAGCGGCTGTAAGCATCATACATTTTAGGAAGAGAATTGCTCGAATTATCATCGTACTTGCCTGAAATAGGGTTTTGGAAGACCCCATCTTCACATCCAAACGCAGGACCGGGACGGCTGGAGGTCGCTGGCAGAATTGGCTCGACTGCGATGGGTGAATTAGGGGCTTCCAAAAAGCATGCGGCAAGTGTGCGTCCCGGTGTCCGACTAGGGTAAACCACGAACGAGTTTATTGACGAATTACGACTAGAAGTGATAAGCGTTTCAGGGACAGAATTATTCGGAAAACTAGAATACTCGCCTGCAGTTGGATTTTGGAAGACCCCTTTTCCGGACTCATACACAGGACCGGGACGGCTGAAGGTCGCTGGCTGGAGGTGCTCGACTGTGATGAGGGGATCAGGGGCTTCCAAGAAGCTAGCGGCAAGTGAGCGTCCCGGATTCGGGTAGTAGGTAATACGACGTAGTGGCTCTGGGTCTTGACTCAGTGATATCACTCCGTCATAGGCATTTGATGAGGTGACTCGCTGGATTTCGGAGTTGTCTGCGGTGTATTTATTGGCAATCCAGGCGGCTTCCAAAAATTTTCGGCTTTGCGGTTGTCAACAAATTCACGAAACAGCATTCCTTTGGGCCATGTAGAGGACGACAATGCTTTCGCCTTCAAATTTGTAGAGACGCCTACTTTGAAGGAGACAAACGACATGGTTTGGATATCTTTACTCTTAGCAACCAGTCGGATAACTTCAACATCCTCAGTTGACAAACGATGCTTGGCAAGTTCGGTGATCTGCTCAGCAGAAACGTCACGGGAAATCCGAGATAGGTATAACCAAAACTTATCCTTAGAAACGGGAACAATTAGACGGCCTAGACTTGGAGACGGCGAATCTCCGGTACACGCAGAAAAATTTACCGTCGAAACAAAAATATTTTAGGTAAATTTAAACGTAAACTCAGTTTGTTCTGGCCACAAACATAAACTAGGTTGATTTCAAACGTATTCTACGTTTGAATCCATTGATAATAATGTTTAAAACAAAAATAATGTTACGTTTATTTTAAAAATATTCGTGTTGAAAATAAACGTGAATATTTTTGATTTATTTGAAAACTATATGCAATCAAAAATTAATATTTTTATTTTAAACATGCTTTTCATGTTTAAAATAAACAAACATATTTTGAAATTATTTTATCATTTGAATACTGAAAAAATCAAAATAAAATGGATAGCAAATTAATGGAAATTCCTGTGATTATGGAAAGTCTGTGGATGTTTGGATACGGGAGGCCGATCCAGTTCAGTAAAACCGGTGAAACTTTGTGATATTAGCGTCATTTTGTCGTTTCTGACGCTGGTCCTCATACCGGCCTCTTTCTAAGTTTAGTGTTCGGGGATGATCTGTTTTTTATTCGACGTCGGGTAGGGGGTGAGGATGATATGGGGATCGGTATCAGAAACGACGGATTGACGTTAATATTGTGATGTTCCACCGGTTTTGTCGAGCTTGGAACAATTGCTTGCGTGGGTTTCCGGACCCTCTATTTCGGTTTCGCCGCTTGCAGGCCGTTTTCGGTTAAGTTTGCCGAATGTAAAAAAAAGGAAAAAAGGACACGCTAAAAATTGACTACCCAGATTATGTATTGTTGAAATAAACATGCTTTTGAATTTATTTTAAACATACATATTTTTGTTGAAAACATGTTTGTAATTTACTTTGAACTATTCATATTTTTATTTAATAAACATATATATTTTTAACTTAAATGAACAAAATTTGGTACCGTGTAGCAGTCATAAGAGGTGGCAAGTTATTGTCCTTTTTCTCGAATAACCGTCGGCTTCCTATGGTGCGTGACCTATTACCAGACCGTCTAGAGGACACCGGAGTGGTGGAAGTGGTATTGGTCAACTTTGTGAAATTGGATCGAATTTCGATTTTCAATTCCTCCAGAATTTCCAGTTTTAGTTTCCCCAGTAGCTCAGTATGACCGCTCAGTTGTTTCTCCAAACCAGCATCGTAAGCAGCCTTCACGTTTTTCTTGTGACGAACGTCTGACATTATGGCAGCACAGGATTTACACATCCAGAAGAGCTGCCTATTCCGATCGATTTCATCCAACATTTCACTTGGCAGGTGACAGCATTTTAGGTGAAACACCGCGCTACAGAACCCACGGCAGGTAATGCGTTCCTCTTGGACATCATTGGTGCAAGCGTGGCAGATTACACTCATTTTGCAGGAACAAGGCGATGCAGACCAACAACGAAATTCCAACGTAGCGCAATACAACAGTAGGGTCCAGACGACAGCAATTCGCCGAAATTTATGCAGCAGTTACACCACGAGCTCAATGAAAGATTGCAAGCTTAAAAGTTTTGCTGGCAGATGGCGCTTCGGAAAAAAAAATTCGCGTGGGGAGTGCTTGGGAAAGTGTATGTAAACAATGAGTCACTTTCACTTTATCACCGCACCACGAAAATCACAACACACCGAACGAAATTCACGAAAACGGAAAGCAGTAGTACAAAAACTGAATCACGAACGACGAAAAAGTATTTTATAACCGATATAACACCGAAAAAAGTATCACTAATTAACGACCTAATCGCAGCAGAAAACGTAGCTAGCAGTGTTGCCAGAAAAAAATCCATAACCTTAGCATGTTTTTTCAATTTTGTTTTTAAACTCGTAATTTTTATTTTAGGATAGACTCATATTACAATAGTTTTTCAGGTTTTGTACAAGATTCATTCATTTTAATAGCATATTTACACGAACTAGCACTGTAATTAAACAAATTTCCATAAAAATAATGAAATTTCCAAGGGCTGTCACTATCTGATCACCTTCGGATAGTGCTTATTCCTGTCACCAGGCGTGCATTAGTTTAAGTTGGATTCGTCAATAGTTTTTGGGCCTTTTGCGACACACAATACTGCCAAAAGAGAGAGTTGGAGTTAGCTTGCAATTCGGGCAGCAGTTTTTTGATTCTAAATTATATTTGTAGTACTTGTTAGTTGATTTAGTAAAATAAATAGCCCAAGTGTTAAGTGTTGAATCTGTACACTGGTATTTTTGTACTACGCAGAAACCAGCGAAAACGGTGGCAAATTCTCCCACAATAAAGTTTGGTTGCTAATCATCCCACCCCAACCAACCCCACGGATTTTACTGCGCTTGGCGATTTTGGAGAGTAATCTGAAGGGAACCAGTACAGTTATCGAACAGAGATATTATGCCTCAGAACATCCCGGCGGCGCCGACTGGGATTAAATCCAGGCCTGCTGGGGTGAGAGGTAATCACGCTTACCACTACACCACTGGTGCCACTTTAGGTCAGTTACGAACGAATAGTATTGCAAACGTGCATACGGTATGTTTTGTAAATTATAAAACATAATCACTAATTAACTATAAAGAGGTTCTGAATTATGAATTTAAAAGAGTCTTTCGACAACCATCGAGTCGTGTCTTTCTATGTGCTTCGAAAGTACACCACATTCCAAAAGCACAAAGATTCCTAGTGCTCTGGCCTGGACTCGTTTCGGCACCCATATACCAGTTTAGGAATCTCAATCAAGTCAATTCAAAGATTATGCAACCGAGCATACACACTTAGAAAAATTAATGTAAATTTAAGTGCTCTGAGACTGACATATACGAACGTCAACTTTGACATTAAATTGAGTCATATTCGACGCAAAACTCAGCTCAATCAAGCTTCATGGAATAGGTGAATGGGCTTTGTATTAAACGTAGGAGAAATACATTTTAATTTTGATCAAACAAAATCGACAAACTTAATAACATGAACACATGAAAGCACATTAATATCAAGAGATGAAGGTGCTTCGATCTCGCTTTGAATATGATGACTTCTGTGCGTGTGGGCCCACGATGATGTATATTTGATTCGCCAAAACTCTGCCTCCCCCCCTCCTGCCTTTCTACCTTCCCAAATTTTCGCATTAATCATTTACTCCACACTCTTCTAGCTAGCATCAACCAAAGCGCAATTTCTACGGATCCCAAATCTGATACGAGTGGGTAGAAGGCAGAATTCGTTGGTACTCGTAACCAAATTCAGATGAACGGTCTAAATTGATGCTTCTCGAAAATGAATCATTTGATTCTCCGGAACATAAATACCACTTTATCAGTGAAGAAAACACGGGGTAGGTTTTGAAGTAAAATTTGACCTTTTACCTCGATTCAAGATAGGAATTTCCACAATTTGCTTAGAGGACAGTGTGGGGGGGAGAAATCCTTTTTTCAAGAGAGGAAATGAATCTCACTTTATATATTGCGCACAAGGTGTCCTTAATGGACTACCCTTTTTCTTTGTTTAAGCAAGCCAGTAACATGTGTTTCTTATGAATTACGATAGAAAAGGAAAAACACGTGTGTATAGTTAATCAAACTCAGTGTAATTTGTTCCCCCGCATCAACACAATCCTACTCGTTTCGAGGGGCAATTGCCATATAGCACAGCACTTCACCATTCTGATTTTGATTAACGGAAATAACCGCTGTGTCGTCGTCGGACCTATGCAGCACAATCGGCTTGAGCGGCCCAGATCGGGGCAGGTACGGACACTCGTTGGCAAGAGAATTACCCAGCGATTCGGCCAGGGGAGCCAGCTTCTGCTTCGGAGGATAGTTCTTGAATGGATCCACGAAGTAAATTGGCGACGATGACAGCAACATCTTCAAATACTCCAGGTACTCTTCCACCAGTTTCGAATGGACATCCGCTTCGGTGGCCGTTTCCGACAGTTTCTTGATCCACTCCGTCACCCGGACCCGGTCGGCCGGGCTGCTAATCTTCGAAGCCAGAAACATCAGCTCGACGATGGATTCGTTGATTGACGGAGACATGGTTGCTTTTGCACTGCAGTGAGGTGACAAGTGAGGTCAGAGCTTGAATCGATGGCCTTCTGAGACCTCAATCAGTTGGGACAAAATGGTGCCCAACTAATTTTTTTTTTTTTTTATTTCTTTATTCTGAGTGGATGTCATTTTAACGCACGTAAAAAAGGTCAGGACCGAAATGTTCACCGGCCAACCGTCTCATCAACGGTCAGCGCTTGTATAATTGATTTTTTTTTCTGAAAGGATGATTTACTTTTTATAATATAAGCTGTTTGATGTAGAATTCAATCAACCTTTTCAGTTGGATAATTTGCTCTTTCCTCTCGTTAAATGGAGGGTAAACTGTGAATTGTAAGTACAGTTACAGTACTTACCTTACCAATCACGCTAAGACCTTGATGTCCTCTGCTGTCCGAAGAAGTCGTCTCCACTCTACTCGATCCATGGCCACACGTTGCCAGTTTCGTAGTCTGCGAAGGGTCCACAGGTCGCCTTCTACTAAGCACAGTTACAGTTTACTAGTTTTATTAAAGATGATTTTATTTTGTCTGACTCTCTTAGGACCAAGAATTCTAGCAAATTAAGAAAACACTATCTCCGATCTATTTTAACTCACTTCATCCCATATTAGCTTCTGTAATGGTCTTAACACTAAAGGAAAAAAAATCACTCGGACGTGTCAGATTTCCATTGCACTAAAAACTAACCTCCCCAAAGACTCCAATTCCTGTGATAAAAGCCACCTTCTTGCATGGCAGCCAGCTTTCGAAATAAAAATAATCGTTAAATTTTATTCACCGATGAACGAAAATTGAATTTCTCGCACTTTCTGTCACCCGCAGACAAACGGACTTAGCCGCACTCCACCAATATTCGTGTATAGCAAATGGGTCGCATTGAACCGTTTTCGGGAACCATTCTCCCACTACGAAACAACACAGAAGTCAAAGACTGCAGCCGAGAACCAGCTCCAGTTTTCCTTTCAATCGCTTCGGGGCTCAATATCACGTCCATTAGGATTTGTTGTGTTGTTTCTTTTCATTTCTTCGCCTGTGCCGTGCCAACAACCATTGTTAAGAATAAGGAAATTTCTACTCAAGCTGGGAGGGCAAAGTGGAAAAATATGGTCCACACTCCTTGAAAACCCCCTGGCTGAATAGATTCGCCATAACAACGGAATGGGACAAGGGAGTTCCAAGGGGAGCGAAAATTCTTTCAAGATGCAGCAGAGTGCAATGGAGTGGAACGAGGCAAAAATCTTGCATTTTTATGTAGATAGAAAATTGACTTCAGATATGGATTTGCATCTTGGCCTTCGGTGAAAGAGGGGTGGGACATTCTTTTTTGCTGCAGGAGGTCAATCTATGGAAGGTTGTTGTTTTTTTTTTCCAGTTCTCGGCAAATGATAATGGCAATCTTCTCGGAGCGATGCATGATTGAATTCTTTTGACTTTGATGAGAGAAAGGGCTTCGATGTAATCGGACCTTTTAAAAGAATGGAAGAATCTGCAGTCATTGGTTGTAGGAAAATTGCTGGGGTATACGTTTATTATTTATGCTGAGCATTATTTAAATACTCTCTAGTTTCTTAATTGCATAATATACATGTGGATTATACAAATGTAAGGATAAAAATGTTGTAATACTTTGCATCCATGGCTCTCACACTGAAAATAACGAGTTTAAATCTCATCCTGCAATCTAAGCAACCGGTCAGCACTCGTGTTTATTTCAGTTACCGTGGGGACATAATTTGTGATTTAGCCCCGGTCCCTTTCAAATTGAATCATTATTTCAGGATCAACAATAGAAAAGGGCCCATCAGCATTTGTAAACAAACCATTCCAAAGCCCATTCCTCACAAATCGAAGGCTGCCCACACAAACCAACACCATCATCGTGTAGGTGGAATTTTCCCCTATCCGATGATGGTGTTGGTTTGCGTGGGTGGCCTTCGCTTTGTAAGTAAAGGGCTTTGGAACGGTTTGTTTACAAATGCTGATGGGCCCTTTTCTATTGTTGATCCAGATTTATGTACGGTTCAGACTATGGCTTATATCATGTAATATAGGCTGGCTTGCAATGAGCACTCATACATCTAGTTTTCACTGGAAATCCTATATATGAGTGCTCATTGCAAACCAGCCTGTTGTACACTCCGTGTTCGTGGGTTGGAGAAACACAGTGGCTCGGAAAATAGCACCATTACTAGAAACTTCTATTTCAAAGTCTTTATTGCCTGACGATCTGTTGGCTACTAACTGGCCTGTTGTTTATTATCTGTTGTTTTGTATTGCATGGTTCGTTTCGTTTCCTATACTTGCATGTGGTCTATGTACTTCTTTTCTATATGTGTTATCTGTAGTTATCAATGTTATCAGTGTAATAGTGTAGGTGTTGGGATGTTCAAATTGTCAGAGGTGTTTTTGTGTATAACAGTTATGCTTAATTAACTTATTCTAGCTTTAATTTTTAATCGTGGAACGCATGTATGTGTTGTTTTATTCCAGTGTCGTATAAATTCAAACTAACATGCTTCATTACCGGCCCCCTTGAACTAGCTTCAAAATTCATTTTTCAATTCAATCGTTCATCAAATGCTTATTTCTAAGAGCTCGAGATTGCTGGCAGCCCTGAAGACCTCGTAGTTCGTCGATCTACATCATCATTGGGTAGTGGACAGATGCGATTGACTGCCCGCTTATACACACCAGTCGCCGTCTTCACCGTCACTACTCGCACGATTCCGTCTGAGCCTGGGTGTAAGCTGATGATCCTCGCCAGTGGCCAACAAAGTGGTGGCAGGTTATCCTCTCGTAGCACGACGATTCCTCCGATTTGGATGGGGTTGATCGGCAGGTTCTTCGTTGTCACCTGTAGCTGCGTGAGGTACTGCTTGCTCCATCGCTGCCAGTAGCGCTGAAACATTTGCTGGATTTGCTGGTAGTGGTCAAGGCGGTTTGTGGGAATTGACATTACATTGGGGTCAGGAAGGGCTATCATGGCTGAGCCTATCAAAAAATGCGCGGGGGTTAGCGCTTCAAATTCAGTGGGGTCGTCAGATAGAGGAGATAAAGGTCGTGAATTCAGTGCGGCGGTGATTTGAACTAGAAGCGTGGCGAAGTTGTCGTAGCTTAACTGTTGGAGGCCGATCTCCTTCTTCAGCGCAGTTTTCACGGAGCGTACCGCGGCCTCCCATAATCCTCCAAAGTTAGGAGCGCGTGGTGGAATAAACTTCCATTCAATTCCTTGCTGAGAAAGTTCCTTACTGATGACGGTAGAGCTAATCTGGTTATTCAGCAGTTCGTACAGCGCTTTTAGTTCGTTACAGGTCCCTGAGAAGTTTTTGGCATTGTCCGAATGTATTTCAACAGGTCTTCCACGGTAGCCGATGAACCTTCGCAATACTGAGAGAAAACTAGCGGTAGATAAGTCGCTAGCCAGCTCGAGGTTCATTGCTTTTGTCGAAAAGCAAACAAAGACTGCAATATACACTTTCGGGGGAGCTGCATTTCGGCGGGTCGGCTTAAGATAGAGCGGCCCACAATAATCAACGCCAGTTATCTGAAACGGTCGTCCCGGGCGTAAGCGACCGGCAGGTAGCTGTCCCATGGGCTGCTGGATAGGCGTTGGATTGGTGCGGAAACAGCGAACGCATTGCCGAAGCACGGTGTTGACAATACGCTTACCATGTATGGGCCAAAACTCTTGACGTATTTCGGACAATGTAAATTGTGGACCGCTATGGAAATTCTGGTAGTGGAAGAAGTTTATAACGAGATTCGTTAATGGGTGATGACTTGGTAAAACAGCAGGATGCTTGACCGTATAACCTTCATTTGAGAAACGTAGACGTCCCCCAACTCTGATGACTCCGCTATTGTCGAGAAAGGGGAATAGTCTCTTGAGGCTAGACTTGCAGTCGACTCGTTTCTGTTGTTGTAGAGCTTTGAGTTCGTCTGGGAATTGTTCAGCCTGTGCGATACGGGTCAGCGTCATCTTCGCTGATTGTATTTCATCAGGTGCGAGAGTGGTCGAGCTTTTTCTATCAGTTGAGTTGCGACAGTTGTAGGCAAAACGACGACAGTAAGCGACGATTCGAAGTAGAGGAGGCAATGAAGAACGCAAGCTGAACAGCTCGTTGGGTGGTTCCGTGACTGTGACCTTGTGAACAGCCTTGCGAGTTTCCAACAGTTCTTCGGGGATGCTGTAGTCTTCTAAAGAATTGGGCCACGCATCTTCGTTACTACTCAACCATGGGGGTCCTTGTTTCCATAGCTGGCTATGTAGAAAATCATCAATAGCCATTCCGCGAGAAACCAAGTCAGCAGGGTTCTCCTTTCCCGCTATATACCGCCAAGAATGTGTGTAAGTGGAGGTTTGAATCGTCGACACTCTGTTAGCCACGAACGTATGTAATGTGTTAGGAGGAGTTCGTAGCCAATGTAACACAATCGTACTGTCCGACCAGAAAACCGAACGTACATTTTCCAAGGAGTGTAGTAGTGCAGCTTCCTTGGCGGCACAAAGTTCAAGTCTTGGTAAGGTCAATCTTTTGAGGGGAACGACGCGTGATTTTGAGGAAAGCAGCTCGATTCGAACGTTTCCTGCTTCATCCGTCGTCCGTACGTATAAACACGCACCGTAGGCAAGAGTAGAAGCGTCAGTGAAGCAGTGAAACTGAATATCCACCCAATTGGACACGAAAGCAAATCGACTGATTCGTAGTTCCGATATTTTGCCCAACTGTGAGTGGAATGCTTTCCATTTCCTTTCAATGTCGACCGGAACAGGCGTATCTCATCCTGAGTTGAGCAGAGCGAGCTCTTGCATCAGCATTTTTGCCACAACAATCACCGGTGATATCAGTCCCAGCGGATCAAATAGTTTGGCTATGGACGACAGGATGCGTCTTCTCGTCCACGCTTGCTTGCTTGCTGTGATGCCATAGTAGAATCGTAATTGGTCCGTTCCAGGCTCCCAGGTGATTCCCAAAGTTTTCACCTGTTCCTCTGGACTTATTTCGAATGAAATAGATAAATTTGTCCCAAGTTGATCGGCCGGGATGCCAGTCAGAACTTCCGGCCGATTGGAACACCATTTGCGTAAAGGAAATCCACCCTTCTTCATTAGCGTATCAAGGTCCTTTTGAAGCTGGATGGCCTCGTCTACGCTGGACCGATGTAATCGTCCACATAAAAATCCTTAACTACAGCATTGGCAGCTTCCGGGTATTCCTCTCCTTCATCTGCCGCAAGTTGATGTAGAGCACGAATCGCTAAGAATGACGAAGGTGTCAATCCATAAGTTATCGTTGATAACTCAAAAACTTTAATAGGTTCATCTGGAGAAAATCGGTAGAATATGCGTTGCAGCAAGGTATCTTCAACGTGTAGCCATACTTGTCGGTACATCTTCTCTACGTCGCCAACAAGTGCTACTTCATACTTCCGGAAACGTAGAAGAAGGCTGAGGAGTTCGTCCTGAATTATAGGGCCTTTCAGTAGCGCATCATTCAAGGAATAACCACTGTCCGTGCTGGCCGAACCATCGAAGACGACGCGTACTTTTGTAGTGGTGCTTGATTCCTTAAGCACTGCATGGTGTGGCAAGTTGTACACCTTCTTCGCACTTGTTGCCGCTGCCTCCTTCTGAATTTCATCTCCACTGACTTCTCTCATATGCCCAAGATCCAAATATTCTTGCATGAATGCATTGTACTGCAACCGCATCTCCGGATTCCTCTCCAGTTGCTTTTCCAATCTCTTGAATCGCGTTAGCGCCATTGCGCGAGATTCACCCAACATCTGCTCGAAATTCACGTGCTTAGGTAGACGTACGACGTACCGACCTTCCTCCGTACGGCTGAATGTTCTCAAGAAATGATCTTCGCTGTCCTGTTCCTCCTTTGACCAAGCCGCTCGTTCTTCATTACTCTCGATCTCCCAAAACTTCTGCAACTGTACTTCCAAGTTATCCGGAGTTGCCGCTAAGCAACAGCTTACTGCCTTACTCGGAGCTTCCGAAACCTTCCCCGTGACGATCCAACCGAATACTGAGTTGACCAGCATTGGCAGCCCTGGTCCCAACTTGATCTGTTTCATATCTCTCTCGAACAGGAAACGATAGAAGTGCTCTGCTCCTATCAAGAGATCGATCCGATTGCTTATATTGAAGTTCGGATCAGCCAGCTGAATATCATTAGGAATCTTCCAGTATGCCACAGGTATGTGTGCCGATGGCAATTCCGACGTAACCTTCTGCAGAACTAGAAATTCCATCCCCACGGAGAAGTCTTGAACTCTGGAGCTAACTGTGGTTTTCACCTGGAATCTCGCTCGCGTTTCCGAATGACCGATCCCGCTAATCGGTAAGTTTATTTTGCGCCGGTTTAGGCTGAGTATCTGACATAACCGCTCGCTCATGATGTTCGCTTGCGATCCGTTGTCGAGCAATGCTCGCGCCAACTGTTTTCCTCCGTGCTGGTCCCGTATGACAAGTACAACTGTAGACAGCATTACGCTCGAGACTCTACCACCCTTAGTCCCTACGCTGTATGTTCCAACCGCTTCTTGATCGTCGCTGTCTCCTTCTTCTTCAGATTCATCCTCGTTGGTCGCTAGGTTCGTCGCTACCGCCTTATCGTTCCGCTTGCGCTCCGATTTGCTCAGAGGAAATCCTGGATGGATCAGCGAATTATGCTTTTTCCCGCAGTCTCGACAGCAGAATTTTGAATTGCAGTCACGTACCCAATGCCCTGACTTTAGGCAATTGCTACACAACCTTTTGCCGTTGACGAACTGCAATTTCTCCTTCAAGGTCATCTTCGTAAACTTGCCACACCGGCCCAAGAAATGTGAATCACCGCAACAGCAGCATGCTGAACTACTCCTATCACTATCGGTTGCGGAATGAACGACCACCTTTTGACGCCTAACTTCCACCTTCTGCGAACTGCCCTTCATCTCGACGTTTGATGATACCGCCTCCAACACCCTTGTCCGCTTCTCCAGAAAGTTCACCAGAATCGTATAAGTCGGATCGTTTGTTGATGCTGCGTGGTCCTCCCATAGCTGAAGCGTCTTCGTATCCAGTTTCGAACACATCCAGTGCACGATCATTGCACCCCAATGATCAGTCTTCTCTCCTAACTGTTTCAGGATCTTCAAACGCTGATCAAATTCATCAACCAGAGCATGAATAGCAGATGACGACTCCTTTTCTACCCTTGGGTACTCCATAAGCGCCTGCAGATGCCTCTTCTTAAGAAGATACTCATTGGAGTACCGCTTCGTGATCGTATCCCAAGCGATGGGATAGTTTTCGTTGGTGAGTGTAAGCGACTCGATGAGCTTAGCCGCTTCCCCCTTGAGCGCCGACTTGAGGTAGTGAAACTTCTGGACGTCGCTAAGTTCTCCGGACTCGTGGATCAGCGAAACATATGTAGATTTAAACGACAGCCATCCTTTGAAGTCGCCATCGAACTCCGGTAGCGAGATTTGTGGTAGACGCATCCCAGTGTGCGCCCCTACAGCTTGGCCATTCCTTGCAGTTGAGTTGTTTAAATCAGGAGCTGGATCTTCTCGTGGCAGTTTCGCTAGCAACGCTGCTCGTAGACGATAGTACAGCTTCTCAAAATCATCATAGGCTTTGTTGCAGTCCTCTTCATACGCTCCTTCCGCATCCATCTCAGCAATCTCCTCCGGAACTTCCTCGAATTCCTCGAATTTTGCCTCAATTTTGTCCAGCCTCGACTGAACTTCCCCCGTTTGACTATCTGGATTGAAACTTTCCAGAAATGAAGCATGGCGTTTTACTGAAGCGACGATCCGCTCACGCCTTTTGACCTTTTCCTTAATTTTTTTTCTCAGTCATTCCCACTACCAACTAGGCCTTGTATTCAAATAATTTCAGTTTACGCCAACACTCGTGCAGTAGCAGACCGTGAAATAATCGTCGTCGTACTTCGAATTGAGGCTTATCCAAGAAAGGCCGAAATGTGCAACCAGCAATGCAGACTGCGTTGCAGCAGATTATCTTCCAATGTGGAAAACTCCAACGGCTCAGCAAAAATCCAAAAAAGGGAAAGAAAATCCAAAATAGCACTGGCTTTAGGAGATAGATTGGTTGGACAGGTACTAACCTTGTACCTGTCAACAACAGGCCTCGTAATTTTTTTCAAAAATCGCCTCCAATGCAATCAGCTCCCCAGCAAATAATTTTGGTTCGATACCACTAGCCTCGGTTGTCGGTAGATTAAAGCGTCTCTTCCTCTAACCACCCAGATGTACCAGTATACTTCCGTAACCATACGCCACTATGACGTCACGCCGTCCATCAGTTGAACTCGATCCACTTCTGCTCCAAGTACGTCCAAGCCCAAACCAAATCGTCTCGTCGTGGTAACCTTTCGTCTCAGGTGTGCAGATCCTCCAATCGTAGCCAACGATCACGCACGCGTATCGAGAAAGGGTCAAAATAGTACCATATAGCACCACCAAAAAGATTTAAATTAATTGGACAAGCACTCACCTGAGGCCTGTCAACAATAGGGCTTGAATTTTTAAATCCAAACTCCAAATCGGCTCTTCTGCTGTCGGATTGGATTTCCACAGCCGATACAGTTGATGAACGAACACAGCTTACAATGCAATTGGTGTGCCTCAGGATCCCTTCCAGGCGTACGACTTGCAGAATGTGTTGATACCGAGCCGTGCGACGTCACCAGCAGCAGTTGTATCCAGAGAACATGGAAGCAAAACAAACCTCAAAAGCACCAGCGAGATTGCGAGAGATAATTGGAAAGCCACTCACCTGTGGCCTGAGGGATGCGGGCCTTGTATTAAATTTCCAACTGCAGCAGTCCCTCTGGTTGTCGCGTGACACTGTACGTGTACGATGGCTATATTCGTCCGTCGTTGGCGTTGGAGAGAGAGAGTGAGTTCTCCAGCCGTTGATGAACCTGACAACAGCAGATCCGTTGCCACAAAGATGTCCTCTATTCGGCCTATTCTTCCTCCAAACAATACACCGCGGAACGCAATGGCCTTCTCCAACCACGAATCCTGGTCACGGCACCAAAAATGTTGTACACTCCGTGTTCGTGGGTTGGAGAAACACAGTGGCTCGGAAAATAGCACCATTACTAGAAACTTCTATTTCAAAGTCTTTATTGCCTGACGATCTGTTGGCTACTAACTGGCCTGTTGTTTATTATCTGTTGTTTTGTATTGCATGGTTCGTTTCGTTTCCTATACTTGCATGTGGTCTATGTACTTCTTTTCTATATGTGTTATCTGTAGTTATCAATGTTATCAGTGTAATAGTGTAGGTGTTGGGATGTTCAAATTGTCAGAGGTGTTTTTGTGTATAACAGTTATGCTTAATTAACTTATTCTAGCTTTAATTTTTAATCGTGGAACGCATGTATGTATTGTTCTATTCCAGTGTCGTATAAATTCAAACTAACATGCTTCACAGCCTATATTACATGATATATTTAAGCCATAGTCTGTCCGGGGTATTAACTTCTCCAGAAAATCATCACCCATAGTTTTAAACATAAGTTGCACTCTGACTGGTGGAAAAATGACAGCACAGCGAACAAAAAAAATCGATTAGTTGTTGATCAAGTAGTTAAAAAATGGGACATCTCTGATTTTGGTGTGATTGTTTTGATAAAAAAAAAATGTTGGGGTTGTGTACAAGACACGACCGCAGGGTTGACGTAGACTACGTTAAGCTGTGTAGTGTAATTCTCGTGCGTTTTTCTAGATATTTGTGTTTATTCCACTTCTCGCGCGAATCGAGATGACCATTCTCGTTTCCTTCTCGCGTGACAGTTCTCACTCTCAGAGCTGCCAGGTGGTTTTATAAAAAATCTGTATCCACTCTATTAAAAAATCTGTATTTTCTGTATTGACGATTTTTTTCTTAATCAATCATGTTTTGTTGTTTTACAAATACAGTGCATACAAACTAACCATAAAAAGTGCTTAACCACCTATTCGGGCTATTGTACTAACCATACGGGATATAATCGCGCCATTTGTGATATCGTCCGTACTTATTTATAAGAGTGATATGAAGCCGTTTGAAAATGTATGGAGATTTTAGTTTCTATTCATTATCTTCCTGATAAGCAGTTTTAAATGCAAAAAAGTGCACGAGTTCATTACTATTTGATATTTTTAATATAGATGAATACAATTAATTACATCATTTGTGTGGTAGTTACACCGAAAAGTCGAGAGATGTCGCCCCGCCAGTGCTGGTAAAATCATTTTTGCAGTATGGAGAATATCAGAAAATCCGCAATTTCTTACGAAATACATTTTCAATGCAAGTAAAATGTTTACGAGTACTTGTATTTGTACCATTTTAATGTGCTCGGGCACTTTTCTTGTATTTAACATACATGCTTATATTGGAAATATTCAATTAATACTGTAAATCCCCATACAATCTCAAATCGTTTACTACCAGCTCCATATGCATCCGAAAGCGGTTGGTCCTCTGGTTGTGAATGCTGTCAAAAACACCATAACATGATTAATTGTCGATGGAAATTTGATAGGTTCCCGAGCAGAGGGTGAGAACAAAATTAAAACAAGAATTATGTTGTTTTCATTATTCCTGATAACTCAAATTGATTTCATTTTGATGGAGTTGATGGCTAACAGAAAAAAAAAATGAGAGCTAAAAGATATGCGAAGAATATCAAAATTATAACATATATTGATATTAGTGAGAACTGCTTGATAACTTATTTTGATATAGATTTTTTTCTCAAGCATTTTATAAAAATCTGTATAAATCTGTATTGTAATTTAAAAATCTGTAATAAATCTGTATTCTGTATCGGGTCTGTATTAAGATTAAAAAATCTGTATAATACAGATAAATCTGTATAAATGGCAGCGCTGCTCACTCTATTCCGAATGTCGACTCGCATGACGCGAGATGTTCATTTTGCATCAAGAGGAAGGATGAATCGACAGCGAAGTGCTGTTCATTTCTAGAAACGTCAAACTGTAAAAGTTCATCACTCAAGCTATGATAAGGGCGTATGCAGTATTTTCTAACAAAACAGTAATTTGATTCTGGTATAAATATCTGTTTTCTTCAATAAATAAAATCATAGATAAGGATTAAAGCAATAGAGCACCCGTTTTTCTATCATTTAGGAATTATAACTTAAGGTTCTAAGTAACTTTATGTGCCATTTCGATAGCATGTAATTTGGTCCTTGTTTGAGAGAGGTGGAGATTTGTTTTGGTTAATTCGAAGATCGTTTTTTTTTTGTGAATCAACCAATCGTGGTCAAACCCGGTGTTTAGTGGAAAGTTTTTCCTAATAGTTGTGAGTTTTCCTTTTTTTCACAATGAGTTGTTATGAGTTTTGGTTTAGTGATAAGGAGGATGAAACCGAGGATTCCCATTTAGAAACTGTGCGGCTTGAGCGTCGCAAATTGAGTAATCCCTTGAATACACAGAAAAAAAAGTTGTTGAATATTACATCCAAACTGCTGCAACCAGGCCAATCCATCGGTTGTGTAATATAACGTTGCACGATGTACATCGATTTTGCGAACAAAATTACATCCATTGATGTAATATTGTATCTGCTTTTTGCTATTACATCATTATTTCATACATCAGCTTGAATTACATTGATCGATATTACATTTTTTTTTGCTGTGTATGCCACCAAATTTGTGAGTACTTGCTGAAATCTATAGAAATATTAATATTTAAAGCGATTTTCGATTACAGATTTTTAAATTACTTTCGTGTATCGAAAGAGCTCTTCAGATATTTATTATACATTGTGGACGGCAAATTAAGAGATAGGAAACGATTTCTTTGCCGGAATGGCACAACCCACACTATCGAAGGCATTATCAGCTGTTATCGATGTGTTCGAAGCAGAAGTTTGTCCAGCAACAATAAAATTCCCTATTCCAGAAGTCGAAAAGAGTGAAATCAAACACTGCTTTTACGAAAAATCCGGACTTCCCGGCGTAATTGGTTGCGTGGATGGTACGCATGTCAGGATTTTTAAGCCTGTTAGTGATATTCAGCACCTATATGATGCATCAGTAAATGAAATAAGACAGCAAATAATGTACTCAACCACTTGAATAATACATGAAGGAAATGTATGAAAATGTTGAAAAATAATAAGTATGAGAGCCCACATTTTTGGAAACATAAACAAGAAAGAACACTATATGGACTTCAAAAATACTCCAGGTTAATTTAAGGAGTTTCATCTGAGATTGTTTTATTTTTCGTGTCATTCACAGGCATCCTTGGGTTCATCCTAACCCCGCACAGGCATCGTGAGATATCGTTGATGAAACGGATATTGTCGGTTGCTGCGGCTTGATTCCCTGTAGCAGTCAGGGAGTTCACCCACGCTCTCGATCTTGTCTTCTCGGCTCCTATTCCACTGTATCGCGGAACCGTTCTCCAGGTTTTATCAATATTTTATTTTAAATTTTTATTATCGTGATTTTTAGCCGTAGGATAGTTAATAGACTGATGCAAAATTTGAAATTTTCGCTCCACAGTGTTCAAACGGTTCCAAATCGGGTCCTGATTACTTTCCAAAAGTTTAAACTCATTTGATAAGAAACTGACATGGCACAAACCATTTGAAGTTTATATGGAAATTAGTATGGGAAAACAAAACTTTTTGTTCATTGTCTTATAGCCTTTTTACATATTGTACTGTTAACAAGTTCTATTGCTCTTCTTATGGGAATTTTAATCAGCTACAACTTTGCCGGAAATCGTTTTTCAGCCAAACGTCAAATAAAATAGTTATTAATTGTTTAAGAGATTGATAATCTTATGGTAAGATTAAGCAACTGTATTGTGGACAACACTGTATTCTGCAGTGTGACATATGATTTTTGTCCTCTACTCTATGCGCCATAAACATCAATGTTGCCTGCTGAACAGTTGATTGAGCATAATCATAAGACATCAGTGGCTTGAATCATTAATAATTTTTGTTCCTTACATTTGATCGAAACGTGGTCTTTAACAAAGTTGTAGTTGAGAAAATTTTCAACAAGCTTATTATTTTTTAAATAGAGTGAACTGGTGAATTTTGAGATCGTTATTAACCGAAATTATGGTTTCTCCATAATTAATTCCCTTATAAACTTCAAATGGTTTGTGCCAAGTCAGTTTCTCACCAAATGAGTTCAAATTTTGGGAGGCTAATCAGTGTCCAATTTGGAACCGTTTGAGCACTGTGGAGTGAAAATTTCAAATTTTGCGTTCCGTGATTTACATCAAAGCTGAATTACGTCTCGTGTAAAAATAATAATTTCTAAGTGTGTGCTCAACTTTTTGGCTCAGCTCTGGTACTCTCTTGGGTCCCAAGCTAATCGATTCACCCCTCGAAAATCCACTAACCCCTAATTTTATCTGTCAAACTTTCATAGCGAATCAAAACAAACATTGTGTAGTAGTAGAATTTCGACTAGAATGGGGTACTTTAATCGTTTGCTTGGGACCAATAGGCTAGTCAAGAGTGAGCCAATTTAAAATCGTTAGTTTCGTATTAATTGTTGGTAGTACCGCCACCTGTGGCACACATAGTAGTTTCCCTTGAGTTTGACATTTACACACTACTGCCATCTGTTCTGCGTACTACCAATCGGTGGAAACTAACGATTTTAAATTGGCTCACTCTTGACTAGCCTATTGGTCCCAAGTACATCTATAAGCGTACCCCATTCTAGTCGAAATTCTAGTACAACACTACGTTTGTTTTGATTCGCTATGAAAGTTTGACAGATAAAATGAGGGGTTCGTGGATTTTCCTATGTTTCCAGGGGTGATGCAATTAGCTTGGGACCGAAGATAGTACCAGAGCTGAGCCAAAAAGTTGAGCACGTTTCTTCGGGACCTTCTGGTCTTAGAGTTACCTCTATGGTTCTACCATAGAGGGAACTCTAAGACCAGAAGGTCCCGAAGATACGTGCTCAACTTTTTGGCTCACCTCTGGTACTATCTTCGGTCCCAAGCTAATCGATGCACCCCTCACTTTCATTTCGGAGTGAGTCCATGCTGGAAGCAATCTGCCTGTTCAGATCGGCCATTTCACGTGTTTTGCCCAGATGTCCAGTCCTCTGAAACTGGCGTCTACGAACATTTCTCAACCGAATCAGTAATTGGGTGTGAGAATCAATAGCAACAAACTTACCCCTCTCAGGAACTTGTCGAACGTATGCCTCGTCAGACATGGATATGGCCTGTTGGAGTCCTTCCAACGTCCGGTCGATGTCATCTACGGTGTCGAGCGGTGGATTTTCATTGATGTTGCTGTCCACCATTCGTCCTTACCGCACCCAGTTGACATGGTGGTAGTCTTGACGCAGGCAGCTTCTAGCAGGAACCACGTTGACACCGACTCGAGTCACCACCGGTTGGTGGTCGGAGCTGAGATCGTTGTGCGCCTCCGGCTTGGATAGTCCGATGTTTGACAGGAAGAAGTCCAGGGTGGAGGGATTTCCCGTCGGAGAGATGAAAGTTGGTTCGTCCGGAAATTTCACAGTGTACAGTCCATGTTGTGCGTGGTCGAACAATAGACATCCGTTCCGGTTCCTCTGGTAGTTCCGCCAAGCTTCATGGCGGGCGTTCAAGTCGCCCCCAACGATGAATCGGGAGCTAGTACGGGTAATGGCGGTCAGGTCCTTCTTGAATTGAATTCCTAATCCGTTGCTTGCGGTACACTGGCGTGGGCAGTAAACAGCGATAAACCGGACGTTTCCAGTTGGTGATTCCACCTCCACACTAATGGCCTCGATGATAGAAGTGCGGATGTGGGGCAGAGTGCTAAATTTGATTCCCTTTCTGACGATGACCGCTACACCCCCCCCCCCCTTGGAGCTGGTGCGATCAAGCCGGATAATGTTGTGGTAAGGCAACCAGAAGCTGTCACCGAACTTTAGATGGGTCTCGGTTAGAAGGCCCACGTCGATGCTGTGCTTGCGGAGGAAGTCGGCAACCTCAATCTGTTTTGCTTTTACAGAGCAAGCGTTCCAGGTAGCGATGGTTAGCGGTTTAGACACCATACTGGATGATGAACTTACCGAGCACTTGGATCTGTTCGGGCTTATTGCGGCACTTACGTAGAGCATGTTGATGAAAATCTCCATCAATTCATCGGCTGAGAACAGATCGAGATTATTTGGTTGAGCTGTTGGTTGTCTCCAGAATCCAGGGGGAATGGAGAGCTTTGTCCAGCAGAAGATCCAGACGTTTCTTGAGGAGGGGCGGATCGCACCCTTGGACTCGCTTGTCCATGAAGAGGCGGAAAGTTCTCCGCCCTGAAAGCTGGGGCCTTATCCTTCTTTCGTGCTGGTTGCTTGTTGGTGGATGCCTGATTTCGGATGCGCTTGAAATCCTCGCGTTTAGGGCACTGCTTGTTGGATCCTTGGTGAGCACCACCACAGTTGGCGCATTTTAACGCCACGGATCCATCCGCAGGGCAGTCGGAAGTGGCGTGGTCTTGAGCGCAATTGCCGCAGCGTGGCTTAATGTTGCAGTGGCGGGTACCGTGTCCGAAGTTCAGACAGCGCTGGCACTGAGTCACATCGCGATGGCCGCCACGGTATGGCTCCCATCGGACGATGATGGAATTGATGGACCGGATGGCTTTCACCGCGTTGAGCGTCACCGTTCCGGAGCGTGGCTATCTGGATACGCCTATCCGGATACGCCTTCACATTCTCGTCTCTTCTTGTCATTCGATACACGGCACTTGAGGCCAGCTTGTACTGGTCCCTGATTTCTGATTCAATAAACTTCGGGTCGAAGTTTGGTAGGCCCCTGATGACGACCTTGAACGGCTTCTCACCGGGAATGTCGTGGGTAAAGAATTCCACCTTGGAAGTCCTCAGGTGGGCGACGACCACGTCATACTCCGTTTTGGTACGGAGCACCACCTTAGTGCCGACTCTATCACATTAAGATGGGCATTTTTCACTACCAATGGAGGTAGCTTCACTTTTGCCGTGCTTTTTCGGCATTATTCTCGGTTTCGGCAGCGTCACCGAAATCTCCAACATCACTGTTGTTTGTCGCAGTGACATCGGACTGGCCTCGATTCTTCTTCCTCTTCTTGCTGCGTTTTTCCAACACAGCTGGCTGGATATTCCATTGGGAGAACAGCATGGGGAGAACAGCAAACCTGTTCGAGTTAGGCACACCGGAGCTTTCTTCACCGGGGTTCTGGACCTTCGCCGGGCTTCGCGACCGATGATTCCCCATTTCGGGGCACACACACACACGCAAGACAAACCGTGAAAGAGAGAGCGCGAACACTATCGCCACGAACTTTTCAAACAACTCGAGAGAGCGAGCTAACACCGAACTGAACTGCTTGACGATCAAGCAGAGAATGATGAGTTGAGGCACATTGGCAGCGCTGTTTTAAAGCCTTTCAGATTCAAGCAGCACGATGTGCAACCAAATTGTACTTGATTGTGAGGACTGGGTTTGGGGAGCACGTTTATTTCATGAAAACAGTGGTAAAATTATCGCATTTTATTTGTCCATTTTTAAGACAGTTTTTTTTTTATGAAAAATTGAAAAAGCGTTTATTGCAACAGCTTAAGAAAGATATTTCCTATCAATTGGTGTATTTGTATTTTAATTTCATCTATAAATGACAATGTTATAAGCGTTCAAATTCTTACACCTTTTCGTGGCGGTCACAATTTTAGATTTTCGATTTACCCCTCGTACCTTCCTGTAAGACGTAGTATACGTCAAAAAATACACATACTCTAACAGACATCGTCGAGCTGAGTGGGATGGAAAATAACCTTTATTCACGACGAACCTCTAGTTTATTGAAATGGCTTAATATACCGGTAGATGCATAGAGCTTCCACTTAATAACTGTGCATGAGAACAAAGAACACTTGAATTTGAAAACATGCATTAGTCCCAGTAGATAGTATGAATCAACAAAGAAGTGTTTATCCCCCATCCCCCTCCAACCCGATACAAACCGAAAACATCTGCCAAAGTCAATTTCCTCCGGTGAAACTTCCAAAATCGCATCTCATCCAAAACTCGCTACTTTAGCTCTTATCTCACCCACGACGATGCATAGCATTTCAGCAGCACAGGCGCCTCCGTATCTTCGCCTCCATATTGCTGATTAGCATTGCAAAATTGGTGTTCACTTTGTGCAAATTTCAACGGCCGCCGCTTTTGAACCTGCCAACATCATGCCGAAGAGCCCAGAGGGGAGAAACAAAGACGAGGGATGAGCCTTGGGGCGGAGCAGGGCTAAATCGATGAAAGTGAAACAGAGCCACAGGAAGTCGCATTGCTTTTTTTTTTTTGCGAGAACGAGCTGGAATTTGAGAACTTGCTCCGATGGTCGGGTTTCCTCCGTTCGTTCCCCGAAACCGACGGTGGGTGTCAGTTTTGGTTATCATCGTCACTGTTTTTTTTCTGTTTCAACTTCATGGAAAGAACGGGCGATGTGAAAGCTTTTATGAGCTTAGATTACAGTAAGCGAACGGGGCAGAAAGTGGATGCCAGTTTGAGATGAAGCCGTTTTGCAAAGCGAACGTGTTCGGAAAGCAACCGTTTAGGTTAATGCTGATTTCGATTTCCACGAGGGTGGAGAAAAACAGCGAACAAAACAAATCAAGCGGGTGGAGTGGAAAGTGATCGAATTTGTTCAGCAAAAAAAAACATTCGATAAACAATTCAACAAGTTAAAGTGGTTCATTATTGAATCAGTTTGTCTTGTTACAGTTCATTCTTCAAATGGGGAAAATAGAGGAAAGGAGAAATTTGCGCTCTATGTTTGCATAATCAAGTCCGATTTGCCTCCATAGCAGCAGCAGCAGCCGGGCAGGGATGGAAAAAATGTGTTCAGGGAAAAGTTTTATCTTTCCCCAGCGATAACCATTCATTAGCAGCAGTCACCCCGTTCGCCGTTGGAAGAACAATCTAATTTTCACACCCCGACCCGGACGGTTCTCGGGTGTCCTTCTATCCCAGACCTCCGGCACATATTTCAACCATTATCACACCAATCCAATAATCATGTTAGGCAGTAAAACTTTTCTTTGCAACCCTCTTCCTTCCCCCCACTTCCCTGCCCCGACCATTCGTGGCAGCGAAAACAAGCAAAACTTTTTCATTTGCTCGGCATTTTAGGAACCAGCATTCCATCGACATGGGGGTGAGGGGATCACTATTTGCCCTGATTTCGCAGTAGCACCACCATCATGGACAGCAGCGAGCAGCGAGTGTGTCAACATTAGAAGGGTCGCCAGCACCAGCCAGCCAGCAGAAGCAGCCGTTTTCCAAATTTGCATAGTTTTCAAACACTTTTAATCCTGTTTCCCTAGGTTTGCTACCAAACACCGGCTTTGGTGAGGTTGGCGATATAAATGTCCTTTTTCCTGCCACTGCTGCTGCTGCTGTTGCTGGATCGGGTGCGATAAGAAGAAACGGAAACAGAAAAAGCTGCCATGTTTCGCACCCGTGTGTGTATGTGTGTGTGTGTGTGTGTGGAAGTTACTAATGCTTTAAGTGCTGAGTTGGAAGCCGTAATTTATTTGAGTTAAAAATTAGTACATCTTGGAGGAGTATTATCGATGGAAAAATCTGCAAGGTAAATTTGGTTGCATGTTTTTCAAACAATTTTGACAGCAATACCGGAAGGTGTGATGCGCCAATTTCTTGAACCAAACTGGTCATCATAACCTTACTTTTAGAAAACATCAAGGTGGATAGATCAGGGGTTATTTTTCCAAGAATGTTTCCAAGAAATTTTCTATCTTTAAGAAAGTTTTCTCCGCTCATCTATTTACTTGAGAAAGTCGAGTACCACCCCTTTCCAGGAACACATGTTTGCTTATTCCACAATGAAGAAATTTATGGAAACAAAAAAAAAACAACTTTACCACACCGCCCGAAGCAACTTGGTTGCATCGCTCCTGCTGACCTTCTATCGCAACGGTTCAATCCAAATAAACTGACACGACCCGGTTGGCTCAAGTTTAATTGAGTTTTCAAAATGGATTAAAAATCAATTTATATAGCAAGACGGGGGCCTAGCCCCACGGATAGGGAGAAAAAGTCGGAAAAGCAGTTCAGAGCTGTTTCCCTTCATAAAGTAAAGTAAAGTTAGTTGTGTTGGTTACTAGCCAGCAAAACATAAAGGGTATGGAGTTTTCATTGAAACGCATTGTGAAGCTAACACTTAAGGTTGGCTAGCAGTTGCAGTAAATGATGAACGAGAAAATAAATGATTGGATGCATGTTAGAAGCCTTCATTGAAATTTCCAAACAAACATCCTTAAATTCCATCAACTTAAAAGACTCTTAATAGTCGGTTCTGTCTCCAGCGGTTCTCAAACTTTATCGTCTTTTTTATCCAAGACGAACTGTACGTTATTGTCTTCCGTTTTGGTAAATTCAGGATAGTCTTACTGGCAGATATCGAGAAGATGTACCGCATGATCAGCATGCATCCTGCTGAGTGGTTCCTCCAATGCATACTTTTCCGTTTCGGTAAAGATCACGCTATCACCAAATACGTTCTAACTAAAGAGCCTGAATTCATAAAGAGACGACATCTTATCCATTTGACAGGTCTTCTGCTAGATTGGAATGCCTTTTCTTATGACTTTG
The DNA here is from genome assembly GCF_037179485.1 of Ochlerotatus camptorhynchus. Classification (NCBI taxonomy): domain Eukaryota; kingdom Metazoa; phylum Arthropoda; class Insecta; order Diptera; family Culicidae; genus Ochlerotatus; species Ochlerotatus camptorhynchus. Next base: position 9,180,504 of record NW_027040818.1, on the reverse strand, counting down.
ACAGACAATCGATTGTTCCAATGTTGACATGTCGCCTCTTTATAAATTTAGGCTCTTTAGTTCTAACAACAGTGACGTATGGATTGGCTCCGGCATCGTTTCTGGCAACCCGCACGCTTCATCAGCTTGCCGAAGGCGAAGGCGATTCGTTTCCCCGCGCTGCAGAGGCGCTAAAGCGAGATTTTTACATGGATGATTTCATGCGAGGAGAGACTAGCGTCTAGTCGGCGATCAAATTACGACGAGATATAACTGAGTTTCTCAAACGTGGAGGTTTTTGACTGAGAAAGTGGTGTTCCAATTCCAATCCTGTCGGTCGTTCGATCCCGAAGAGGCAATTAAAACGTTAGGAATCAGCTGGGAACCATCTACCGACCAGTTTTGATTCAGCATCAACGTGAGCATGAAGGAAGGACCGATAACCAATCGGAAAATTTTGTCGGAGATCGCACGCCTGTAAGATCCACTTGGTTTGAATGCACCGATTGTCGTTCAGGCCAAAATATTGATGCAACAGTTGTGGATGCTGTCTTTGGACTTGGACTGGGTACCCACCGAGATCCAAGCCAAATGGATGACTTTTACCAACGGAGCCAAATGGATGACTTTTATTTTTATTACCTAGTCAGTTTTCGTATTGATCGGTATGCTTTTTAGTGAACCCTACACGATTGCTTTTATTGACAATAATCGTATTGTCAATACATGCTATATTGACGTCAATATATCGAGATTGACAATATTTCTGAATTCACATCATCAATATTATTGTCAATAATTCCCCTTCGCGTCAATATATTGATGCGTGTGGGGTTTGCTTTTAAGAAGGGGGATGTGCAACTACATTGTTTCACAGATGCATCCGATGTTGCTTATGGCGCGTGTCTGTACGTGCGTACAATTGTACAATACGTGCGTACGAATCAACGGAGAAGTGAAAGCTGAGCTACTAACTTCGAAATCGAGGGTGGCCCCGCTGAAGAAGCGTAGTACTCCACGGTTGGAATTATGTGTTGCTCAAATCGCTGCTCATCTAGCTACGAAAGTCCGCAATGCGCTAGAAATTGAACCTGGATCCATCTGGTTTTGGTCAGATTCGACGGTGGTCTTGCACTGGCTTCGCTTTCCACCGCAAACATGGAAAACGTTTGTTTCAAATCGTGTGGCCGACATCCAAATCACACGTCACAGCTCCAGGTGGCCATGGAGAATCCCGCAAATTTGGTATTGTTGGGGTATGGAAGTTCGACAGTTCACGACGAGCGAGCTTTGGAGGAAAGGACCCGATTGGCTGCGAGATGGAGAGGATCTCTGGCCAGAACAAGTACCCATGCTGGCTGCTCCATTCGACGATTTACTTGAGCGCAAGGCAACGGCCTGGTAATTCAAACCCCACCACCATACTTCCTTTGGCAAAGTTGTTAGGCACTTCTTGTACTCTATTTAAATGTGGGTATTTGCATTGTAGTATCTATGGATGAAAATGCAAAACAGTAGGTTTTCCCATACTAATTTCCATACAAAATTCAAATGCAATGCGGAAAGACGGGTCATAACCATTCGTTCCCCAATGTTGCACCCCAAATGGAATCAAAAAAGAGTTGTTCTCGTTTGATGAGGTCAAGTTTGCGTTTTTCCATGTAATGGTGATCCACTAGACTGATGCAAAATTTGAAATTTTCGCTCCACAGTGTTCAAACGGTTTCAAATCGGGTCCTGATTAGCCTCCGAAAGTTTAAACTCATTTGATAAGAAACTGAATTGGCACAAACCATTTGAAGTTCATATGGAAATTACTATAGGAAAACAAAACTTTTTGTTCATTGTCTTCTAGCCTTTTTACATATTGTACTGTTAACAAATTTTATTACTATTCTTATGGGAATTTTTATCAGCTTCAACTTTGCACAACATCGTTTTTCAGCCAAACGTCAAATGAAATAGTTATTAATTGTTTAAGAGATTGATAATCTAATCTTATGACAAGATTAAGCAACTGTATTGTGGGCAACACTGTATTCTGTAGTGTGACCTGGGGGGGGGGGGGGGACGTGCTGTCAAATCAGCCTACTGATCATCTTGTATGAAACTAGTTCCAAACGTAAACAAACGCTGTAGGTTTCTTATGGCTTGTTTACGTTTGGAACCAGTTATCCGAGGTAGGCGACGATTGTTCGTATTTGACAGCCACCTCCCCCCCTTGAGTGTGACATAGTAGCCATGATTTTTGGGCTCTATTCTACGCACTATCAACACCAATGTTGCCTGCTGAACAGTTGATTGAGCATAATCATAAGACATCAGTGACTTGAATCATTAATAACTTTTGATCCTAACATTTGATCGAAAACTGAGCTTCAACAAAGTTGTAGCTGAGAAAATTTTCAACAACATCAGCTATCATTTTCTAAAGTAGAGTGAACTGGTGAATTTTGAGATATATATGAACTGAAATTATGGTTTCTCCATAGTAATTCCCATATAAACTTGAAATGGTTTGTGCCAAGTCAGTTTCTCACTAAATGAGTTCAAATTTTGGGAGGCTAATCAGGGCCCAATTTGGAACCGTTTGAGCACTGTGGAGCGAAAATTTCAAATTTTGCATCAGTCTAGTGATCCACCCATATAACCCATATAACGGTGTCAGCCATTCCACAGCAAAACGATATCGTGGTTCTCATTATTTCGTAAAAATTGGTAGTTTGTTCCTTATCGCAAAATATTACATCCGTGTTTTTTTTTTATTTTGTCATTAGGGTGACTATTTCCACGTTAGGATGGACCCATATTTTTTTTTCTGAAATGCCTTTTTTTATTCTTAACATTTGAACGACTTGGCCGAATTCAAATCAATTTAAAATGCTTATCTGGAAAATTATACTAATATTTAAATAATGGTAGTTTGTATTGAAAACCATTGATTGAATTTGTTTTTTTTTATGGTTTTCATGGTTTGTAGACAGAGGGCGCAATATTTGTTTATATTTTTCCATGAAAATTTAGGCTTTGTTTTTACACAACATAAAGGGTTTCCCACATCAAATTGCATCACGGAAAAAAACACTGTACACTGAGAAAATTGTTCATATATCGTTTATGTATCACACACATAAGTTTTTGCAATGTGATTACACTAATGAAATTTATGTGTGAGACATATAATTGTTATCAATTGAGATCCAATAATAATGTCATTTGTCGATTAATATGTATTTTTGTTTATTAATATTGTGTTTAATGTTCGGAAATTATTTACTAAACGAAAAAAGCAATTTATATTTTTATTTAATATACATTTTCTCTCATCACTACAGTTATTCATGACTTTGCGTTCTGGTAGTCCTCCTTCAGGAAACTGATTAAAAATGTCACGACCTTCTTACAAATATACTGTTTCAGCACCGGAGGAGGACGACGACAAATTTGACGATTTTTTTGGGCTCCCTTTGTCATCGTCATCGCTTTCTCGTCATCTATCAGGTTCAGAGCAGTCAGTAGTCTTTCCGCTCTTCGGATGATGGCTATAGCAGCGTTCGATAGTGAGTGGTGATTCTGGAAGCTGAGCGTTCGACTACTGAAATTAGAAAAGGTGTCGAAATTAGCTACTTTAAACTCAAAATTCATCCCCAAACTTACTCTTTCTCATTGATGCTGTACTTGATCCTCGATGTCGAAGCTGCCGTCATTGGCAAATTAATCCACTTGCTTCCCGTTCCACCTAGTCTCATCGCTCTACTTGTTAAAGTTCTTCGTAAAATTTTCCAGTCTCCATTTTGAAATTCACCTCTTCCGCGGTCAGGCAGTCGGGTGTATATATGTTTTATGTGTACCCAACTCGGGGGCATCTTGACAGCTCCAGTGTACCCCGACAATTTGGTGCTGGTGGTTCTGTCAAACTCACAAATTTAAGAAGTGTTATCTGAAAAGGGCGAATGCGGAAATGATGTATGTACAGTAAACAACATTAAAGTTTAAAACTCATCTTATTGTTGCGCGCTCACCAAACTACACACGTGACGTTAGCTACATAGGAACTCCAGTGATGCCAGCTACTTTTTGGCATATTCCTCAAGCCGGATTTTGAAATAAAAAATTTATGCACAATTTTATCAAGATATTGCGATGATTGTTTACTGCATCCTGCATAAAAATAAGTCCTGATAGTTTCAAAAAAACATGTTGATGGTTGTTGCAGATGCTCGAAACATCTTCCAACGTTGAAATATTTGAGGTGATTAATGAGTATTTCCAGTTTAGTTTCAGAAGCCTTGCATGTCAGAAGAATACACAAGAACACAAGAATAGTGAAACACAGGAAAGTAAACTTTTGTTTATTCATACGGCCCATGGCAGGCCTTCATCGCACCACTATAATAATAAAAAAAAACTGAAGGCTGATTATATTCAAGAGCCAAATAAAATAGAAGACAGCAAAGTATTTTTATTGTCATTTGATTATTTAAGAAAATAAACCTCCATCAATCGGTTTCAATTTGTTTGGATTATTCCATTTTACCACGAAAATAATAAATTCATTCTTATCAAATAGCATTCTTGCCTGTTGTTTGACATCCACACATAGATAAACAAAAAGTTGGATTCCCATAGAGAAATTCCATTGCGGCGGTGAAGGACAATCCCTTTGTTTATGTTGAGTGGCGACATCTACTATTTGCAAGTGGGTACGTGAAACTAAGGTTATCTGTCACCTTGCCGGGGACTAACATGACGTTTATCTGAGATACACATACTTGGTTTATGTAAAACACATATCGTGTATATGATGTCTATAAAATTAATGTGTGGGGTTTTTTTTATGAAAGCTATGTGTGAAATCACATAAATAAAATCTTTGCAGTTTTATCAGTATAGAAAATTACTCATTTGGTATTTTCTTTGGAAAATTTGGGTAGAAGTAGTTTAGAGTGTATTGTTTACACTGTATTTTTATATCTGTCAGTTTTTCGAAACTTAGAAAAAATAGCGTAACCCGAAAAGCAAATCCTGAACTCTCTTATCGGGACATCTGAAAACACCCGAATAGAAATTGTAATGTAGGAAACATCAGCAGACATCTTCAATACATTACATTTTAACGTGTATTGCTGTACCCTTAATGTATTCAGACTTCAGTGTGACGTCCAAGTACATAAATATACATTAGCCTCAAACGTTACATTAGAATCAAACGTCTTGACGATGTGAAATTTGACATCAGAATACATCCAATGACACAAGAACCTAACGTTACATTAGAATCAAACTTCATCACAATGTAATTTGTTGCACGCATAAACATCAGAATACATCCAATGACAACAGAACCAAACGTTACATAAGAATCAAAGTTCATCACGATGTAAATTGTTGTCCCTCGGTCCCTCGCCGCATGCAAAGTTTGTTTTGTCCTGAGTCAGCACTACACGGCGAATGATAACGACCCAAATTTGAGTTTAGTTCACTCATAAATCGCAAAAAGTGCAGGAACTCAGTTTTGAATTAATTTCCCTCATGTTTTCCAGGTTTTTCCAGGAAATTTTTTTCGAATATGAGAAAAGCAAAGATTGGATTCTCTGGATTCTCGTCAATTTTCCTAATTTAAGGGCAGATTTTTGAGGTTTTCCACAGGAAAACATGCGGCAAATTTACTCATCCTGCACTTTTTTCGATATTGAGTACACTGTACTCAAATTTGCGTTGATCTTATTAGCCGTGTACAGTTTTTTTCGCAGTGAGAAAAGTTTGGTTTTTCGACGAATTAGCCCGGGAAAGTGCCGATCAAGGTGACTACATATAGGTGTTCTAATGTGTCAAATGCACGATTCAGCTATGTTGGATTTTTGTATGGAACAGCGATCGAGTTTGTTTACAATTTGCTCTAAAACCGCACTTTTCCCCCCGCGACCTCCTCGCCTATATAGTGACAAAGCTGTATCACCATTTATATACTCACCATGGTGCCGATAATGTGTCCGTCGCGAGTTTTGGTGGCGATTCAATGTTTTTTTCTGGTAAGTAAATGTGAATTTATTAATGTAATGTAATGTAATTATGTTTTTTTAGGAAAGTGTACCACTCCCAAGCCGAATCCCGGTAGGGAGTCCGAAGCTGGATCCCAGTGGGGAGTTTGCAGCCGGATCTCTTTGCAGGTTAGTGAGTGTGTTTACTAAAAGCTACAATAAAGTAGAAGTGGACCCCGATGAAAATCCGATGACGGATTCCATAGACGGAGCCCGATGACAGGTTCCGTAAACGGATCCCGATGACGGGATTCCGTAAAGGGATCCCGATGGGGAAACCGAATACGAATCCTCCCGAAGGGGAAACCGATTACGGATCCCGATGGGGAAACCGAATACGGGTCCCAATGGGGAAACCAAATACGGATCCCGATGGGAATTCCGTAGACGGATCCCGATGAGAAAACCGAATACGTATCCTGATGGGGAAACCGAATACGGATCCCGATACCACAACAGAATAAACCGCCATCGCTTATCTAAAGCGCCATAATAATAAAAAAAAAAGATATGTCTGTTTGAATAATTTTTAATTTTAAATATAAATAAATATTCCGTATTAATTAACAACAAAATATTTCGTTGATTTACGCCTCAGTATTTTTTCTGCATGTTCAATAAAATTAGCCGATTATTGTAAACGTTACAACAGCCTGTAGTGCCATTAATTTTCGTTCCGTGTGGAAAACCTGGAATTGGGTTGTATAGTTTCGAAAAATAACAAATTTTTATACATCATCCGAACGAGCCTCGTTTTCTGAGCACAAATATATTTTTATCGTTCCCATATACATGCATCTCGATTTGTAAACCAAGATTTAAATTGTCGATAAATTGCATTAGATGACATTAATATTCTTTAAATCACAGTTCGCTCTATGGCGAGGGCCGCTAAAATGGTGATGTTTGCAAATGTAATCGCACTGATTTATCATAATGAAATTTTGGATTTAGGCTCCATTTTTAAACCTTTTTTTTTAGCCTATCAATATTGGATTCAGAGAGCCGCAAAAATGGTGGTAAGCTCCAACTCGGATTAACTTTTAATACCGTCCCTGTTTGGATGATCTGCGAATTGTTAGCATCGTGTTGAATAACTCTGATAATACCGATTTGAGCTTACAGCCATAAGTGATTTAATGAATGCGCTGATTGCGACTCTCTGAAAACTAAATGCACAGATTTCATACGTCAAACTCATCCTTTGCAACGTCCTCTTGTAACTTAAAAATACAAAATGTCATCATAACGTATAATGACTTCATAATTCCGAAAAAAAAACATGTTTCCGGGCGGAATAAGTTTCATCAAGCCTTATGATGGTACACAAGATGGGTCACAAGTTTATATAAAATTTAAAGTGTGGTTCGCAATCAGGGAAAGACTGAGATTTAAGAATTCTAATGTAAATTTTTCATAAATAATGCCAATTTAGAATTCTGTACTATCAACTAACTATTTCTTCGAACTTTTAGGCAGTTTGGATAACAATTTAGCCAACGTATAAGATACTTACTTTACTTTTGCTGGTCTGACGTCCCTCGGAACCTAACCTGTATAACAAAGTTGCTCCAACTAACTCGGTCCCTGGCTGCTTGTCTACAATTTCTCGAGCGTCCCACACTTCCTACATCTTGCTCCACATGGTCTAACCACCTAGCACGCTGTGCGTGTCTGCGTCTTGTACCGGCCGGATTTGAGGAAAACACCATTTTTGTGGGATTGTTGTCCCGCCGATTGTACCCTTCCACCTTTAGCGACTTTCTGGATATTGGGTTAACCATAAAGTTACGCCAATTCGCGGTTCATTCTTCTCCTCCATACACCATTTTCATATACCCTGCCAAAGATGGTCCTAAACACGCGTCGTTCGAAAACTCCCAGTGTTCCTTGAGCATTTTCCATTGTCATATTTTTCATGCACAATAATTTTGTTTATTATATATTTGCAGTTCGTCAATAAGGTAGAAGACTGGTAGCCCAAAACTTTCTGCATTTGTGGATCATCTGTGGAACAGGCAGCAATTTTTGGAGCGATCCGTGAAGGGAAAGGCTTGCCACTTGTATATCCGAACAGTGGACCAAACAAGCAAGCAACCCCGTCCAAAGTGTCATGCATTATTGACAAATTGGCACAGCGGGTCGATTTAAAGGGAGATCTGAAGGCGCAGCGATCACATTGTCATGACTGTCTGGTAGTTCACTCAAAAATGCTATAACAATCGCCAAGCTCGCTGTAATGTCACCAAGTGCCTCGTCACCCACGAATAGGCGCCTATGTCAGTAGTCTAATAACTCTTAGCGCGCTAATGGCATAGTTCCCCTGCCGCATAGAGAGTTGCCACAATGATATTAGGTTAGCTAAGGTCAGTTAACTGACTGGTGGGAAACGGGAGCTTCAGCATTGACTATTATGTACGCATTTTTATGATGTTATCTAACAACAATGGTGTGTAGTGTTTACACGATCATGTTTCTAATTCTAATGTGTTGTAAATATAATTGAAACCATTTGAAAAGTAAGATTCTAGTGTTTTGTATTTCTAAAAACATTAGTAAACATCTACATTTGAAAACATTCAAACAACGTTTACTTTAAACGTTTTGTACATCTGAAAACATTAGAGAACAACAAACAGGAAGTACAATTGAAAACATCCGAACAACGTTTAGTTCTAACGTTGTGTACATCCGAAAACATCCAAAAAACATTTGGTTCTAGCATCGGGAAGCATCTACATAAGAAAACATTAGAATACATTTACTTATAAAAACATCCGAACAACGTTTAGTTCTAACGTAATGTACATCAGAAAACATCCTTAAATCGTTTGGTTCTAATGTCAAGAGATTGAAATTTTTGACGTCAGACCGACATTAGAATGGCAAACTTTTGTTCCAAAATTTCTGATGTAAACACCATGTTACGTTGCTTAAATACAACTAAATCATAATGTTTTCTAATGTTTGACATCAGGCATACATTTGATTTCGATGCTGATGTAGACATCAAAATCAAACGTTGGGCTAATGTAAATTTATATTCGGGCAACTCGGAATCGTGCAGTCAATGGTGAGTCGTGTGATTAAACGTTACTACGAAACTCTGAGCATCGAACGGAAGGAGAAATGCGGTCAGAATGAATGTTCTATTGGCGATCAGGATCAAAAGCGTGTCGCGAAAGCGTTTAAGCGGAATCCCAATGCTTCGGTCAGGGATGTGGCCAAAAAGTTGAATCTGTCCAAGTCTTTCGTTCAGAGAGCCAAGGACCGACAGGGACTGCATACGTAAAAAATCAGAAGGCTCCAAATCGTGACGAACGGCAAAATACGGTGGGAAAATCACGGGCCCGGAATGATGATGAGACTTACATCAAGGCGGACTTCCGGCAGCTTCCGGGGCTACTGTTCTTCACCGTAAAGCATAAGTTTGATGTTCCGAAGAAAATAAGGAAGCAGAAACTTTCAAAGTTTGCCAAGAAATACATGATTTGGCAAGCCATCTGCTCATGTGGCAAACGGAGTGCGCCGTTCGTGACTACCGGGACTGTAAACGGGGAGATCTACCTCAAGGAGTGTCTACAGAAGCGTCTGCTTCCTCTGTTGAAGCAACACGAGGGCCCTACGATCTTCTGGCCGGATCTAGCTTAGTGTCACTATTCAAATGTTGTCCTGGAGTGGTACGAAGCCAACAACGGGGTCACTTTCGTACCCATGGACATGAACAGAACCTAATGAGTGGAGTTAAGCGTAAGGTGCGAGCGTACGGTTAAGGTATTGAAGTTGAATGAAATAAATATGCCAAAAGTTTACTAGTGGGTTATCTTTTATTGTCTGAAAGTTTGAAAAGGATCGGTCAACTAGGTAATTTTCTACAGCGTTTTTTTTTATGCAATTTGATGTGGGACACCATTTATAAAAAAAAATCAGAAATGTGTTTTTTCTATTTTTAATTTATTTATTTTTTTAGTTCTTAAGTTTTGGGTTTTCCGCTCGAATACATTAAGATCAAATCAAAAAAGTATGTTAGTTATGTATTAAGGTGAAAGTTAATGCTTTTCCGTTGATAAATACTGAATCCACACCCGTTCAAACCACACCTAAATTCGAAATGCACCAATATCAACTAGCATTCAAATTAGAAAAATGGGAAGTATTGAAATTTTGAACACATTCGTTAACATAATATAATTGTATAATTATAATAATTCTACTACTGAAATGACAACTTTAATTCCAAGATTACAAGTTCAGGGTAGTCCTACTAATGCTCAGGAAAGTCTTGCCGTAGTTCAGGGAAGGTCTGCCGAACTTCAGCGAAGTCCTGATGAAGTTCAGGGAAGTCCTACCTAAAGTCCTGCTGAAGTTCAGCAAAGTCCTTCCGAAATTCAGGGAAGCCTTGCCGAAGTTCAGGGAAGTCCTGCTGAAGTTCAGGGAAGTTCTGCGGAAATGCAGAAAAGTTCTGTTGAAGTTCAGGGAAGCCCTGCCGATGTTCAGGGAAGTTTTTCCGAACTATAGGGAAGTTCTACCAATGATCAGGGAAGGCCTGCCAAACTTCGGCAAAGCTCTGCCAAAGTTCAGGAAAATCCTGCCGAAGTTTCTGGGAACTCCTGCCGAAGTAGTTTATTAGATTTTTCGACTGGTACGTATGGAGATTTATTTTATATGGTAATCCAAACAGGGAAATGCAAAACTGACTGTTTGGATTACCCTAGATTGAGAAAGCCATATAAAATAAATCTCCTACCGAAGTTCAGAGAACTCCTGCCGAAGTTCAGAGAAGTTCAACCGAAGTTCAGTGAAGTCTTGCCAAAGTTCAGGGAAGTCCTGCCCAAGTTCAGAGAAGTTCTGCTGAAGTTCAGGGAAGTTCTGCCGAAGTACAGGGAATTATCTAATTATCTTTAAAAATACCAAGACCTAACAGAATACCTTCATCAAATAGGCTGAAATTTTCGCAGAATATCCTCAAACACTTTTGATACAACATGTGAAAATTGAGGAACCCTTTGATTTGAAAACATGAAACAAGGCGGCTTTTGACAAAATTGATCATAAAGTGTTGCTCTGCAAGCTATCGCGACTGGGAGCCTCAAATCGATTGGTGTCGTGGTTGTCATCGTACTTGACTGGCAGAACGCTGTACATTAAACACGGATCTTATGTTTCATCGCCATTTGCTAGCACGTCCGGTGTCCCGCAAGGAAGTAATTTGGGACCGTTATTGTTTGTGTTATTCTTCAATGACGCTGCATCTACCCTTGGCCACAAGTGCAAGCTCGTATATGCTGATGATCTGAAAATCTATGTGGTGGTACGCTGCATTGAGGACTGTTTTCAAATGCAAATGTTGCTCAACATGTTCGTTCAGGGGTGCCGCTCGAAAAAGCTTGTCATCAGCGTCGCAAAATGTCATGTGATGACATTCTATCAGTCCAAAGACCCGTTATTTTATGAATACCACATCGATGATACTGTTCGTAGCAGAGTGGATCAAGTGACGGATCTTGGTGTCGTATTGAACTCGAGGCTTTCCTTTCATTCCCATTATGCATCGATTATTTTCAACGCTAATCGTCAACTTGGCTTCATCTCTAAGATTGCCAAGGATTTCACGGATCCACGCTGTCTAAAAGCACTGTATTGTTCACTCGTAAGGCCGATCCTAGAAAATGCTTCAGATGTATGGGCTCCAGACGACGTATCATGGAATCTAAGAATCGAGCGTGTGCAAAAAATATTCATACGACTTGCGCTCAGAAACCTACCGTGGCGTGATCCTTTGAACCTTCCAGCATATCCCGATAGATGCCGTCTGCTTGACCTCGAAATGCTTGATCGAAGACATAAACTACAACAGGCTACGCAAATTAATCAACGGTGACGTCGATTGCTCTCATCTTCTGTCACTCTCTGCTTGAATATGATTTAAATCGGCCTGAGTGAAATATCTCTTAATTTTCCACATATTCATGAATTTTTTCCTGGAACATCAAGTAATCCCACTTTTGCAATTTTGAGTCAAATCTGACTCAATTTTGAGTTACTCTCATTGGCCGTGTACCAATTATTCGGGTGCATAGATCTTCGGAATATTTGCTGGATGACCTGAATGCATATCCTCACCAGCATGCTGTCCACTGTTCACATGTTCCAACGAATTTGCAATTTATTACAATAATCCTCTCAACGAATTTCCCGAGTGAGTAGAGCAGAGCAAATCCCAGACAAGTATTCAAAAGAAGCATAAAGCCATCAAGAACAACGACCAAGAAGTGCTGGAAAGTCGACACACAGTCATGCACACACAAACACACACACCCTCTCACAGTGAAGCGTTATACGATTGAGCAAGCCGAAAACTTTTCTCGAAAACCTATTTTCCTAGTGCTGGACTTTGCGAAAAGTCCCATTCAGTGGGGTATAAATGGCTAGTTTTATCCTTCGGCTTCCTTCACACTCGGAGCATAAGAAACAACTTTCGGGTGGGCAACTTTTCGCCAGAAGTTTTCTCTGTCCGTCCGTCCATTTCGACCGGGCGGTGGTGCGGCGACGGGATAATGCAAGTTGGCCGAATGGGCGGGAACCATTTTTTAACTTTGCACACAATCTCACTTTCGGGAAGAGATGCTGCTGCAGTGCAGTCCGAGATTTCGCCTCCGATTTGGAAAAGTCAGCTCAAGTTCCTGCCAGAATATAGAAAGGACACAGTGAAATCCGGTTGCTTTCCGCCCGGCCCTTGCAAGACGACGGCCTCACTCGGGAGCTTTTCACCGAACGGAGGAAACTTTTCTGCTTATTCAATATTCATTTCAAAATTCTCGCACGTTCCTATCGTTCAATATTTTCACTGCTTTGGCATTAAACAAACTAGCCAAGTTTCGTTCCGGAGGGAACGAAACGACGGCGGTGGCGATCGGAACTTTCTATCACTTCCGGAGGCGCTTCTTTTTTTTTCTTTCTTCAGAGCGCTTTTCCGTCTTGGCG